>NC_045426.1:285464565-286084119 GCF_902635505.1 Sarcophilus harrisii | reverse complement strand
ATAGTTTGAATGCGAAATGGTCATAAAAATATGATTAACAGAAAAGGAAAAAATACATGGTTTTATATTAGTTTGTATCATTTCAGAGCATGCAATATCACACAGTTCCTTTTAACCCTTCATGTGCCTAAAGAAAAATTCTGTTGCTTGGATATGGAGAGCATATATATGTATAATTTTAAAGCAGACTGCAATGGAATTGATGTGAATTATACCCTAATCATTTGATCACATTCACTCCAAGATAGAAAACTCAGTAATACTGCTGTTTTGAAATGTCAGTTTTTGTAAATATGAGTTGGAAGCTTTAACATAAATGAACAGTGTTACAGACTGTTTAAGCTGTTTGAGTAACAAACAGACATTTTCTTGAATTATTTTGACACCTTTTCCTGTGAAATAGCTTTTTTCTTTTGCTGAGACTTCTGGATTTCCTGAGAAGAAATGAAAAGAAAAATCCTTTCATGTCAGTTGTTATTTAACTCAGAGAAGACCGATATTTTCTAGAATACTTTTATTTCCTAGTCTTCAAAAAATAATTATTTAAAAGGTTGAACATATGGGAAGAGGCAGTAATCAATAGCTATGTAAAAAAAAAACTGAACCTGAAGATATTAGAGAAAATAAGAAATAACAAAAATAGTTTCTAACTACCTAATCAATGAATTTTGGGTTTTTGAAAGAACCTTTAACTTATAGGAATCCCTGCTACAACATTCTAGATACTCCTGTTGGCAGACAGTTCCTATTTTACAGGGCAACCTATTTCATTTTCAAATGACACTCATTATTCCAGAGTTCATTTTCATACCGAAACAAAAGTTGTTTTGTTACAATATTAATTTATTAGTCCTTGTTCTGCCCTCAAGAATGAATTCAAATATTTTAAGACCAATAAGGACATTTCCACTAAATAGTCTCTTTTTCAAACTAAAAATCCGTAGTTCCCTTTCTTCACCTCTTTATGACATAATTTTGCAACTATTCACTGTCTGCACTTTTAATGGCATCCCCCAGGCTCCCACCCTGCTGATAAACCACCCCCAAATTAAAAACTACCTAATGCCGTAACGATCACTGGAGATGCCACGATATGAGGCTAAACAGCATTGTTACCATCACAAATGCCTCCACGAAAAGCATGGTTGAGCTGAAATAGGAATGAATGGGCCTGAAGTAGCAACCAATAGCCAGTCGTAGGAAAGAAGGTTCATCCACAAGTTATGGGCTTGCTCTGAAGGATATTGTATCTTCAGATGGCGGGTTGCTGATCTCTAGTGAGTTGAGGGTAAAGGTAATCATAATGGTGATGATCTGCTAGAGGATATAGTTTTGTTGATCTCGGTCCATGGAGTTAATGTCTATGTACGCCAACATTATATGTCTTATGTAATATATACATATTATGTATTATGTACTATTATGAGTTATATTAGTAAAAGATATGAATGTGTTAATTAATTGTTAGTAATATATTATATTAATGTATTTAGTAATATATGATTATTATGTATACTAATTATATGATAGAGGAATATAAATGTATGCTCTATATACATAAATATATTATAATACATTAATATATGTACTAATATATGAATATCTATGTCTGACTTAAATTAAAAATTTATGAAAATTCGCAAAAAATTTTTAATACTGAGATAGTATACAAATTAAATTTTGCAAAAAAATAAAAATAAAAATATTTTTGGAGCAGGAAGTAGTTTAATTAGAATATCGGCTTTGGGCGTTGATGGTGGGGCGTAATGCCTCCTTCCTGATGGGTCCTAGGAAGGAGTTTACCTTCATAGCTGGCTTACAAGGCCAGTATTTTAGTTAAATTACTTGGACTCTTCACTTAGGTTTTAGTATATAATTTTCGAATAAACCCGCAAGAGGCATAAGGACAAGAATTAGTAGGAAGTAGAGCATAGAGGCTAATTGGCCAATGACAATGAACGGCTGCTCTACTGGCTGGCCACCAATTCAGGTAAGTGTAATTAGGTTAGCAGTGAGAATTCAGAATAGGGTTTGGGAGACTGGGCGAAATATTATGCTTCGTTGGTTGGCTGTATGTAGTAGTGGGATAATTAGGAGAATTAGAATAGATGCTAGTAAAGCGAGGACACCTCCTAGTTTATTGGGAATAGAACGTAGAATGGCGTATGCAAATAGAAAGTACCACTCTGGTTTGATGTGTGGAGGTGTGTTTAAGGGGTTGGCAGGTGAGAAGTTATCTGGATCACCTAGTGAGTCTGGTGAAAAAAGAGCTAGGAGGAGAAGTACTAAGAGAAGAAATATGAAGCCTAAGGCGTCTTTGATAGTGTAGTATGGGTGGAATGGGATTTTATCTGAGTCTGGGTTGATGCCTGATGGGTTGTTGGAGCCTGTTTCATGTAGGAAGAGCAGGTGAACAACAGCTAATGCTATGATGATAAATGGTAGGATGAAGTGAAAAGCAAAGAATCGTGTGAGAGTTGCCTTATCTACTGCGAAGCCCCCTCAAATTCACTCTGCTAGAGTTGTACCAATATAGGGGATAGCAGATAGTAAATTTGTAATTACGGTGGCACCTCAGAATGATATTTGGCCTCAAGGAAGAACATACCCAACAAATGCTGTTGCTATAACGGTAAGTAGAAGAATTACGCCGATGTTTCATGTTTCTTTGTAGAGGTAGGATCCATAGTAGATTCCTCGACCGACATGTAAAAATAGGCATATAAAGAATATGGAAGCCCCATTAGCGTGTAAATTACGGAGCAATCAGCCGTAGTTAACGTCGCGACAAATATGGGCCACGGAGGAAAAGGCAGTGAGTGTATCTGAGGTATAGTGTATTGCTAGGAATAGGCCTGTGAGGATTTGAATAATTAGGCATACTCCTAATAGGGATCCAAAGTTTCATCAGGCAGAGATGTTGGATGGAGCAGGTAGGTCAATAAAAGAGTGGTTGATAATTTTTAGGAGAGGGTGTGTCTTTCGTATATTAATCATTAGTTTTTGTAGTTGAATTACAACAATGGTTTTTCAGGTCATAGGTTATGGTTTAAATCCATACTAAAACTAATATGGAAATGATGCTTATTTTTGTATTGTCCTTAATGTTAATTTTTGGGTTTGTAGCATTTGCTTCTAAGCCTTCCCCTGTGTATGGGGGTTTGAGTCTTGTGGTTAGTGGGGGTTTGGGTTGTGCTATTGTTGTTAGCTTGAATAGTACATTTTTAGGGTTAATTGTGTTTTTGATTTATTTGGGAGGAATGTTAGTAGTGTTTGGTTATACTGCTGCTATGGCTACTGAAGAGTACCCTGAAAGTTGGGTAGGTAATATAGTGGCTTTTAGTATGTTATTATTGAGTTTATTAATAGAGATAGTTTGGTTAATAGTGTCAGGGGAGGTAGAGGTGGTTATGGCTGTTGAGTTGTTTGATTCGTTGGGTAGCTATTGTGTTGGTCAGGATTGGAATGGGGTGTCTTTGTTGTATGGTTGTGGGGGTTGAGCTATAGTGTTGCTAGGTTGAATTTTATTTATTACTATCTTGGTAGTTTTGGAAGTTATTCGAAGTTTATAATTATAGAATTAGGAGGATTAGTGTTATAGAGATTATGAAGGAGAGGAAATAGTATTTGATAAACCCTTTTTGGGTGGAAGTAAAAGTGGAAGATATGGAGCTATGTAAGTTAGCTTGGCCTTTTGGTCCAGTTTTTTCATATCACCCCAGATCAATTAGTATGGTAGCAATGTGTTGACCTGTTTGTAAACCTGCTAGAGGTTTTAGTCGATGGAAGATGTGTGTGAAATAGCCTACTATATTTGAGAAGTTGTGTGTGTGAATTATAGGTATGATTGGTATTTTATTAGTTAATGTATATAGTTCAATTGAGATTAGAATGCCTGCAATAGTTACTAACATAGCTGAAATTTTTAGTATGGTTGGTATTGTTATAGGAATAATTGTGGTAGGAGGAATGCTTGTTGTGAGGAAGAAGTGATTGTACTCTATCAATATCCATTTTAAATGTATCTCCCCAAAATGAAAACAACACTCCATTTGAGCTCTAATCATTTGGAGATGATCCTTCTCTTAATGCAGGCTAAAATTGCTTTAGTTTTCCTAGCCCATCTCTTAAATCCATGGGGTACCATACCATACATCTGATTCACAATGGGCTTCTATTTATTTAAAATCTCCTAGTCCTTTTCACATAAACAGCTCCCCATAACTCTTACATACTTCTGCAATTAATGTTATAACCTGAATGGAAGACTTTATATTCATTTCACTAAAATTTCATATTGTTAGTTTTAGTCCATCTTTACAAGCTGTCACATTCTTGCTGAATTTTGATTCTGCCATCTGATCCTACTTTGCATCACCTTCAAATTTAATAAATGTCTTTCATATCTTTTTTCTTTCAATTTTTTAATTTAAATTACAGATAGAATAGGGTTAAGTACAGAGACTATGGCACGACACTAAAAACCTTCCTCTACTTCAATTAATATTAATTCTTCAATAAACATTCTTTGGATAAAATAATTTACCTAGCTCCAGATCCACCTAGCTACACTGTCATGCAGTTCATATTTTATCATTCTGGAATGAAAATCAAGAGAGGATTTGCCAAATGCATAGTTAAAATCTAAATAAATTGTACCTACAGAATTCCTTTGATCTACCAATACAGTAATCTGTTTGTTTGTTTGTTTGTTTTTTAAGGAAATGAGATTACTTTGTAATGACTAAGAATCACTGAATTTCATAGTTGGGAAATAAATGAAACATCTTTAAGTCTAGTTTGTTCTTTTTTTAAATTTTAAAATGTATTCTTTAATTTTCCTAGACATCTATAAGTCAAGTAAATAGCATATAGAGGAATTTAAAACAGCACAAATTGACCTGAGAAGGTAGTATTTGTGAATATCCTTACTGAAAAAGAATAAAGTTAGAAGTCAGAATTAAGTACTAGTTCTGGATCTATGACTAAATAGTTGGTATGATCCTAAGCAATCTCTATCTGAACATCAGTTTTCTCATTTAAAATGAAGATGGGAATACATGGTCTCTAAATCCTTTCCAGCTCTGAAATAGTAATGGAAGTATTCGAAGCAGGTTAAAAAAATATAAAACACAAAGGAAATACTAGTATTTTTGTATGAGACCAAGTCCAAAATAATCATCAATTATTACAGTATCTTAGAATATGCTGCATGTGCTTAAAAGATATTTCTGATTTTTACTTTACATCCCTCTCCTTCACAAATTCCTAAGTGTATCTGAACTCAAATGCTAACTTTCTCCTCTCCAAAAACATATATACAGTATTAATATATTTGAACCTCTGGAGAAAATAGGTTAGAATACTTGACATGGTTGTTTTATTTCTTAGCTGCTTCAAGAGATTTGTAACCTCATTGAGGAGGGTACTCTCTCAACAATTAAGACTGTCATACTGCTGTCCTTTCTAATCTTGTGCAGTTCATGTTCTCCTATCAATCCTCCACACGTTGTGTCTGTCCATTGGTTATTCCTAGTTCAATTCCTGACTCAATCACCTAATTTCTCTGATGACATATTTTGCTATCTTTCTCAACTTTTCTTAATTGATGATAGACTGTTATCTATTCATACCCAACAAATAGCATTTGAGTGACTTACAATTTTAATTTTCAGGGACTATATTATCCAATATCACAATCATATAGGATCTACAGAAGAATATTGGCATTAAAAAGATATTTTTTAAGAACTTCAACCTGCTTTTTTATAATTACTCAATTCTTATTTTCTATCTATATCTGCTCACGACACTTATTTGATGAACCACCTATATAGGCTATTCACCACACTATATTTGGGACATCTATTAGTTATGTTTTATTAATCTTGTATTTGATTTCTAGAAAGTATTTTACTGAGAACGTAATCATTTCAGAATTTCACAAAATACCTTTTACTTTTCTAATCTATGTTTCACGAAAAGCTAACTGGAGAATGGAGAATGTCACTGGATATTAAAGCATGTTCTGGTTTTTTGTTTTGTTTTGTTTCACTGTGAGATTTGAATCTAACTTTTCCATAATTTTTTTTTTACTTTTAAGATAGTTTAGCAACATAAACATTTGAATATAGTCTATAAAGTTTCACAGTCACTAATATATTTCATTTATGTATAGAAATGCAGCTTTAAAAAACACTAGATTACCTACAGATAGTTTATGGATTTAGAAACCTACTTCATTATGTTCTTTATATTATACTCAAGTAGTAACATGGTGACAAATTATCAACTCAACCTCTTTATCTGCTGCTCAGTTTCTATTCCAAATATAATACCATTTAGCTAGCTCTCCTCTGAAGCAATGTCAAAGGTGAACATTGTATGGTCCTTTAAAAGTTAGCAGATGCTCTTTTTGCCATTCCATCTAAATTCTAAATAGAGAGCTCTTATCTGAGAGTGCAGTCAGTTCTCTAGAAGAGTATTTCGCAAAGAATGGTCAGAATCCTTGGTAATCTAAAAGAGTCCTTTATATAGTCCAAGAACTAGTATCTTATGGTGTTAATATTTATCGTATAACAATGACTATTTGTAACTTAAAGAGTGAAGTACTTGATCTATGATACTTAGGGTTAAAATTAAACCACAGATCTTCCTAGCTCCAAATCTATCATCTTGTCTATTAGGCCCTTCTGTCTCTTAATTTGACCAGAACTATTAAAATAGGTAATATGTTGTAAATAATAATGATATCCTTTCCTTCCCAAACTTCTCCAGTTCTCAGATCTTATTACAAGTATACCATAAGATTCCTGGCTAACACCCATAATATCTTCATTTTATCCTCATGACCCTGGGAGGTAAGAGAGATTATCATCATTTTAATAGCAACTTGGGGCAAATGGAGGCAAAATAAGGTTGAATATCTATTAAGTGTTTGAAATCACATTTGAACTTTGCATATTTGGCTTCACAGATATCACACTTGGTGGAATAAAACCTATAAATGCATATTATCCTAACATTCAAAAGAAACAGAATAGTTAAAGAAGTGGTGCAGAGGTTGAGGGAAGGGTGTTACAGTGTTTATTAAGAAACTATATTTACATAAGAGGAAATCTAGGGACCAGAGAAGCTAGTATGGTAGACAACATTTGGGTAAAAATCAATGGAAAGAAAAAGGAGAAATAGTTTTGTCATTAAAATACAGAACACTGGAAGAAAAAAAAGTTAGATGAGTTCAGGAAAGAAGCCTGTCATATAGGAACAATATAATAATAATGGGACAATTTAATTATTCATACATCTACTGGAGCTCTCTGTCCTAAGCAGAACAAGATAATGTTAACATGTCAACGATAACTGCATCCTTCAAAAGGTGGAGGAACCAATAAGGTTCTATACTAAATGTCTCTCACTAATAGGAGAAACTGGAGGTAGAAATAAGGAGGATCTTAGGGAAGAAGTGATCCCTCCTTCCTAGAGGAATATTGGCCAATGAGGTTTCAAAAGGAGTCCAAGAGAAAATAGAGGTCCCAAGGACTAAAATTCTATAGGATATGTCAGCCAGGAAGAACTGGCAAACTAACATATGAAATTCTGAAGACAAAAGAGGAAAAAATTCCAATGAGAAAGAACAGCAGAACTTATTTGTAAAGACCAACATGGATTCACATAGAATAAACTCACAAAGCCACTGTTAAACATTTTAAATAGAGTTGTAAAAAAGATGTAAATATGGGCACATAACACAGGATGAATACATAACATAGTCTGAATTCTTTAAAAAAAGAATAGAAGAATGAAAGCTCATATGACACTATGGGGACTGAAAGACAGCAAAAAGGGTGGGTTGTTTTGAGATTTTTTTGTCTATTTTATTTGGGAAGGAGTTTTTGTTTTAGCCCACACTGGGGAAATGAGAAGGATCAAAAAATGTATAGGAGTGCTGCTTGAAGTCAATGTGATGATAACAGATAACATAGAGAAGGTAAAGCTTCTGAATTGCTGTTCTCTTTTCTATCTCTGCCAAAAAAGAATGACCTTTTCTGTAATGGGCTGAGGCTTGAGTTGTGCACTGAGGTCCCAAGTACATGAGGCTAAATAGTAATTGGACTATACTCTATACATGATTGGATAAAGAATGGTCCCTGCCCACTCTCTGTGCAATTCCTGATGTGTTGTACTGGAAATGATGATTTTGGTGGGTGGAGGCAGACAGAGGAACAGGAAGAGAAGCTGGGAGAGATTGGGCCTGGAGTCCATTCTCCTGGCTGCTGGTAGTGTGGCTGCGGGTCTAGCTAGCTTCTTGACTCAGCTGTACACATTGCTATCGTCGATTCTCTTCCACCTCCGATCCTTCTTCACTGAGAATAAAGACTGACGATTTTCCCCTAACCTGAACTCCGGACTCCTGCTGATTTTAAAATACGCAATCTTCACACTTTTCACTGCATTTGATATGAAAATAGTAACTGTTAGAAATCTGGTACCAAACATAAAGAAGGTTTTAGGAAAGGAAGCTATTGGTTAGTTCATCAACCAAGCCTAAATGAACTACACATTCAAGAACTCAAGAAACTGGTGGATCTGATTGCTAAGTCAATGTTAGCTGAATGATTGTGATTCATGAAAGAGAAATATATGGCTATATAGGTATTTGTGTTCTCAGTGTTCATTAAAAGTAAAAAAGGAGAATTTTCAAGCTACAAGTCAACGAATTTAACCTCAGTTTCAGGGAACTGGAAACAAAAAACCTAGAATGAATCAGAGAAATTATCTTGATCATTGTGATCATATTGAAAAGGAAGAAAAAAAATTCACATTGTTTTATCAAAAATAGGTCATGCCCAAGTAACAACAGAGATACTACTCTAACAGATCAGGAGGATGATATAGATAGGATTTATATATATATATATATATATATATATATATTTAGCAAAGCATTTGAAAATTTATTGGACACTTATGGAAAAGATGGAGAAAATATGGACCAGATAATAATACAATTAGGTGACTTTAGAGTTTATTGAATGGCCCCATTCAAAATGTGGTTGTTAGTGGTTCAATGACAGTTTAGAAGGAAGTTTTCTTTGGAGTTCTATGTCTGGCCCTATGCTGTTGAACAGATTTAATCAATGACCTAAATTAAGGCATAGATGGCAGACTCATCAACTTTGCAGAGGGTACAAGTCTGAAAGGGATAAGTAGCAAACTGGCTAATTAAGAATCCAAAATTTCTGTTTATGAGACTTAAAGATATTGGGCTGAATTTAATAAAATAAAATTCAATAGGGATAAATATAAAATTTTGCATATGGATTAAAAATCAGCTTTTTGAGAACATAATGAGGGAACCTTTTGTTTGAAGATCTGGGGGATTTAGGAGTGTAAACTCAATCTGAGTCAAAACTATGGTATTAACATTTCCTAAAGCCACTGTGATCCTGGAATTTATTGTGAAGACAGAGCTTCTGGGAATAAAAAGTAATCCCTCTATACTCTGTTCTGTTCAGACTACATCTAGGCTATATTTAAAACATAATATGATATTGTTTTTAGTTCTGAGGACCATAGTGTAAGAAGGAAATCGATAATTTAGAGAACATCCAATTTGGCTATGATCAGGATGGATCATAAGATAATCAGTTGAACTGGGGATGTTTACCTTGGGAAATAGACATCTTGGAGCAGGAAAGGGATGTGGGAATGGAGGAAATGATAGCCATCTTCATTTCATGGAAACTAGAAATAATTGTTGGCAATTGCAAAGAGGAAAATATAGGTTAGTGTTTAAAAAATAAAACACATCCCTAGAATGGTCTAAAAAATAGTTTGTGAATATTTTTAAAGAGCTGTGAAGATTAAATAGATCTAGATAATGTAGCCTTAAGAATAGGCCATTTCAAACTAACCTTATTTCATTTTTTACAGGGTTACCAAACTAATAGATCAGGGGATAATTAAAGCTTTCTGAGAGATGGTAGGTTCCTCTCACTGGAAGTTTTCGAAGATGACGCTTTATCTGGTACTCTATGGAACAGATATCTTTTAGATATTAATTAGACCAAATGGTAGCTGAGGATGCTTTTCAATTTCAAAATTCTGAGATATTGTATATTTTTAAAAACTTTTCTAATTTCTATGACTGAAACTATCTCTATCCCTTTCAAAATATGAGTTTTGCCTGTCACTTATGTATTTTTATATCAAGATATTTTTATATCTTATTTACTTGAGAGAAATAATAGCCAAGTTACTGATTTAAAGATATCCTCTCTCTGCATAAAAACCTATATATTTAGCCTGAGTCTGTAATTCTATTCTCAGGAACTCCTCCTGCCCCAAAAGTCTCTCTTTTTCAATACATGTTTAATAAATATTTCATCAATGAGTGAATCCCTTAAAGAGCCATCTTTAGATTTCTTAAGCACATGTCTCCTGCCATTGCCTCCTCTACTTCCAAAAAAGGATATTTCCATGATATATTCAAAAACAGCAATAAAATTAAACTAAACTCAGCTTTATAATAGATGCCACACAGTTAATTATAGCACAGATGCCATAAACGATGTCCTACTCACCTAAAGAGTTGATACAATCTTTTTTTTTTAATTTATTTTTTTTTGATACAATCTTTAGAATTATTTAATTTACTCCTTTAATACAGCATTCCAAATAGTGGGATATTCTTTGAATATCACCAAAGATATATTCAAAGATATGGTGATATTCAGAGAATATCACCATAATCCTACATATTTTTTGCAATTTAATCAAGTTTTATGTTTTATCAACTTTTAAAAAAAGAATATTTTATTAGGAATAAGATAAAATTATAAAATGAAGTGATTTCAAACAAAATCATTTTTCTAAATTTCATTTTACATGTAAGGAATTGTATTGTTGGTATTATTAGAATTGTAAATAAGCAATATTGAAGCAAAATTAGAAATTATGTTTTTAAAATAAGATCTATTGTTCCTTAATTCTTAAAAAACAAGCTATTTTTTACATATGTTAAATATGAGCATTTAAAAAGAAAAGGCAGAAAGTGAAATTGCTCCCACATGATTGTTATAATCAGTTTTTGTCCAATTTATTGGGCATGAGTTAAAGCCAATTATAAATAATTTTTGGTGCAATCAAGGGGAAAGATCTGTAAACCCATCAAAAATAGATTTTTACTACTAGCATGAGTTATCGCTATTCAATTTTTTTATTATAATAACTTTTTATTGACAGAACCCATGGCAGGGTAATTTTTTACATTATCCCTTGCACTCACTTCTGTTCCGATTTTTCCCCTCTCTCCCTCCACTCCCTCCCCTAGAGGGCAAGCAGTCCTATATAGGTTGAATATGTTGCAGTATATCCTAGATACAACATATGTGTGCAGAACCAAACAGTTCTCTTGTTGCACAGGGAGAATTGGATTCAGAAGGTAAAAATAACCCGGGAAGAAAAACAAAAATGCAAACAGTTTACACTCATTCCCCAGTGTTCTTTCTTTGGGTGTAGCTGCTTCTGTCCATCATTGATCAATTGAAACTGAATTAGGTCTCTTTGTCAAAGAAATCCACTTCCATCAGAATACATCTTCATATTGTTGTTGAAGTATATTATGATCTCCTGGTTCTGCTCATTTCACTTAGCATCAGTTCATGTAAGTCTCTCCAAACCTCTCTGTATTCATCCTGCTGGTCATTTTTTACAGAACAATAATATTCCATGACATTCATATACCACAATTTACCCAACCATTCTCCAATTGATGAGCATCCATTCATTTTCCAGTTTCTAGCCACTACAAACAGGGCTGCCACAAACATTTTGGCACATACAGGTCGCTTTCGCTTCTTTAAGATCTCTTTGGGGTATAAGCCCAGTAGTAGCACTGATGGATCAAAGGGTATGCACAGTTTGATAACTTTTGGGGCATAATTCCAGATTGCTCTCCAGAATGGTTAGATTTGTTCACAACTCCATCAACAATGCATCAGTGTCCAGTTTTCCCGCATCCCCTCCAACATTCATTATTATTTTTTTCTGTCATCTTAGCCAATCTGACAGGTGTGTAGTGGTATCTCAGAGTTGTCTTAATTTGCATTTCTCTGATTAATAGTGATTTGGAACACTCTTTCATATGAGTGGTAATAGTTTCAATTTCATCATCTGAAAATTGTCTGTTCATATCCTTTGACCATTTATCAACTGGAGAATGGCTTGGTTTCTTATAAATTAGAGTCAATTCTCTATATATTTTGGGAATGAGGCACACAGTTAATTATACCTTTAACTGTGAAGATGTTTTCCCATTTTGTTGCTTCCCTTCTAATCTTGTTTGCATTAGTTTTGTTTGTACAAAAGCTTTTTAATTTTATGTAATCAAAATTTTCTATTTTGTGATCAATAATGTTCTCTAGTTCATCTTTGGTCACAAATTTCTTCCTCCTCCACAGGTCTGAGAGATAAATTATCCTATGTTCCTCTAATTTATTTATAATCTCGTTCTTTATGCCTAAATAATGGACCCATTTTGATCTTATCTTGGTATACGGTGGTAAAGTTAGGTCCATCCTAATTTCTCATACTAATTTCCAGTATCCAGCAGTTTTGTCAAATAATGAATTCTTATCCCAAAAGTTAGGATCTTTGGTTTGTCAAACACTAGGTTGCTATAGTTGTCTATTCTGTCTTGTGAACTTAACCTATTCCACTGATCAACTAATCTATTTCTTAGCCAATACCAAATGGTTTTGGTGACTGCTGCTTTATAATAGTTTTAGATCAGGTAGAGCTAGGCCACCTTCATTTGATTTTTTTTTCATTAATTCCCTTGAGATTCTCGACCTTTTATTATTCCATAGGAATTTTGTTGTTATTTTTTCTAGATCATTAAAATATTTTCTTGGAAGTCTGATTGGTATAGCACTAAATAGATTAGTTTAGGGAGTATTGTCATCTTTATTATATTCGCTTGGCCTATCCAAGAGCACTTAATATTTTTCCAATTATTTAAGTCTGACTTTATTTGTGTGCAAAATTTTTTGTAATTTTGCTCATATAATTCCTGACTTTCCTTTGGTAGATAGATTCCCAAATATTTTATGCCGTCGACAGTTATTTTCAGTGGAATTTCTCTTTGTATCTCTTGCTGTTGGATTTTGTTGGTGATGTATAAAAATGCTCAGGATTTATGGGGATTTATTTTATATCCTGCAACTTTGCTAAAGTTATAAATTATTTCTAATAGCTTTTTTAGTAGTATCTCTGGGGTTCTCTAAGTATACCATCATATCATCTGCAAAGAGTGATAGTTTGGTTTCCTCATTGCCTACTCTAATTCCTTTAATCTCTTTCTCAACTTTTATTGCCTAGGCTAGTGTTTCTAATACAATACTGAATAATAATGGTGATAGTGGGCAACCTTGCTTCACTCCAGATCTTACTGGGAAAGGTTCCAGTTTTTCCCCATTGCATATGATGCTTACTGATGGTTTTAAATAGATGCTCCTGACTATTTTAAGAAAAAGTCCACTTATTCCTATCCTCTCAAGTGTTTTTATTAGGAATGGATGTTGGATTTTATCAAATGCTTTTTGTGCATCTATTGAGATGATCACATGATTTTTGTTAGTTTGGTTATTGATATAGTCGATTATGCTAATAGTTTTCCTAATATTGAACCAGCCCTGCATTCCTGGTATAAATCCTACTTAGTCATAGTGTATTATTCTGGGGATGATTTTCTGTAATCTTTTTGATAATATTTTATTTAAGATTTTAGCATCAATATTCATTAGGGAGATTGGTCTATAATTTTCTTTCTTTGTTTTCAGCCTACCTGGTTTAGGTATCAGTAACATGTCTGTGTAGCAAAAGGAGTTGGTAGGACTCCTTCAATCCCTATTTTGTCAAATAGTTTATATAGCATTGAAGTTAATTTTTCTTTAAATGTTTTGTAGAATTCACATGTAAATCCATCTGGTCCTGGGGATTTTTTCTTAGGGAGTTGGTTAATAGCTTGTTCTATTTCTTTTTCTAAGATGGGACTGTTTAGGATATTTACTTCTTCCTCTGTTAATTTGGGCAAGCTATATTTTTGAAGGTATTCTTCCATTTCATTTAAGTTGTCAAATTTATTGGCATAAAGTTGGGCAAAATCAAAAATCATCAAAAATGGTCATTCCACAAAATAAGTGAATTTCACCTATCTTCTTCCCTGGAAAAAAGATGCTCATTCTGGTTGCGTAAGTTATTTTTGGCTGCATACCAAGTTCCTTAGCCTTTTGGAATACCATATTCCAGGCCCTTTGATCCTTTAATGTGGATGCTGCTAGATCTTGAGTAATCCTTATTGTGGCTCCTCTATATTTAAGTTGCATTTTTATAGCCACTTGGAGTATTTTTTCCTTCGTTTGAGGGTTCTGGCATTTGGCCACTATATTTCTTGGAGTTTTGATTTTAGGATCCCCTTCAGTAGGTGATCGATGAATTCTTTCAATGTCTATTTTGCCCTCTGTTTCTATGATTTCTGGGCAGTTCTCTTTGATAATTGCCTGGAAAATAGTGTCCAGGCTCTTTTTTTCAACATATTTTTCTGGGAGTCCAATAATTCTCAGATTGTCTCACTTAGACCTAGTTTCCAGGTCTGTTGTTTTCCCAAGAAGGTAGTTCACATTTTTCTCCATTGTTTGATTTTTTTTTGGTTTTGCTTGACTGATTCTTGTTGTCTTGTTGAGTCATTCAATTCCATTTGTTCGCTTCTGATTATCAATGAAGTATTTTCTTCACTCACTTTTTAAATATCTTTTTCTAATTGTCCAATTGAGTTGTTTTGTTCTATGGATTTTTTTTCCATTTCACAAATTTTATTTTTTGGAGAGCTATTTTGTTTCCAGTTCACTAATCCTATTTTTTAAGGATTTGATTTCTTTATCCACTCTGTCTTTAAATGAGTGGGATGACTTCTCCAGACTCTCTTGCCAAGTCTCCCTCTCCTTTTCCCATTTTTCTTCTAGCTCTCTTGTGAGAGCCTTTTTAATTTCTTCTATGAGATTCATCTGTGCTGAGGAACAGATGATCTCCTCCTGTGGGGATTCACCTGGAGACAGGCTGTTTTTAGTCTCCTCAGGGTTTAGAGTCTGCTCTCTATCTATATAAAAGCTGTCAATGGTTAAGGTCCTTTTCATTTTTTTGCTCATTTTATCAGAGAAGAATCAGAGACAAAGTAGCAAAGAAAAAAAAACCCAAATGGAATCTGCTTTTTTGGGGGGAGGGCCTGGGTTATGTTACCAAGGTTCCTCTACAGACTGGGGACAGCAGCAAGGCCTAAAACAGCGATGGTTGTGCTGCGCCTGCACTCTGAGACTCTGAGAGCGTGCTGAGATGCTGTGAGGGAGGGATGGCCAGGTCCCAAGAAACTCCAGCTGTTTGGGATCGTATTCTTCATCCCTGGCGTTTTTAGCTTCTCTGCTGGGCTACTGACTTGCTGCCAGGGCAAAGTATTCAATCTTGTAGCAAAACTCTCCCCACAGAAATGGCTGAGATCACACCTCACCCCCACTCCAGTCTGCTCGGCTGTGACCTGCCTCCCATGCTCTCACTACTGCTGCCCTCAGCCTGCACCAGATCTAAAACCGTCCCCATCCTGGAGCAAAAACAGACCTTTCCTGTCAAATCTCAAGGATGTCTTCTCTTGGTAACTATTTGTGGGGTTTTTTCAGTCAAGCATTAATTCAGAGTCTTGTCATGAAATGAATTCTGAGAGAAAATGCGGAGTTTACACAGCTGTGTGCCTTCTCTCCACCATCTTGGCCGGAAGTCTCAAGTTATTGCTATTCTAAATGATAATGCCAAGCCCTAATCATAAAGACCAAATCCTAAAACTGCAAATCCTAAAAGTGTGAATTATGTTGTTAGCAAGGATTTAAATTCTTTGCTAATATTCTTTTAAAGAAGAAACTAATTTGAAATGACATTCATTGTGATTTTATACTATACCTCAAAAAACATCACAGAACATTTTTTAGCACAAAAAAGTAGGGAAATAGATTAAAATAAAAATTGTGCAATATCCACCTTAGTGGATTTTGAGGACAAAGATAGAAGGTATTCGATAGTCCTTTTGCAAAGATGAAGTATTTTCTTTGTCCATGAATTTAAAAGTATATCTTTTATAAATTAAACTATATCTGGATTTATAGGATGACTGTATTGACCCTTATATGATATCATGATGTGGTCATAGACTTCATGTCATTCTAGTCTTTGATCATTTCTCTTTCAGCATATTCTCTTTCACGTATGCAAATCACACTAATGCAAATTAAATGTAAGCTAATCAATCATTATCTCTGAATATATTTTAAATCCCTTTTCTTTCTTTCTTTCTTTCTTTCTTTCTTTCTTTCTTTCTTTCTTTCTTTCTTTCTTTCTTTCTTTCTTTCTTTTTTTACTGTTAAGCTTGTAGCCCTTTCAAACTGTCACCATTTCAAGAGGACCAGTAGTAGAACTGGGTTGCAATAAGCATTGCCTGGAATGGCATAGCCTGGAAACTCTGTCTGCTCTGAACCAGATCCAACAGCCTGCCATAAGGTCAACCTAACCCCAAATTAGAACCATTGAAATTATTGTTCCATAAGCTAGGTAAGCATAGTGATGTTACAGTCTCTCATAGAGATCACTGGCCCCAAATCAGAAAGATCTGAGTTCAATACTGATTTAAAATATTCACCAGCAAGATAATTCTAGGCAAGTCACTTAAGCTCTATTTCTATTTCCTTCTATGACACTTGAATGCATCACCTCTTTGATGCTATAGTCCTTTTTGAGTATGAAGGACGAACAATGATTTAATTGTTTCCAGTAATATTGGTAGTAATAGTAGCTGCTTGATAAATGCTCATTCCATTCAATTCCATTGAACCTTAGAGCCAGATGAACATTAGAGATCACCTAATCCAAACTTTTTTTTTTCAGATTAGGAAATGTAGGGGCACAGATAAAGGGACTTGCCCAATTTCCCACCAAGTGGCAAAGTTAGATTTCAACCTTTTCTATTGATTCCAAGGACATCTCTCACATTTACTACACCATGCCTCTCATAATTTGCTAAGAATGTGTATGTATATTTATATTACATACATGAGGATATATACATCATCTTTATATGTATATTAAGCATTGTAATATATGTATATGCCCAGAATATATGATACTGCTGATTTTATTAGTTTTATTATTTTATATTTATTATTGTGACTACCATCACAAAATGAAGATCTGCCACGAATTTTAGTTTTCAAATCTTTCATGTTCTGAAAAAAAATTAAGTCTTTCGGACTTTTGCGAGAAAGTGTTAAGGATAACTTGAATTCTCACTCCACTTGAGCCAAAACTTAAATTTGACTGCAATATCAAGAACCCAGAGAAGTTCTCAGTACACAGACATGTCTCATGGGAGATATGGAAGAGAAAAGGGGTAGATATATATAAAGTCCTAGCTTCTGTGAGTATTTTAGGGACAGGAGAAGGTAGTACCAGAATGGGAGGGATATAGGTTAGCTAATTTAACTAACTGTGAAAGCCTGAAGGCAAATACCTAGTATAGCAATCAAGCAGTTTTACTGTGGCTAGATTATTTCCATGCAAGAGTTGAAGAAATCCCTTTGGTACCTAAAACTAAAGGAGTTTCAGGTTATTATTGGTCTCTCCCTCTGATCTAAAATACATAATCTACAAGTCAACATGCTGCTTACCCCTGTAAAAGCCCAGTTGTCCTTTGGTTGTGGCATTTCTAGAGGGATTAAAGCAGCATAATTTAATATAATTGTCCAACATTTTGCCCTCATGCATTAAAGTTTGTAAAACATTTCCAATGTATTATATAAATCTGATACTCACCATAACCTTGAGAATAAGTACTACTGATAAGTGTCTCCATTTTACAAATGAGGGAAGTAACTGACTAGCCTGTTACAAAAATTAGTTATGTGTCAGAGAAAGGAACTAAATGCAGGATTTCTTGACTCCAGATATAGTTCCCTTTCTTCTAAACATTATATGTGACCATAAGCAAGTAACTTATTATTTCTTCAGTTTTAAAATGGTAATAACATTCAGAGAATCTGAGGTCTAGCCATGAGTTTGCCATTTCCTCTCTGGGCCTTCATTACCTTTAAAGTGAGAGTAAGGGAAGGAAAAGGGTGATGAGATTTATTTTCAAGCTACTTCTAGCTATAAAATTTAGTGATTCCATAGTACTTTACCTAAGTTTGTGTGGTTGTACAGACAAAATGACCTAACTTTTGGACACTATTTGGAAATACAAATAAGAGCAAAAGGCATTGTGATAGAAGAAGATAAAAAGCTGGCCTCAGAATCATAAAACTATGGGTTCAAGTCTGTCTTCTGCCACATCAGGATCACTAACAAGTAATGCCCCAGGAAATTCTTCAAAAAATGCCATCTGTATTAGTAAAAGAAAAAAAAATAAATCAATGACAAAATTACAGGTTGTTTGGAGAAAAAAAACCCAGAAACCATAAAAGTATTCTTTTCAGGACTATACAAAACCTCTGCTTTTTTTTCATTAGGATTCTCCAAATATTTAGACTTCAGCCTTCAAGCTAACCAGTATTTTATAAAAAGGCACTCAGTTTGCTAAACTATTACATGGAAAAGGGGGAAGAAAAAAAATAACTGCAGAAAATATCTAAAAGTTCCATTTTTTCTTTACTTTTCTAAATAAATATAATATCTAATTCTTCCCTTTAGGAATCTATTGGGTACTGAACTATGTCCCCTAGGATTTACAGAAAGAAGAAAACTCCTGGATTCTTCACCTAAATGAGAAATTTCTTTCTCAAAACTGGCAGCTTGAGTATTCTGTTCCATCCAATATATAGAAAAGAATCACATTAGTGGGAGGAATTGCAGGGATCGATACCTGTGCTGCCAGAAAGAGAATTCTCATAACCACCAACCACAAAAATAATGGCTCATATTTCTATAGAACTTTATGATTAAGAAATTGCTGTTTTCTAAATAATGCTGTGGGGGAAGCACTAACATCTCCATGTAAAGCAGTGTTTATATGGTCAAAATCATGGCCCCATCTGAGAACATAGTTTCTAAACCAGGGAACTTATTGCTGTGAGTAGAGGAAAAACATCTTCCTCATTGCAGTAACCTATGAAAAACAGTCTTCAAGAAATGTGTATGAATTTGCTGTCTGACCAAAGAATTGAATTAAATGGTATTACTTTTTTTTTAATTTCTGTAGGAACCTCCATGAAAGCAAATGTCATGTTTTGAGTCATGTAAAAGAACATCTTTTAAATATCTGTCAGTAGAGTCTTTTATTTCCAGGAAACTTCATTTCACTTTGTATTATACATTTTCCACACATGTAATAAGTATGCTTAACTTTGGATGCAACCTTATTACATTTTCTATCTCCAGTTTAGAGAACAGGCAAATACAATGTTTTGGAACAGCTGCCAATAAACAAACCATGTGTTGTATCTATTTGAGGTAGTCTGAACTTGTCACTCAGCTCATCACCCCTGTACTTAAGCTTTCCATGGCCTCTAACTTTGCATGTCTTACTCCAAAGTCCATAGTCTCCCAGGTGGCAGCACCATTAGGGTACTGGCTATATAACAGTGTCAAATAAAAACACTCCCCCCATTAACACCTCGTGCTAGCTCAATAAAATGATGTTTAAATAACTGAACTGGCTTCAATGAACTGTATTTGCCATTTCCCTGCTTCTTAGCTTGATAAAATGGAAATAATTATGAAGTGGATGAGCAGGTTTAATGAAAGCCAGTTTCTTTTGGTATATTCCTGAAGCAGCAATCATCATCTGTTTGGCTTTTGAAGAGCAACAATTATAATCACTTAAACCCCAAGGGGAACAAAAATAGAATTTACATTAGCATGTAAAATATACAGCTGGATTGAGCAAGCCTATAAAATTGGGGCGGGGGAACTCATTCTAATCTGAAAGCTATTCAAAATCACAAGTAAAATGAGTTGGAGTATTTTATATGCTTCCTTCCTATAAAATCACACATGTAACAATGAAGAGAAGATTTTCCTAAAACTGATCACATGGAAGCATGAAATAGATGCCTGGAGAAGCTCCCAACAGTATCAGGCTATCCCAATTATATTATTTAATAAAGTTTGTAATGATATTCTTATTTGGTATTAAACTTATAGGGTTTTAAAATTTTTTTTCAAAGGTGGCAGTCTGTAATTTGTGTGATGAAAATCAAGTTTAAATATGAACTATTGTAGAGACAGTTATTTTCACATTTTTCCAAAGCATCACATGATGTATTTAGTAAGGAAGAAAAGTATATATAAGGAAAACTTCACATTACTGATGGAGATAAACTCTGAAAATTGTATCCCCTTTAATCTGTAAAATAATCACTCTGAAATTGTGTTTCCTTTGATCTGGAAAAGAAGGGAGATTCAGGGCCAGAGTCTAGAAGAGGGTATATTTTCCAAACAAACCTTTTCTTAAGATAAACAGCTTCATTCAACTGGAAATCTCAGGCAAATCATCACCCACTGAATTTTTGGGTAGCCAGATCTCCATTCAGGAAACTCCAAATTCTGGAAAAAGCCTTCAAAGTGATTTTCATTCATTTGGGTGATTTTGGTCTGATAATCAGCTCAAACTGCCCCAACCCCAAGATCTGCTCATAAAATACGTTTCTCTTCATTCTTTGCAAATCTCCTCATTAGGAGATTTGTCCACTAAGAGAGCTTCTTAGTGAAAAATAAAACTTCCTTTTTTACCATTAAGACTTTGGGTTCATGAATTCTTTTTATGTTGGACCTGTGCAGAGACCAGAGGGGATTCTCACATCAATTCTCACACATTAATTCTCTACCACTGGAACAGCATCAATACTGATACTTCTTTTTCCCTTGGTTGTAAGTGAAAAATACAATAATGACATAAAGCAAAGTTATGATTCTGGATTCAATACTTATATTCTTACTAAGTGAAATCATATTTTTCCTTTTAAAAGATCAATTTTTAAAAATGCCCATATTATTTCCTTGAAATTAATATACTGCTTCATTCCCAAATTGTCATATTCAAAGACAGGATCCACCCGCATTTGTGTGATTCATTAACTTTTGTATTTCTATGGTTTCCACAGGACTGTCAAATGGGTTTTTTCTGTTATACAAGGCATGGAAATCACATCTTGCAATGAAAGCATGATTACCCATGCAATTCTTAGCAAATCAATTAATCTCTCTGATACTCAGGTCATCTGTAAAATTCTGACTTTGTTTAGATGACTTCTAAGGTCCTTTCCATGCTACTAATTCCCTTTGTATTAATCCTAGCAAAAAAACACATGCATAATCAACATGTTAAAGGTTTTCTACATTAGCTCACGTTTGCAAAATAGCACATATTCAGGAAATACATTAATCAAGAAGAACATAGTATCCTATACATCGAACTATTCAGTACCTTGTACTTCCTCTTTGTAAGCAAATTACATTTTATTTTCCTTGTAAAAGAGAGCCATTTGGGGGGAGGGGAAGGATATTTCTACATAGTGAAGATTACATTTAATCTTTTCATAAAGAAAAATAATAGGTCTCTTCATTAGCACCTAGAGAAGTCTTTATTATCTTTTAAAAGAACAAATTTTTTTTCTATGTTAAGACCAGACAATATATTTATGACATCAAGGATTTAGAGGCAGAAAAGTCCACAAAGGTCATGTAGTTCAAGTCCTTCATTTTATGGACAAGAAAACTGAGATCCAAAGGAGTGGTCATTGCCTAAGGACACACTAATTATAAGCGGCAAAACCAGGATTTTAACCCAGGTCTTCTGATATTGTTTAAATTAAAACTCAAATTTAACATTGATGAATTAATAAACATTAAATTAGGGATTTTAAAGTTTTATTTGGTTTTTTTTGGGGGGGGGTTGTGTGTGGCAATTTTAGCTAGTCATTGATCCTAATATAATAGGAGATAGGTTTTGGATTTCCTTATTCTAAATTTTTATTATACCAATTAATGCTTTGTGAATCTTAAGCATAGTTTTCTTTTCAGAAATATAACTAGGAATCTATTTCTATCTGGATAAAATACCACACACTGTTATAGTTATAATTTTAAAGTATGCCCTCTTTTGTGGTGGCAGAGGGAAAACAGAAAAGCTGGAAGGAGCACCAACTCCAGGACTTCTGGAGAGGCTGCCAGTTAGATGGATGTTAGGCAGTTTGAAGAAGGAACTCACCCCAGTTCACCATCTGGTCTCTTTATTTTAATTAAACATTATTGCTAATTAGTTGCTAAGCTCTGTTGTTTCTACCTGCTGAAGGACAGAAACTAGCATATTGCCAGTATGCCCTAAATTAGTTATCCAGAACCAAATGCCCCATCTCACCTTATTTATTGTTGTGGTTATTTTTGTCAAGGCTTTAATATTTAAATTTCTTCAGTGCTTTCTTAAGAGGCAGAAGAGTCTCACTGATAGGGTAAGCCGAGAAATCAGGAAGGACTGGAGCTTGTCTGACTTCAGGAATTGTAAAACACTGAGTTTTATTCTTTCAACGTATTCTTTGAATGCTCCAGGCACTAACTTTAACTCTATGACTTATAAATTGCTGATATATGGGAAAAATGTTCCATAACAGTTTCCCCCATACAGACAAAAATCACAGGATATATGGAGTGGGGGAGGGGAAGTACTCTGTGAATATTCATTTCTTTAAATTCATATTAGAGTGTCCTTTGTCTTTACTTTCACCCTTATTTTTTAAATGTAAAATTACACTTGTCATAAGATCACAGAACTAGGGATGGTTCACCCCTCCTCTCCTTCATTTTATAGATAAGGAAACTGAAGCACTCAGGGAAATTTTGTTCAGGGCATAAAAATAAAAGAATTTGATTGAATTCAAATCTCTTGAGTCTTATAGAAGATACTCCATCTACTGTTTTCATCTAACTTCTGGCATTTCTTGCTCTAAATCCTACTTAAGGCTAATAATTTCCTTCTATTGATAATATCTCATTTATCTTGTATATAGTTTGTTAGTACATAGTTGTTTGTATGTTGTCTTCCTCCTTAAATTGTGAACATCTTGAGAACAAGGATTCTCAGTCCCAAGGGACTGCCTTTTTCCAGTATTTAGCACAGTGCCTCAAATATAGTAGGCATTTAATATTTATTGCCCAAGCCAATGAGTGTTTTTCCTATTTTACTACTCTTTCCTCTTTTCTAAACTGCAAATAAAATGGCGTCTAGGTTAGACCTTTATGAACCTCTTTTCTATTTTCTGAATATTCTGAAAGACTCTGAAGCCTCATGGATTCAGGGCCCAGAATGTATAAATTTGTACTGAACACACAAGTATCATAGCTTTGTATCTGAAAGCAATTAAAAGGAGCTGAGAAAAGGAAAACACTTATGGCTTGAGCACAACTCATGTAGAATCTACTTAAATTACTTCCTGTAGTTTATAATATAGACAACCAATTAGAACAGGGTTATTCCCATTTATGAAGAAAAAGTAGGTATTATAAAAATGAGAATTTAAGAAGATATTTATGAAATTTGTGGAAGTATGAAGATGACAATTTCAAAGGAAAATTTTATGAAAGGCTTTTTCATAAAAATCACAAGTTTAAAAAATATACTGAAAATTATATATTTCATGCATAAAACCTAGACTCATCTCTTTTAAAAAGGGAGGAAGGTATTCATTTTAGTGGAAAGACTACTTTAAAAATAATAAAGGCATATGTAGAATAGAATTACCTGTTGAGAGCTGAAAAATTCCTGGCTTTTGACTGAAGCATGATAGAGTTACTTATTAGTTTATAGATAAATTTATATTTTAACAACAGCCCATCACTGATAATTCTTAAGTATCACAAATGATTTTTAATTATAGCTTTTGTGATGATATATATATAGTGTTAACATGTATGTAACATTTACATATATACTTAGGTATAATAGGTATTTGAATCTTTGAAATACACAAATAAGTTTTAATAAAGTTGGAGTCAAAATAGGTCAAAAACAATCTATAAATTAAGATTCTACCAATAAAATACATTTCAGAGTACTTTATACATACAAATGTATAGAATGTATATAAATGTATAAATATAAATATATATATATATATAATATTTATAAATTTATATAAATATATAGAAATGATAGAAAACTACTTGGGTATTTTATTCAATGTGAAGCTTTTAGAATCACTACTACTTAACAAAACTTGATCTGAATTTTATATCCAAATGATAATTTTAACTTATTTTCTAGTTTAAATTCAAGAATCTTTCAGGATAGAGCTGCATGGGAAAAATGGAGTGTGTTCGATTTTGGCAGATACTGTTAATGTGGGTAGTCAATATAATTAATTTAGTGCAAAAAAAATCCTTCCTATAAATTATTTGTTTTCTTTTCTGTTTTTGTTTTAAAAGATTGATTTATGTATTTACTTCTTACCCTTTTCTGTGGTGGCTCAGACAAAATAAATCTATAAAATTTTTATAAAAATATAGTTTAAAATATAACACAAGTATTCTTACCCTACAAAAGCCTGAAACATTTTTGAAAAAGATAAATTGCATTATAAAAGGATTCCTCACTTGACAAAAAGATTCATTTCAACAGACTTCCTTTAATGCACTACAAGTAACCTGATTTTCAAAAATTTGATTTATACACTTTTCAGGAATATTTAGTTCCTCAAATATAAGTTATTTTAAGTAATTAGGATACTTTTTTTAGACAAAATGTACTTACATAATTTTCTGTTGAATTTTGATAATTTTGATTGAAATCTTTTGTTATTATATTGACTTTTCAAAAAAAAATAAATATCTTAATAAATGTATCATATCTGCATTTCATTTTACCTATGCAGATACAGCCTAATAAGTTAATAAGTCAGAAAAAAATGACCAGATCATTGATTTATCACTATATCAGTCCAAAATACATTTCCTATTTTCTTCTGGATAAGACCATTCAAATCAAGGTCTTATAAATTAAGTGCATAAGAAAAACAATAAAAATAGAGCATTTGGCTAAGGAAAAATGTTGGGACCTTTTCATTTCTTAACAAAAAATAATTTATTTTTCCACTTTTTTTTACAGTAAATATTATAAATTTAAAATCAGAGCCTAGTCTGTTTATAGAAAACAATGAATTTTAGATTATCTATATTAGCTTTTTTATTGTTATGAATTTCTACAATATAGTCTCTTTTTTGATTCAAAAATTTTATATAGAGCTTCTTTTCTTGAAATGTGGCTTTTATCAGTAAAAGATAAAGTTTATAACTTAATAACATTTTGATGTGTAACAGAATAAAACATAAAACTAAAAGACCAAAACGTCCATCAAAATTTGTGCAATAAAGTAGTAATAATTTACACCTTAAAAAACTTAAAAATACTATAATGATCCTAAAGATTTTGAAATAAGAATCATATACTATGTTGTTCTTTGAAACAAATGTAGTTTGCTTTATTCCGGGTGATTTAATATGCATAAATGAGTTTGTGATAAATTTTTCCTTTAATGAAACAATGGTTATGTCATGTTTTTATATGTGTGTGTTTCTGTGTATAAATACATAAACATTATACATTTCCTTTTTTTTTTTGCAGGCACAGTACTTTTTGCTATTAACTCCCAGACTGAGTTAATACACACATACCAGAGCCAAAATGACACATACATAAACATATGTATGTGTATATACACACACATATATATTAAAAACAAACAGAACATATGCCTTAAAAGTTTGTTTTACCAAATATGTGTCTATCTTTTTTTAGTCTCATGTTCACAACACTAATGAAGATTATACAAAAAAGGAGGGAAATTCCACTTTATATTAACTATAATTTATCATATCTCTCATAGTTTTCTAATACAGCACTCATACTTTATTAAGCAAGAACATTGGTTATTTAATTTTACCTTTTTTAATTCCAAGAGTAAACATTTTAGCTTATCAAAGTTTGTAATAAAAAAAAATCACAAAATAAAATATTCAATGTATATTCTACTAAATATAGTGATCTTTTTAATCTTCGTTTTGCACTGCTTTTTTATGAATGTAGTTACTACTACAATTAACGTTGGCTCTGTTCCCTCACTCGTATTTGCTACCTTAGATATCAGTTTGGGGGCTTTTTTATTTTTTAAATAAAAGCAAATTCAATCTCTAAACGATCCTAGTCTTGGCATTTCTCCCTTAAAATCTTTTTTTTTTATTTTGTCGTGTTTTGTTTTTCTCCTAACTACAGGAGAGATGCTAAACTGATCATGCTTAAAAAGGAATCGTGAATATGCTACAGATTGGAGTCAATGATTACTGACTGCACTAGATTTTCCCTTATAAATAACCTTTAGGTCTTGGTTTTTATGAATATTCTTCCATTTATGAAATTTCCTCTGGTAGATGGTGAGTGGGTATCAGAGCCCAGCCACTGTGTTGCTTCTATGTTGTTATTATACTTAAAATTGTGAAAAAAGTAGATCATAAATATAACATCTACTATCAGACAATATATTAGATAGTATATTATCCCATGAAAGGAAATCTCTATATTTATAATGCTCTAAATATTCCCAAATGGTAGGACAAAATGTACTTATATGTGTCTACAAACATATTTGTGCATAATATTTGGATAAATATAATAATTGTGCAGCTATTAATAAAGGAGCACTTCATACTATGCTTATTATAATGAATGTCTAGAATTTGAGTTGTCTGCTAAATTATTTTATTTGCTGTTTTCGGCTGCAATGACATTTTCATTCACACAGAGGTGGAAAATTCAATTTAAAAGTACATTTTAAACTGGATTACATTCATTTAATAAGATATCCAAGTTAAGCTGTTTCAATCCATTAATTTGTGGTGATTATTTACTTTATGATAATATTTTTTATTCATTTATGATTATTACTTATTTTACTTGATACAAAAGGTAGTTCTGGAAATAAATATTGCTTAGACTTTAATCCCTCTGCATTATCTGAGACAATGATAGAATGATTTGTCACTGAATTCACTAATTAGTTGCTTAGTGTTTAAAAGTATAAATTCATTAAAAAAAAAAAACCTTCTAAATAAAAATTCTAGCTGCCACAAATTATTCTCTTGCCATAAATATATTTTCACATTTCCTGGGATATTTACACAGTTTATGCTAACTATATATTGAAGAGCAACAGAGTCACATGGGTTACTAGTTTGGGGTAATAGCTTCAGTTTTTAAAATTCTCAAACTAAAAGATGCTAGATCCACAAAAGTTTTAAGGAGCAGCATTAAAAGAACTAATGCTTTGTTTGGCTAGTAAGATAGGTAAAGTTACTGGTAAAATAAGTTTCCTATGGAAAGCTGAATAAGCACAAAATTGCAGGTGTAATAAATTCTGTTACAACAATTGAAATTAGTCTATCATTATAAAAATGCAAAAATGAAGAAAATAACACTGATATCTCTCATTTGGAGATTTTGGCTATTATTTAGCCAAAGTTTTACCATAGCTTTAGAGAGAAAAATACCTTGCTCCAGGAAAAATGCCTTAGCTCCCAGAAAAAAATAAGGGAGTTGGATTAGAAGATCTATAAGGTCCTTTCCAATATCTGATCCTAAATAGGAATCCATATACATTCAACTATGTATTTGTGTGCATTTCAGCATACATCAAAAACTCATAAATTGTTTCAAACGAAACACACAAACTTCTTTGGGAGAAATATTCTTCCACTCCATCTTTTATAAATGAAAGAATTGATAACCCAGCTTTTTTTTTTTTTAAAAACTGATTAAACAGGTCCCTTACAATACAGGGGGCATCAGTCATCTCTAAATTAATAGCTGGTTATGATTTAAAAGGCTAGTAGATCCCCAAATAGAAAAATTTAAGAATACTGAGCACAATTAACTCCCTTTCTAAAATGTGTAGCCCATAAGATAATAAAATTCTCTGAAGGATTGCGAAAAGGTCTAGCCTTTTCACCAAACTTGATATTGTTGATTTTGACGCTACTAAGTTAGGTAGTTATTCAAGTAAAATGGCTAAAAAAGACATCTCTAGAAATCTTATAGAGCTATCCTTACTGGTGTAAAACAGACAAACGAAAGGGGAAGATAGTGCAGAGACATTTAAACAATGTATTTAATGCTTTTTTTTTCCTTTGGGGGGAGGGAAGAGTGGATAGGTATGTCTTTGAGTCTGTAGGAAGCACTTTCTCCTTTCCTTCCCTTCAACCCCCAATTCTCCTTTTCAGAACTGAATGTTGGGTGCATCTTTTAGGGCAAAGGTGTCTGAGGCCACTAGCATCTAATCTTTAGTAGTAACCTAGATTAAACCAAAAAAAAAAAAAAAAAAAAAAAAAAAACTAGGACAGGGAAGAAGACCAAAGATGGAATTGCGCTGAAGGGGGTAAGTGATTTTTTTTTTTTTTAACAAGTCAGTGTTCCTTCTCTAGCATTTTTTATCAGAACTGATGCAGTCATTACTAGGTTGAATTTAGCAAAGTAGAGCTTGCAAGATAGGTATAAAGGTAGCCAATAAACCTAATTCTTGTTATTTTTTCAAACATACATCTCAAAGCTTCCTTTTCCCACCGCCAACTTGATGCCCAACTCGGCATCAAGCCGCTTACCACCCCAAGGTTCTATTACAAAAATCAAACATAAAAATGACAATTTCCGCCCCCCCTCAATAATGTAAAGAGAAATGCATCTACTGTTTTTGTTAACTGTCCCTATCTTTCTCCAACTTCCAGCTCTTTGTGATAAATCTTTTTAAAACAGCCCACAAACAGAAAGCACAAGGAGAAATTGTATTTTTAAAAAAAGTATACTTACAGTGGCAACCTCATAGTGCTTTGTCATGCCTTTTGCACTAATTTTTCAAAATTGCTTTGCAGGGCGCAGAACTGGGAAAACCTGGGCTAAAGAATCTCTAATAATAACAAAAAGAAAAAAAAAACAATCAGAAATACATTTAAATGAATTAAATACATTTAAATTAATCAAAAAGGACTCCGACCTAACAAGGTGGGGAGAGAGGGAAGGTGTAATGGGGAAGAGGAGGAGAGCTGGGAAGAAAGGAGAAAGAAAAGGGGAAGGAAAGAGGAATCCATGCAAACAAAACAAAAAGGTAAAGGGCAGAAGATTTTGTTGATTGGGTCAGTGAAGAGAAAACTGATCTATGCTATTGTTTAACTAATGGAAATGACTTGCTTACCACCACCACCGTACCCAACAGCAAAGCCCTTTCTCTAAGATCACTAGCCCTGCCTCAAATCTTCCAGTGATTGATCATTTTGTTTCAGTTAAATACTTCCAATGGCACACAATCCACTTGAAGTCAGGATTGTAAGCTTGCTAATTCTTGCAGCTCACAGCTACTAAAAAACCGTGTTTTCTCTTTCTTCTTTTCCTGTATCACAATAGCTGGAGCTGGGTGTACCTCATTAAACCAGCCCGAGAAACAGGAAGCTGGGCCTGTCTGCCCATATAATTATAAGATGGATGCAATCAAAGAGTGTGTATGTGTGTGTAAAATTTTGGTAATGATAGTATATATAATTGTTTCTGCCTACGAGCAGACGAAAAACCTTTGCCCTCCCCCTACCCCCATCGTTTAGCGTCTTTTCTTTCTTTCTAACTCCCTCCTCCATTTCTTACACTCTCCCACCTTCCCTCCTGCCCCCAATCACATTCCCTGAATTAATAAAGCATTAGGAATCTGGATACAAGCGGGATGTTTCATACCAAACTGATTATTTACAGTGAATTAATCCGAAAGATAGAGGGGCTAAAGGAGCTCGAAAGGAATTGGGATCAGGAAGAGAGACTTGGGATGGGGGAGACGGAAACCCAGAGAAATGAGAGAAGTGGCAAAATAATTTTAAGCTGTATGTAAACATGTACCACCAAATAAACATGGCATTGTAATGAAGAGTGAGCAGCCGTTCGCAGTGTCCGTGCTTCTCTGTTCTCCTATTAGTATTCCTTGAAGAGGGACACGTGTGTGCGTGCGCGCGCATGTATCTCTTTCAGTGGCATCCTGGCTCTAAAGAAAGAAATCAGAGAAAAGGGAGGGGCGGCAGGTCAGGGAAGGGTTAGTTTCTGGTATATCATCCTAAACATCCCCCTACCAAATCTCTTCGAAATTGCCATCCTTTGCTGCTGAGCGTAATACAGCTTCTGGGTAAATTTTCTAGAGGATCCTGGGAGCGCGCAGGAAAAAGGGAGATCTTGGGTTACAGAATAGTTTAACACTAAACAGAATCAAAGACAAGATTAGTTCGTGAAACTACAGAAATGGGAGGGGCCCCCCCCCCCCCCCCCCCCGCCCCTTCTTGCTCTTTGCACTAACATGTTTGCTTAAGCCCTTCCACATTGCACCTTCTTCTTACCGTTTTGGATTTCTCGACCCAAGTCTGTTACTTATACATTCCTCCCTCAATCGCTGTTAACTCCCGAGTCTCCAGTACTTGGGTAAGAGAGAGGCCGATGCGGAAGCTGCTGCTGCTGCCTGCGTGCGGGAAGCACGGCATGTACTTGTGCAGTTTTGAGGGCTTCCTTCGCCTTCCACGCGCAGGGGACCATTGTTGGCCTGGGACACTCTCCCTTTACCCTTCCCCATCCCCAGTTCCAGGCCTCACACCTTTATTCACTCATCCTTTCTCTGGTCTCTTCCTCTTTATTTCATTCTGAACAACCTGCCTTCACACGTGATATATGATAAGATGATATATCTCTGTGTGTGTGTGTATATACACATACATTTATGTGTGTGTGTGTGTGTGTGTGTATCAAAAGAGAAGGGAGGGAAAAAACAACCCTCTCTGCTCTTCCCTTATCCCAAGTCCACCTTTTGACAGAAAAGGAAGAATCCTTCTCAGCAAATGAAAACATGTGCTAATATTTGCCTTCTTTTGAATGTTTTTAATAGTGTTAAGAAGCCTAGTTCATTATTAGTCTTGTTGGGTACTTTAATTTCATGTGTGGGAAAATGCTTTCTATTATTTTACATTTACATTCATTTTCAATATAGTATGATATACTGTATACCAGACTATGTGGCTTCAAATACCTAGTAGAACTTAAAAAAGATAAAATTTCTTCAGAATTAGAAAAATAAAGATATTTCTATGGATTATACCATTTCTGTGACAAATAACCTAACTTTAAACTAACTTTTTTAAAGTTTAAAACTAACATTTTAGCAATGAACAGAAATTAGTGGAGGGGCAGAGAGAAGGATAAACTGATAGATTTAGACTGGAAGTTACTTTAGTGGTCATTTAGTTAAGTCTTTATATTTTACATATAAGAAAATTGAAGCTCAGAGAGGTTAAACATTTGACCAAGTAGCACCAAGGGCCTGGAATACCAAAATTTTCCATAATACCCCAATGCCAGGTGTTCCTAAACATATTCCTCTTTTCCTAATTGGTGTGTAAGTGTTTAATAAAGACTCAGTAAACTGACAAACAACAAAAAGCCCTACCTATACTCAAGGCTTTGGGGGAAGAAAGCAATGAAAAAAAGTTTAACTGCTATCATCAATGAAACTACTCCTCTGAAGATTAAAAGAAATTGAAAGGAAACTTTCCATAAGGAAAGATTATTACTGTGACCCAGACATGACCACAGTTTAACAACTACCTCCTAGTGACAGACAAATAGTTCATTTTAATTAATTATTTTCACTTTTATTTGGAAGTCTGAAATTTGCAGAAAGACTAGATAGAATTAAGATCAAGGATGGTAAAAGTAGGCACAACATTCTAAAAGATACTATGAAGGCTATTCTAAAATATAATTATTTAAATCCATATTTTAATTTGATTTTAAGTTAAAATAATTTCTAAATATAACTACCCCTGCTCTGGAATTGCACCAAAATCAGTTAAGCAAAAACAAGTTATAAATTGTCTCCCTTTTAGTCTTATATCTCTAATGTATGAAGGTATATTTCATTATCTTTTTTCTAGGAACAATTTTTTTACAATTAATGAGTGAAACTTCCTCTTTATAATATTTTATTGTAAACATGAACTGACATTTTAACATCTTAAAAATCATATTCTCACTATTTCTGCAATAGTGTTGCAGTGTTGTGTTGTAGTGAAGTCTCAAAAGCTACAGTTAAAGCAAACACAAAGTACAATTTTCAAATTTTGCCTAAGGAACATAAACGAAATCTCTTAAGTCTTAGTCTCAGCTCTAAAGCTTTACTTGTGGTGGTATTTTAATAATTTGGCTTAACTTGAAAAAAGATCCTTTTGAATTAGTGAAAAATCTGATTTTAATACAACATCTTAACTAAACATAGTTTTATTATCTCTAAGTTTCTGTTCCAATCCCAACTAATTGAATAGAATGCTGCTTAATGATCTGCAATTAACATATGAATTGTTTCTAGCTAAATCTAAGGTTCTTAATTTATTTTATGTTTTGGACCTTTTGACAGTCTGGTGAAGCCATGGAACCCTTTCTTAGAATAGTGTTTTCAAATGCTTGAAATAATACATAGGATAACAAAGGGAATTAGTTATATTGAAATATATAATGTTCGGCCTAGCTCTCTGGAGGGCCTCAGCATCAGTCAGAGTCAGGATCAAACCAAAGTCTTCAGGGGAGAAGTGAAGGAGGCAAGCAAGCTGCCACTTGCCTTGCCAAAGATGAATCCTGGACTCTGGAGTCTGGAGCCTGAAATCACTCTTCCTCATCCTTCAGTGTACAGGGCTGAAACTCTTGAGTCGATGCACTGAGGTCAGACAACCGAGCACTTAAGGCTAATTACTAATTGGACAATACTCTACAAGTATATGCTTGGAAAATGACCCTTCCCACTCTCCTGTGCTGGCTCAATAATTGGTATATATAAAGAATTGTAGGAGGGACTAGGGGGTAGGGTAAGACTAGCCAGGGTCACTTTGGTGGTAGATGAGGAAGAAGGAAGTCATGGAGATTCTGCATCCATCCAATTCACTTCTACCTTTAAAGACCAAGAATAAAGACCAAGGACTTTTGCTTATCCTGACTCTGACTGATTCTAAGGTATCCAGGGTGCTAACTTGGTCTTCACACTTCGGCAGAGCAACTCTGACTTTCTCCCTCAGCCCTCCAATCCTTGCCTACAATTACCTCACCACCACACATTCAGCAAGCACCAGTGGTGACGAGAGCCATCACATAGGTAATTAGCCTTAAGTGCGCTGCTGTCTGATTCAAGTACACCTTTTCAGAGTTTCAGCCCTCTACAGAAATAGTTATGAAATATATTTTAAAGTGGTCACAGACCATATAAATATTGCCTTTCAAGTATTATTTGTACTTGAAAAATCTGTTATTTTGTGCATTTTAAACATTCCTTTGAAATCTTAGCATATTAATGTTAACTATTAAGTTTGCATTTTGAATGAAGAAACCATGTAATAAGTAAAAGTAAGTTTTTGCACGGCTTCTCTCAAATGACCTCAAAATCTAAGTTATTAGCCATAATAGATAGGTTTTATTGTGTAATACTTTTTTATCTACATTTGTAAAAAGCCCTTTATAAACAAAGTCCCACTGTTGAAACACTGCTGAAAATTTAGGAAACATAAAGAATGTTTAACCATTTTTCAGGACTTCTAGAAAATATGCTTGAGTCTTTTCCTCCTTTATTATTTTTCGTATCTACAACTACATTCTTTAAGGAAAGACAACGGAACAGAATAGGTAAGCTAGCTAAAAGGATCTGTGTTTTCTATAACACTTCCAAAATGCAGACCCACACAAAATTCAAAATTCAATAAAGAAATTGAAGATTGGGTAATTTTTCTTGCAAACAAAAATTTTAAGATGTGATTTTAAAATAATATCTTAAGTTAAAATGTAATGCTGGAGAAATTGAGGCAAGATAGAGATTAGAGAGTTTTTAATATTTTATTAGAAAGGGAGAGATTTATTGGGATCAAACGGATCCATGATTTGGTCCCAGGCCTGAATGAGACTATCGTCTCCAAGAATCCAGCATTCAGTAGCTAATGTGTGCTTCCCATGAAATATATGTACACACACGTGGCTCCAACCTGGGTAGACTGAGGCAGAGTCAGAGTCAGAACACTGAGAGGGATAATGGATTGTCAATCCAGCTCTGACAGGGTGAGGGGGAGGCACCAGACATCTGATAAGTAGGAAAATATTATGGACCAGAACTCTGAACTTGAAACAAAGGATTCTTACAAGGTACTAAGCCAATGGAATTGATAGAGACAGTAGTTATCTAATTTAGCATGGTTCAGTATGATTCATTTAATCCTACAAGGAGATATTATGGGCCAGAACTTGAAACAAGGTTCTAAGTGGAATTGAGGAGACAATGGTTAAATCTAATTTAGCATTGATTTAATCCTACAACAAATAATTGTTTCCTAGTGATATAATTATTGGTGTATACTCAGTGTGGGGCATATAAGTGAGAAGCTCTCAGGGCCAAAGGGACAAGTGCACTAAAAGCTCTCGGAGGCTGAGACAGATTCATTTCATCTTCCACCTTTGTTGTGGCTGGAGGCTGAAACACAAACCGTTGGAAGTCGGGGAGATTCAGAAACCAAAGAAGGCAGGCAGGAGCTCAAGCTCTTGGAACCAAGGAGAGAGATAGGTCTCCAGAAAGCTAGCCGAGCCCCAAGTGAAGGAGACAAAGCTTGGAAAGAGATAATAAAGGATCTGGACTATAAGAAAGCTAACTGGGCCGCAGGAAAGGAGACAAGACTTGGAAAGAGACAATAAAGGATTTGGACCTTAATCTCTGACTGTACTTGTGGTGATTACTGACCTGAAAGGAAGGCTGCCTCCACAGACCCCAAGAAAACCCCAACAAGAGAACATTACATTTTAGAGAGAATATTACAGGGAAGGTCTGGGGTCATGATGTCTAAGATAGAAGGTCTTTCTCCTTCTCTGGATCATGATGATTAGGAGGGGAGATGTTGCAACCAGGCAGAACAATTCAGGGAAATTGAGGTAGAACAATTAGGGAAACTGAGGTAGAATAATCAAAGGAATCTGTGGCACAACAGTATACATCACATAACATTTTGAAATAGGAGATTAATCAATCCTGAGAAGTTAATATAGTTGGACATTATTAAAACATCATATGATTTAGTGCCTTACAGGAAAATTTAAGAGCTTATTTGTAATTTTAATATAAATTGAAAATACAAAGAATGGAAAAATAAGCCTGAAGAAAAATAGATAAATTGTCTCTGTAAATCAATTAAAAAGTTATTTACTTTAATCTATTCTCCAGTCATTAAAGTAATAGGCAAGTGAAATGAAGAAACAAGTTCTCAAAAAAAAAAAAAAAGAAAGAAAAAGAGAGAAATATTATCAATGAGTAGCTGATTAAGCTTTCTTGTAATCAGAAAAAATCAACAGAAAGCCTCCATTCCAATCTGAGTTCCTCTTTTTTCAGTTATTTTTTATTTTTTTGGTTACCTCTCCCACTCTCTCTTTTCTTCAGTCTCTGACAAATCATTCAGTCAACTAACAAACATTTAAAGTTCCTACTAGGTGCCACGACACTAGTCACACACACACACACACACACACACACACACACACACACACAGTCTCTGCCCTCAAAGAACTTACATTTTATCTAGGAAAAGATAGGAACTCAAGGCCTTTTATGATACACTTTTCAGGGAATTTTATAGAATTCCCAGGAACAGAGTGAAGAATCCAAGGCATGAGGGAAAATCTGTGTCACATACAAGGAATAAGAAGACCAAAAGACCAATTTTTCTACCTTTAAAATGTGTGAAGGGTTTAAAAAAAGCTGTAAAAAAATTTCTAGCCAAGGGCATGAAATGCCAACTTGAAGCTTTTGCTTTTCATCCTAAAAGTAATAGGAAGTCACTGGAGTGTGTTGAGTAGTGAAAACATGGACTTCTGCCTTAAGAAATCTAAAAACAGGCTGACTGTCAGCTATTGTGGCAGATGGATTGAAAAGAATGACGGAGGCCAGCTAGGCCAGTTGACCAATTAGATCTGATCAGAGGGCTGAAAAGAGGTGATCCTTCCAGCCAAGGCCAAACTATTCACTTGATCCTATCTTTTCTGATTCCTTTTTGAATCATTCCATCATTCTCTGATCTTCTGATCAATTTTTTTAAAAAAATAATTTACTAGCTTCTTTTGTTACCTCCCAACATGTTCAAGGTCTCATCTCATCCTTTAAAATAAAAGAAAACCCGAACTTTCATTTGATTCTGCTATCTCCCCTAAGACTTTGCTCCCTATTTCCCTTTCAAAATCAAATTCTTGGGGGAAGGGTGGAGAACAAGGGCCAGTTTTGCTCCTTGTTGCTTCTATTTCCCCTCTTCCTACTCACTTCTCTATCCATTCCATTGTCTTTTAGCCTTATTACTCAATTAAAACTGTTTTCTCTGAGATTATTTAGCAACTTCTGAATTGCTCAACTTAGTGCCCTATTCTTAGTCCTCCTCCTCGAATCCAGTGCAGAATTTGACACTACCAAGCATCTCATCTTTCTAAGTAGTATTTCCTTCCCTGAGTTTTCATGAGACTGTTTGTTCTTGATTTTCTTGCTACTTTTTGAGATTCTCCTCAGTTTCTTTTATTATATCCAACAGTAGATATTCCTTAAGGATTTCTTCTTTATAACTCCTCTTTTGGTGAACTCATCAGTTTTCATGGCATGTGGAATAGCAAGACCCTCACTCAAATTGACTACTACTCAGAGGTATCTCCAGGTACAAACAGAAAGTTCCTTTATTAGAATTCCCGAGAGAAGTGGGAGGTCCCAGCACCAAGGAAGATTCTCAGTGTAGGAGGCCGTTTGACAAGCACTATCAGCAAGCTTTTATCATCAAAAACCACAAAAACCACACCATTCCTATTGGCTTTTAATTTCATTGGCTGGGTTCTTGCTTGCAGGGAATAAGGAAGCTTGTGGTCTTCCTGCAAGCTATTTTCACAAGGACTTACAAGAATGTGGGTCTTCACAACAGCATTTTGCAAGGTCTGACATTAGCATTATTGTAAAGGGGTTAGTAATTTTATTTCTGAGAAATGGAAACTGGGGCTCTCAGACTTCTATAATGCTGGAGAAACTGAGGCAAAGTAGAGATTAGAGAGTTTTTAATAATTTATTTGGATTTCTGAGAGGGAGAGATTGTGCTGGGAGCATGCTGCCTCTAGGATTGATGTACAAAGCATCCAGCAAACAATGTGAGTTCACAATGACATACACACACACACACACTCACACATACACACACGACTCAGCTCTCAGCTACAGGGGTAGACCGAGGCAAGGGTGGAATCAGAGCATTGAGAGTGGGAACAGACTATCAATCTGCTCCTGACAGGGTCGTGGGAGGCGCCAGACATTTTGGTAAGTTGGGATAAAGAAGAACAATGACAGTACAGGGGGTAGGACCATAAATTCTTGTTGACAAAAGGAGTTAGGATCCAGGAAGTCTGAACTCCCCCTTATCTTGAGTCTCACATTGACAATTTATAACCTTAGAGCAAATGGCCCTCAGCCTTAATGAGCCAGAGTGGGAATTTGCAACTAAGGGGATTGAGGCAGAACAATTAAGAAAACTGAGGCAGGACAATTTAGGGAAACTGAATCAGGACAATAAAAGGGAACTATGACACAACATTCCATATTCTCTCTTCTGAATATTCAAATCACTGAATCACCTTCCTCTAGATAACTTGGAAGGTCTTGGCACCATAATTTTGACCAATCCTATGTGAAGGAAATAAACCAAAATAAAACTAGAAAAAATGCAAGGACAACTCTCTCCCTGATAACCCCAGAGTTAGTCAGCAAATACCAAAGCTCCCTATTGCAAACATGTCAGGTCTTCTGCGGTTGGGGCACCATCTCAGTCAGAGAATCCAGTTTGAGATGTACACTTACTATGAGGTAGGTGATTTGCAGTCATTTATGCATTTAACTCAGCCTCTGCTTATAGAGCAACAGGGCTCAAGAGCTCAAGGCCTACTCAGAGGGGCAACTCACTCCAGGGGAGAAGGATGAGGCTTGGGGTAGCTCCAACTGTCCCTTCCCAGAGGAACAGACAAGGCTGCAGAAAGGATCCAGATTTCTGAGCAGATTATGCACAGTTAGACCAAGGCAGCCCTTAACCTTTAGAAGCTTAATACAAAACTGCAAGGTCCTTTGAGAATGCTGAAATACTAATTAAGGAACTGGGGTTACAGGACTGGAGAAACAGATTCTGACTGCCAGTCAGATTGGGACTGCCAGTCCCAAAACAGGTGTCCAATTTCTGGTTGTTTCTTAAAAATATAATCTCCAAAACTGAGTCTGCTAGAGCATTTCCAACAGAATAAGGGATTTCAAAGTTAAAGCATAACCAGCAAATCATAGTCCAATAAATTTAAGCAAAGAGTAAAAATGAAAAGGACTGTTTAAAGGATTTCCTATTCAATCTGAACTAGTGAGATAGGGGGTAGGGCAGAAGTGCCTAAAGCAAAGTGAATAGGAACTAGGGGTTCCCATTCTTTAAGGTATTTTGAGGAAAATTCCCCAGTTTCCCCAATTTCCTATCTCTTCCTCTCCTTTTTTTTTCTCACAGAAAGGAATTATCAAATAACCATCCCACATATAAATTCCAAGAGTGAATCAAAATTCCTATACATAACAGACTAGTACAGTAGGGTTTCCTAAAAATCCCTAAAATATTAACAACAATAGTTACACAGTTTTAACAGATACCATCCCAAATCTTAAACACATGGTAATAGATGACCCAATTAGTCATTCATAAACCATTCCCAAATTTCCCATATCAGTCCATCAGGGGTAAAAAAAACTGCTTCAGGCTGAGCATGGGCAGAGACTCTCAGTCCATGCAGGGGATGGGTGTGGTGTGGTGTGCTGACAATCAAACCTGATCTTTGATTTGATCCCAGAAGCAAGTCAATATCAGTAATCTGACCAGAATCTAGAACAAAAAAACACAAATCTAACAAATAAAGGTTAGAACAGTCTGAGATAGAAAGACTGGTCCACAAGGACTGCTACAAGATGGGGGAGGCCAAGATAGATTGACCAGCAGCTTCCTATGTGAAGAGATGTTTGTCTCATAGCAAAAGGCTGTCAGTTACAGTCCCCATAAAAAACAGCAGTTAGGTCTCACAGACTACTGTTAATTGTCCTCTCATTAGTTAGAAACCTTTTAAAAAACACTTGAATATCATAGCCACGATATCCAGCAACAGATAAATGACAAGACTAAATATTTATTTGCCCAAGTATTTAGGATATAATGATTACATATAACCATATTGGAAACATCAAGGTATGGTATAATTGAATTGCATTAACAATTTCTATTGACCATTGTTCTGATCATAGAAATCAGTTACAGGAGGAAAAAATGCAAAGACATAACTATAACATAACATAAGCAGTTAAAACTCAACCTTCAGTACATACAGGATAAAATAGCTTTAATTCATTTTTACTCCAGTTAATTGTCCCACTAAATGTCAGAGGGTGGAGCTTTAAAACTCCCAAATAGCATTAACTATAAGCCCAAGAAATTTTACCTCCAATAACAGATCCCATTAACGAAAGTTTAAGATAAATCCCAAATAGGTATTTATCATAACCTTATATTGGTAGCAGTAGGAAATTTGTCCCAGTAAGTCCATAACTTAGAACAATTATCATATCTAAGTAAATGTTTCATATGTGAACATTATACATAAAAACCAGTTTGCTTTTAAAATACTCAATACATAGACAAATATCCTAAATTGTATATTGTCCATAACAGAAACATTTTCAAAAGGATAAAGAAAAAAACTATTATTTTCAGAGGTCTTTGAAATGATGTGTATAACCTCAGGATACAATCAATACAATCAATTAAAACTTATACAGAATGTCCTAATTCCATATAAAAGAATCCAAAAAGTTCTTTAAAATGTTAAACATTTAGAAATAACCCTACCAAATTATAGATCACATCTATAACCATATTCCTTAACCAAGGAAACCTTTATGTATCAAAGAAACAAATATTCAATCAATTAACTTAAAAGTGGGCTTGTTTTGTAAGCCTCTGCAAGAAAGTTCCTCTGCTGGAACCCATTTAATGGGGGGAAGGGAATTCCACATGGCTACCCTTCCGCCCACTTCACCTCTAGGGAGGAGGGAAGGCAAGCTAGACTGCACCCCTGGACAAAAGATTCCCTCCTGTGTCCCACTCAATGTTCCCCACACTGAAATCCTTCCATTAAAAACTTTCCTGTGTTTTCCTACTTCCTAAATCTCTTTCATTCTCTTTTCCTTCAAAACTTAAAATTCACAATATAGTGAATAGCTAAATAAATCCATAAAACCCACATGTCCAGTAGAGCTGGATTTAAAGCATAATTTATAATGTTAACCAATTACCCAAAGTGTTTCAGAGGCTAACATACTTTACCTAATTAGAGGTATATGACCCTTTTCAAGCAAGTTAACAGAACTTCTCTTTTAACAAGCCATTTTTCTTAAGATCTTATACTTAAAGATAACCAAATCTGGCCTGCATAGGCAACAGTAAAATTATTTAAAAACTGCCCCAAAGGATACTTTTTGTTTTGTTTTCTTTTTCACTTAGGTTCAAACTAGTTCTCCAAAACCTTTCCCCAAGTTTCAAAGCCATTAGCATAAACTCCTTTGTCCTCCAGAGGCCTTATCTGCCCAGCTCAGCCTACCCCAGGCTTGAATTTTATTGCTTTTTCCCTCCTAACTAGCAGGCTGCTTTTTTTTTTTTTTTTTTTGAGGGAAAAAAACTTTTCTGCCATTCTTAAAATAGACAAATTTTTAGTTTTTCCTCTTTAGTAATAAAGGTTTCAATATTCAAACAAATTCATAGATCTTATACTCAGAATAAGCAAATCTAGCAGGCAAAGGCAATAGTAAAATTATTTCCCACAACTTCAGTCATCCTAAGATTCCTAATCAAATGTTTTCTCCTGCCTGAGTTTCAGTGAGATAAGGTTTTATTGCCCTTTACTCTAGCAGGTTTTGAAAATCTGCTTTAAGGAAAAAAACTTTCCTGCTAGTTTAGAGTAGCCAAGCTTTTTTATTCCATTTACTTACAAATTAGTTCAACAGGTTAAAATAAGCAATTTCCAAATTTCTTAATCATTGTTCTTAAAATTTAACAGAACTCTTAAATTAACAAAACAGACAAATCATACAGAACACAAATCACGCATAGACTGCAGAGTTACAACATTAAATGAAACATTTAACACAGAGACTAGAGGCTTTTCCCCAGGAATAGCCCCAAGAGAAGTTTGTTTCAGATTGAATCCAAACGGAGCTTCTCTAAACTTCCAAGCCCCATTTGGTGCATTTTTCTAGCTTCACAGAGAATGCCTAGATGTATCAAAAATTGAGAAGATTTTGCCCAGAGCCAACCAGAATCAGAATCAGACCCAGATGGTGTCAGAACACCCAGCCAGATTTATACAATAGAATACCCAGAGTGTGCCACTGGCACATAACCAGATATGTATCTTAAAAAATACTCAGAACCAGATAATGCCACATAGCTTCCTATTGGCATTTCCCAGAGTTGTATAGCTCATCAGCCCAACTTTTTCTGGGGCCCCAGATTTGCTAACAATCAGAGTAGACAGAAAACTTACCCTGCAGGGGTTTCAAACCATATTTTCCCTTGGCTGAATAGGTTTCGTCTTGTCTGAGAAACTGTTCTCTTCCTGAGAACTCTGAAGAAATCCAAAGGGCCATATTTTCCCTAACAAAAGAGCCCAGATCCTCAGCCAATCCAAGGCCTAAGGCGGAAACCCAAAAGTCTCTAATCTCTAATCCTGCTCTCATATCTCTCTGGGAAGCCTCCAAAATGTAAAGCCAGAGAAACTGAGGCAAGATAGAAATTGGAGAGTTTTTAATAATTTATTTGCATTTCTGAGAGGAAGAGATTGTGCTGGGAGCATGCCTACCCAGGGCTGATGTCCAAAGCATCCAGCAAACAATGTCATTTCTCAATGACATACACACACACACACACACACACACACACACACATGACTCAGCTACAGGGGTAGACCGAGGCAGGGGTGGAGTCAGAGCATTGAGAGTGAGAATGGACTATCAATCTGGTCCTGACAGGATAGGGGGAGGCACCAGACATTCTGGTAAATTGGGATAAAAAGAACAACTACAGGATAGGGGGTAGGACCATAAATTCTTGTTGACAGAAGGAGTTAGGATCCAGGAAGTTTGAACTCCCCCTTATCTTGAGTCTCACATTGACAATTTATAACCTTAGAGCAAGTGGCCCTCAGTCTTAATGAGCTGGACTGGGAATTTGCAACCAAGAGGATTGAGACAAAACAATTAAGGAAACTGAGGCAGAACAATTTAGGGAAACCGAGTCAGGACAATAAAAGGGAACTGTGACTCTTCAATTATTTTAATAAACTGTCTCTGAGAGATTTTCAATATATCTCACTCAGTGGGTTTAGTGATCATCTGTTGACAGAGATAGTTTGTTTTTTGTTTGTTTGTTTTAAAATAACTAGGTTGTCCAGTGAATGAGCCTCAAATCTTAGCTGTGCGGCCTTGGCCATTAATTAAACTTAATTAAATTAAACATACAATTAAATTCCATTGGCCTCAGTTTCCTTATCTGTAAAATGAGGATAATAAAGCACCTACCTTTTTTTGTTGTTGTCATGAGCATAAAATGAGAATGTATTTGTAAAGCACTTTGCAGACCTGAAAGTATTATATAAATGATAGTTTTTTTTTGTTATTATTACAAAGATGTTAAGAAGAAAGAAAAAACACTTCAGCAAAATTAAGCAATCACTCAAACAGATCTAATAGAAAATACAAACCCATTGTTCCTCACCTCGGTAATGAAAAGAGGGAGGTTTATTATCTCAAATCTTCTCTGGGCTCATCTTGGTAATAGGGAAAGATATAGCATTGAGGTCTCTGTTGTCTTATAAAAATTAAGAATTAATGTTTTAACGATATTCTTGGTCTAGAATTCTTAGTTTCCCTTGTCTTTCTTCAATTTAGAACCTAAACAAAATTTATCTTCTCCTAGAAGGCAAAATTAGTGTTTGCATAAATAGGAAGAATGTCCTTCCTATTGTTAACAAAACCAAGGGACAAGTGTGCCATCAGTATATCTTGGACCAAATAGAGTTTCCTTTTTATTTAAGAAAACAAGAGTCCTTAGTTTTCCAAAAATGTAGATGTTCTCCAACATATCTCATTAACATCGACTTTTTTTGTTAAATAATTTTATAATCTCTGATGAAAACTATATATTTTTGTTCTTGTGTTGCTATGGAATTTTGTCTTTTCATCATAAAATTAGGATATTTTTCCTTATTTGAAGATGGAACTAATTAAAAAAAGAAATTCTCTCCAAACAGGATAGTTGTACATCCATGTATTGTGGAAAATCTGGTAAAAAAAAAAATGGATTGGAATAGAATGTTTTTCTTTCATGATAATTATAACTACACAGCATTTAGTTTCATTTTAGTGCTCTTTCCCCTTATACTATTATAGTCTTTATGAACATTGTTTTTCTGTGTCAGTTCATATGATTCTCTCAATTCAAATTCATTGATTTTATAGAGCATTTTATTTTAATTACATTTATGTATCACAGTTTGTTTAGTCATGCCCTAATTAATAGGGATCACATTGATTTATTAATTGGTAACAGAAAAGTGCTATTATGAATATGTGTAATGCTTATATGAAGAAAGAGAGAAAAAGACAGGGAGAGACAGGAAATTTCTATCATTATCCTAATTGATTTAAAGTTTGTTTCTTCTAATGGTTACTGAATTTAAATAAAATTGTTAAGAAAACCCCCAAAATATTAGATGCAAAATATTTGTTACCCTAAACCCTTTTCCTAAACTATTTCATATGAATTTATGCAATGGTAACAGCTCAGTCAGTGGAATAGTAATAGTAAACACTAAACTTTTCAACTTGCTTAGATCATTTATTTATATATCAGGACTTCAACAATGTAATAGTTTAGTTTGCAAAGAATTAGTGTTGGGGAAAGAAAATTGATAAGTTAGAGAGCATTCAGAAGAGGTCTGTTTAGCTTGGGTAATAAAAGACCTTCAATTCACATCATAGAAATGGCAGTTGCTTAGCTTCAGGAGGAAGACATGACAGTATTGGAAAGGCTGTCTTCTAAAAAAGAAGTGAGAATTGTCAATTCTGATGACCACTTATCAATCCTTATTCTCATCGATTTCTCTAAAGCTTTTGTCTTTTTTTTTTTTTTTTTGGTTACCCATTTCTTCTTGGATATTCCCTTCTCTGTATTTTAATCACACTATTCTCTCCTACTTGTCCTAGCATTTGGTCTCTCCTATCTCAATCTGAGGTCTCCTTAGTTCTCTTTGGTTCAATTATAATCTCTCTGAAAATGATTCCTACATCTACATATCCATCCTAGTCTTTCATCTGAGCTACAATTCTCTCATCAGTTGTCTATTAGATATTTCAAACTGTATACCTCAGAGCTGTTTCAAATTCAACATGTCTACAGGAGAACTTGATATTTTTCCTCAGGCAACTCACCTCTCCTATATTTCCTTTTAAAAGTCATTATCTTTCTAGTCACTCTGGCTCACAAGTTGTGTCATTTTCAGTTCCCTATTCCCACTTACACTATGTATCTAATCTTTTTGCCAAATCTTGTAATTTATTTTTCTCTAATAGCTCTCATATATATCCACTTTTTCTCAATATAATTTTATTTTTTTCAAATACATGTAAAGATAGTTTTAAAAATTCATTTTGGTAAGATTTTATTTTCCATATTTTTTCTCCTTCCCTCTCATTTTTTCCCCCTCCCCAAGAGAGCATTCAATCTGCATATCTAATTTTCTGTATTCACTTAGCCACCACCCTAGTTCAAGCCTTTATTATCTCTTTCCTGGTCTATTCAATAGGCTTCCAACTTCTACTTTTCTCTTCATTCCAATTCATCTTCCATTGAGCTATTAAAGTGATTCTTTTCTTAAGTGTAGCTCTGATCATAACATTTCCTTATTTAAGAAACTTCAGTAGTCCCTTATTACTTCTTGATTTCTAAGATTAAATATAAAGTCACCTGAAGCAACTGGTGACACAATAGATAGAGCACTGGGTCTAGAGTCAGGAGTTCAAATTCAGCCTCAGACATTTAATTGTTAAATGAGTCTGGCCAGGTGATTTAACTTCTCTTTGCCCCAGTTTCCCCAATTGTAAAAGGGATAATAAAATCACCTCAAATCAAATGGTTAATAAATATTTATAAAAAATAGTTATCTTTGCCTGTATTTGGAAAAACAAAATACTATTGAGAAAAAGAAAAACAATCAGCCTACAGTCTAGCCCACAGTCATATATAGTGGGCACCATATAAATATTTGTTCCCTTCCTTTACTCTTTTCTGTCATTTAAAGACCTTCCCTACCTTTTAATTGTCTTAAATTTTACTTCCCTATGTGCACTTTCTCTTCCTATATGGACTTTATTTCTGTCTTTATATCTTTATGATTTGCAGTCACGCCTCTAATTTTCTTCATTTCTCAAATCCACCTCTTAGCTTTCATGACTTTTTTCAAGATTCAGCTCAAATTCCATCTTCTACTGCTCTTTTCCAAGTCCTTTCCGTTGATATTACCCTTCCCTACATTGTTTTTAATACTTAGTATATATCTTGAGGACATCTACTTATATGTTGTCCTCCCCAAATAAATGACTTTTTTGAAGAGAATGACTGATAAATTTTATTATTCAATCCCAGTTTGGTTTGGTCAGGTAGATTAGACGAAATATGTATACACTCATGCCTGCAGGCCTTGCTAAAAAGACCTATTCTGACCAAAAATAATAGCTTCATTTTACCAACTATCATAGTGTGTACATGAATATATACTAATAGAATACCTCTTAAAAACACTTACGACAAATAATAAAAATAATCAAATTATGCTTAATACACGGGCTAATTAACACCAACAGAGGTTGGTTTATATGGTTATATTACATCTCATCCCCACTGTCAACTAACAAAATATAGAACCCAATGGAAATGGAGCATAGATAGAAATCTTTTAGATTGAGGGTCAAATTTGGTTCTTTTCACTTAAATCCTCCAGTCTTCAGGGTTAGAATTATTTATTATACTCTCTTTCCCATCCCCATTCAGGTCCACTCCAGACTCTTGTTCTTAGAAAGAAGTATGAAGAGGCCTGGGTTGGTAGCTCAGCATTGAAACTGTTTTGTCATTTATGATTTGCTGATAAGGTTTGCTAGTATATGAAGTTCTGCTGCATTTCCACTGATGACTTGGATCTTTACTATATATATAGCCTATCACCCAACTTTGCTTTTTATTTACCCTGACTCTGCTTGTATAAACTCTCTGGAGTTTAAACTGATTTTGGACCTTTTTGTTACAGTATTTAATCCCTGCTTGTCTCTTCTGCACCTGGGTGTTTCCCCCCTCTAAATTTTGGATTTATCCCTGTTTTAAAATTTAATCCCCAAATATCTATCCTCAGAAAATTTGCTCCTAGCCTCTTTTTTTTTTCTTCTTTCACATTCTTGACCTTTATCCAAACTCTAAGGTGTGTTTGAATGGCAAGGTGGATAGATTGCCTCAGTCACTTAGCTATGTGACCCTGCATGGAGCAACTAGATGGTGCAGTGGATAGAATGCCAGGTCTAAACTCAGAAAAATTCATCTTTCTAACTTCAAATCTACCTCAAATACTTACTAGCTGTGTGATAGAACAAGTCACTTAACCCTGTTTGCCTCAGTTTTCTCAACTGTAAAATGAGCTGGAGAAGGAAATAGCAAACTACTCCGATATCTATGCTAGTAAAACACCAGATGGAGTTACAAAAACTCAGACATAATTTAAAAAACTGAATGACAACAACAAAAATGAATCACTTAACATTGATAAGCCTGTTTCCTCATCTGTAAAATGAAGATAAGAGCACCTACCTTCCCTGTATATGTATACACACACACACATTTTTGTATATGTATATGTACATATATGTATGTATACATATATGCATACATATCTACACATATAGCATTATATACATTTAAAGCATTATAGAAATACTAATCATTTTTATTATTTTCTTGTTCTTCCTGTGTTGACCCATTTTCTGATACCTGAGTTCAAGTTATGATAGAAAAAGTTAGAGGAAATGTCTTTTCTGGTCCTTTGGAGTTATTGCAGTGGAGGTACTTAACTAGCCAAGGAATAATCCAAAGACTATAAGGATCTAAGGAAAGGAACGTGGAAGCACTAAAAGGAAGGGTGGAAAAAGGAATGCTACAAAAGAAATTTTGCTTGCTTTGCAGTCTTGCATGTGTCCTGCCTTGTCTTACCAATGATGAGGAAGCTGTTTTTAAGGGATAAGATACACCAAGCTTTACAATATTTTTTGATTATTGTTATTATTCTCATATGGAAGAAAAACAGACTACGTGTCTCGTGAAATGAATCCTACAAAACAGTTATGTTGGTTAGACTCTAATCTTTAAAATAGGCACCAAATTACAGGAATTTCCTCATTAATTCATAAAAATCTTTAGGAGAAAATTGTTACATGCAAAAACATTCCTGAATACTTAATGGTATTTCTGCTTCTGCACTCCCTAATTTTTTAAATACTGTAATTTTACCTGCCGGTTTTTTGATCTATATTCATAAGTGAGCAAAGTTTAACTGACTTCAGAAGACTAGGGATCAGATGAATTGGACATACATATAAGTAATAGAAGCATTAGAGAAAAAAATTTTGTTGAGGTCAAGACACCACTTCATAAATCTTTTTTTCACACCCTGTAAACACTTCTCAATCTTTTGTAAATCATTGTAAGATCAGAAACTTAACAATTTTTTCTGTTTACAACCTCTTCAACTGGTCCCACCTTCCCTTTCATGCCCCTGGCAACTTTAAAAACAAAAGCAGGTAAGTCTGTGTTGAATTTTATAGACAGAAACCAACTTATTTTCAAATTGTTTATCCTATATATAAATGGGAAATAATATCTACCCAATTACAGAGATAATCTTGAGAAATTGAAAATATAAGTTTTTTTTTAAACTACTCTTTTGGACACAAAAATAATTGTATCCTGTTTTGACTCCATAATATACATTTCGTTTTTAATTCAAAAGTAGATGGAAAATTCAGTTTACTGTTAAGTGTTCCTTTTTAAACTAATTTTTTAAAAAGCCTTCCATAGAATTTTCCTCTGTTATTTTTCTGCAGAAGACAAGGCTAAGATGCCCACTGTTGGTAACAAGAGCTAACCTCTGGCTGAAGTTAAGATATTTATAATTTCTCTCCATGTTCTTCTGGAACACAAGAAACAGCCTGGAATAGCATAAGGGACACTGGATCTGTAGGTAGGAGAAATCTGAGTTCAAATCCTGTCTGAAATTTATTAGCTCATTAGACTATTAACATTATTAAACCTTTCTGAGCCTCAATTTCCTTCCCTGTAAAATTATTTAATAAAAAGGTTTGTAGTAAACTATTTCTAAACATATTAAAATTTTAAACTTTAAAAATGCTGCATAAATGTCAGCTCTTTCATTCCCCAATACTTTGAAAAGATGACTACTTTAAAAAAGTGTGTTCCTTTCTCTCCTACCTACATCTATTTTCAGTTTCTTTATTTGTCTTTTTCTTTGCCTTTTACTGTTTATCAGCAGTCATTCATCTTACTGTTTTTCTCTATATCTTTCTTTGCCTTCTTGTAAATCCTTTTTCTAATTCAAAATACAATTATAAAGAAAATAATTAATGTATATTTTTACTTTCCTAGAAATTATTATTACCAGTCTTTTAAAAATGGAGCCCTTCAGCCCTCTTTGTAGTGGCTAGAAACTGGAAACTGAGTGGATGCCCATCAGTTGGAGAATGGCTGAATAAATTGTGGTATATGAATATTATGGAATATTATTGTTCTGTAAGAAATGACCAACAGGATGATTTCAGAAAGGCCTGGAGAGACTTACACTAACTGATAATGAGTGAAATGAGCAAGACTAGGAGATCATTATATACTTCAACAACAATACTATATGATGACCAGTTCTGATGGACCTGGCCATCCTCAGCAATGAGATCAACCAAATCATTTCCAATGGAGCAGTAATGAACTGAACCAGCTACGCCCAGAGAAAGAACTCTGGGAGATGACTAAAAACCATTACATTGAATTTCCAATCCCTATATTTATGCCCACCTGCATTTTTGATTTCCTTCACAAACTAATTGTACAATATTTCAGAGTCTGATTCTTTTTGTACAGCAAAATAACGTTTTGGTCATGTATACTTATTGTGTATCTAATTTATATTTTAATATATTTAACATCTACTGGTCATCCTGCCATCTGGGGGAGGGGGTGGGGGGTAAGAGGTGAAAAATTGGAACAAGAGGTTTGGCAATTGTTAATGCTGTAAAGTTACTCATGCATATAACCTGTAAATAAAAGGCTTTTAAATAAAAAAAAAATGGAGCCCTTAAGATAGAAGCTTGAACCCTTAATGTTGGAAAGCTGAGTTCCACATTTATTAGGCAATATAGATAATGGAGATATCCAGAGGTCTGGATATCAGTTTCCTCATCTGAAAAAAAAAAAAAGGTAATGTATTAGAATCATGGGTGTCAAACTCATAGATAATGTTAATTTATAGTTTTCTAAGTCAGTATGCATGAGTAGAGATTCATTTCTCCATTGGGGAGTTTTGTTCTGACTTTGGGACTGATGGAGGAGGCTGATATAATTCATAAGCAAACCCCTCCAGTCCTAGAGGAGAGTTATGAAAGGAAGTCTAGAGAGTCATTCAGAATTGTCAGTGGGACAGTAACAGAGTTGTTGGCCCTATGGGAATTAGGGAGGAAACTATAGAGATCAGCCATCTGATTTTGTACATTTATGTACTAAGGCTGCACAAGACTCATCAAAGTGAATTAATTGATTGCTGTTAAAAATCTATTTGATGTACATATGGTACCTGGTGATTTTTCATTTTTTCCTCTCTACGTTCCTTTTCCTTTGTTTTCCCCAAAAGGCAAGTCTGATTATTTGCCAAGAGGTAGTATTAAGAAGTTGTTTATCTTTCTGTGTTCAAAAGTTCCTCTCAAACAAAAATTGTGACAAAAGTAATTAATTACTCTTAATATTAATTTTTGTGTTTTATTATTCAAATACAATTGAGAGGAAACAACTGTGAAGAATCCCAGTAGAGAAAAAAGAATGACTTAAAACTATATATATATATATATATATATATATATATATATATATATTTTTTTTTTTTTTTTTTTTTTTTTACCACAATGAAATCTCTGGCTGGGGGTTCAAATCTACAGAAGACTTCTCAAGACATAAAAAATATATTTTTACTAGTATTCCTCTGGGCAAATGGGTGGCAACGAGCATTTTTCCCTCTTGTTCATGGGTCTATTTTGAGAATCTTATGGAAGGGAATGGCTAAGATAATAAAAGTTAAATCTAAAAGGGAAGAATTAGTCTATACCTTGGGGAAGGAAATGACAAACCATTCTAGTGCATTACTTTTCACAGATCCTCTCCAATACCCATCATTTTCTTTTTTTTTTTTTTTTTTTTTTTTTTTTTTAGCCATTCTGGTAGATCTGAGGTGTACCTCAAAGTAGTTTTAATTTGTATTTCTCTGATCAATAGTGATTTAGAACATTTTTATATGATTATAGATTACTTTTTTTCCTGCCTGTTCATATCCTTTGACCATTTATCAATTGGGAAATGACTTGCATTTTTCTTATAAATTTGCCTCACTTCTCTATATATTTGGGAAATAAGAGATACTTGTTGCAAAATTTCCCTCCACTTCTCTGCTTTCCTTATTATTTTGCTTTTATTGTTTTTGTTTGTGTGAAACCTTTAAATTAAATATACTCAAAATTATTAATTTTACATTTCTAATGCTCTTTATTTCTTCTTTGCTCCTAAATTCTATTTTTTCTATAAATCTGACAGATAAACTATTCCATGTTATCTTAATTTGCTTATGGTATCATCCTTTGTGTGTAAATTATCTACCCATTATTGACTTTGTCTTGGTATATGGCATGAAATATTGGTCTGTATCTACTTTCTGCCATACTCTTTCTGACTTAGTTTTCCTTCCTCCATGAACCATATTGATTCATTGAATTAATTTCATTTCATGGTGATGAGGTGTGTGAATGAGTGTGATTCCTTCTGCTCAAAGATGCAGGTTTGGAAGCAAAAGAATTTGCTAACCCCAGAGACTGTGACAAAAATAAGAGATTTAAAAACTAATACAAACAAGATTAGAAGAGAAACAATAAACTGGGAAAACATTTTTACCATCAAAGGTTCTGATAAAGGCCTATTTCCAAAATATATAGAGAATTGACTCTAATTTATAAGAAATCAAGCCATTTATCCAGTTGATAAATAGGCAAAGGATATAAACAGACAATTTTCAGATGAAAAAATTTAAACTGTTTCTAGCCATATGAAAATATTCTCCAAGTCATTTTTAATCAGAGAAATGTAAATTAAGACGACTCTGAGATACACATGTCTCAAATTGGCTAGGATGACAGGAAAAGATAATGCTGAATGTTGGAGGAGATATGGGAAAACTGGGACACTGATACATTGTTGGTGGAATTGTGAATACATCCAACCATTCTGGAGAGCAATTTGGAACTATGCTTAAAAAGTTATCAAATTGTGCATACCCTTTGATCCAGCAGTCTTACTACTGGGCTTATATCCCAAAGAGATCTTAAAGAAGGGAAAGGGACCTTAAAGAAAGGGAAAGCAAAAATGTTTGTGACAGTCTTCTTTGTAGTAGTTAGAAACTGGAAATTGAATGGATTCCTGTAACGACGGCACTAGCACCCAGGATACCTTAGAATCATCCAGAGTCAGAATAAGCAAAAGTCTGTCTTTATTCTTGGTTTTTAGGGGTAGAAGTGAAGGGGATGGAAGAGAATCTCTGCAAGCACCTTCTCTGTCATCTAAAGCCCAGAGTGTGTCTGGCTAGTCTTACTCCACTCCTTAGTCCTTCCTACAATCCCCTGTAATACACCAATCATTGAGCCAGTACAGATAGTGGAAAGGACCATTTTCCAAGCATATGCCCATAGAGTATCTTCCAATCAGTAGTTAACCTCAAGCGCTCAGCAGTCCCTACCTCAGTGCATCAACCCAATAGTTTCAGCCCTCTACAGATGCCCATCAATTGGAGTATGGCTGAATAAATTGTGGTATATGAATGTTATGGAATATTATTATTCTGTAAGAAATAATCAGCAGGAGTGAAATGAGCAGGACCAGGAGATCATTATATACTTCAATAACAATACTATATGATGACCAGTTCTGATGGACCAGGCCATCCTCAGCAACGAGATCAACCAAATCATTTCCAATGGAGCAGTAATGAACTGAACCAGCTATGCCCAGAGAAAGAACTCTGAGAGATGACTAAAAACCATTACATTGAATTCCCAATCCCTATATTTATGCCCACCTGCATTTTTTATTTCCTTCACAAGCTAATTGTACAATAATTCAGAGTCTGATTCTTTTTCTACAGCAAAATAACGTTTTGGTCACGTATACTTATTGTGTATCTAATTTATATTTTAATATATTTAACATCTACTGGTCATCCTGCCAACTAGGGGAGGGGGTGGGGGGGGGTAAGAGGTGAAAAATTGGAACAAGAGGTTTGGCAATTGTTAATGCTGTAAAGTTACCCATGCATATATCCCGTAAATAAAAGGCTATTAAATAAAAAAAAAACAAAGAAATAATCAGAAGGAGGATTTTGATGCTGAGTGAAATGAGCAGGACCAGAAGATCATTATATAGTCCAACAACAGTACTATATTGTGTGGGATAGAGAGATAAGGTGAAGAACTTACAGGAATGTGTGAATTCTTTTTCTGTATTTTATTTTCATTATTTCTGTGTTTCCCCTATGACCTGTATAATATGTTCAGGCCCATTTTTATTTGAGCCTTGGCCAGCTATAAATATATTTACTTAACCTGAGCTGATGATATTTATCAGTTTTTGACATTTATTGATATTTACTCTATTAGCTTGACCACTGTCTGTTTAATTATCTGAAGCTTGAAGGCCTGATTTTATGTTTCCTAGAAATCAGGTGATTTTGGGGAAACAGAAACCTTCCATTCCGATCTCTCAGGATAGCAACAACCAATTAGATGCCTCCCCCTTCCCTTCTCAATGATGCAATCTCTTGTATAAAAGCTGTATATCTTTACTACTTCTTTATCCCTTCTACTACGAGCTTTCTCTTTCCCTTATCTCGTGATAGAATGGCTCATCCTCTGGAGGTTTTAATAAACAGCCTTTCTGTTTTCTACTGAGTGATCTCTGAGTAGTCATTTTGGGTAAGGGTCTTCTACATCCCACACAATATGATGATCAATTCTAATGGACGTGGCTCTCTTCAACAATGAGATGAACCAAAGCAGTTCCATTTGTTCAATAATGAATGGAACCAGCTACACCCAGCGAAAGAACTCTGGGAAATGAATGTGAACCACTACATAGCATTTCCAATCCCTCTGTTTTTGTCAGCTTGAATTTTTTATTTCCTTCACAGGTTAATTTTACATTATTTCAAAGTCCAGTTCCTGTGTAGCAAAATAATTGTATGGCTATGTATACATATATTGTATTTAACACACACTTTAACATACTTAACATGTGTTGTTCTACCTGCTATCTAGGGGAGGGGGCGAGGGCAGGGGAAAAAGAGAGGAAAAGTTGGAACAGAAAGTTTTGCAAGGGTCAATGCTGAAAAATTACCCATGTATATATCTTGTAAATAAAAAGCTACAATAAAAAAATAGGAGGTTTATTTTTTAGTAAGAGGCTTTCCCTTAGGGGGCCTATTCTCTCAATGGAGAAAATGCTAAAGAATAGTTTCCAGAAGACCTATTTTATGGGGGAGGTTTGATAGAACAGAGTTTCTCAATTAAATGTGAAGTCTTTCCTGAGATTGTGACTTCCTGAAAGATCAATAGGTGTTTGATTTGCCCTTGAATGGTATTGCTTATCTCCCTCTTGAGAGGATGTGAAACTATTTGGAGTCTGGGTTTTTGCAGATTAAAGGGGACATATTTTTTGTGATTTTACAAGATTTTTACAGATTTCACTCAGAGCATACAGAGTTCCCTCCTGTCAATGGGAAATTCACAGCTTTTGACTGTGAAATGGAATTTCAGGTAGATAGTTGTGTACACTCGACCTATACATGACTTCAAAGAAAATTTCCAAAACCTAAGTCACTTCTTCACATACCTGTAAAATCATTAGAATTTTATTATGAGCAATTAATTCTTATTTCAAAAATGGTGGGTTATTTTCAAAAATTTCAAAAATGAAGTTTGTCTTTTTCTAATCCTTTTTTCTCTTTAGTAGTTGGGTCCTACACCCCACTTCCCATATTCTTCTTTCTCAGATTCCTTAAAGAATTGAAATAAGTACATATGTTAATATATTATCAAATGTGTACATATTTTCATATAATGTATACATATATGTATTTTTTCATTATAGTTATATAGATAAAATCAGTGGCAGCATCACAGTGGAAAGAGTAGTATTTTGGAGTCAGATGGTATGGGTTTAAATTCTATCTCTACCACTCTAAGATCATTCATGCGATCTCAGGCAAGGTATTGTTTATCTGTTTCCCTATCTATAAAATGAAGGGCTTGCTTTAGATGACCTGTAAATTCTCTTCCAGCTCAAGACCTATGATTCTCTTATTCTTACTTCATCTTAATATTTCCAATATAATTGAAAGTGAGTGATTGCTATAAGAAAAAGCTAAAAAAATTCAACAAACATTTGTTGAGTGATTTTGTGTGTCTATGTGTGTAGCACTGCGATAAGCAGAGGGATAAAAAAAAAAGCAAAATAAAAACAAAATCTATCCCTTCTTTGAAGGAGTTCTCATTCCAGTAGTAGGGTAGTGTGAATGCATACATATATTGAGAGAGAAAGAAAAGAGAGGGATCAAAGAAGAGAAAGGGAGAGAAAAAGAAAGATGATAAATAATTTCAAAGGGAAGATACTAGTAGCTCAGGAGATCAAGAAAGGATTATTCATATAAAAGGTGAAATTTGATTTTAATTTTGAAGGATTTTTGGGAAAGCTTAAGAGGAACAGATGAGGAAAAATAATGGGTGTTTTTAAATTAAGAAACAATTGAACAAACTGGTTTATGAATGACTTGGAACATTATAGTACAAAAAGAAACAATATAAGAAATTTAGAGAAATTAAACAAACCAGAACTACATATATATATGTGATTCCTAATAATGCAAATAACAGCAACATTTATAAGGTTACTCTAAATTCAGAATTCACATTCAACAGGCAGGCTTCAAAGGGGTGAGTTTAGTTTATTACTGCTCAGAACCTTCATTCAAACAATTCATAAGGGAAGAAGAAACATAAAAGCAATACATGATCAACAAACTCTGTGATCCCTCTAACAATATAAGAAACATGATGTATGTTGTTATAATACATCACTACTACTCTGAGGAAGCTTCAATACCTGAGGTTCTTGGTTGAGGGAATCCCTAGTCACAGCCATTTGGGTCTCAGAGTGGGAAGGTCCCAGAGTGAGAGGGTCCTAGGTATGGTGTTTGTCCCTTTCTGGATGAGATTCCCAAAGTTGGTTTCTCACTAAGGAGTTTTTATAGGTTGAGAACAAAGAAAGCACTACACTAAGTATTATCATTTAATACTTGATTCTTGAGGCAAAGTAGCCTTCTAGGTGCAGGGTGCTCCATCTCAAGGAGAATATTTGGTCATTCCTTTAGGATGATTGCATTAACTCAGGGAACTGGCTAGGTTTCCAAAGCAAACACAGCAAACAAATAAAGGAAACTTGTTAATCAATGGACAGGGAGAATGGTCTTCCCTTCCTATGCTTCCTGCATGCCATCAAATAACTGCAAGCATATTCTGAGCAAAAAGTTGCAAAAAGTTACACAAAGGACATGGCCGAGACTCATTAGAATTCCTTACAACATTTAAACAACAACTAAAATCAGATTAAATGAAATGAACAATCTATATTTGTTCCAAAGGAAAGATGATCAAATACAATTTTCTCCTCATGGGTAGAGGATGAAGGGACTATAGATAGGTATTGCTTACGCTGAAAGATATAGTAATGTGTTGGTTTGTTTTGCTTGACTTGTTAAAAGGGAAACATTTTCTAGGAAGAGAATATATCTTGAATTGACTGTGGTTTTAAAAACAAATGACATTAATAAAACTTTTTTAAAATATTTGTTGTATTGCTTTGATTTTATCACATAAATTGTGTTTTAGATCTCTTAGTCAATTTAAAAATCAAGTGAGTATAATATAATCCACACTCATATCTTCATCCTTTGAAAACTAAATCCAGCAGCTAAGCAAATAAAAAACCCTTCAATAAATGAAGTTCCTTTGTAGTTGTGGGTAACATTTGAGTAATTTTTTTCAGGGAGGACATGGATAGGTGGGTTTGCATTGGCTTATTAGAAAAAAAAATTGCCTTTTATTATTTTAGTGTGTACTAAATGTATAGTATGAAAAAAAGCCTGTTTTTCTGGGTAGGATAATGATTTGGGGCCTGATTTTCATTTTAGTAACAAATTAGACTGGAAAACTTCTTTTCTCTAACAACCATCTTGAAGGCTTTTTATCATAAATAGAGTTTGGTTGTTAGGAAATGGAAGAGATCCTTTGAACAAATCCACAGGTGTGGGATAAGTGGTGGGTGGAAAGCATACAGGGGAAGGAAAAGGAGAAATTTCAAGCACCAGTAAAATATCCAAGAAAGGAGTTGGCATAGGAGAGGTAAAACAGGGTACAGCAGAGACCCAGTCACAGGGGCTGGGTTGAGGCTCAAGATTCTAACCCTTAGAAGAATTAAGGGGAAAGGATGGGACTTAGGCAGGGAAGGTCCCAAGTCTCAGAGGAAGTTTACAGACCCATATACTGTGGAAGATGCATTAGTCAGACATGCAATTACTGAGTGGTACAAAATAAAGGCTCAGCAATAGGACAACCAGACTCTGTTCTGGATTAAAAGCACAAAATGAGTGATATTGACCTTGTGGGGATTGTTGTTTGAATAAAGTAAATAGCAATTGTTCCTGTTTTGACTAGAAACCCTCAGGGTCTTCCCCTCCTAGATTAGATTTTTTTTTCCTTTGGACTAGGTAAAAGAAGCCATTTTTTACAACAATTCTTATATAACCTTAATCACTTAATAAACATTGATTGCCTCAGTCAAACTGAGACTTCTTAAAAGTAATATTTTCCCAGTTTATTTCTTCCCTTCTAATCTTGTCTGCATTAGTTTTGTTTGTACAAAGACTTTTTAACTTAATATAATAAAAATTATCTATTTTGTGATCAATACTGATCTCTAGTTCTTCTTTGATCACAAATTCCTTCCTCCTCCACAGGTCTGACAAATAAACTATCCTATGTTCTTCTAATTTGTTTATAATCTCATTCTTTATGTCTAGATCATGAACCCATTTTGACCTTATCTTGGTATACAGTGTTAAGGGTGGGTCAATGCCTAGTTTCTGCCATACTAGTTTCCAATTTTCCCAGCAGTTTTTATCAAATAGTGAATTCTTATCCCAAAAGCTGAGATCTTTGGGTTTGTCAAACACCACATTGATTCTTTTGTACTGTGAACTTAACATATTCTACTGATCAACTAGTCTATTTCTTAGCCAGTACCAAATGGTTTTGATAACCACTGCTTTATAATGTAGTTTTACATTTGGTAGAGCTAGGCTACCTTCATCTGATTTTTTTTTTCATTAGTTCCTTTAGTTTCCTTTGAAATTCTTGACCTTTTGTTCTTCCAGATGAATTTTGTTGTTAATTTTTTTAGGTCAGTCTAATAGTTTTGATTGATATAGCACTAAATAAATAGATTAGTTTAGGCAGTGGTGTCATCTTTATTATATTCACTCAACCTATCCAAGAGCACTTAATATTTCTCCAATTGTTTAGATCTGACTTTATTTGTGTGGAAGGTGTTTTGTAGTTTTGTTCATATAGTTCCTAACTTTCTCTTGGCACACAGATTGTCAAATATTTTATACTATCAACAGTTATTTTAAATGGAATTTCTCTTTGTATCTCTTGCTGTTGGATTTTGTTAATGATATATAAAAATGCTGATGATTTATGTGTATTTATTTTGTATCCTGCAACTTTGCTAAAGTTATGAATTACTTCTAATAGCTTTTTAGTAGAATCTCTGGGGTTCTCTAAGTATACCATCATATTTCCTCATTACCTACTCTAATTTCTTTAATCTCTTTCTCATCTCTTATTGCCAGAGCTAATATTTCTAATATAATATTGAATATTAATGCTGATAGTGGGCAACCTTGTTTCACTCCTGATCTTATTGGGAATGGTTCAGAAAATAGATACTTTTGATTATATTAAATTAGAAAGCTTTTGTACTTCTTTGTAATGCAACCAAGATCAGAAGGAAGCAGAAAGCTAGGGAATAATCTTTATAGCAAGTGTCTCTGATGAAGGCCTCATTTCTTAAATATACAGAGAACTGAATCAAATGTATAAGAATACAAGCCATTCTCCAATTAATAAATGTTCAAAGCATATCAACTGGCAGATTTTAGATGAAGAAATCACTGCTATCTATAGTCACATGAAGAAGTGCTCTAAATCTCCTTTTGTTTAGAAAAATGTAAATTAAAACAATTCTGAGGTTCCACCTCTCACCTATCAGATTTGGCTAAAATGATCACAAAAAAGAAAATGAAAAATGTTGGAGGGGATGTGAAAAACTGGGATATTAATGCATTGTTTATGGAGTTGCAAAATGATCCAAATATTCTGGAGAGTAATTTGGAACTATGCCCAAAGGGCACTGAAATTGTGCATGCCAAGAGATTAAAATAAAAATAAAGGACTTACATGTGCAAACATATTTATAGCAGCTCTGTTTGTTTGTTTGTTTGTAGCAGATCTAAAGTCAGCAAAATATAGGAAATTGAGGGGATTCCTATCAGTTGGAGGATGGGCAAATAAACTGTGATATATAAATGTAATAGAATTCAATTTTATATTAAGAAATGATGAACAGTCAAATTCCAAAAACCCTGGAAAAATTTGTACCAAGTGAAATGAGCAGAATCAGAAAAATATGGTACACATTATCATTTTATTTTGTGATAATCAACTATAATAACTCAGCTCTATTCAGCAACACAGTGACCCAAGACAAATACAAAAGACTCACAAAGGAAAGTGCTAGTATTAAAAAAAAAGCATAGAGTCATGGAAAAGTATATGATGGATATCTGAGGCTGCAACATAATACTGATGAGGACATGCAGAGAAGAACATGAGTAAAGAATGTCATTGAATAATTATACTGAGAGAAATAGAACTGTATAAGAGAAGGAGAATGTACAGAAGAAGGGAGGCTGGTGGTGTGTGAGGATCAAGGAATCACAGGTGGATGGCCAGAATGCTCCAAGAGGGCCCTCATGATGTTGGAAGAAACGGAAAGAGGTCTTCAACATGTTGTGTTGAATTCACCCCATACTGAACTTTTGGGAGAAGAGTTGCTCAAGAAATAGAGTAACAGGTGAGAGGTAATCTACATTGTTGAGGGAAATCTTGGGTCAGTGAAATCATAGATCCATTTGAGTATTTGAATGTTATAAACTCAGTTTCATGGAGCAGATTCCCTACTGTTTTTCAATCATGTCTCTGCTTCTAATAGAGTTGCTTAAAAATAACAATTGTGACAACTCTGTTTACCTTCCTATTCATTTGAGCCCTTCCACATCCTGGATTTGGACATGAATAATTAGCTAGCGCAAATTGTATGTTTGTCTCTCACAGAAACTGATACTTTAGATAAGCAAGTAAAGAAAAATTGCAAAGGTGAAGATGGAAAATACTGGGGGATATATATATATATATATATATATATATATATATATATATATATAGGATGACACTTTAATGTACTGTCAATGAATGTGTGAATTCGGTATAATATTTTAAAAAAACAAATTATAATTTTATTAAAATAGTTATTAATGGGACTTCCAACCAAGATGGCAGAGAGGAGGCGCACATCTGCTTAAGCTCCACATTTTCTCTCAGAATTTAATTCACAACAAGCCTCAGAATTAATGCTTTACTGAATCCCCCTTTCCCCCCCACAAATAATTACCAAGAGAAGACATCCTTGAAATTCACCAGAAAAGGTCTGTTTTTGCTCGAGGGTGGGGATAGTTTTAGACTGGGCACAAGCTGAGGGCAGGCAGCGGCAGCGAGAGCAAGGCAAGCAGCTCACAGCCAAGGAGACCAGAGTGGGGAGGGATGTGATTTCAGCCTTCTCTGCAGGGAGAATTTTACTACAGTATTGGATACTTTGCCCTGGTAGCAAGCCAGTAGACAAGCAGAGAAGCTAAAAAGACAGGGGGTGAAGAATACAACCCCAAACATCTATGGTCTCTTGGGACCTGGTCACCCCCCCCCCACAGTGTCTCAGCAAGCTCTCACAGTGCAGACCCAGCACAGCCATTGCTCTCCAGCTAGTGCCTCACTGCTGCCCTCTGCAGTCTGTGGAACAAGCTCCTTAATACCACCCAGACCCTCCCCCACACACACACAAAAGCAGATTCCATTTGGGGTGTTTTTCTTTTTTTTCTGTTTCTATACAAAATAGAGAGAAGACTTTAAACCCTGAGGAGACTAAAAACAGACTGTCCCCAGATGAATCCCCAAAGGATGATATCATCTGGTCTCAACACAAATGACTCTCATAGAAGAAATTAAAAAGTCTCTCATACGAGAGCTACAAGAAAAATGGGAAAAGGAAAGGGAGGCTTGGCAAGAGAGTCTAGATAAGTCATGCCACTCATTTAAGGACAGAATGGATAAAGAAATTAAATTCTTGAAAAATAGAATTAGTGAACTGAAAACAGAAAATAGCTCTTTAAAAAATAAAATTGGCAAAATGGAAAAAAAAAATTCTTAGAACAAAAGAAACTCACTTAAAAATTCAATTGAACAATTAGAAAAAGATATTTTAAAAGTAAGTGAAGAAAATACTTCATTGAAAATCAGAATTGAACAAATGGAATTGAATGACTCAAGGAGACACCAAGAATCAGTCAAGCAAAATCAAAAAAAATGAAACAATGGAAAAAATGTCAAATACCTTCTTGGGAAAACAACAGACCTGGAAAATAGATCTAGGAGAGACAATCTGATTATTATTGGACTCCCTGAAAAATATGATGAAAAAAAGAGCCTGGACACTATTTTCTAGGAAATTATCTAAGAGAACTTCCCAGAAATCATAGAAACAGAGGGTAAAATAGACATTGAAAAAATTCATCGATCACCTACTGAAAGGGATCCTAAAATCAAAACACCAAGAAATATAGTGACCAAATGCCAGAACTATCAGATGAAGGAAAAATATTGCAAGCGGCCAGAAAAAACCAATTCAGAAAGAGAGGAACCACAATAAGTATTACCAAAGATCTAGCAGTGTCCACAATAAAGGATCAAAGAGCCTGGAATATGAAATTCCAAAAGGCTAAGGAACTTGCTATGCAACCAAAAATAACTTACCCAGCCAAAATCAGCATCTTTTTTCCAGGAAAGAAGATGGACATTCAACCAAATAAACGAATTTCACCTATTTTTCATGAAAAAACCAGAACTTAATAAAAAGTTTGATCTATAAATATAGAACTCAAGAGAAACCTAAAAAGGTAAAAAGAAATCTTGGGAACTATATTTCTGCTATAAAGATATATAAAGAATACATGTATACCTTGTTCTAGAAACTAGAGGTGGAAAAGGAAATTGTACCCAGAAAAGGGGGTACTGCATCTCATGAAGAGGAAAAGGAAACCTATTATATCTGAGAGAGAGAAAGGAGGGGAATGAATATAGTGCGTATCTTACTGGCATCAGAATTGGCTTAAAGAGAAAAATTTTAGACATATTCGATTTATGGTGAAACTTATCCCACCTATTGAAAAGTGGGAAGGGAAAAGTGAAAAAGGAAGGAATAAGCTAAGTGGAAGGGAATACAGAAATTGTGAGGAAAGGGAGTAAGGTAGGGGGAGGAACTCTAAGGGCAGAGGAGTGATACTAAAAAAGGAGAGCTGTGAGAAGCAAGCGGTGCTCACAAGTTTAATACTGGGAAGGGGGGTAAGAGGGAAAGAAGGGAGAAAAGTATAAATAGGGTTTAACAAGATGATAAGTAATACAGAATTGGTAATTTTAACGATAAATGTGAATGGGGTAAATAACCCTATAAAGAAGAAGCAGTTAGCAAAATGGATTAAAAGCAAGAATCCTACAATATGTTGTTTACAGAAAACACATTTAAAACAGGGAGATACATACAGAGTAAAGGTAAAAGGTTGGAGCAGAATCTACTATGTTTCAGGTGAAGTAAAAAATGCAGGGGTAGCCATCCTGATCTCAGATAAAGCAAAGGTAAAAATTGATCTAATTAAAAGAGGTAAGGAAGGGCACTATATCTTGCTAAAGGGTAGCATAGATAATGAAGCAATATCATTATTAAACATATATGCACCCAGTGGTGTAGCATCTAAATTCTTAAAAGAAAAATTAAGAGCTGCAAGAAGAAATAGACAACAAAACTATAATAGTGGGAGATCTCAACCTTGCACTCTCAGAATTAGACAAATCAAACCACAAAATAAATAAGAAAAAAATCAAAGAGGTAAAGAGAATACTAGAAAAGTTAGATATGATAGATCTCTGGAGAAAACTAAATGGAGGCGGAAAGGAGTACTTTCTTCTCAGCAGTTCATGGAACCCATACAAAAATTGATCATATATTAGGACATAAAAACCTCAAAGTCAAATGCAGTAAGGCAGAAATAATAAATGCATCCTTTTCAGACCACAAGGCAATGAAAATTACATTCAATAAAAAGCCAGGGGAAAATAGACCAAAAAATAATTGGAAACTAAATAATCTCATACTAAAGAATGATTGCGTGCAACAGCAAATCAATGTCATAATTAATAACTTCACCCAAGAAAATGACAATAATGAGATGTCATACCAAAATGTATGGGATGCCGCCAAAGAGATTATAAAGGGAAATTTCATATCTCTAGAGGCCTACTTGCATAAAACAAAGAAGAAGGTCAATGAATTGGGCTTGCAACTAAAAATGCTAGAAAAGGAACAAATTAAAAACCCCCAGTCAAACACTAAACTTGAAACTCTAAAAATAAAAGAAAAGATCAATAAAATGGAAAGAAAAAAACTATTGAATTAATTAGTAAAACTAAGACTTTGTTCTATGAAAAAACCAACAAAATAGATAAACCCTTAGTAGATCTGATTTAAAAAAGGAAAGAGGAAAATCAAATTGTTAGTCTTAAAAATGAAAAGGGAAAACTCGCCACTAACGAAGAATATATTAGAGCAATAATTAGGAGTTACTTTGCCCAACTTTATGCCAATAAATTCGACAATTTAAATGAAATGGAAGGAAACCTTCAAAAAAATAGCTTGCCCAGATTAACAGAGGAAGAAGTAAATAGACTAAACAGTCCCGTTTTAGAAAAAGAAATAGAACAAACTATTAACCAACTCCCTAAGAAAAAATCCCCAGGACGAGATGGATTTACATGTGAATTCTACCAAACATATAAAGAACAATTAATTCCAATGCTATATAAACTAATTGAAAAAATAGGGATTGAAGGAGTCCTACCAAATTACTTTTATGACACAGACATGGTACTGATACCTAAAGCAACCTTTACTGAAAACAGAGAAAGAACATTATAGACCAATCTCCCTAATAAATATAGATGGTAAAATCTTAAATAAAATATTAGCAAAAAGATTACAAAAATCATCACCAGGATAATACACTATGACCAAGTGGAATTTATAACAGGAATGCAGGGCTGGGTTAGGACATATTAGGACAACTATTAACATAATGGACTATATCAATAACCAAATTAATAAAAACCATATGATCATCTCAATAGATGCAGAAAAAGCATTTGATAAAATCCAACATCCATTCCTAATAAAAACACTTGAGAGGATAGGAATAAGTGGACTTTTCCTTAAAATAGTGAAGAGCATCTATTTAAAACCATCAGTAAAGCATCATATGCAATGGGGAAAAACTGGACCTTTTCCCAATAAGATCAAGAGTGAAGCAAGGTTGCCCACTGTCACCATTATTATTCAATATTGTATTAGAAATGCTAGCCTCGGCAATAAGAGTTGAGGAAAAGATTAAAGCAATTAGAATAGGTAATGAGGAAACCAAAATATCACTCTTTGCAGATGATATGATGATATACTTAGAGAACCTCAGAGATTCTACTCAAAAGCTATTAGAAATAATTCATAACTATCAAAGTTGCATGATACAAAATAAATCCACATAAATCATCAGCATTTTTATACATCACTAACAAATCCAACAGCAAGAGATACAAAGAGAAATTCCATTGAAAATAACTGTCGACGGCATAAAATATTTGGGAATCTATCTACCAAAGGAAAGTCAGGAATTATATGAGCAAAATTAGAAAAAACTTTCCATACAAATAAAGTTAGATTTAAATAATTGGAAAAATATTAAGTGCTCTTGGATAGGCTGAGCGAATATAAGAAAGATGACAATACTCCCTAGACTAATCTATTTATTTAGTGCTATACCAATCAGGCTCCCAAGAAAATATTTTAATGACCTAGAAAAAATAGCAACAAAATTCATATGAAAGAACAAAAAATTGAGAATTTCAAGGGAATTAATGAAAAAAAAAATCAAAAGAAGGTGGCCTAGTTGTACCTGATCTAAAACTATATTATAAAGCAGCAGTCACCAAAAGCATTTGGGCTTGGCTAAGAAATAGATTAGTTGATTAGAAGAATAGGTTAGGTTCACAAGACAGAATAGTCAACTATAGCAATCTAGTGTTTGACAAACCCAAAGATCCCAACTTTTGGGATAAGAACTCACTGTCTGACAAAAACTGCTGGGAAAATTGGATACTAGTATGGCAGACTAGGCATCAACCCACACTTAACACCATACATCAAGATAAGATCAAAATGGGTCCATGATTTAGGCATAAAGAACGAGATCATAAATAAATTAGAGGAACATAGGATAGTTTACCTCTCAGACTTGTGGAGAAGGAAGAAATTTGTGACCAAAGATGAACTAGAGATCATTATTGATCACAAAATAGGAAATTTTGATCATATCAAATGAAAAAGCCTTTGAACAAACAAAACTAATGTATACAAGATTAGAAGGGAAGCAACAAACTGGGAAAACATTTTCACAGTTAAAGATTCTGATAAAGGCCTCATTTCCAAAATATATAGAGAATTGACTCTAATTTATAAGAAATTAAGCCATTTTCCAATTGATAAATTGTGGTGTTCTCTTCTTTAAAATATAATGATTCTCTTTGGGAGCAGGTTTCTTGGGGGGGGGGCGGTTTCTGGAGGCAGTCTTAGTTTTAGTTAAAAGTAATAATTACTCCAAAGGTAGCCAAGTGATAAAAGTTCAAATGTTTATTTTCTCCTTACAAAGTAGCCCAGTTAGTTTTTTTTAAGAGGCCTATCTTTCTCCTTAGTTCCAAGAGCTCTTGCAATTGTCCTTTGCCTCTGCTTTCTTCAGCCTCCAGCCAGCATGAAGGTGAAAGTTCGAATGAATCTGACTTTGCCTCTGAGAGTAGGCTTCTTCTGAACTGACTGGCTGGCTCACTGAAGCTCTTTTTATGCTCAGTGTAAAAGGTTGACTCCTCGTCCGAGAGAGTGGGAATATGGGATCGGAGAGTGGGATTATGGGTTTCTCACTTGTAAATCCCATACTGAATACTGACTTGTGAATCTCCGAAAAGTGTGAACTCCAATGAGTACTTAAATACATTGGTGAGCTAGAGGATTTGCTAAGTACCATGCTAAATTAGGCAACTGACTTATCACTTTGTAAGGATTCACTCTAAGGTGTAAACCAATAAGTATTGCATTAATTCCATTGTGTTAACACTAGTATTCTAACATCTCCCTTGAGTTATCACCTTATTTCAAGTTGAGTTAACACTAGGATTCTAACAATAAATGGTCAAAGAATATGAACAAACAATTTTCAGATGATGAAATTGAAACTATTACCACTCATATGAAAGTGTTCCAAATCACTATTGATCAGAGAAAAGCAAATTAAGACAACGCTGAGATACTACTATACACCTGTCAGATTGGCTAAGATGACAAGAAAAAATAATGAGGAATGTTGGAGGGGCTGAGGGAAAACTAGGACACTGATGCATTGTTGGTGGAGTTGTGAATGAATCCAACCATTCTGGAGAGCAAACTGGAATTATGCCCAAAAAGTTATCAAACTGTTCATACCCTTTGATCCAGCAGCGCTACTACTGAGCTTATACTGCAAAGAGATACTAAAGAAGGGAAAGGCACCTGTATGTGCCAAAATGTTTGTGGCAGCCTTGTTTGTAGTGGCTAGAAACTGGAAAATGAATGAATGCTCATTAATTGGAGAATGGGTGGGTAAATTGTGGTATATGAATGTAATGGAATATTATTGTTCTGTAAGAAATGACCAGAAGGATGAATACAGAGAGGTTTGGAGAGACTTACATGAACTGATGCTAAGTGAAATGAGCAGAACCAGGAGATTAACAACGATACTGTGTGAAGATGTATTCTGATGGAAATTAATTTCTTTGACAAAGAGACCTAAATCAGTTTCAATTGATCAGTGATGGACAGAAGCAGCTATACCCAACGAAATAACACTGGGAAATTAATGCAAACTATTTGCATTTTTGTTTTTCTTCCTGAGTTATTTCTACCTTCTGAATCCAATTCTTCCTGCACAATAAGAGAACTGTTCGGTTCCGCACCCATATATTGTATCTTTGATATAATGTGACATATTTAACATATATAGGACTGCTTACCATCTAGGGAAGGAGGTGTAGGGAGGGAGGAGAAAAATCGGAACAGAAGTGAGTGCAAGGGATAATGTTGTAAAAAATTACCCTGGCATGGGTTCAATAAAAAGTCATGATAATAATAATAAAAAACAAAACAAAACAATGTATCAGTGTCCCAGTTTTTCCACATGCCCTCCAACATTCGTCATTATCTTTTCGTATCATCTTAGCCAATCTGAGAGGTTTGTAGTGGTATCTCAGAATTGTTTTAATTTGCATTTCTCTAATCAATAGGGATTTAGAGCTCACTTTCATATGACTAGAAACACTTTTAATTTCTTCATCTGAAAATTGTCTGTTCCTATCCTTTGACCATTTATCAATTGGAGAATGGCTTGATTTCTCATAAATTTGAGACAATTCTCTATGTAATTTGAATATAAAAATATTTTCCCATTTTATTGGTTCTTTTTTTTATTATTATAGTAACTTTTTATTGACAGAATCCATGCCAGGGTAATTTTTTTTACAACATTATCCCTTGCACTCACTTGTGTTCCGATTTTTCCCTCCCACCCTTCACCCCCTCCCCTAGATGGCAAGCAGTTCCATATATGTTGAATATGTCCTAGTATATCCTACATACAATGTATGTGTGCAGATCCAAACAATTTTCTTGTTGCATAGGGAGTATTGGATACAGAAGGTAAAAATAACCCGGGAAGAAAAACAAAAATGCAAACAGTTTATATTCATTTCCCAGTGTTTTTTCTTTGGGTGTAGCTGCTTCTGTTCATCATTGATGAACTGAAACTGAATTAGGTCTCTTTGTCAAAGAAATCCACTTTCGTCAGATTATATCTTCATACAGTATCGTTGTTGACGTATATAATGATCTCTTGGTTCTGCTCATTTCACTTAGCATCAGTTCATGTAATTCTCTCCAAGCCTCTCTGTATTCATCCTGCTGGTCATTTCTTACCGAACAATAATATTCCATAACATTCATATACCACAATTTACCCAACCATTCTCCAATTGATGGGCATCCATTCATTTTCCAGTTTCTAGCCACTACAAACAGGGCTGCCACAGACATTTTGGCACATACAGGTCCCTTTCCCTTCTCTAGTATCTCCTTGAGGTATAAGCCCAGTAGAAACACTGCTGGATCAAAGGGTATGCACAGTTTGATAACTTTTTGGGCTTAATTCCAGATTGCTCTCCAGAATGGTTGGATTCGTTCACAGTCCACCAACAATCTATCACTGTCCCAGTTTTCCCGCATCCCCATTATGTTTTCCTGTCACCTTAGCCAATCTGACAGGTGTGTGGTGGTATCTTAGAGTTGTCTTAATTTGAATTTCTTGGATTAATAATGATTTGGACCACTCTTTCATATGAGTGGTAATGATTTCAATTTCATCATTTGTCTGTTCATATCCTTTGACCATTTATCAATTGGAGAATGGCTTGGTTTCTTATAAATTAGAATCAGTTCTCTATATATTTTGGAAATGAGGCCTTTATCAGAACCTTTAACTGTGAAGATGTTTTCCCAGTTTGTTGCTTCCCTTCTAATCTTGTTTACATTAGTTTTGTTTGTACAGAAGCTTTTTAATTTAATGTAATCAAAATTTTCTATTTTGTGATCAATAATGGTCTCTAGTTCGTCTTTAGTCACAAATTTCTTCCTCCTCCACAAGTCTGAGAGATAAACTATCCTATGTTCCTCTAATTTATTTATAATCTCGTTCTTTACGCCTAAATCATGGACCCATTTTGATTTTATCTTGGTATATGGTGTTAAGTGTGGGTCCATGCCTAATTTCTGCCATACTAATTTCCAGTTATCCTAGCAGTTTTTGTCAAATAATGAATTCTTATCCCAAAAGTTAGGATCTTTGGGTTTGTCAAACACTAGGTTGCTATAGTTGACCATTCTGTCTTGTGAATCTAACCTATTCCACTGATCAACTAATCTATTTCTTAGCCAATACCAAATGGTTTTGGTGACTGCTGCTTTATAATAGTTTTACATCAGGTACAGCTAGGCCCACCTTCATTTGATTTTTTTTCATTAATTCTTTTGAGATTCTTGACCTTTTATTATTCCATATGAATTTTGTTGTTATTTTTTCTAGATCATTAAAATATTTTCTTGGAAGTTTGATTGGTATAGCACTAAATAAATAGATTAGTTTAGGGAGTATTTTCATCTTTATTATATTTGATCAACCTATCCAGGAGCACTTGATATTTTTCCATTTGTTTAAGTCTGACTTTATTTGTGTCGAAAGTTTGTAATTTAGCTCATATAATTCCTGACTTTCCTTTGGTAGATAGATTCCCAAATATTTTGTGCTGTCGACAGTTATTCTGAATGGAATTTCTTTTTGTATCTCTTGCTGTTGGATTTTGTTGGTGATGTATAAAAATGCTGAGGATTTATGGGGATTTATTTTATAACCTGCAACTTTGCTAAAGTTATGGATTATTTCTAATAGCTATTTCGTAAAATCTCTAGGCTTCTCTAAGTATACCATTGCAAAGAGTGATAGTTTGGTTTTCTCACTGCCTATTCTGATTCCTTTAATCTCTTTCTTGACTTATTGCCGAGGCTAGTGTTTCTAATATAATATTGAATAATAATGGTGACAATGGGCAACCTTACTTCACTCCAGATCTTACTGGGAAAGATTCCAGTTTTTCCCCATTGCATATGATGCTTATTGATGGTTTTAAATATATGCTCCTGACTATTTTAAGAAACAGTCCATTTATTCCTATACTTTCAAGTGTTTTTATTAGGAATGGATGTTGGATTTTATCAAATGCTTTTTCTGCATCTATTGAGATGATCATATGGTTTTTGTTAGATTGCTTATTGATATAGTTAATTATGCTAATAGTTTTCCTAATATTGAACCAGCCCTGCATTCTAGTATAAATCCTACTTGGTCATAGTGGATTATCCTGGGGATGATTTTCTGTAATCTTTTTGCTAATATTGTATTGAAGATTTTAGCATCGATATTCATTAGAGAGATTGGTCTATAATTTTCTTTCTCTGTTTTCAATAGAGGTTGCTTTAGGTATCAGTACCATGTCTGTGTCATAAAAGGCGTTTGATAGGACTCCTTCAGTCCCTATTTTTTCAAATAGTTTATATAGCATTGGGGTAAATTGTTCTTTAAATGTTTTGTAGAATTCACATGTAAATCCATCTGGTCCTGGGGATTTTTTCTTAGGGAGTTGGTTAATAGCTTGTTCTATTTCTTTTTGTAAGATGGGACTGTTTAGGATATTTACTTCTTCCTTTGTTAATCTGGGCAAGCTATATTTTTCAAGGTATTCTTCAATTTCATTTAAGTTGTTGAATTTATTGCCATAAAGTTGGGCAAAGTAATTCCTAATTATTGCTCTAATTTCCTCTTCATTAGTGGCGAGTTCTCCCTTTTCATTTTTAAGACTAACAATTTGATTTTCCTCTTTCCTTTTTTTAATCATATTTACTAAGGGTTTGTCTATTTTGTTGGTTTTTTCATAGAACCAACTCTTAGTTTTATTAATTAATTCAACAGTTTTTTATTTTCAATTTTATTGATCTCTCGTTTTATTTTTAGAATTTTAAGTTTAGTGTTTGACTGGGGTTTTAAATTTGTTCCTTTTCTAGCATTTTTAGTTGCGAGCCCAATTCTTTGACCTTCTCTTTCTCTACTTTATGCAAGTAAGCCTCTAGAGATATGAAATTTCCCCTTATTATCACTTTGGCTGCATCGCACACATTTTGATATGATGTCTCATTATTGTCATTTTCTTGGGTGAAGTTATTAATTATGTCTATGATTTGCTGTTTAGTATGAGATTATTTAGTTTCCAATTATTTTTTGGTCTACTTTTCCCTGGCTTTTTGTTGAGTGTAAGTTTTATTGCATTGTGGCCTTACTGCATTTGAGTTTGTGGTTTTTATGTCCTAATATATGGTCTATTTTTGTATAGGTTCCATGAAGTGCTGAAAAAAAAAAGTGTACTCCGTTCTGTCTCCATTTCATTTTCTCCAGAGGTCTATCATATCTAACTTTTTTAGTATTCTATTTACCTCTTTGACTTCTTTCTTATTTATTTTGTGATTTGATTTATCTAATTCTGAGAGTGCAAGGTTGAGATCTCCCACTATTATAGTTTTGCTATCTATTTCTTCTTCCAGCTCTCTTAATTTCTCTTTTAAGAATTTAGATGCTACACCACTTGGTGCATATATGTTTAATATTGATATTGCTTCATTATTTATGCTACCCTTTAGCAAGATATAGTGCCCTTCCTTATCTCTTTTAATTAGATCAATTTTTGTTTTTACTTGATCTGAGATCAGGATGGCTACCCCTGCTTTTTTGACTTCACCTGAAGCATAGTAGATTTTGCTCCATCCTTTTACCTTTATTCTGCATGTTATCTCCCTGCTTCAGGTGTGTTTCCTGTAAACAACATATTGTAGGATTCTGGCTTTTAATCCATTCTGCTAATCGCTTCCTCTTTATGGGGGAGTTTACCCCGTTCACATTGATGGTTAAAATTACCAATTCTGTATTACTTGCCATCTTTTCTCCCTTCTTTCCTCCCTTCCCCCCCTTCCCAGTATTAAACTTGTGAGCACCACTTGCTTCTCACAGCCCTCCCTTTTTAGTATCCCTCCTCCCCACCTTAGAGTTCCTCCCCCTTTCTTACTCCTTTCCTTCACAGTTTCTGTATTCCCTTCTGCTTAGCTTATTCCTTCCCTTTTCACTTTTCCCTTCTCACTTTTCAATGAGGTGGGAGAAGTTTCACCATACATTGAATATGTCTAAAATTTTTCTCTTAAAGTCAATTCTTATGGCAGTAAAATACCCACTATATTCATCCCCCTCCAATCTTTCTCTCAGATATAATAGGTTTCCTTTGCCTCTTTGTGAGATATCGTACCCCCAGTTTACCCTTTTTCTGATACAATGTCCTTTCCACCTCTAATTTCTAGAACATAGTATACATGTATTTTTTATACATCTTTACAGCAGAAATATAGTTCCCAAGATTCCTTTTTACCTTTTTAGGTTTTTCTTGAGTTCTATATTTGCAGATCAAACTTCTTGTTAAGTTCTGTTTTTTTCACCAAAAATAGGTGAAATTCACTTATTTCGTTGAATGACCATCTTCTTCCCTGGAAAAAGATGCTCATTCTGGCTGGGTAAGTTATTTTTGGTTGCATACCGAGTTCCCTAGCCTTTCAGAATATCATATTCCAGGCCCTTCGATCTTTTAATGTGGATGCTGCTAGATCTTGGGTGATCCTTATTGTGGCTCCTCTATATTTGAATTGGGTTTTTCTAGCCGCTTGGAGTATATTTTCCTTTGTTTGAGGGTTCTGTTTTGGCCACTATATTTCTTGGTGTTTTGATTTAAGGATCCCTTTCAGTGGGTGATCGATGAATCCTTTCAATGTCTATTTTACCCTCTGTTTCTATGACTTCTGGGCAGTTGTCTTTGATAATTTCCTGGAAAATAGTTTCCAGGCTCTTTTTTCATCATATTTTTCTGGGAGTCCAATAATTCTCAGATTGTCTCTCCTAGACCTGTTTTCCAGGTCTGTTGTTTTCCCCAGAAGGTATTTCACATTTTTCTCCATTATTTGTTTTTTTTGGTTTTGCTTGACTGATTCTTCTTGTCTCCTTGAGTCATTCAATTCCCATTGTTTTATTCTGATTTTCAATGAAGTGTTTTCTTCACTCACTTTTTTTTATATCTTTTTCTAATTGTCCAATTTGTTCTATGGAATGTTTTTCCATTTTGCCAATTTTATTCTTTAGTGAGCTATTTTCTTTTTCTAGTTCACTAATCCTATTTTTCAAGGATTTGATTTCTTTATCCACTCTGTCTTTAAATGAGTGAGATGACTTCTCCAGACTCTCTTGCCAAGCCTCCCTCTCCTTTTCCCATTTTTCTTCTAGCTCTCTTGTGAGAGCCTTTTTAATTTCTTCTATGAGATTCATCTGTGCTGAGGAACAGATGATCTCCTCCTGTGGGGATTCACCTGGAGATAATCTGTTTTTAGTCTCCTCGGGGTTTAGAGTCTGTTCTCTGTCCATATAAAAGCTGTCAATCGTTAAAGTCCTTTTTAACTTTTTGCTCTTTTTGTCAGAGAAGAATCAGAGACAAACTAGCAAAGAAAAAAAAGGAAAAAAAAACCCAAATGGAATCTGCTTTTTTGGGGGAGGGGCTAGGTGGCGTTACTGAGCTTCCTCTAAAGACTGAGGAGGCAGCAGCAAGGCACTAGCAGGACTGTGTTGAGCCTGCGCTGTGAGACTCTGCGAGCGTGCTGAGATGCTGAGATGCTGTGGGGGAAGGGTGGCCGTCCCAACGAACTCCAGCTGTTTGGGGTTGTATTCTTCACCCCTGGTGTTTTTAGCTTCTCTGCTGAGCTACTGACTTGCTGCCGGGGCAAAGTATACAATCCTGTAGTGAAGCTCTCCCTGCAGAGGGCTGAGATCACACCCCAACCTCCTCCAGTCTGCTCGGCTGTGAGCTGCCTGCCAAGCTCTTGCTGCCGCTGCCTGCCCTCAGCCTGTGCCCGATCTAAAACCATCCCACCCTCGAGCAAAAACAGACCTTTCCTGTCAAATCTCAAGGATGTCTTCTCTTGGTAACTGTTTGTGGGTTTTTTTTTCAGTCAGGCATTAATTCAGAGGCTTGTAATGAGATGGATTCTGAGAGAAATTATGGTGCTTACACAGCTGTGAGCCTCCTGGCTGCCATCTTGGCCGGAAGTCCTATTGGTTCTTTTTTAATCTTGCCTGCATTAGTTTTGTTTGAACAAAACCTTTTTAACTTAATATAATCAAAATCATCTATTTTGTGATCAATAATTCTTTCTAGTTCTTCTTTGTTCACAAATTCCTTCCTTCTCCACAAGTCTGGCAGGTAATCTATCCTATGTTCTTCTAATTTATTTATAATCTCATTCTTTATGTTTAGTTCATGAATTCATTTTCACCTTATCTTGGTATACGGTGCTAACCCTAGTTTCTGCCATATCAGTTTCCAATTTTCCCAGCAGTTTTTGTCAAATAAGGAATTCTTATCCCAAAAGCTGTAGTTTGACAAACACTGGATTGTTATAGTTGTTGACTATTCTTTCCTGTGAACTTAACTTATTCCACTGATCAACTATTTTATTTCTTAGCCAGTACCAAACGGTTTTGATGACTGCTGCTTCATAATAGAGTTTTACATCTGATATAGCCAGACCCCCTTAATTTATTTTTTTTATTAGTTCCCTTGAAATTCTTGACCTTTTGTTCTTCCAGATGAATTTTGTTATTTTTTTTGGTCAATAAGATAGTTTCTTGGGAGTTTGATTGGTATAGCACTAAATAAATAGATTAGTTTAGGTAGTATTGTTATCTTTACTGTATTCATTCGATTTATCCAAGAGCACTTAACATTTTTACAGTTTTTTAGATCTGACTTTATTTGTGTGGAGTGTTTTGTAGTTTTGCTCATATAGTTCCCGACTTTCCCTTGGCACACAGATTGCCAAATATTTTATACTAACAAAAGCTATGTTAAATAAAATTTCTCTTTGTATTTTTTGCTGTTGGATTTTGTTAGTGATGTATAAAAATACTGATGATTTATGTGGATTTATTTTGTATCCTGCAACTTTGCTAAAGTTGTAAATTATTTGTAATTGCTTTTTAGTAGATACCATCATATTATCTGCAAAGAATCAAAATTTGGTTTCTTCATCACCTACTCTAATTCCTTTAATCTCTTTTTCATCTCTTATTGTCAAGGCTAGACTGTCTAATACAATATTAAATAGCAATGGTGATAGGAAGCAACCTTGTTTCATTCCTGATTTTATTGGAAGTGGTTCCAGTTCATTCTCATTACATATGATGCTTACTGATGGTTTTAAATCCATTTATTCCTATACTCTCTAGTATTTTAAATAGGAATGGGTGTTGGATTTTATCAAATGCTTTTTCTGCATCTATTTAGATGATCATATGGTTTTTGTTAATTTGTAATTGATATAGTCAATTATGCTAATATTTTCCTAATATTGAACCAACTCTGCATTCCTGGTATAAATCCTACTTGGTCATAGTGTATTATCCTGAGGATGATTTTCTGCAGTCTCTTTGCTAATATTTTATTTAAGATTTTTGCATCAATATTTATTAAGAAGATTGGTCTATAAGTTTCTTTCTCCCTTTTTGTACTACCTGGTTTAGGTACCAAGTCTGTGTCATAAAAGGAATTTAGTAAGACTTCTTCATTCCCTTTTTTTTCAAATAATTTTTATAATATTGGGGTTAATTGTTCTTTAAATGTTTGATAGAATTCACATGTTAATCCGTTGGGTCCTGGGGATTTTTCTTAGGGAGTTGATTAATAGTTTGTTTTATTTTTTTTTTTCTAAAATTCTAAGTAATTTATTGCCTCCTCTGTTAATCTGGGCAAGCTATATTTTTGTAGGTATTTATTTAGGTTATCAAATTTATTGACATAAAGTTGGATAAAATAACTCCTTATTATAGCTCTAATTTCCTCTTCATTAGTGGAAAGTTCTCCCTTTTTTTTAAGACTAACAGTTTGATTTTCCTCTTTCTTTTTTCTCATCAAATTTAGAAAAGGTAAATCTATTTTGGTGGCTTTTTCATAGAACTAACTCTTAGTTTTATTTATTAATTAAATAGTTTTTTTAACTTTTTGTTTTATTAATCTCTCCTTTTATTTTTAGAATTTCAAGTTTAGTGTTTGAGGGTTTTTAAATTTGCTCTTTTTCTAGCATTTTTAGTTGCAAGGTCAAATCATTAATTTTCTCTTTCTCTATTTTATGCAAGTATACTGCTTTGGCTGTATCCCACAAATTTTGGTATGTTGTCTCATTATTGTCATTCTCTTGGATGAAATTATTAATTGTGTTTATGATTTTCTGTTTCACCTATTTATTTTTTAGGATGAGATTATTGTTTCCAATTACTTTTTGGTCTACTTTCCCCTGGCTTTTTATTGAATATAGTTTTTATTGCATCATGATCTGAAAAGAATGCATTTACTATTTCTCCTTTTCTGCATTTGATTTTGAGGTTTTTCTGTTTTAATATATGGTCAATTTTGGTATAGCTTTCTTGAACTGCCAAGAAGAAAGTGTACTCCTTTCTGTCTACCTTCAGTTTTCTCCAACGATCTATCATACTTTTCTAGTATTCTATTTACCTCTTTAACTTCTTTCTTATTTATTTTGTTGTTTGATTTATCTAGTTCTGAGAGCACAAAGTTGAGATCTCCCACTATTATAGTTTTGTTGTCTATTTCTTCTTGCAACTCTCTTAACTTCTCCTTTAGGAATTTAGATGCTGTATAGGTTGGTGCATATATATTTAATATTGATATTGCTTCATTATCTATGGTACCCTTTAGCAAGATATACTAGCCTTTCTTATCTCTTTTAATTAGATAAATTTTTGCTTTTGCTAGATTTGAGATCAGGATGGCTACCCCTGCTTTTTTGACTTCACCTGATCTGCTTCAACCTTTTACCTTTACTTTGTATTTATTTACTCTGCTTTACATGTGTTTCCTATAAACAACATATTGTAGGATTTTGGCTTTTATTCCAGTCTGCTATCTGCCTCCACTTTATGGGAGAATTCAGCGCATTCACATTTACAGTTAAAACTATTAATTTTGTATTTCCTGCCATCTGATTATCCCCAGATTATACTTTTTTCTTTCCTTTCCTTCTTGTCTTCTTGCCCAGTATTTAACTTAGGGTCTCCATTTGTCTCATGCAGCCCTCCCTTTTTAGAATCCCTTACTCTTATAGTCCCTCTCCCTTTCTTAAACCTTTCCCCTACTATTTCTGTATTCCCTTCTATTTAGCCTCTCCTTTCCCTTTTCACTTTTCCCCTCCCATTTTCAATGAGGTGAGATAGGTTTCTCTGTAAATCAAATATGTCTAATATTTTCTCTTTGAGCCAAATTTGATGAGAGTAAGATGCATACTATGTTCACCCCCCTCTCTTCTTTCCCTCATATACAATAGGTTTCCTGTGCCTCTTCGTGAGATATAATTTTTTCATCTTTTTCCTCCACTTTTCCTTTTTCTGGTACAATCTTCTTTCCACCTCTTTTTTTATATTATAACCATAAAATAAAATTATACATGCACTCTTTATGTATGCCCATAACAGAAATACAGTTTTAATGAGTTCTTTTTACCTTTATATGCTTCTCTTGAGTCCTATATTTGGAGGTCAAATTTTTTGTTTAGCTCTGGTTTTTCATCAGAAATAAATGGAATTCACCTGTTTCATTGAATCCCTATCTTCTTCCCTGGAAGAAAATGCTCAGTTTAGCTGGGTAGTTTATTCTTGGCTGCATTCCAAGTTCTCTTGTCTTTTGGAATATCAGATTTTATGCCTTTCCCTTTTTTAATGTGGAAGGTGCTATATCTTGAGTGATTCTTTGGGATAAGAATTCCTTTTTTTTTCTAGCTTCCTGTAATATTTTTTCCTTGGTCTGGTAGTTCTGAAATTTAGCCACAATATTCCTTTGAGTTTTAATTTTGGGGTTTCTTTCAGGAGGTGTCTGATGAATTCTTTCAATAGCTATTTTATCTTCTAATTCTATGGCATCTGGGCAGTTCTCTGTGATGATTTCCTGGAAAATAGTGTCTAGGCTCTTTTTTCTTCATTATTTTCAGGGAGTCCAATAATTCTTAGATTATCTCTCCTAGATCTATTTTCCAGGTCTGTTGTTTTCCCTAGTAGGTAGTTAACATTTTTTCATATTTTTTTCTTTTTTTTGATATTGATTAATCGATTCTTGATGTCTTATTGAGTCATGCATTTCAGTTCTGATTTTTAATGAATTATTTTCTTCATTTACTTGTTTTTACTTCTTTTTGCATTTGTCCAATTGAGTTTTATTGACTTGTTTTATTCTATGGAATTTTTTTTTTCATTTTTTAATTTTTTAAAGGAGTTATTTTCTTTTTTCAGTTCACAAATTTTTTTGGGGGGGAGAAGTTCTTTACCTTTTCCATTTCACAATTAAGGGAGTTGTTTTTTTTCCACTTTGTCAAATCTTTATTTTAATGAGTTATTTGTCTTTTCCAAACCCTCTTGCAAAGTTTTTCTTTCCTTACTCCATTTTTCTATTACTTCTCTTTTAAGATCCTTTTTAATTTCTTCTAGGAGTGCCTTATGTGGTAGGGACTAGATTATATCACTCTTTGAGGCTTCATCTGGAGACAATCTGCTTTTAGTCTCCTCAGAGTTTGAAATCTGTTCTCTTTCACTATAGAAGTTATCTATCATTAGAACTTTTTTGCCTTTTTATTCATTTTTTAAATGTTAATAATAACTTTTTATTTTTCTTATAAAAATGACAGTTTTTTATTTTTCAAAACACATTCAAAGATAGTTTTCAACATTCATCCTTGCAAAACCTTGTGTTCCAAATTTTTCTTCCTCCTCCATTATCCTTTTCCCCTAGACAGCAAGCAATGAAAATATAGGTTAAACATGTGCAGTTCTTCTAAACATATTTCAACATTTATCATGTTGCACAAGAAAAGTCAGATCGAAAAAAAAATGTGAGAAATAAAAAAAAAAACCAACAAGCAAAGAATAGCAATAAAGTGAAAATACTATGTTGTGATCCACATTCAATTCCCATAGTCTTCCCTTTGGATGCAAATAGCTCTATCCATCACAAGTCTATTGGAATTGGCCTGATCACTTCACTGTTGAAAAGAGCTACGTCCATCACCATTGATCATCACATAATCTTGTTGCTGTGTATAATGCTCTCTTGGTTCTGTTCATTTCACTTAGCATCAGTTCTTCTAAGTCTCTTCAAACTTTCTGAAATCAGCCTGCTGGTCATTTCTCATAGAACAATAATATTCCATTATATTCATATATCATAACTTATTCAACCATTTCCCAACTGATGGGCACCCACTTGGAGCTCCCCATTTACTGGGAAAGATGCAAATCCTACTTCCTAAGGAGCTCTTAATCTGAGTTCCAGATATGATGAATATGATACAAGTCCTATCTTTAAGAAGCCTGTAATTTAAAAGGGAAGGAAAATACAGATCCAAGATGCTGAGGAATCCTGGTAAGTTGTTTCATTTTCTTGGAATGCAGAAACAGAGGAAATAGACCTTAGCAGCTGTTGAAGGAGCTAAGGTTAGACAAAAGACTAGTTCTCTCTGAGAGGAGAAGTTGATAGGCTATTGGAATCACATAGAGAGGAAACATAACCAAGAAAAAGACTCGTCTAAAGAAGGGCAGCTATAGGGCACAATATATAGCTCTCTCTGGGCTTGGAGTCAGGAGACCTGAATTCTTTTTTTTTAATAGCTTTTTATTGACAGAACATATGCAGGGGTAATTTTTCTGCATTTGACTCTTGCAAAAACTTCTTTTCCAGTTTTTCCCATTCTTCCCTCCAACCCCTCCCCTAGATAGTAGGTAATCCCTTACATGTTACATATGTTAAAGTATATATTAAATACTATATATATATATATATATATATATATATATATATATACACACACATACATACATACATACACATATTTACACAGTTATCTTGCTGCACAAGAAAAAATGGATTTAGAAAGAAGGTAAAAATAACCTGAGAAGAAAAACTAAAATGCAAACAATAACAGAAAGAGTGCAAATGCTATGCTATGATCCACACTCATTATTGTTCTTTTGCTTTTTATTCATTTTTTTAAAGTTGGGATCTACTTTTAGGGTAAGGAAGTTCTAAGCTTCCTCTACATACCATGAAGTGACAGTGGCCAGGTGCTAAGTGGGTGTGGCCAGATCCATTGAGACTCCAGCGCTCTGGGACTCTACCTTTTGCATTTGTGTTGGATGTTTTATAACTTCTCTGCTGATCTATGAGAAGCCAGCACTGTGGTAGAGTCCTCCCTGTAGGTTCTCCACCTTGTGGAGACATCCCGTCCCCAGTCTGCTCAGCTTGCGCTGGCCTCTGTCCTCTGCCTCCCTGCCTGTACCCGTCCTTCTCCCATGCTCTTGCCCAAACAAAATAGACCTTTGCTGGTGATCTTCGAAATTATCTTCTACTGGTAATTTGCTGCACTCCCAATATTAGTGGATTCTGCCAGTCCAGCACTATTTCAGAGGCTGACTTTCATAATTAATGTGAGGGTAGTAGGAGAGCTCAGAAAGGAATATTTGTCCTCTCCACCATCTTGGTTCCACCCTCTCTGCATTTTGTATTAATGAAATGAAAATGCTGAGATAATCATTTAAATTTTTTCATCTAGTAAAAAAATCTTATAATCTCATGATTTAAAATATCAGTCTTTTGTATAGAAATTGCTTTGTATAAAATTGGACAAAAATACTTTTTAAAGAATTGTTTTTAAAATATATACCAGGGAGAATGGGATATGATGTGTTGAACTTGAAAACTTGTACTTGTTTTCTAATTATTGACCAAAATATAGAAATTAAGGGTATAGTTTATTTCTTCCCATTTTCTCTATACTTTATGCTATTTAATCAAATTTTAAATAATAATAACAACAATAACAAAAATAGCATCCTATTTTCTTTAAGATTTGCAGAAAGCTTTTCAAATATCTCATTTGAGCCTCATCCTTTGAGATGTACTATATTACAAGTAAGGACAGTGAGTCAGACAAAGGTTAATGATTTGCCCAGGGACATAAAATTAGTAAATGCAGCTGTATTTGAACTCTGTCCCTCCTCTCTCTTGAATTAATATATACAAATTAGACAAATAGTTGCATTTATAAAATTCCATTCTAGTTGGTAGAGGAGTGAAGAAAAATTTGTAAAATTATTTTGATAGTTTTTGATAGGTTTCCAAAAAGAGCTGTTAATTTAATCTAATTAAATTTCATAAATTTGTACTAAGCATTTACTATGTTCAAAACACTGTGCTAAGTACTGGCAGTAATATTGTGCTAGATATGTGCAAGATAAAGATGAAATGATCCCTGCCCCTACTTTTCATTGAGTGGAATGGGATATATGATTTACATACACAAATAAGAATAGAGTAGTATATGGAATGAAGTGGACAAAGGAAAGATCAGAACAAATTCATTGGGAATCTTTGAGAAGGGAGTAAATGTTAAAAATTATTTGTTTGTTTGTGGGTGTAATCATCAGAGAAGATTTCATTTAGGAGATAACATCTGAGGCATTTGAAGATGAGGAATTTGAAAGGTAGAGATGCAGTGGGAGTATATTCTAGGTCTAAAGGATTTCTTGGAAGTAAGTGATGACAAATTAAATTCTAGAACTATAATTTGACTGGAACATAAAGCTATGAAGTTAAGTGATATAAACAAATAGTTAATAAGTGTTTTAAATAAAAAAAGACAGACAAATTGATAAAAGTGGGTAGGATCCAGTTTACAGAGGATCTTAAATGTCAACTTGAGGAATTTATTATTTTATCTCAAAGGTAAAAGGGAACTGCAAAAGATTTTGAGCAGAGGTTGAGGGTGATATTGTTGGATTTCTACCTTAGGAATATTATTTTGGAGGTTATGTAAAGGAGAGATTATAGGCGAAATTCAAGTCAAGAAAATCAAATGGAAAACTATTTATATAATCTATTAATGTAATAGATTGGCATGTGTGGCAGGTTGTGAATAGATAGAAGTAGAAATATTATGGATGAAGAGTTAACAGTACTTGGCAAATGACCTGATGTAGATGGTAAAAATCAAGCTAAAAATTAATTTCAAGGGTATGTTAATGAGTGATTGACAAAGTACTATGATTCTAATCTTAATTTAGAAAATAATTCCTATGAAAAGGATTGGAATAGAGCTATGATAATGCATCAAGGAATTTCAACTGATAGAATTACCAGCAATTTGAAATAAGCAGTAAGAAGAATTTATTGATGGGCCTATTCTGCGTAGAAGCAGCATTGAAAAAGAACTATTTTGCCTAAATATTAGAAACATTGCTAAAAGAAGTTTGGAAAATAACAATGAATGAAGTCAATTAACTCAAAAACACTATTTTAAAAACATATATATTAGACTTAATTAAACGGGAGATGATTTTGTGATAACATGAAAAATAAGAGCTTCATTACCCACCAGCAATAGAGATACTTATGTGAACTTGGCTAAAGGAATTTGTGATATTATACTTCAATATTCTAGGTTGTCTGGGATCTCATTAATGTGGCTAGCTTCTAGCAATGCAGATCTCAAATTGTCCAAACTCTGAAGTCTCTCTGACTTTTATTTCTTCATCCTTGCATGAGTTTACCAGAGGAAGTGTATCCAAAGAAAGACCCTAGGATCTGCCTCAAATCCTTTAGTCTTCATGAGGAGATTAAAAATGGAACCAATATTTTTTACTTAAATGTAACAAGTCCATCTCAATCTTTGGTGCTATATTGTTTTGATTACATCATTTGTGCTGTTTCTCTGGCAAATTTCTTCTCTTGCTATATGCTTGCTACAGCCTGTTCATGTCCATAATGCACTTTTCATTGGGTGATAACTTCCATTTTTTAAAATTAGAGTGTTCTAAGACTTGGAACCATATCACTGGAAAAAATAGTAATAATTAAAAATGGGTCTTTGCTTTAAGGAGAAGCATTAAAAAAAACTTAGCACTTTCTCCAATACTTCTGTTCTACACTCAGCTCATTGTGTGTGTATATATATATATATATATATATATATATATATATATATATAAGCTGTAAAGTTACTGTATATATCCAATATAAATAAATGAATACATATGTTCTCTTTATTCTGTCTATACACACACACACACACACACACACACACATATATATATTTACAAACATTTTCATCCAACTATGTGCTATCAAGAGAATAAGCATTCTTCAGTCACTTGATTATCTTAAGTAGTTTCTTACACCAAACTCTTATGATTGAATAAGGATCTCATTTAAAAAGGCTCAGGAGGCAGGATATGATCGACATGATATTATCTACCAATAATAGCACCTAGAATGCCTCACCATCTATCTCTTTGATGTGGGTTCTACATTGGGTTTACTTCATGACTGTAGCAAAAATTGTTGGCAAACATATCTTTCTGTTTTATAGTTCATTTGATATTAGTGATCTTAATGTCTTTAAACTCATCTCTGTTGTCATATTATTCTTTGAAGGTATCTTGTATAATTTTGATGTATGGATGGAAACTATCCTATTGAAGGAGAGTATCAAAAACAGTATTTTGCTATAATATATGAAATAAAATACTTTTTAGTGGTCAACAGATATAGTAGGATTTAGTATTCTTTAAAATGTGAGAGAATTCTGTGATTGAATGTAATCTAATATGGATTATATTTTGTGAAATCCTGATTGTTCCCTCCTAATGATTTCATCAAAGTACAAACAAGATATTTTCCATCTTTCATTTATTTGTTATCCTTCTTCCTATTATATCCGAAATATTGAGCCTTTTTTGAAACTTTATTTTTTTCCCACCCTGTGCTTCTTGCTGCCTTACAAAGTGATATTTTTCATAAATTTCCATTATTCTTTCCTATAATATTTCATAAATGAGTTTAGATTTCAATGTATTCCATATTTTCCTATTTTGTAAGAAGATCAAGTGTTTGCTAACTTTAGTGAGGTATTTGTTTTGTATTGGTTTTGTTTTGCTTTGTTATGTTACTTCATGGCAATTAACTTATAATAGAACTTAAATGTTAGTATAAAATTGTGATGATTAACATCAATGCCCTTTCCTATATCCATTTTCCTTTTTTGGTATTAAAAACCTTATTTTTTTGGAATTGGAATTATTTTACTCAGACTCCATATCCTTTTTCCCAGTTTTATTCTTTCTTGTTTTGACTGCACAAAGTAAGCTGAATCAGGAATGATTTCTCTATCAATTACAAGTAATATCTTGTCTATTTAGATATGGTTGGGGGAGGAGCCAAGATGGCGGAAAAGGCACACGCGAATTTCTAAGCATCTCTCATACCCTCACTACTAATTATTAAATTTAGCCTCAAAAGTAGCGCTTGACTGGTAAAATTCACTAAGATTGGAAGTACAACAATTTACTAGCTGAAGATAATCTGGAAGATCGCCAGAAAAGGTTTGTCCTGAGCAGTAGGAGCAGACCAGCACAAGCAGGGGATAGAACCGGAGGCTAGCAGATAGAGTGGATGGGGGCGGGAATGGTCTCCCTGACTGGAAAATTTACAGAGAGGGCTCTACCATAGGTTGGCTGTTCTGCTTTGGTTGCAAAGCAGTAGAGCAGCAGAGAAATTAAAGTCAAAGGTAGAGGGTACTCTAAAAAACACCAGAATCTATCAGGATCTGTCTATACCCACCCAAAACCAGAAGTGAGTGACTTAACAAGACCACACACAGCTGGGCAGCAGCATTCTGCAGCATGAGACTTTTGCTGGAGCAGTCACAAATCTGCACAATGGAGGGCTTAGCCTATGGCTAAAAAATTTCTGCAGTACAACTGTGCTCACCAGGGCAGAGACACTTCCAATGCGTTCGGGGATATTTTCAGGGCAATTGCTAATACCCACAGCCCCACAGTGGGCTTTTGGCTCAGTCTCTAGGCCCATGACAGTCACAATCCACACAGTGGGGCTCTTAGCAGGGCACTTCCACAGCTTGGCCCAGATACCCAGGCCTGAGTCACTTCTGTTGTGGAGCTTTTCCCAGAGCACTTCCACAGCTCGACCACTCTTTGCAGTCCATTGGCAGGATAACTACTGTCCATATATGACTGCTTTGCAGAGGAAGCTGGTAACTTCCTTGCCCTGAAGGCAGACCTTAAAAGCTTTTTAAAAAATGAGTAAAAAAAATAAAAAAAGACCATCGATAGTTTTATACAGAAAGAGAGCAGGTTTTTCAACCCGGAGGAGACTAATAGCAGACAATCTCCAAACAAAACCCCAAAGGGGGATGTAACCTGGTCCCCATCACACAAGGATCTCCTAGAAGAAACTATAAAAAATCTTAAAAGAGAGCTAGAAGAAAAATGGGGAAAGGAAAGAGAAGCTATGCAAGAGAGTATCAACTTCCTGAAATGTGAATTGGAAAAGGTAAATAACTCCCAGGAAGTACAGGGAAAAGGTAAAGAACTCCCAGGAAAGTAGGATTTGTGAATTGGAAAAGATAAAGAATTCCCAAGAAAGTAGGATTTGTGATTTGGAAAAGATAAAGAAATCCCAAGAAAGTAGGATTCGGAAGTGGATTGGAATGGGAAAAAGAAAATAACTCAGTTAAAAAAAAAATAGTGAAATGGAAAAAAATCCCATAGAGCAAAACAGCTCATTTAAAAACTCAATTGGACATATAGAAAAAGAACTAAAAAAGCCAATGAAGAAAATAACTCATTAAAAATAAGAACTAAACAAATAGAAATAAATGATTCACTGAGACATGAAGAATCACTCAAGCAAAACCAAACAAATGAAAAATTAGAAAAAAATGTTAAATATGTACTTGGAAAAATAACAGATCTGGAAAATAGATTTAGGAGAGATAATCTGAAGATTATTGGACTTCCTGAAAATTATGATGAAAAAAAGAGCCTAGATACTATTTTACAAGAAATAATCAAAGAGAACTGCCCAGATGTAATAGAATCAGAAGGTAAAATAGGCATTGAAAGAATTTATTGAACGCCGTCTGAAAAAGACCTTAAAATAAAAACTCCAAGGACTATTGTGGCTAAATTTCAGAACTATCAGACTAAGGAAAAAATATTACAAGCAGCCAGAAAAAAACAATTCAAATACTGAGGAGCCACAAAAAGGATCACTCAAGACCTTGCTGCTTCCACATTAAAAGATCAAAAAGCCTGGAATTTAATATTCTGAAAGGCAAAACAACTTGGAATGTAGCCAAATTTCTACATTCCACAAAGAAGCAAAAGAAACATATCATATCTGAGAAAACTTAGAGAGGGGGAGGGACATTGTGTAAATCTTATTCTTATCAAAATTGGCTCAAAGAGAAAATAATTGACATATTTGGTTTACAGAGAATCTTTTCTCATCTCATTAAAAAGTGGGAGAGGAAAAAGGAAAAGGAAAAGAGTATTAAGAGAAAGGTACAAGACAGGGCAAGGAATTCAAAGGGAGGTGGGAGGGATTCTAAAGAGGGAGAACTGTGTGAGGCAAGTGGTACCAAGTTTAATACTGGGTAAGGTGGTAAGGGGGAGGCAAGAAAAAGAAAAGCATAATTTAGAGATAAGAAGATGGCAAGAAATACAAAATTAGTAATTTTAACCATAACTGTGAATGGGATGAACTCTCCCATAAAGAAGAGGCGGTTGACTGGGTCAAAAGTCAGAACCCTACAATATGTTGTTTACAGGAAACACATTTAAAGCAGGGAGATACATACAGAGTAAAGGTAAAAGGCTGGAGCAGTATCTATTATACTTCACCTATTATACTTCAGGTGAAGTCAAAAAAGCAGGGGTAGCCATCCTTATCTCAGATCAAGCAAAAGCAAAAATTGATCTAATCAAGAGAAATAAGGAAGGAAACTATATTTTGCTTAAGGATAGTATAGACAATGAAGCAATATCAGTACTAAACATATATGCACCAAGTGGTATAGCATCTAACATCCGAAAGGAGATGTTAAGAGAGTTGCAAAAAGAAATAGACAGCAAAAGTATAATAGTGGGAGATCTCAACCTTTCACTCTCAGAATTAGATAAATCAAACCACAAAACAAATAAGAAAGAAATTAAAGAGGTAAATAGAATATTAGAAAAATTAGGTATGAAAGATCTTTGGAGAAAACTGAATGGTGACAGAAAGGAGTGTACTTTCTTCTCAGCAGTTCTTGAAACCTATACAAAAACTGACCATATATTAGGACATAAAGACCTCAAAATTAAATGCAGGAAGGCAGAAATAGTAAATGCTTTCTTTGCAGATCATGATCCAATAAAAACCACATTCACAAAAAGTTAGATGTAAATAGACCAAAAAGTAACTGGAAGCTAAATAATCTCATCTCGAAGAATAATTTGGTGAAACAGCAAATTATAGATACAATAATTTCACCCAAGATAATGACAATGATGAGACATCATACCAAAATTTGTGGGATGCAGCCAAAGCGGTAATAAGGGGAAATTTTATATCTTTAGAGGCTTACTTGAAGAAAATAGAGAAGGAGAAGGACAATGAATTGGGATTGCAACTTAAAAAGGTATAAAAAGACCAAATTTAACCCCCCCAATCAAATACTAAACTTGAAATTCTAAAATTAAAAGGAGAACTTAATAATATTGAATAGAACAAGCTATTAATTAACTCCCTAATAAAAGTCCCCAGGATCAGATGGATTTACATGTGAATTCTATCAAATATTTAAAGAACAATTAGCCCCAATGCTATATAAACTATTTGAAAAAAATAGGGAATGAAGGTGTCCTACCAAATTCCTTTTATGACATAGACATGGTACTGATACCTAAATTAAGTAGGTTGAAAACAGAGAAAGAAAATTATAGACCAATCTCCCTAATGAATACTGATGCTAAAATCTTAAATAAGATATTAGCAAAAAGACTACAGAAAATCATCCCCAGGATAATACAACATGACCAAGTAGGATTTATACCAGGAATGCGGGGCTGGTTCAATATTAGGAAAACGATTAGTATAATTGACCATATCAATAACCAAATTAAGAAAAACCATATGATCATTTCAATAGATACAGAAAAAGCATTTGATAAAATCCAATATCTATTCTTATTAAAAAACACTTGAGAATATAGGAATAAATGGACTTTTCCTTAAAATAATCAGTAGCATCTATTTAAAAGCATCAGTAAGCTTCATATGTAATGGGGATAAACTAGAACTCTTCCCATTAAGATCAGGAGTGAAACAAGGTTGCCCACTATCACCATTACTATTCAATATTGTATTAGAAATGCTAGCTTTGGCAACAAAAGTTGAGAAAGAGATTAAAGGAATTAGAATAGGTAATGAGGAAACTAAACTATCATTTTTTGCAGTTGATATGATGGTACTTAGAGAACCCCAGAGATTCTACTAAAAAGCAATTAGAAATAATTCATAACTTTAGCAAAGTTGCAGGATACAAAATAAATCCACATAAATCCTCATCATTTTTATACATCACAAATGTTGGTGTTTTTTCTTCTTTAAATGTAATAAGATGATTGTTCTCTCTGGGAGAAAGCAGGTTTCTAGGGGAGGTTTTCTGGAGGCAGCCTTAGTTTCAGTTACAAGTAAATAATTACTCCAAAATCGCAGCCAGCTGATAAAAGTTCAGATCTTTTTATTGTGTCCTTCAATATAGCCTGGTTAGCTCAGAGGCCTATCTCTCCCCTTGGTTCTAAGAACTCCGCCAAATGTCTCCAAATCCAAAGGTTTGTCCTTCCAACTCCAGCCAGCACCAAGGTAGAAGATACAATGAATCTCTCTTGCCTTGAAGATAGGGCTTGTGGGCTTCTTCCCAGAGTGCTCTTCTCCGACCTCTGGGAATGTTCCCAAGTAACTCTTTCCAGCTCTAAGAGCTTCCTGTATATATATATGATCTCCCAAAAGTTAACTCCTTCTTCTGGAGAGAGAGGGATTTTGAGAGTGCTCTCTGGCCCTAAGAACTTCAAGGGAGGTGTGAATTCGGATATCTCATACTAATCCCTGAAATCTCCCAAATATTTGAACTCCACTGAGTGCTTAGATACTTATAAGCTCTCTAAAGGTGTGAACACAAACATCGTTTCTATTAGTTGTACTTAGTACCTTGTTTCAAGTTCTGGCCCAAAATATCTCCTTCTAAGATCAAATCAATCATATTGAACCATGCCAAATTAGATAATTATTGTCTCTATCAACTCCAATGGCTTAACAGTTTGTAAAGATTCCAACAACCAACAAAATCCAATAGCAAGAGGTACAAAGAGAAATTCTATTCAAAATAACTGTCGATAGCATAAAATATTTTGGAATCTATATACCAAAGGAAAGTCAGGAATTATATGAGCAAAATTACAAAACACTTTCCACACAAAGTGAGATCTAATTGAAAAAATATTAAATGCTCTTGGAAAGGGTGAGCAAATATAATAAAGATGACAATACTACCTAAACTAATTTTATTTATTTAGCGCTATACCAACCAGACTCCCTAAACACTATTTTAATGACCTAGAAAAAATAACAACAAAGTTCATAAAGGTCAAGAATTTCAAGGGAATTAATGAAAAAAAATCAAATGAAGGTGGCCTAGCTGTCCCAGACCTAAAACTATATTATAAAGCAATGGTTACCAAAACAATTTGGTATTGGCTAAGGAATAGACTAATTGATCAGTGAAATAGATTAGATTCAAAGGACAAAACAGTCAATAACTTTAATAATCTATTGTTTGACAAACTCAAAAACCCCAGCTTTTGGGATAAGAACTCACTGTTTGACAAAAATTGCTGGAAAAATTGGAAACTGGTATGGCAGAAACTAGGCAGTAACCCACACTTAACACTGTATACCAAGATAAGGTCAAAATGGGTTCATGACCTAGGTATAAAGAATGAAATTATAAATAAATTAGAAGAACTTAGGATAGTTTATCTCTGAGACCTGTGGAAGAGGAAGGAATTTATGACCAAAGAAGAACTAGAGATCATTATTGATCACAAAATAGAAAATTTTGATTATATCAAATTGAAAAGTTTTTGTACAAACAAAACTAATGCAGACAAGATTAGAAGGGAAGCAATCAACTGGGAAAATATTTTTATAGTTAAAGGTTCTGATAAAGGCCTCATTTCCAAAATATGTAGAGAATTGACTCTAATTTATAAGAAATTAAGCCATTCATTGATCCACACTTAACACTGTACACCAAGATAAGGTCAAAATGGGTTTATGACCTAGGCATAAAGAATGAGATTATAAATAAATTGGAAGAGCATAGGATAGTTTATCTCTCAGACCTGTGGAAGGGGAAGGTCTTTATGACCAAAGCAGAACTAGAGATCATTACTGATCACAAAATAGAAATTTCGATTATACCAAACTGAAAAGTTTTTGTACAAACAAAACTAATGCAGACAAGATTAGAAGGGAACCACCTGCATTTTTTATTTCCTTCACAAGCTAATTGTACAATATTTCAGAGTCTGATTCTTTTTGTACAGCAAAATAACGTTTTGGTCATGTATACTTATTGTGTATCTAATTTATATTTTAATGTATTTAACATCTACTGGTCATCCTACCATCTGGGGGAGAGGGTGGGGGGTAAGAGGTGAAAAATTGGAACAAGAGATTTGGCAATTGTTAATGCTGTAAAGTTACCCATGCATATATCCTGTAAATAAAAGGCTATTAAATAAAAAAAAAAGAAATCAAGCCATTCTCCAATTGATAAATGGTCAAAGGATATGAACAGACAATTCTCAGATGAAGAAATTGAAACTATTTCTAGCCATATGAAAAGGTGCTCCAAGTCATTATTAATCAGAGAAATGCAAATTAGGACAACTCTGAGATACCACTACATGCCTGTTAGATTGGCTAGAATGACAGGGAAAGATAATGCGGAATGTTGGAGGGAATGTGGGAAAACAGGGAAATTAATACATTGTTGGCAAACAATTTGGAACTATATTCAAAAAGTTATCAAACTGTGCATACTCTTTGATCCAGCAGTGTGACTACTGGACTTATACCCCAAAGAGATCTTAAGGAAGGGAAAGGGACCTGTATGTACAAGAATGTTTGTGGCAGCCCTCTTTGTAGTGACCAGAATCTGGAAACTGAGTAGATGCCCTTCAATTGGGGAATGGGTGAATCAATTGTGGTGTATGAACATTATGGAATATTATTTTTTAGTAAGAAATGGCCAGCAGGATGATTTCAGAAAGGCCTGGAGAGAGTTACATGAACTGATGCTGAGTGAAATGAGGAGGGCCAGGAGATCATTATATACTTCAAGAACAGTATATGATGATCAATTCTGATGGACCTGGACATCTTCAGCAACGAGATCAACCAAATCAGTTCTAATAGAGCAGTAACGAATTGAACCAGCTATACCCAGCGAAAGAATTCTGGGAAATGACTATGAACCACTACATAGAATTCCCAATCCCTCTATTTTTGTTCACCTGCATTTTTGATTTCCTTCACAGGTTAATTGTACACTGTTTCAAAGTTCGATTCTTTTTGTACAGCAAAATAACTATATGGACAGGTATACATATATTGTATTTAACTTATCCTTTAACATATTTAACATGTATAGGTCAGCCTGCCATCTGGGAGAGGGTGTGGGGAGAAGGAGAGGAAAAATTGGAACAAAAGCTTTTGCAATTGTCAATTCTGAAAAATTACCCATGCATATATCTTGTAAATAAAAAGGTATAATAAAAAATTCATAAAAAATATAATTAGTTTAAGTTTTCATAACATTACTATGTCTTCCCATTTTTTACTCAGAAAACTAATAATTTATAGGCATGAGAATTCTGTGTAAACTATGTTATTATGTTCTTTAATTCTTTACTTTTGAATCATATGTTCAAATATATTTTTTGCTGTCTTTCTCTATGTTTGCCTTAGCAATGAAGTCTGTGAATAATAAGAGTATGTTTCTTTAATTTAGAGGTTCTTTCTAAATTCTTTTTTTTTTCTGAAGAAATTGGGATTAAATGATTTGCCCGGTGTCACCAGCTAGGAAGTGTTAAATGTCTGAGACCAGAGTTGAACTCAGGTCTTCCTAACTTCAGGGCTGGTGCTTTATCCACTTTGACACCTTGCTGCACCTTTTTCTAACTTCTTAATAAAATGTATTTACATTTTCATTCTCTTCAACATAATTGACTTTTACTATTTTCAACTCAATTCTCTCCTCTCTAGCTGATTTCCCTTTAGCCTCTCCCTTTTCTTTTCCTCTTCTCTTCTCTCTTCATCTTTTGTTTGTTGCCTTAAAAAGAACAGCACAATCTTTTCCCCCCTACTCTATTGAATATTTCCTTGTAAGAAAAATATACTTAATTCAGATGATTCAAAAGGTACTGGTAAACTTACACTGGAGGTTTAGGGTATAGGCAGCACACTTTTCTTAGCAAATTTGAACTCCTCAGCCTGCTTCCTTATCTGACATGTTTGCAACTGTTTGTTAAGGGGATATATCAAAGACAGAGGCAGGGAGACATATGTCTTGCATGAGATTTTTGCTCCTACTCCTATGCAGGAGGGAAGGAGACAAGGGTCTTTTAGGAATGCAAAAAGGGATTTGGAATTGGTGGGTCATTTTAAGTTCTCAAACCCAGTTTTCCTGGGGGGCTGGGGCTATGGTTGTAACATCCCCCACTTTTTTTGGTAGTTAGTGACTTATTGAGGAAATTGGGTTGGTACCGTTGTAATATTACACAGCGTCCTATCATCTTTATCTTTTCCTTTAATTTTCCATTAATTTTTACCTTTACTTTAACCCATCAATGATCTAACTGCATATAGCACCTGACACTGGAATGATATCAACCAATTCTTTTCTATCTGAGAGTAACTATTTTTTCCTTGTGAGAATATAATGTTTTTCAATATTCACAATGCACAGTGTCTTCCAATTGTTCACTTGAAGAAAGTATTCATGTTGTAATGTAACAAGTTGTATTTAAATTTCCCCCCATCCCACCCAATTATTGCTCCCAAGCCATATCTTGCAACATACTTTTTGTTTTTATTTTCAGTTCTATCATAATCAAATCATTTGTTTTCAAAAATGGAAAAGTGCTATTGAGGACTGATAAAACAGGTAACAAATGTTACCTGTTTGATAACCTGGTGATAAATGTCTCCATACTTAGACAGACTGGTTCTTGATCAGCACTCACAGAGTATTACCAGCCTTTCCAATTGAATAGAATTTAACAGAACTTATGTTCCACTAGCATAGAAAACCAAAACTATAAGGACCAAAAATTATTGTTTAAAAAATCTTATTAAGCTGATTTATGTTCCATGTTAACAAAATGATAAAAACAAACAAAACAATATCTGTGTATACAATTTTCCTTCCATGATTTTCTCAAAGTTAATTTTTCATGGAAATTAAAATCCCACACAAAGTTTCTGACATTTACCAGAGAAAATTTTAAATGTAAATTTAAATGTAAACCTAATGAATGAATAAATTCTTTATTGATTTTGGCTCAAATGATAAGGCCATATAACTAGGAAAGTAGCCATATATTGGCAGAAAGAAAGTGAAAAATCAATTTGATCATTTATACTCAGAATTTGAGAGTACTCAGGCAGGATTTACACTAAATTAAACCCCAGTAGAAGCACTCCTTGAAACTATTCAATTTGTAAACTCTCCCCAGTATTTCATCCTTTACAATTTCCTTGTAATTAGAATTGTTATTTTAAGTGACAAAATCAAATCAGTTGATGAGACTTATATGCTTCATTTGAAATAGATCTCACTCAAACTCTCTCTCTTTCTCTATCACTTTTTCTTTATATGTGTTTGTTCATATGTTGTCTTTTCCTTGAATGCTTTATGAGAGTCTGATCACTTCCTCTGAATCCATCCATTTCTAATACTGTGTGTCCTTTTCAAATGCTTCTTCAAATCATTGTTTTGATTTCATTGACTGCTAGCAAACCCTTCAAGGACTCCAGTATCCCTGTAGTACTGTGATGTTTAATGAATTACGAGGAAAACCATCCAGCTGATTTCAGTCAATATAATCAGCATCATTATATTGAACGCCAGGAGGGACTGTGGCATAGTGGCAGTAGTTTCAGAAGAGGAAACTGGCAGTTGTGGAAGTTCATTAAAGGAATGATTAAAAATTGGCATATTCTTTCCATGAGAGTTTGTCTATGTTTATTCTGTTGCATTTGAAATCTGATTTGAAACCTCATACTGAATTGGCAACACTAGATGAACTCTGGCAGTGGTATCTCTGTTGCCCATAAGGATTGCCCCTTTTTCTTACTACATCAAATCCAAGTATTTGGTTAGCATTTTGCAACAAAACAAACCAAAGATCTATCATATCTAACTTTTCTAATATTCTATTTACCTCTTTGACTTCTTTCTTATTTATTTTGTGGTTTGATTTATCTAATTCTGAGAGTACAAGGTTGAGATCTCCCACTATTATAGTTTTGCTATTTATTTCTTCTTGCAGCCCTCTTAATTTCTCTTTTAAGAATTTAGATGCTACACTACTTGGTGCACATATGTTTAATATTGATATTGTTTCATTATCTATGCTACCCTTTAACAATATATAGTGCCCTTCCTTATCTCTTTTAATTAGATCAATTTCTGCTTTTGCTTGATTTGAGATCAGGATGGCTTCCCCTGCTTTTTTTTACTTCACCTGAAGCATAGTAGATTCTGCTCTAACCTTTTACCTTTATTCTGTATGTATCTCCCTGCTTCAGGTGTGTTTCTTGTAAACAACATATTGTAGGATTCTGGCTTTTAATCCAGTCTGCTAACTGCTTCCTCCTTATGAGGAAGTTTACCTCCTTTACATTTATGGGACACCATTTTCTAAGTGAGGTCAACTGGCTCCTTGTGATAACCATTTTGTTATCTACTTGTTCACAACTACATTTGTCTAATAATTTATTTAAATTTGTTTTCTAGATTAGAGATTTAAATTTGTTTATAATGACTTGAGACGATCACTTACGCTTGATCTATTTCACTAATATTTTGTCTCTCATGATATTCAATTCCTTTTTTAAAAGGTATTTTTGTGGCTTCTGTCTGAAAGCCCACTGAACTGTTTTCATGTTCTGCCCCAGAGTCTGAATGCAAGTATGGATCTAAAAGCCTATGGTATTTTGTCTACTGTTCAAAAACACTTAGAGGAAGCTTGAATATTTCTAGCCATAGAAGTGAAATGTGGTCCTTCAGAACCTTGTGGTTTATCTGTGATGGTGGTTGCATTCATTTGTTCTTAGCTTGCTACTGGTCCTCTTTGCAGATTTTATGCTCTTCTTTCTTATGTTAATTCCATAAAAATGCATTTGCAGAGTAATCAATGGCATTGTATTCAATACATTTGCTGTTTTTCCTCTGGCTTCTACCTTCTGGGCCATGCTGACATGCTATGCCCAAAGGAAATGACACCAAAAATTTCTTTGAAAGTTGGCAAAGGAAGCAGAAACCAATAAAAGTGCTATAGTACCAGACCTGACAGAGACCAATCAATGAAGTATTTTTAAGAGTTGTATTCAAAACATGACTCATATTTTCCCTGTGTGGGAAAGAATAATGGGAAGATTTTTATATTGTTTACCTTGTATGTAGCACTCATTACCTGTTTTGATTCGAAGACAAAACATAATATAATTCCTTTATCCTACCCACCACAGTGATCCTTTTTATCATATTGTGTTATATCTTCACATCAGTCATCTTGGAGATTACAGGTATACTCTGTCTGTACTGATAAAATGGCAATAGTATAATAGAAAAGGAAGAAAGAAAATGGATGAAAACACAAAAGGGACAAAATGAAAGCATATTTGATCATGCATTCTCTATAATGATTTATCTACTTTGTATGGCCAAAGTAGGATATTCACTAAAAACAGAAACAATATAACAACTATACTATTAAATAAATCTTATATGAATATTTAAATGGAAAATGGAAAATAAAAACTTTTTAAAATGCCAAGTAAAATTGTTGCTTTTTTTTTTAGAGAAAAACATGCTCTCATTTTTCTATTGAGTTTCATTTTTGAAGATCATCTGGTATATTTTTTTGGTTGAATATTTTCTTTTTGTTTCCCTTTGAAAGGAGCTTTAATGGCTTTTGGTCTTATTTCTGTTTGACATGACCAATCTAAAAAGTGTGCTGTTTTCTAATTGTGTCCATGCCTACTGTGTAAGTTGTGATGTGTGGTCCTAGATTGTGATGTCTCAGCAAAATGACACAAGGAAATGTGAAAAGAATCATTTATCTTCCAACACCTCTCAGGATCAGGGAAGTAAGACTACCCCAAAAGGTGATGCAAGTCTCCTAAGAACACATGGAAGGCAAATACAATCACTGAAGTTAGAAACTTTAAGAATCAGGGAATAGAAATAATCAAAAGGGCATTTGATGCAATGACTTTATAAAAAATGGAATCACTCAAAGCTAAGTGTTCCTGGCATCTTTTCTTTGACTTTGGTAAAGTAAATTCGTTTTGGATAAGAATGAGTGAAGAAGATTGAAGTGAATAAACTATGCTTTTTATTAGTCTAGAATGATTTTGTTGGACAATTTTTTTCTCAGTTCAAAATGCCTTGTACTACAAGAAAAAATGAGAAATCACATGATTTTAGGAGAGCTAAACAATTAATAACATGGGGAATTGACAGTCTTCAATATTGGAAAACTGGCCACTGAAGTAGATTGACTTAGATACATATTCCCTATAATGATTAATTTCTAAGTATTAGCATTTTCTTCCTCTTCTGAACTTCCTAAATCCATGAAAAAAATTTATACTCTAATCTTTTTACACATAAACACTCACACAAATACACAAATTTTAAGAAGTGAGGTTTTCAGTTTTCCCAAGTAGGAATGCTTGTAGCTTTGCAAAATTAAAAAAAAAAAAAGGACAAGAAAAGGAAAATAAAAAGGTAAAAAAAAAGAAAAACGATAAGAAAAAAGAGAAAAAAAGGACATTCTATTCACAGAACAAGAAGGTAAACCTTAATTTGTGTATTTGAGGTGAATATTTTCAGCATGACATATTTTAGTTTTACTTTGAAAGAAGCAGTGAATTTAATTATGAGGAGATAGAAGGATTGAAGGAGGTTACCCTTCAAACACAGATATATGACATTTTTCATACTGGCTATTTGGATTCTTATAGGTTAATTTTAAAATCTTTTTTTTTATCTTTGGGGGTATGCACAAGATAAATTAAACATCAATCCAAATCTTGAAGTGGAAAAAGTTAATAATTTTCAGAAAGTAATGTGAGCATACTATCTCTTTGTGATTCTGTCAATATCTCCATATGTAATATTTGCACTAATGTTTTTGCCAAACCTGAATTTATTATGTACCTAACAAAAACTATATATTTAAATACTTGAGAAAGTATTGTGAAGTGAATTTGAAGTCAGCAGGGTTGAGTTCAAAACCAACCTCTGATATGTACTACAAGGATGACCTCATTTTGAGCATCAAAGTCTTCATTCACAAAAATGAGGATAACAATATAAACCTCTCACTGGGTATTCAGAATGCTCCTACCAAGTCCCTGACCTCATGTTCCACAGATCTGTTTTCCACTGCAGATCAGGGCAGGACAAATGGTTCATTATGACTTTTTATGGATTTTCCTGTCAAAACTTGGTCTACTTCATTTTCTACAACTCTGTGGAGGAGTTTGTAGAGGAAAACTCTGTACCTGCTCCCTATCTCTCTATCATTTTGACTCCATCTTTGAGTTATCAAAACTTTAAGAATAGTGTCAGGAAAGTTAAACCCAGAACCAGTTAAGTGTGATGAAAACTGTTATAATCAATAAATATATTTGAAAAATGAAGATGACTAAAAAAAAGAATAGAAAAAGCACCAAGATAAGACAATATAGTGTAAAAAAAATGACAGAAATAAAAAGAATTACTTAAATATTATTTTATTTCTTTCTTTTCCAACAATATTAAAAAGTCTTGAAAATGGAAAGAATAGTAAGAACATTGTAATATTCTCTTCTCTAAATTATAATTGTTCTCTGTGAGCAGGTTTCTTCAGAGGAAGTTTTCCTTTCAGTTCTGAGTAATAATCACTTCAAATGCAGCCAGGAGTTAAAATCCAGATCCTTTATTATTTCCTTCAAAATAACCTGGTTAGCTTTTTTGGTGGCCTATCTCTCTCCTTGGTTCCAAGAGCTCTTGCTGCTAGTTCTTTGCCTCTGCCTCTGCCAGTTTCAGCCTCTTGCTCCCAATGTCTCCAGCCAGCACAATGGTGGAATATCAAATGGATCTGACTCCTCCTCTGAGAGAGTGGACTTGTGGGAGCTGTGACTTGTGGATCTCCTCCACTGAATCCTGACTTGTGAATGTCCCGAAATCTCTAGTTGGCTTGTGGGAGCTCCTTATATATGATGTCTTAAAGGTGTGAACTCTAAAGGTGTGAGAGGTGTGAACTCTAATGTGTAAGCTAATGTGTGAACTCTCCCAAAGGTGTGAACCAAGTACATAAGCATTGTTTCTATCAACTCCAGTGACTTAGCACTTTGTTTCAAGTTCTGGCCTATAACAGAACATCATTAAGAAATAACTGAAATTTATTTGGTTTTGCACATTTTATCTGGGCATTTTTTTCCCTTTTCAGTTCATAAATTTCTCTCTTAATCAGATTGCTGAATCTTTTGTCAAATAAGTTATTCCTGGGTGTATGAATTCACCCAAAATTCATTTAAATAATTATTTCCTTTATTTCATTATTTCAATAGAACCATGATTTTATTGTTTAATTTTTTTTCTCCAATGGTTTAGATTGCAACCCATGAATAGCTTATTATCCTATGTGATGTTATTTGGATTTCTCCATAAATTGTAGGCTAGAAACTTTTCTCTTGTTCTCACATATTTTGTGCAAAAATTCAGGCTTTCTATGATTCTTGATATATGATCTGTGAGCTCCCTTTTTCAGGCATATATGTAATTTATCTTTTTTTTTTCCTGAGGCAATTTTTAAGTGACTTGCCCAGGATCACAAAGCTAGGAAGTGTTAAGTATCTGAGACCAATTTGAACTCAGATCCTCCTGACTTCAGGGCTGGTGCTCTATCTGCTGAGCCACCTACCTTCCCCAATTTATCTCTTTTTTTAAATAAAATTTTAATGTTACCTTCTTTTTATATCATCATCTTAATTTTCAAATTGCAAATAACTCTACTTCTTTATTCTCTATAACTGAGGTTGACAAGTTTCAAGTTTCTTCATGGTAGAGTGTGTTTGCTTTATTTTCATTTTGAAAAATGAAATGTGTAGTGACTGTCACATGAAATTATAATTCTTATTCTCCTTGGGTGTGCATTGCCAAATCAACAATTAAAATAACCTATATAAATAGTTTCCGTGATTCTTTTTAATCACCATTCTGCTTACCACCATTCTGTCTTTGTTCCTATAAGAGTAAAAGGAACCCCCATATGACCAAGAGATGCTTTGTACTTTTTGTCTTCATGGGATACATTTGTGTAGGAGATACTTTGCCTTATTACCTAGGTACCTCTTGAATAGGAGACAGTCAGTCACTGGTCACTTGAAAATTTTGAGATTTGATAAAATATGTTTGAACTTATGTTTCACTGGGGTAGTATTGTAGAATTCAGAGAAATTTCTATACTATGGTGAGATATCAGAAGATACTCTTTTGGAATTTACCTACACCATGTAGATGATTATATTTCAATTCAATTCTGCAAATATTTGGTACTGTTTAAGATACTAGGGATATAAAAACAAAAACAAGATAGTTTTGGCCTTTGGAGAGCTTACATTCTACTGGGATTAAATACAATGTATATAGTTGAGTATATATAAGACATATTCAAAATACATACAAGTAAATTCAGGGGCAGGTCACTTTATACCTGGGGGTATCAAGAAAAAATTCACACTCCAAGAATATAATTATTGACTAAAGTGATATATTTGTACCTGTAAATTATTCATTCAAATCAGAATAAAGGGTAATATTCCATATTATATTGAGAAGTTGCAAGGGATAATTGGAAGAACATTGAATTTGGAATCAGAGGAGCTGAGTTGCAATCTTAGCACTGCTAATTATTAGCTGCAACATTTTGGAATAGTTACTTGAGCTTTCTGGCCTCAGTTTCATTATGTGTAAAATGAAATATTGGTTTAGATGATCTCTAAAGTATCTTTCTTTAAATATTAATAATGCATTTATTTTAAGCATGCCTTCAGCTACCATAGGGCTCCTCATTGAATGTATGGTCACCTGAAGATGCAGTCACTTTTCCACATCTTAATTTTGATCCCATCCTCCCTCATGCTTCCTTCAGTCAGATGTTTCAATAGAAGCAAAAATTTCATTTTAAAAAATGCCTTATTCAGTGTCTACATTGATTTTGTCTATTTTAAATTGTAAGCTCTGTGTGGTTCAGAAATGGTGAGGGATCACCATTTTAATAAAAAAGCTGGAGAGATCTCTAGAAGCAAAGCAAAGTTTATTATACATTCTCTCCAGAAGGGCGTTCCACTCATTGAGCAGACAATCAAAGGGAGGAAGCACCATAGGGGGCAGGGTCAACACTTTTAATCCCTAATGCAAATACCTCCTCCCACCACTGACCCTCATCCCCATTGGCTGAGGATCTTACATTCTAAATGCGGGAACTACCCAAGAAATTGAACTTGACCAATAAGTACATAGTTGCCCATATTTGACTGAAATAGGGAGACACTGATGTCATGGGAGGATAGCAGGAAGGGGACTTAGGTATGCCCTTGACTCAATCTTCAAAGTCCTTCAGGCCTACTCAAACTCTGAAGCAGATGAAGTCTTACTCGATTTTCACAACTGTCTTGAAAGATCTCACCTCATCTTGTTCAGCAACTTGAGGGTAGTTTTGCTGTTACACAACATATTACTACAGCAATGTTATTGTACAAATGTTACACATTAGTGTAGAGTGCCTAACAGTGCCATGTGCAAAAGAACTAAAATAAATATTTTGACCCTCCATGAACATCAGGTTTTTCAAAGTATCTTCTAACATTGTTTAATTCAATAAAACAAGCCTTTAATAATGACTACTATATGCAAGGCACCATGTGGTACACATAGACATCCAGTGATTGTGATCTCGTGATACTGGTCTCTTTACTGTTGTTTGAACACGTTACTCATGTCTGGAATTCTTTCTCTCCTTATCTCGGTCTCTTTTTCCTCTGACTTTCCCACACTTAGACAAAACTGCTTCTCTACAGTAAACCTTTCCTGATCCTTCTTAATTGTAGTTTCTTCCCTTTGCTGATTATTTCCAATCCTGCTTATATCTTATATGTAATAGTTACATATATGTTGTCTCTCCTATTAAAATTTGAACTACTTCAGGGGAGGAGCTGGTTTTTGTCCTTTTTTGTATACTCAGTAGGTGTTTGTTTAGTAAATGCTTATTGCCTGACTGAAATACACCCTGCCTTCAGGGAGCTTGTATCTATCCAGGGCATATATGTATTTTAGTAAGTGAATATCATTTCTATATGGAGAAAATTTAAGGTAACTTGGTGGGAATCAGGGGTCCCACAAACAAATGTGGGAATCTAAGGCAGTCTTCTATTGGTGGTGGTTTTGAAGAAAATTAAAAATTCTAAAAGGCAGAGGTAAGGAGGAAAAGCATATCAGACATGGGGCAAAATCCCTGGAGAAGCATCAGTTTGGATAATTGGATATTATGTATAGTAAAGACAAGTGGGCCAGTTTAGCTAGAATGTTAGGTAGAATGTGTTAAGTAGAGTTAAGATAAAACAGTTTCAAAAAGGTTTACATTGGACCAAATGCTTTTTTGCATTTCATTTTATGTTCACAGGATATAGTTGCCAGAAAAGCCATCAGTTTATATTCAAATTATAGCTCTCTCTCACTCTTGAAATTAAGAGAAATTAATGATTTTAAGTGACAAATGAGAGTTTGTATTTTAGCTGAGAGTAAATAGACATCACTGTAGTTTCTTGGAAAGAGGAATGGCATAATTAGACTTGTCTGTAGGAACATTATTTTGGCAGATATACAGAGAATGGATTGTAGAGAGGAAAGATTGGAAGCAATGAGACAATTCAGGAAGTTTCTATAGTAGTACAGGGAGAATTAAGGCTTAAAATAGAATGGTGGTCATGTTAGAGGATAAAGGAGAAACATTCAAGAGATATTGGGGAAGAAGAATACATATAATTTGGCTACATATTGGATATAGGGTTGAGAGAGAAAAGTTCTGAGTGATTCTGAGATTGAGAACCTGGATATATTAAAAAAGTTAAGATGAATGTTGGTTTAAGACAAAAGATAAGTTTCCTTTTGGGTGGGATGATTTTAGAAGATTAAAGGATTTACAGGTAGAAATGTCAGGAAAGATGAAGGCTTTATGTTGACTTTGGGAATCCTCTTCATAGAGATGAATCTGCATAGGTAACTGAATCCATTCCATCTGATGAAATCACAATGTGTGTGTGTGTGTATGTGTGTACAGACAAAAAGATGTAAATCCATGCTTAGGAAGTTCTGTCTCCTTTATCATCTATATCATATCCTCTAACTGGTTGTTCCTCAAGGGTCTGTCCTAGACCCTCTTCTCTCTCTCTTTAGTCCCTCTTAGTGGACTTACTAGCCTCCAGAGCTTTCAGAATCATCTCTCTATAGATGACTCTCACATCTATATATTCAGCTCTAGTCTCCCCTGAGCTTCACCAGTTGATTGCTTTTTCCTGTCCTTTTCCCCTTTCCTACTTTGTGTCTATTTGCCCTTTTAAGCTCAAATCAAATGATATTTTCCCCATGAAGCCTTCCTTGTTCAGCCCTGTCAAAATAACTTTTTTTATTGTAATTCATAGAATTTTACTTCCATCTCTCTAAATACTGATTTAATCTTCCTATCATATTTCCTTAATAAATTAGAAGCCTGTGAAGACAAGAGGCCATATCTAAATTTTGTGTCTTCTCTTACCCAGCATAGTACTTGGCATTTAATAAATGTTTACTGAATTAATGAAAGCAAAATGTAATAAAAGGCATATACTAAGTCAACTCATATAAGGTATTATTGAATCAGCAGACTTCTCCAAATTTTATTTTGTTCCCCCCCATTTTAAAATTTAAAACTAAATACAAAATAAGAAAAAAATCCACAAAGAAAAAGAAAAAAATAGAAAAAGGATAAACAAAACAAAATATTGTTAAGTGCCCAGCAGAACATTAGGGAAGATTCAAAATATGTAACAATAGATTTCTATTTCAAGAAAGCATATATGATAATAGAAAACATAATTCATGACTGTTCATTTTTTCTCTACTTCCTTGTATGCTATTCTTTTTGTTTCTTGCTATGTACTTTGTACTTAACACTTTTTCCCCCTTTCAATTTCCTCACCTACTCCAACCAGGCTACAGTTAAGCACAGATATATTTATATATACATAAATATATATATATATATATATATATGTATGCATACATATATATGTGTATGTTTATAACTGAACACCCACCCACTTATATTATCCATACATCCACATGCATATTCTTACATGCATACCTACACACATATACGCAGATACATATCCATATGCATTTAGATATATAGATATGTATCTGAAACAATATTAATAAATCTGATATATATCAATGGTTACTATTTTTTCCCTAATAAATTCTACTCCTAAACCTTGTTACTATTTTAGTTCTACTTCTGTACTTAATCTTCCCTACTCCACCCATAGATCCCTCCCTTATCTTCTCCCCCACCTTTTTTCTCCCTCTTTAACCTCCATTAACCTACATATCTTATTCCACTTCCATTAATCTAAAAGCTATTCTCTACTCTGCTTCTGTGTATTTTGTTTCTCTTACACAGAAACTTCTTGCATAGGGTTAACCTGGAAGGCAAGTATGAAGAAAGCCAAGGATTAATAGTTTGTTCTAGGAAAAAGATGCGTTAATGATATACAATTCACTAAGATCTTCTGTGAAAACTCATAGCAATTGTGAAAAATGAAAGGAAAAGAGTTTAAAATCATATGAGTGTGAAAATGAATTTGAATATACATGGGGTAAGGAAAAACATTTAGAAAAAATATATTCTAAACTATAATCATCCCACAATAGACTCTATATATTAGTTCTGATCTAGGAAAGAGATGTCAGAATGATGAAAATAATATCTAAAATTCAAAGCCTTGGTAAATCCATAGTCATCTCCACATATTAGTCTTTTATGATCAACATTTTATATATGTAATATATTATATTTTCCAGTTATATATTATATATATGTATATGTATTTAAATTGTATTCTCTATATGTATATACACATATGTGTTTATATATGTGTATATATATGTGTATATACATATATCTATATATACATCTCTGGTTTAGTGTGTATGTATACATATATAGATATATATTACACACACACACACAAAACCAGAAAGAGTTGACTAGGTTCAAAGCAGGAATTAAGTTGAAAGAAAGAAAGAAAAGAAAAGGCTTATTTTATGTGTTTTTTTCATGAATGAGATTTTTTTTTATTCACTACAGAAGCTATTTAGAGTTTTGAAGCAAATTTGAAGAATGTAATTATAAACAGTAGAAATTTAGGGTTTTAAAAGATAAAAATTTTAAGTTGAGTAAAATAAACAAAAACTAAAAATGCATATTTTGTATTAAAACAATAGAGGTGTCCATTGCCACTCTTATAGGAAAAATTGCTTTTGTGCCTTAATTGTCAATTAACAAACCAACAGATATTTATTAAGCACTTGCATTATGCTAGGCACTGTTTTAAATCCTGAGGATTCAAAATCAAAGAATGAAAGATATCCTACATAGATTGAGTTTACATTCTAATGGCTGAGAAAACAAATGCATGTCAAAATATATGCAACTGAAATACAAAGTTTAAAAATTCATATGCACATATACACATAAGATAATTTGGAAGGCATGTCAGTATGGAGAATCTGGAATCCATGTACTGATAATACCTGATCTATATCTTAAAGGAAAAAAAGGGGCTGCATGAAGAAATGTAAGGAAGAAATTCATTCCAGGCACCTGGGACATATAAGTACAAAGGCATTGAAACAGAAGATAAAGCTGAACTAGGAATTAAGATCAGAGAAACCATTGGTTTGGAGTATGCAGGAAAAGCAATAATGTCTGATGAGACTGAGAGATTAGGTTGGGACAAATTTTCATAGGTATTTAAAAGCTAAATTAAGGAATTTACAATTTACCTTCACGATAATAAAAGGCTCTTTGAGTTGGTTGAGTAGGAGAGTCACATTGTCAGATCTGTGCATTAAGGAATTTTTAGTAATAGTGTGTCAGAGAGCTTCCTTCCCTGATGTCATAAGAAAAACATGTTGTGTTGTTTAGGAAAGAAAGTAGAAAGTAATAGGATTAACTAAATATAAGACTTACTAGAAATAAAATGCTGGAGACGTGCAAGAACAAAGCAGTGGCATTTTTTTTTGAAGGCATAACATCAAAAAAGCCAAAGCAAGAAGTAATATGTAATTACCAAGAGACAGTGTCAAAGGGATGAATTAGTTAAGATATCTTCCAAATCTGTGATTTAGTCAAAAATTGTAAAATGATTGCCTTTTTCTGGATTTCATGTATTATTAGTATTATCATGTATTATCTGAGAACTCAGAGTTATGCTATCACTTTAAAAACAAAGTCTATATTTATTAGATTAAAAACTTAAAAAGAGAGTAGCATTTTCCTTTTAAGGAGTTAGAAGAGACATAATACTTAGCTTCATGGCTACTTTAGAGTTCTACATCTCTTAAAGATGAAAAGCAAAATTGGACAATATGTATAAAATACTTCCAATACAAAATGAACAGGAAGCTTTAGCAATACTTATTTGGAAAACTCCTGTTTTTTTGTTTTGTTTTGTTTTTTTAAATTTTTGGTTGGTTGGCAATGTTGGCTTCCTCTTAAACAGAATCACAAAAATATTATTTTAATCAAATCCAAGAAGCATTTATTAAGTGCATCTGTGTGCAGTATTCTGGAATTTTACTACATTGGAAAGAGTGCTTAATTTTGATAGAAAGGACCTAGATTTAGCTATTAGTTCCATCATTTTCTAGTTTTGTATGGTTTGGGGCAAGTTACTTCAACTCTCTTGGTTTCAGTTTCTTCAACTGTAGAATTAAAAGCTTGGATAGAATATTCCAAAGCCTTTTCAACTTAAAATATATGATTCAATGATTCTAAAATATAAATATAAAGGGAAAAAAAGGCCCATGAAACAACACATAAGCATGTAAGTGTGAACTTTTAAGAAGTACAATGAAATGTAAAGGTCAGACTTTTTCAGTTATACATTAATTATTTCATATTTTAGAATTGTTTTGAGGTTTGAATTGTTCAGTTGCATATGAAAAAGTCAAAGAAGAGAATAAACTTGCAGGCTTCCCTAAAATAGTTGTCTTCAGGAATTCATTTATCTAAGACTCCAAAAACAAATTTGAGAAATAGATTTTGGCAATCACTATAAATAAAGATGACATATTAATTGAACACACTTATGAATCAGAAAAAATTGTTGAATAAGAAAAGCTCTATGACTCTAGTCTCTTGCCCAGAGGAGACAAATTCCATAGCTGAAGCCTAGGGAAATCAAAATGAGAGGCTACATAGTCTGCAGTTGTGAAATATAAAACCTTTCAAGAATTTGTGTGACATCCTTATGCAAGGGCCTTCCTAATCTTCTCTATATTGTGCCAATTTTAGTAAATGTACTGTTGATGCAACAACAACAATCTGCAATTATGAAAGAGGACAATAGAATTCCAGCTGAAAAGTGTATTGTGATGCAGTTGAAAAACACTGTAAAACTCCAATGGAAAGAACACAGTAAAACATTAAAAGAATATCAATGTGGTTGAGAAAAGTTTCCCACCAAAGACTAAGCTGGAGAATGCCCAGAAAATCAATCAGCAGAGATTCCATGCATTTTGAAGAACTACTGTCTGAGGCCTTCCTTTTCTCCCTCTCCCCGCCTTGCTGATAGTAGCTGGGCTTAGTAGCTGAGAACTTGAGTAGTAACTGATAGACCTGCTGATCTCAGTTTAAGAGAGGAGCACTTGTACAGTAGAGATGTCATGACCTGAAAGGAGCCAGGCCTATCGAGCAGCAGACCATTCATTCATTAGTGGTGATATCACTGTAATCTTGTTGACTATCTGAAAACAGAAAGGCAATTGAGATCATATAGTTCTGGAGTTGTGAGTTGCCTTGATTACATGGTAGACCATTGTTGTGCCCACTCTTCCATCTATAGAATCTATGTATATTTATGGAAGAGAGTGCTCCATTTTTGGGGAAAGAGGAAGACTGAATAATAGAGGGAAGATGCTTTAACTATTCTTCTCATTTCATTTGAGTAAATGTCTTTTCTAAGAGCTAATTTAACCTTTTGTTTGATTGTTAATAATAAGCACACTGCTGGAAAAATGAGCCAAGAAGAGATGTAATATATAAGTAACTTCACACACACACACACACACACACACACAGAGAGAGAGAGAGAGAGAGAGAGAGAGAGAGAGAGAAAATAAATAATTGGAGTATGAGGAGAGGACTGACAACTAGGGAGATGAGGAAAAGATCCTTCTCATTAGGAGGTGGCATCTGAGCTAAGGCTGGAAATAAACAAGTGATTCTAGAACACAAGAAATGAGAAAGAAGTGAGTTTTAGGTATGGATAACAATTCATGCAAAGCCATAAATGTGGGAAATGTAATGCCTTGTCTGGAAAGTATATAAACCAGGTTGTCTGGAATAAAGATAGTATGGAAAGGAGTAATATGATATAAATTTGGCTAGAGCCATATGGTGAAAGATTTGAAATTTTAAATTCCTTTAATAATAATTAAAGTCACTATTTTTTAAAAGCATTTTCTATGTGCCAAGTTTTATGCTAAATGCTGGAATATCATTGCTACTACTTTTTAGACATTCAAGGATGGGTCTTTTATGTTTTAAAATGAGCAATTATGCCACTGTGTAATACCTAATATTCTACTTTCTAATGTTCTAATCTCTGTTTCAGTTGTTTTTTAGTTTTGGTTCAGTAGTTCTTTTTAATGAAAACAAAATGTGGGGTTTATTTTCAAATGGAAAAATAAGTTATCTAGCTTTTCCATAGGGATAGTTTTAACATCCTTACATAGCTTTCTTTTTTATTTCAATTATATTTCAATTTATTTCAATAATTATATATATATATATTTTGCACCAGCTCTGAAGTCAAGAGGACCTGAGTTTAAATCTGGCTTCAGACACTTGATACTTCTTAGCTGTGTGACCCTGGGCAAGTCATTTAATCCCAGTTGCCTCAGCAAAAAAAAAAAAAAAAAAAGTATTTTTTTTAAATACATGCAAAGATAGTTTTCAATATTCACCTTTGCAAATACTCATGTTCCAATTTTTTTCTCTCTTCCCTCTCTCTTCCTCTCCCCCAAAATAGCAAACAATCAATTATAGGTTAAACATATACAATTCTAAACATATTTCCATATTCATCATGCTACACAAGAAAAATCAGATCAAAAGGGGAAAAATCATGAAAAAGGGAAAAAAAAACAAGCAACAACAGCAAAAAGTGAAAATATCATATATGCTTTGATCCACATTTAGTCTTCCTAATTCTCTCTCTGGATGTGAATGGCACTTTCCATCCCAAATCTATTGGAATTGTGTTGAATCACCTCATTGTTGAAAAAAGCCAAGTCCATTATAGTTGATCATCACATAATCTTCTTGTTACTGTGTACAATGTTCTCTTGCTTTTGCTCACTTCACTCAGCATCAGTTCATGTAAGTATTTCTAGGCTTTTCTGAACTAAATCTGCCCATCATTTTTTATAGTACAACAATACTGAATTACATTCACATAATATAACTTAATCAGCTATTACCCAACTGATGAGCACACACTTAATTTCTAGTTCCTTGCCATTACAATAAGGGCTGCTACAAATAGTTTTGCACATGTGGGTCCTTTTCCCTCTTTTATGATTTTTTTGGAATACAAACCTAGTAGAGACACTTCTGGATCAAAGAGTATGCGCAGTTTGATAGCCTTTTGTTTACAGATGCACCAATTTGCTCTCCAGAATAGTTGGACCATTTCATAACTCCACCAACAGTACATTGGTGTCCCAATTTTCCCTTATCTCGTTCAACATTTATCATTATCTTTTTCTTTCATTTTAGCTAATCTCAAAGGTATGAAAGTGGTACCTCAGGATGTCTTAATTTGCATTTCTTTATCAATAGTGATTTGGAACATTTTTTTTATATGACTAGAAATGGCTTTAATTTCTTTATTTGAAAACTGTTCATGTCCCTTGAACAGAAAAAACTTTATTTCACAAAATCTACATCCCAATGGGGAGCAATGGGTAAAAGTTATAAAGAGGCTGATTTAGGCTGATGTCAGGAAAACTTTTCTAACAATTAGAACTATCCCAAAATGAAATGGGTCATTGTGGGAAGTAGCAGATTTTCCTTCTTTAGAAATTCTAAATTCTTTAGAATTTCCATCTCAGAGCAGGATTGAAAGATTATTTGTCAGGCAGGTTATAATGGGGATTGTTTTGAGTTTAGGTTAGACTCTATATTTTCTGAGGTTTTTTCAAAAATCTAAAAGTTTATGATTTTGTGATAATGTGGTTCTGTGTGTCATGACTCTGGGATTTCTCTTCTATGCCCTTTAAGACTCATAGCCATTTCCATTTCCAGAACCTTTGAAGATTTTAGTTAGCTGTTGTATTTGGCATATGTTTCGGCTTCCCTAGAAAAGGGCTAGTATCCCATACATTCCAACCTTTTTTAAACATAAGTTTTAAGTAACAATTGGACTGTCATAGATAAGTATATTTTCTGTGATAGATGCTGTCTTTATTAACTCAACAACAGAAATCAATCCCGAACTGCAATACCACTTAAATGTCAAAATATTCTTTACTTTTTTGTTTTCCAATATTAGGTAGATTCTGCAATTATCACAGTGACAAATGCCAACTTTACCCAAAAGGGCAAAATGACTTTCTTCTCTTTCTAATGATAATAATTTCTAGTTTAATGAATAATAACAAAAAGGTCAATTTTAAAAAACCACGCATATGGGTATTTTCTATTTATTTTTTCCAGTTAGTGGAAACTAAAAATCCTGAATAGCTTTATTTTTGGGGAACCATAACAAGTCAGTGATTAGTCTCTTATTTATTCTTATTTTGAAATGCTACTTCTACAATTAATGGGCAAATATTTACATTAAAATTGTAATAAAACCCTACTGGAATCTATTGTTTTTTAGTTGAAGTGATGCTGTGACATCTCTTTAACTAACAAGTGTTAGTAATGTATTCTCTATTTTGGTAAGAAATGCAAATAAATTTATAAAAATGAAAATAAAAGGTAAACTTGGTTAGAGACCCAACTAAGTGAAGCCCTCCTGAGAACATTTAAAGATAAAGAGGACAGTGGATAGGAAAAAATGGAAAGGATCTTCAAAGATTTTTGTAACAAACTTTCTTTTTTCATCATAAAGGACAGTAAAATTGTCACTATTATATGCTCACATCCCATTCCTTGATAAAGAAAGTAGAAATGATATTAACAATGGGAAAATTAGCTGAATTAGACCAAGTATAGACAGAAGACATCCATACTAGAGGTCACTTAGGACTTTTAGGGATCATTTAACAAGATATATGAGAAAAGATTACAAAGATGTGAAAAACCTTTCAGATATTAATATAAAAAATTACTGAGAGAACAACAGTGTAATGGAAAGTATAAAATTTGGAGTCAAAGTATTTGGGTTTACATCCTTTGGGTAAACCACTTTTACTCTCATTCTATTTTCTCTGTAAATATGACAAAGTTCTGATCAATAACATATGTCCCATTCGGCATCTTTAATTCACCACTTCTCTGTCAGGAAATTTTATAACATGCTTAATCATTAGTGCTTTGGAATTATGACTGGTCATTGGGTTTATCAGAGATCTTGTCTATAAATGTTGTTTGTCTTTACAGTGTTGTAATTATTGTATATCTGTTGTTTCCATAGTGTAATCACATCCCACATCTTTGAACAAAGGATGAAATGTGTTTCATCATTTATTTTCTGGGACCAAGGTTAGTCATGACAATTAATTTGTTTGACTTTCTTTTAACTTTTTTTTAAATTTACAGTTTTAGTCACCATTTATCTTAATCTCTTGGTTCTACATTTTTCTTTTTTGCTCTTAAAGAGTTCATACAAAGTCTTCTCATCCTCTGAATTCCTTGTATTGTTTCTTTCAGTGAACTAATATCCTATGAAGTTCTTTACAAGCTAGACTTCATCCTTTGTCTCCTGGACTGGAATGTACTTGCTCTTCTCATATGACTACTTCTTCCAATGAATTTTCAGGTCACAACTCATCAACACTTTTTCATCTTATGTAATTCTTGGCCACCTTGTCTCATAAGTCATCAATAAAGGTATCTTGGCATGGTGTATACATTAGACATAAGAAAATGAATTAAAATCCTATTTCACAGGCAGCTAGGTGCATAAGTCCTAAGCATAAGCACTAGTCCTAAAGTCAGGTGGACCTGAGTTCAAACCTGGCCTAGGACACTTAACACTTCTTAGCTGTGTGGCCCTCAGCAAGCAAGCTTAGGAAAAAAAAATCCTACTTCAGATACTTATTTTCTTTCTGTTCTGTAGATTAGGCAGCTGGGTGGCACAGACAAAGGAAGATCTGAATTAAAATCCTGCCTTATATCTAACTGTGGCAATATGATGTGGGGCAAGTCATTTAACCTTTGTTTGCCTCAGTTTTCTCATCTGTAAAGTAGGTATGATAAAAAACCCTTCTGTCTCAGAGTTTTTGTGGGGAATCAAATAAGCTAATAATTATAAAGCTTAGCATAGGGCCTGAAACATAGTAAGTAATATGCAAATGTTAGCTATAATTATTATTATGTATTCTTGTATATAAATGGGCATAGGGACTAGACCTGTGTGTAAAGGGCTGAATCTCTGAGCAGATGCACTTGGATAACCGAGCACTTAAGGCTAATTACCAATTGGACAATACTCTATTAATATTTGCTTGGAAAATGGCCCGCCCCAACATTCTTTGCTGGCTCTATCTGTTGGCTTATAGAGAGAGCTGGAGAAGAGAGAAAAGGGTGGTGTAGGAGGAGTGAGGTGACTCCAGGCAGTAGAAGAAAGAGGAGATTCCTGTGTCCATGGGCTCTCCTCTCCCTTTGGTAAAAAATAAAAATCAAGGACTTTTGCTTATCCTGACTCCGGCTGATTTTAAAGTATCCAGGGTGCTCTAACACGGTCATCACACCTGTAATTTTTTTTTTTTTTTATAGAGAAATCCTGAGTGTAGAAGCTTTCACTACAGCATAGTTTGGCACCTTCTCTTCAACTTATAGTCAAAGAGAGCTGCCTGGAGCATTAAGAGGTTAAGTGACTTCCTTAGTATCATATAATCAGTATAATTCAGGAGAAAGACTTGATCTAAATCTCTTTGGTTCCGAGACTCATTCCAATCTATGTCACACTGCCATTCATTCTTACGTCTTGTATCTATTTGTTTCACTTACAGGTTGCCTCCCTTCTTAGAGAGTTTTGCCTTTGTATTTCAAGGATTTAATATGGCAGTCACATAATAAGTGCAAAGTAAGTGTTTTACTATTTTTATCACCCTGGGCAAATAACTTAAATTCCTCTAGATTAAATATCTTTATTAAAAGGGGAATAAATAACAATATTAGTTATATATTGTTTCTTTTGATCTTCACACCTATCCTGAAAGGTATACATATCAGATTGTTGTGATGATCAAAAGAAATAATATAGGTAAAAGTGCTTAAAAGATGTGGCATCATGATGTCATTGTTAACTGTTATTAATTTGGAATATGTCCCTAACACACTGTAGTCCTTCTTCTAAATCTTTTAGAATTTTGTACTTTAGCTGTTTAATATTTGAGCTTGCCTTCTCCTATCTCTTACTACTGATATAGAACAGGTCCATTTTTTTTCCTGATCTTATCTTTTCTGGATACATTTTCCACATCATTTCTTGCATGAAAACCATTATTGATAAAGCATTTTATTTTATTTTCTTACAATGTCTCTCCATTGATCTTTATAATTTTTATTTCTTGGAGCTTTTGATGTTCAAGGTTTTGCATCTATATAGTATCTGTGGAGGAATTTTGGTATCCCCAAATGGGTTTTTATTTTATGGATAGTTTGGGATCATTGAAAACACTATGTGATTTCTCTAAAGCATTCAAATCTTCTTTCTTCTTATTCAGTTTTGGATCCAGATTGATAATGGTCCATCTGCAATGTGTGTCCAAAATGTATGTATTTACAAATTAACTCAATAAACTGCCTCTACAGCTCCATGGCTTGGTCAGGACAACAGGCATTTTTTATCCATTTGTTTTTCTCTGTGGATATAGTTAAGCTGTGGTTGTTGCCTCTCTTTGAAAAGGTTCTGAAGTATTCAAGGAGCGTAAGGCAGTCAGCACAATGTCTGACTAAGCAAATGCAGGTCTAAGGAAATGGAAATTAGGCAGCATTATTTCACCCAGATACTCATGCTACACTGTGGTCAAGAGGACTTAATACAACATCAGAGAGAATCTTGCCAATCTGAAAACTTAATTAATTCCAAATTTTTTATTAGTTTTATTGATTTATGGAAATTATATATTTTCTTTACATTTTAAATTTGATTTAAAAATTCTAAATTTAACAGATACCCCCAAATAGCATTTCTGTGTATGTAAGAAAAGATTTTTAAAAAAATTATGGATGTGCAAATTTCTATTATGTACAGCTTTAAAAAAAATTTCTATAAAAAGCCTACTGATTATCAGTGCTATAAGGAAGACCAATTCCTCAATGGAGGAGGATATGTATTGTTAATCATTTATAAGTTAAGTAGTCTTTTTATTTGTATCACTGAAGAATATTTATCAAGAGCTCACTGTAAACTGTTTTCTGTAGCAACCACTATGGGTTTCTATAGGGACTAGAACCAATCTATGCTTATAAGTTATAAGTGAATTAATTAAGGGGTTAAATATGCATAAAGAAGGCATAATTTACATTCAAAGAGTTATATAAAACAAGCAAAAATTAATAGAACTAAGGATTCAAATAATAAAAGGAACGAAAGGGAAAAAGGAAAAGGAAGAAGAAAGCAAAATAATGAAAACTGGATGTAATTAGTGAAGCTATGATTTGTCAAATCAAGCAATTAGAATGTGACTTCAGCTTGGCATATATAAATATAGTGGCAAAATATCTTTGCTAATTTTCAATATTAGCTATTGTAATATTTTTGTCACAAGAGGTTAATTCAACTGCATGACCTTATCAGACATGTCTGAAGGCATTGATTGAGAGCATTCCCAAGAGATCTGAGAGTATGCCCTGGGTCATTGCTTTTCCATTCCTAGAAGTTTCTGGGGTAGAATTATCTTAGAGTCTGACCTTTCTAGTTCTAAAGCTATTTGAATAAGATTGCTATCTGGATTCTGGGACCAATATACAAGTCACACACACACACACACACACACACACACACACACACACATCTCTTTTCTCTTGTGAGATTAGTGTGTCCAAATGTTAAATCATATTAAAGATTGCTTGACAAAATTTAGGAATATTTTACTTTATTATTTTGAATTTCTGTCTACTTATATGTCTACCTATACTTTGTAATAGCAAGTGATTGAAAAAGCTGCTTAGATAGCTACCTAGAAATATTGAGGTGGCATAGTGGATAGAAAGCTAGGTCTAGAGTCAAGAAGACCTGAGTTCAAATCCATCCTCAACCTTGTATGACTCTGAGCAAGTAACTTAATTTGTCTGCCTCATTTTTTTCAATTGTAAAATGGGGATCATAATAGACTTACCTCACAGAGTTGTTGAAAAGATCAAATCAGATAATAATTTGTAAAACGCTTAGTACCTGGAATATAGTAGGTGCTAATAAATACTTTTTTTTTCTTTTCTAGGAATCTCTTTGTTTTACTATGCTCTTTGCATTTACTTGTTCATGCAAAGGTGAAATGAAAGCATGCATTATGAATTGTGGGTAGACTGAAAAAACTGAGAAAGTTAAAAAGAGAAAGATTGTCTGTAAAATTAATTTTTAGTCCCAGTTATGGAATATAAGCAATTCAAAGAACTGTCTCTAACAAAGACCAGTTTTGCATACATCAGTTCAATCTGATTTTTTGATGGGCCTGGAAGAATTCTGAAACTCCTGTCTGGTATAACATTCAATTCATTTCATATATGTGCTCTATAGATGTAAATAATGCTATCATTTTATTAGGGGTGGTGGTGTGTCAAGCTACCAATAGTAGTCTTTAAGAGATATATGAGCAATTTAGATGTTAGGGAGAAAATATTTTTTATCTGCTTTCCCCCACTCTATGCTTGATCCCTACTAATGTGATTATTCAATAATATCTTCTCTTTTAATTAATTAATCCTTCAAAATCCATTAAAATTTTTCAATCATTTCATTTGATATTAGCAGGCAGGAATAATCTATTACCTTTAGGGCAGTGTGAATCTGTCCTTAACAATCCAAATTTATATTTGATAGCTAGGGAGATCTTTTGAAAACCATTTGAAAAATATGTTATCTGACTAGATCTTTTGAAAATCTAGTGACACCAATTTAATGAGCCCACTTAAAGTGACAAAAGATAAATATTTTCAAATTCTCTAAAACTACTCTTCTGTATGATACACATTTAAGCAACTAAAAAAGAAGCCCTTCTCCCTAGCACTATAAAACTGGTAGTCAAAAGTTGTTAACTTATTCAACATGTTTCTGTTTTATGATTGCACAAAAAATTAGAAGTTCTATAATATAAAATATTGTTAGAGTCTTTGTTGACAAAGCTCCTTCTGACATGGTCAAAACTATGCTTTATGATATCATTTTTGGAAAAAGTGAAGGATGGATTAGTGAGACCAGAAACTGGCCATACTATTTCTACCCTATGTAATATATATAGCAATGAGAAAACCAAAATATTCTATAGCAAGTCATTTCAGGGCAATCAAGTCTTTGTGCTCTCTAATACATCCTCCACATAGCTTATCAAAGTGATATTTTAAAAGCACAATTCTGACCATGCATTTCCCCTATTCAGAAAATTTCAGTGGTTCCCTGTGCTTCTATTGTCAAACACTAATTCCTTTGTTTGACATTTAAATCTCTTCACAACTTGACTCCAGCTTTCTAGATCTATTAAATATCATTCCCCTTTATAGATTTCATGGTCTAGCCAAACAGGCCTTTCTTTTGTTCCCTACTCACATAAATTCCATCTGGGCTTTTGTATAATGTGTCACTCATTCTTGGAATGTATTGTCTCCTCATCTCTGCCTCTTATAATCCCTAGTATCCTTCCAAACCCATCCATTTTGAGTATGATTTTCTAAAAATAGTCTTTTCTGGTTTATCCAATCCAAGATTACTTTATATTTACTTTGCATATGTATTGTGTATGCCTTTCTTAATTTATTTTACTTTCTTCCAGTAGAATATAGTTTTGGGGGGGGCGGAGATTTTCATTTGTTTTTGTATATTCTTAGTGTCTAATAAATGTTTGTCAATTGCATGATGCTCATTTTCTACTCAAGATGTCAATTAAGCTAAAATAATAATTTCTTTGGCATTTGGTTGGTTGAAGTATTATAATACATCTTTTTATTATTATAATGCCTGGACCCTGTTCAGTTAAGAACTCAATTAAAAGTTGGCCTCAGAAACTGTGTAGCTACATGACCCTAGATGTCACTTAACTTCTGTCTGCTTCTGTAACAGAACCTACAAATATTTGGGGTACAACAAATTTCCAGAAGATGATACTTTGGAAAACTACAGAAAAGATCTGTTTCAATTGGGTAGGGGGGGAAGCTACCAATCCCAAACTGCAGCACAGGGAGCCTGGGGCAAGGATCTGGGTTGGGAAGCCAGGGCCAGCTTGGAATCTACTATGAGACCCTTATGCTACTCTGCCCCTGTTACAGTAGATTAGCTGTAAGACACCCAAAGCAAATACAAAAGGCAAATTGTGAGCCCCTGAAGCCCAGAATACCAGACCTGGCTTGCTTACCCAGCACCAGAAATCAGTTAGCAGCACTGGCCCCAGGGCAAACTAAAATAGCTGTTGCCTCTTTGTCTTATAAGAGAGCAGACCTCAACCTTTCAAAAAATAAGCAAAAGAAAAAAAAGCAAAAAGAAATCTGACTAAAGACAGCTTTTATGGAGAAAGAAAAGAACAACTCTCAAAACCTGAGGATACTAAAAGCAAATCAGCTCCAGATGAAGTCCTGAAGGGTGATATGAGTTGGTTCCCATTTCACACATCTCTCTTGGACTAGTTCAAAAAGTATCTTACAAGACAGTTAGAAAAAAATGTAAAAAGAAAATGAGATATTTGCAAGAGGGAATGGAAAAGGAAAAACAGGGATTATCTGAAGAAAACTCCTTAAAAATAGATTTGATGAAATGGAAGAAAAACATATAATTCCTTTAAAAAAACAGATATGAGAAAGAAACCAAGTAATTGAAAAACAGAATTTGTGAAATGAAAAAATTGCAACAAAAATCATCTCAATTGGCCAAAATACAAAAGTAACTAAAAAAAAGAAAATAATTCACTAAAAATTAGAATTGAACAAATGGATGACTTCAAGAATCAATCAAACAAAACTAAAAAAAAAAGAAAAAAGAAAAAATAGAAGAAAATGTAAAATAACTTATCTGAAAAATAACTGATCTGGAAAATAAATCTAGGGGAGACAATCTAAGAATTATTTAACTTCCTGAAAACCATGATGAAAAAAAAGAGCCTAAACATCATCTTTTAGGAAATAATCAAAGAAAACTACCCAGACACCCTAGAATCAGAAGGTAAAATAGCCATTGAAAGAATTCAGCAATCACCTTCTGAAAAAAGACTCCAAAATGAAAATTCCAAGGAATATCATAACTAAATTTCAGAATTATCAAATCAAGGAGAAAATATCACAAGCAGCCAGAAAGAAACAATTCCAATAATGAGGAGCCACAATCAGGAAGGATTACTTAGGACCTAGCAGCTTCCACTTTAAAAGATTGATGAACATGGAATTTGATATTCTGAGAGGCAAAGGAACTTGGGCTATCCAGCAAAAGATGAGCATCATCTTTCAGGGAAAAAGCTGGACATTCAATGAAACAGGTGAATTTCATCTATTTCTGATGAAAAGACCAGAACTGAATAAAAAAAATTGATCTTCAAATACAGAACTCAAGAAAAACATAAAAAGGTAAAAGGAAAGAAAAAATAACTTTCTTTTAAAAGTTAAAAAGCTTATATCCCTATATGGGAAGATGATATGTTTAACTCTTGAGATCTGTATCACTGTTACGGATATACTTAGAGGGTGTAGGTATAATTTAAATTTATTGTGATGATTTAAAAAAGATACTAGAGGAGGGACAGTGATTCTACTGGAATAAATTACATCTCACAAGGAGGCAAAAAAGACTTATTGCAATTCAGGGAAAGACGGGAGGGGTATGAGCATTGTGCAACTCATCAGATTTGGCTCAAAGAGAGAATATCAGACACATTTAGCTTCACAGAGAAGCTTGTATCACCCTCTAGAGGATTAGGAGGAGAAAGGTGGGAGGCTAATAGAAAAGAGAAGGGAAGTAGAAGGGGAAATATATAAAAAAGGGGGAACTGCAAAAGGAGAGGGCTGTTTGAGAGAAGGAGTTATTAGTGACAATAAACTGGGGAGAAAGGAAAGAGGGAAAGGGAAGAGAAAAATAAAACTGAGGTAAACAAAATGGTAGGAAATACAGAGTTAGTAATTCTATCTATGAATGTGAATGGGATGAACTTTCTCATAAAAGGGAAGTGTATAGCAAACTGGATTAAAAGCCAGACTCCTACAATTTGTTGTTTACAAGAAGTCTGATCTAACCAACTGGAAAAATATTAAATGCTCTTGGATAGGGCGAGCAAATATAATAAAGATGACAATACTACCTAAACTAATCTATTTGTTTAGCGCTATACCAATCAGACTCCCAAAAAACTATTTTAGTGACTTAGAAAAAATAACAACAAAGTTCATATGGAAAAACAAAAGGTCAAGAATTTCAAGGGAATTAATGAAAAATAAATCAAATGAAGGTGGCCTAGCTGTACCAGATCTAAAATTATATTATAAAGCTGCAGTTACCAAAACCATTTGGTATTGGCTAAGAAATAGATTTGTTGATCAGTGGAATAGATTAGCTTCAAAGGACAAAACAATCAATAACTTAATAAATCTAGTGTTTGACAAACCCAAACTTTGGGATTTGGACTTTTGGGATAAGAACTTACTGTTTCACAAAAATTGCTAGACAAATTGGAAACTAGTATGGCAGAAACTAGGCATTGACCCACACTTAACACCGTACACCAAGATAAGGTCAAAATGACCTAAACATAAAGAATGAGATTATAAATAAATTAGAGGAACACAGGATAGTTTACCTCTCAGACCTGTGGAAGAGGAAGGAATTTATGACCAAAAAAGAACTAGAGATCATTATTGATCACAAAATAGAAAATTTCGATTATATCAAATTGAAAATTTTTTGTACAAACAACACTAATGCAGACAAGATTAGAAGGGAAGCAATAAACTGGGAAAACATTTTTACAGTCAAAGGTTCTGATAAAGGCCTCATTTCAAAATATATAGAGAAATGAATTCCCAATCCCTATATTTATGCACACCTGCATCTTTGATTTCCTTCACAAGCTAATTGTACAATAATTCAGAGTCTGATTCTTTTTGTACAGCAAAATAATGTTTTGGTCATGTATACTTATTGTGTATCTAAGTTATATTTTAATATATTTAACATCTACTGGTCATCCTGCCATTTAGGGGAGAGGGTGGGGGTGGGGTAAGAGGTGAAAAATTGGAACAAGAGGTTTGGCAATTGTTAATGCTGTAAAGTTACCCATGTATATATCCTGTAAATAAAAGGCTATTAAATAAATATATATATATATATATATATATATATATATATATAGAGAGAGAGAGAGAGAGAGAGAGAGAGAGAGAGAGAATTGACTCTATAAGAAATCAAGCCATTCTCCAATTGATAAATGGTGAAAGGATATGAACAGACAATTCTCAGATGAAGAAATTGAAGCTATTTCAGCCATATGAAAAGATGCTCCAAGTCATTATTAATCAGAGAAATGCAAATTAAGACAACTCTAAGATACCACTACATACCTATCAGATTGGCTAGAATGACAGGGAAAGATAATGCAGAATGATTGAGAGGATGTGGGAAAAAGAGACATTAATAGATTGTTGGTGGAATTGTGAATACATCCAACCATTCTGGAAAGCAATTTGGAACTATGCTTAAAAAGTTATCAAACTGTGCATACCTTTTGATCCAGCAGTGTTACTACTGGGCTTATATCCCAAAGATATCTTAAAGAAGGGAAAGGGACCTGTATTTGCAAGAATGTTTGTGGCAGCCCTCTTTGTAGTGGCCAGAAACTGGAAACTGAGTGGATGCCCATCAATTGGAGAATGGCTGAATAAATTGTGGTATATGAATATTATGGAATATTATTGTTTGGTAAGAAATGATTTCAGAAAAGCCTGGAGAGATTTACATGAACTGATGCTGAGTGAAAGGAGCATGACCAGGAGATCATTATATACTTCAACAACAATACCATATGATGATCAATTCTGATGGACCTGGCCATCTTCAGCAATGAGATGAACCAAATCATTTCCAATGAAGCAGTGATGAACTGAACCAGCTACACCCAGTGAAAGAACTCTGGGAGATGACTAAGAACCATTACATTGAATTCCCAATCCCTATATTTTTGCCTGCCTGCATTTTTGATTTCCTTCACAGGCTAATTGTACACTATTTCAGAGTCTGATTCTTTTTGTACAGCAAAATAATGGTTTGGTCATGTATACTTATTTTGTATTTAATTTATACTTCAATATATTTAACATGTATTGGTCATCCTACCATCTAGGGGAGATGATGAGGGGAAGGAGGGGAAAAATTGGAACAAAATGTTTTGCAATTGTCAATGCTGTAAAATTACCCGTGCATATAACTTGTAAATAAAAAGCTATTTAAAAAAGAATGAATGGGTGAAACAACAAATCATAGATATAATCAATAATTTCATCCAAAGGAATGACAACAATGAGACAACATACCAAATTTTGTGGGATTTAGCCAAAGTGCTTTTTAGGGAAAATTTTATATCTCTAGATGCCTACTCGCATAAAATAGAGAAAGAGAAAATCATTGAATTTCCTTGCAACTAAAAAAAGTAGAAAAAGAACAAATTAAAAATTCCCAATTAAATAGCAAATATGAAATTTTGAAAATGGTCACCAACTTTTTAAGAGAGACAGGAGGAAAGAAGAGAGATGTTTATAAATAAATATATTTATATATGTATAATACATATTTTATATATATATATAAAGAAAATTGAAAATGAGTTGAACTGAAAGATTACCATCAAGAAAAGTAAAAGAAAAAAGGAGAAACAGAGAGAGATAGAAGGATAGAAACACACATATAGGGATAGGGACAAAGACTAAGACAGAGACAGACTTGCACTTAAGAAAAACCACTTTGGTGGTAACTAAAGGTTGGATTGGAGTGGGGAGAGACAAGGAACACAGAGCCACCCTCAAGCTACTGTAATAGTCTAGCATGAATTGATGAGGAACTATACAAGAGTAGTAGCTGTATTTAAGAAATGTTGTAAAGGTGAAATCAACAGGCTTTGGCAACAGATTGGCTATGGGAGGTGAGACATAAAGAGGAGTTAAAGATGACAGCTAGATTGCTAGTAAAAGAGACTGGAAGGATGTTTTGGGAAAGAGGGGATTGAGGGAATGACAATGAGTTTGTTTTTGACCATACTGAGTTTAAGATCTCTACTGGATATCCAGTTTTAGGTGTCTAAAAGGCAAGATCAAAGATTAGCAGAGAGATTAGTGCAGGACAGGTAGATTTGAGAATTATAAGAATAAAGATGGTACCTTAAATCAATGGGATATTACCAAGTGAAGTACAGTTTAAAGGGAGAAAAGAAGAGGGCCTAGGACAGAACTCTTTGTGACAGATATAGTTAGAAGGCATAATCTGGATGAGGTTCCAGCAAAGGAGACAGATAAGTAATGGTCATATAAGAGAACGACAAGAGAGTTATGTGCCCATGTTATGGGCCAGAACTCTGAAACAAGGATTCTTTTCTTTAAATTTTTCATAATTATAACTTTTTATTGACAGAACCCATATCTGGGTAATTTTTTACAACATTATCCCTTATACTCCTGTTTCGACGTTTCCTCTCCCTTCCTCTATCCCCTCCCCCAGATGTCACTGTATATCCTAGATACAATATATGTGTGCAGAACTGAACAATTCTCTTGTTGCACAGGAAGAATTGGATTCAGAAGGTAAAAATAACCTGGGAAGAAAAACAAAAATGGAAACAGTTTACACTAATTTCCCAGTGTTCCTTCTCTGGGTGTAGCTGCTTCTGTCCATCATTGATCAATTGGAACTGAGTTCTCTTTGTCAAAGATATCCACTTCCATCAGCATACATCCTCATACAGTATTGTTGTTGAAGTGTATAATGATCTCCTGGTTCTGTTCATTTCACTTAGCATCAGTTCATATAAGTCTCTCCAAACCTCTCTGTATTCATCCTGCTGGTCATTTCTTTTTTTTTTTTTTATTTAATAGCCTTTTATTTACAGGATATATACATGGGTAACTTTACAGCATTAACAATTGCCAAACCTCTTGTTCCAATTTTTCACTTCTTACCCCCCACCTCCCTAAATGGCAGGATGACCAGTAGATGTTAAATATATTAAAATATAACTTAGATACACAATAAGTATACATGACCAAAACATTATTTTGCTGTACAAAAGAATCAGACTCTGAATTATTGTACAATTAGCTTGTGAAGAATCAAAATGCAGGTGTGTCATAAATATAGGGATTGGGAATTCAATGTAATGGTTTTTAGTCATCTCCCAGAGTTCTTTTTCTGGGTATAGCTAGTTCAGTTCATTACTGCTCCATTAGAAATGATTTGGTTGATCTCGTTGCTGAGGATGGCCTGATCCATCAGAACTGGTCATCATCTAGTATTGTTGTTGAAGTATATAATGATCTCCTGGTCCTGCTCATTTCAGTCAGGCATCAGTTCGTGTAAAGTCTCTCAGGCCTTTCTGAAATCATCCTGTTGGTCATTTCTTACAGAACAGTAATATTCCATAATTTTCATATACCACAATTTATTCAGCCATTCTCAACTGATGGACATCCATTCAGTTTCCAGTTTCTAGCCACTACAAAAGGGCTGCCACAAACATTCGTGACATACAGGTCCCTTTCCCTTCTTTACTAATCTCTTTGGGATAATAATCCCAGTATGACACTCTGGATCAAAGGTATGCACAGTTTGATAACTTTTGAGCATAGTTCCAAACTACTCTCCAAAATGGTTGTATTTGTTCACAACTCCACAACAATGCATCAATGTCCCAGTTTTCCCACATCCGTCCAACAATCATCATTATTTTTCCTGTCATCTTAGAATCGACAGGTGTGTAGTGGTATCTTAGAGTTGTCTTAATTTGCATTTCTCTGATGAATAATGACTTGGAGCATCTTTTCATATGACTAGAAATAGTTTCAATTTCTTCATCTGAGAATTGTCTGTTCATATCCTTTGACCATTTTTCAATTGGAGAATGGACTTGATTTTTTATAAATTAGAGTTAATTCTCTATATATTTTGGAAATGAGGCCTTATCAGAACCTTTGACTGTAAAAATATTTTCCCAGTTTATTCTTCCCTTCTAATCTTTGTCTGCATTAGTTTTGTTTGTACAAAAACTTTTCAGTTTGTATAATCAAAATTTTCTATTTTGTGATCAGATAATGATCTCTAGTTCTAACTTTGGTCATAAAGACCTTCCCTTCCACAGGTCTGAGAGGTAAACTATCCTATGTTCCTCTAATTTATTAATAATTTCATTCTTTATACCTAGGTCATGAACCCATTTTGACCTTATCTTGAGTGTACGGCGTTTAAGTATGGATCAATCCTAGTTTCATGCCATATTAGTTTCCAATTTTCCCAGCAATTTTTATCAAACAGTAAGTTCTTATCCCAAAAGCTGGGATCTTTAGGATTTCAAAGATTAAGGTTGCTATATTTGTTGACTGTTTTATCCCTTGAACCTAATCTATTCCACTGATCAACTAATCTATTCCTTAGCCAATACCAAATAGTTTGGTAACTGCTGCTCTATAATATAATTTTAGATCTGGTACAGCTAAGCCACCTTCCTTTGCTTTTTTTTTTCATTAATTCCCTTGAAATTCTTGACCTTTTGTTTTCCATATGAACTTTGTTTAGTTATTTTTTCTAGGTCATTAAAATAGTTTTTGGGAGTCTGATTGGTATAGCGCTAAATAAATAGATTAGTTTAGAAGTAATATTGTCATCTTTATTATATTTGCTCGCCCTATCAAGAGCATTTAATATTTTTCCAATTGGTTAGATCAGACTTAATTTGTGTCAAAAGTGGTCTGTAATTTTGCTCTTGAAGTTTCTGATTTTCCCTTGGCAGATAGATTCCTAAATATTTTATATTATCAGTAGTTACTTTAAATGGAATTTCTCTTTGTTAGCTCTGACTGTTGGATTTTGTTAGTGATATATAAGAATGCTGATGACTTATGTGGGTTTATTTTATAACCAGCAACTTTGCTAAAGTTGTGGATTATTTCTAATAACTTTTTGGCAGAATCTCTGGAGTTCTCTAAGTATACCATCATGTCATCGGCAAAGAGTGATAAGGTTGGTTTTCCTCATTGCCTATTGCTTATTCCTTTAATGCTCTTTCTCAGCTCTTATTGCTAAAGCTAGTGTTTCTAATGCAATAAATAAATAAATAGTAACAGTGATAGTGGGCAACCTTGTTTCCTCCAGATCTTATTAGGGAATGGTTAGAAGTTTGTCTCCATTACATTATGATGCTTACTGGATGGTTTTAAATAGATGCTGCTGATTATTTTAAGGAAAAGTCCATTTTATTCCTATACTCTCAAGTGTTTTTTAATAAAGGAATGGATGTTTGGTTTTATCAAGATAGCTTTTCTGCATCTATGTGAGATAATCATATGGTTTTTGTTTTAATTTGGAGTTTATTAACATGGCCAATTATATTGATAGTTTTCCTAATATTGATACCAGCCCTGCATTCCTGGTTATAAATCCTACTTGATCTATAGTGTATTATCTTGGAGATGATTTTCTGTAGTCTTTTTGCTATATCTTATTTAAGATTTTAGCACATCAAGTATTCATTATGGGAGATTGGTCTATAATTTTCTTTCTCTGTTTTCAGCCTACCTGGTTTAGGTATCAGTACCATGTCTCTATGTCATAGAAGGAATTTGGTAGGACTCCTTCATTTCCTATTTTATCAGAATAATTTATATAGCATGTGGGCCAATTGTTCTTTAAATGTTTGGTAAAATTCAATGATAATCCATCTGGTCTGGGGTTTTTTCTTGGGAGTTGTTTAATTGCCTGTTCCATTTCTTTTCTGAAATGGGACTATTCAAGCATATTTACTTCTTCCTCTGATTAGTCTGGGAAGTCTGTATTTTTTGGAGGTAGTCATCCATTTCACTTAGGTTATCAAATTTATTGGCATAAAGTTGAGCAAAATAACTCCTTATTATTTCTCTAATTTCCTCTTCATTGGTGGAAAGTTCTCCTTTTCATTTTAAGACTACTAATTTCATTTTCCTCCTCCTTTTCTAATCAGATTTACCAAAGGCTTATGTATTTTATTGGCTTTTCATGAACCAACTCTTAGTTTTATTAATTAGTTCAATAGTTTTTTTACTTTCAATATTTTTAATTTCTCCTTTTAATTTTAGAATTTCCAATTTAGTATTTGATTGGGGGTTTTTAATTTGGTCTTTTTTTAGTTTTTTAGTTCAATCCCAATTCATTAATCTTTTCTTTCTCTGTTTTATTCAAGTTAGCCTCTAAGGATATAAAATTCCCTCTTATTACCGCTTTGGCTGCATCCCACAAATTTTGGTATGATGTCTCATCATTGTCATTATCTTGAGTGAAATTATTAATTGTATCTATAATTTGCTACTTCCAATCATTCTTTAAGATGAGATTGTTTAGTTTCAATTACTTTTTGGTCTATTTCCCCTAACTTTGTGTTGAATGTAGTTTTTATTGCATCATGATCTGAAAAGAAAGCATTTACTATTTCTGCTTTTTGCATTTAATTTGAGAGTCTTTATGTCCTAATATATGGTCAATTTTTAGATAGGTTCCATGAACTGCTGAGAAGAAAGTATATTCCCTTCTATCTTCATTTTAATTTTCTCAAAGATCAACATACCTAATTTTCTAATATTCTATTTACTTCTTTAATTTCTTTCTTATTTGTTTGTGGTTTGATTTGTCAATTCTGAGATGCAAAGTTAGATCTCACTATTACAGTTTGTTGTCCTATTTCTTCTTGCAACTCTTAACTTCTCCTTTGAGGAAGTTGGAGTGCCATACCACTTGGTGCATATATTTTAATATTGATATTGCTTCGTTGTTTATGCTACCCTTTAGCTGAGGATGTAGTTTCCTTCCTTATCTCTTTTAATTAGATCAATTTTTACTTTTGCTTGATCTGAGATAAGGATGCTACCCTACTTTTGACTCACCTGAAGCATAATGATTTTGCTCAGCCTTTTACTTTTTACTCTATATGCATCCCCTGCTTTAAATTGTTTCTTGTAAACAACATATTGTAGGAGTTCTGACTTTTGATCCAGTCTGCTATCTGCCTCCTCTTTAGGGAGTTCATCCCATTTAAATTTGGTTAGAATTACTAAATCTGTATTTCCTGCCATCCTAATAACCCCGTTGTGCTTTATTCTTGCCTCCCCAACCCTCTTTCCCTTCTAAACTTATGTCCCTCATGTATCCACGATACTTATCCTCTTTATAATCCCTCCCTCCCCCTTTAGGTCTTTCCCCTTCCTTCCTTTTACTCTTTTTCTTTTCCTTTTCCTCTCCCCGTTTTTAATGAGGCGAGAGAGAATTTTCTCTAAAACAAATGTCAATTATTTTTCTTTGAGCCAACTCTGAGTGAGGTAAGATTCACACAATGTTCCTCCCCTCTCTAAATTCCCTCAGTACTGATAAGTTTCCTTAGCCTCTTTGTAGGATGTGGTTTCCCTCTTTTTATCCCTCCTTCCACTCTTATTCTGCATCATCCCTTTTCCATATCTACTTGCTTTTTTATGTTATATCAAGTAATCAAATTTACATGTATTCTTTTTGTATATCCACAACAGAAATACAATTCTGAAGAGTTATTTTTACCTTTTCTGCATCTCTTGAGTTCTATTCTTGGAGATCAAATTTTCTTTTAGTTCTGGTTTTCTTCAGAAACAAATGGATTCCATTTGTTTCATTAAATATCCATCTTCTTCCCTGGAAGAAAATGCTCAGCTTAGCTGGGTAGTTTATTCTTGGCTGCATCTCAAGTTCTTGTGCCTTTCGGAATATCATATTCCAGGCCCTTCTTTCCTTTATTGTAGAGGCAGCCGGATCTTGGGTGATCCTTATTGTGGCACCTCAGTATTTAAATGTTTTTTTTTTGGCTGCTTGTAAAATTTTTTCCTTAATCTTATAGTTCTGAAATTTTGCCACAATATTCCTTGGGGTTTTTATTTTAGGGTTTCTTTCAGAAGGTGTTCGATGAATTCTTTCAATGCCTATTTTACCTTCTGATTCTATTACATCTAGGCAGTTCTCTTTGATGATTTCTTGTAAAATAGTATCTAGGCTCTTTTTCATCATAGTTTCAGAAGTCCAATAATCCTCAGATTATCTCTCCTAGATCTATTTTCCAAGTCTGTCGTTTTGCAAGTAGATAATTCATAGTTTTTTTTCAGTTTGTCATTTTTTTTGTTTTGCTTTACTGATTCTTGCTGTCTCAATGAATCATTAGTTTCAATTTGTTCAGTTCTAATTTTTAAAGAATTATTTTCTTCAATAGTTTTTTTTACTTCTTTCTGTATATGTCCAATTGAGTTTTTGAATGTATTGTTTTGGTCTGTGGAATTTTTTTCCATTTCACTAATTTTTTTTTAGTGAATTATTTTTTTTTTCCAATTCACAGATCCTACTTTCTTGCGTGTTCTTTGTCTTTTCCAATTCACGGATCCTACTTTCTTGCGAATTCTTTGTCTTTTCCAATTCACAAATCCTACTTTGTAGTGAATTCTTTATTTTTTCCAATTTGTATTTCAGGAAGTTGTGCCTTCTTGTTAAGGCTTCTCTTTCCTTTCCCCATTTATCTTCTAACTCTCTTTTGAGACTTTTAATGGTTTCTTCTATGAGAGCATTATGTAAAGGATGACAGCCTGATGCATTTTTTCTGTTTGAGGTCTCTTCAGGTTTGCTGACCTGCTCTTTTTCTGCATAGAAGCTGTCGATTGTTCTTTTCATCTTTTTATTCATGTTTTAAAGCCTTTAGGGTAGGTCTCCTAGGCAAGGGGGTTACCAGCTTCCTCTGCAGAGCAGGGAAAGATGTAAACCGATTTCCGGCTCCCAGGTATGGGAGTGCTCTGAGTGAGAGTTTTCCCTTCCCCCAACAGGAAATGGATTCAGCACTGGCCGAGCTATCAAACTGCTTAGTAGGGCTGAGTGGATTATCGATTGCCCTAGGCTAGAGACTAAGTGTTGAAAGTGTCACAGCCCCAGCCCGAGCCTCTTGTGGGACTGTGAGTATTAGCAGCTGACCGCAGACAGCCACAAACTCTGCCCAGTGTCTCTGCCTGATGCAAATCGGCCCTGGAAAAGCTCTATGGCCCCAAGCTGAGCTCCCCACTGTGTAGATTGGAGGCTAACCTGGGCTGCGTCCTCCTGCCGTGCAGGATCACAACTGCCCCAAGGAAAAGCCGGTACTGCGGGTTGGGGCTGGGCGCTTGTGCTGAGATCTGTGCCTTTACCCTCGGTTTGAGACTCTCCTCGGAACCTAATTTCTCTCCCAGTCTGCGCTGATCTCCCCGCTGGCGCCGGAACCAACCTTTTTTGGCGAGAGTGCAGATTTTCTTCGGCCGGTGAGTTGTTCTACTTCTTATCTTTACGAATTGTAGCAGTCAAGACTCTTTTTGAGGCTCGATATAATATTGATAAAGAGGGTAAGAGAAGAGCTTAGAAAGTCGCGTGTGTCTTCTCCGCCATCTTGGCTCTGCCCCCCTGCTGGTCATTTCTTACAGAACAATAATATTTCATAACATTCATACACTACAATTTACCCAACCATTCTCCAGTTGATGGGCATCCATTCGTTTTCCAGTTTCTAGTCACTACAAACAGAGCTGCCACAAACATTTTGGCACATACAGGTCCCTTTCCCTTCTTTAGTATCTCTTTGGGGTATAAACCCAGTAATACCACTGTTGGATCAAAGGGTATGCACAGTTTGATAACTTTTTGAGTATAGTTCCAAATTGCTCTCCAGAATGGCTGGATGTATTCACAATTCCACCAACAGTGTATTAGTGTCCCTGTGAAACAAGGATTCTTACAAGGTGTTAAGTCAGTGGAATTGATAAATACAATGGTTATCTCATTTAGCAAGGTGCTTAATAGTTTTCTAGTTCAGTACATGTATGTACTTAGTATTTAATATAGTTCCACAAGATTCACATCTATGATAATGGAGCATATAACAGCCAGCAAGGATTGGAGATTCATTCCATCTTGGGTCAGGCTTGTGGTGGCAGGCCTGTTCTCCTGCATTTTCTGCACTGAAACCAAAACTCCAGAAGGTCTCTAAGAAAGCTGCCCAGCTCCAGGCGAGGAGAAAGCAAAGGACTTGGACTTTTACACCTGGCTGTTCTTGTGGTGATTACTGAACTGAAATGAAGGCTGCTCCCAGAAACCCCAAGGAAAATGAATCAGAGAACATTACATTTTGGTGTCTGGACGTGGGACCAAGAACCTTCATCTGTGACCCAGAAATTAGGGTGAGGACAAGAAGGAAACTTTGTAAAGGGCTAAACTAGTACTTCAGCTGAAATGGGACAGATGTTTAGAAAACAGCCTTCGTTTCCAATTCAAGGAAAATGTGTTGAAAGCTTGGTTAAACTTATAAAAAAACAAGGTTTGATTGTAACTTGGGAGCAGATCATTGAACTTTTAGAAACATTGCAATACACATCTCCTTGCTTCTCAAAGGAAAAAGAATTAGATCCAGAGGAGTGGAAATTTATAGGAGAGCAACTATACAAATACTACAATGATAATGGACTTGACTCAATTTCTAAAGAAACACTTTATACATATACCTTAATACAACTGGCTTTAGGAAATTATATAAGTTATAGAATAAGGAAAAAGAAGAAAGTGCAGGAGGGGAAGGATCCAGACCAACTAGGTGAAAAGGATGAAGGATTAGACAAGAATGGAGTTAAGTACAAAGCTGATGAAATTAAGCAGTGTGGTGCTTCACAGCAGGATCCATTAGGGCATTCCCCAAGCCCTGACCTACCTCCCTCAATTGGTGGAGGGAGAAGGAAGAGAGGAAGGGGCAGTGACACAATCAGTACCACCTAATGAAGCAGGCTATGACAAGATTACAAAAAAGCATTAGTTAAGCAAAAAAAAAAAAAAAAAAAAAAAAAAGACAGGATATATCTGGGTTAAAAATAAATACATATCCTGCAATTGAAGAATTTGATTCTTCAGGTCAAGCTAGGAATAGATACACTCTTTTTGATCTGGAAAAAATTCGAAAAAGGGTTGCATTCTCTATGGGACTACATCTCTATGGGGACTCAAGTTATTTGTTATATCACTACTAGCCTGTGTTATGTTACTATTATCTTACTACATCATCTTATGTTAAGATGTTACTAGAGAATTTGGCTTATGAAATTTTAACCCCTAGTGATTAGAAATCTATAGCAAGGAAATGTTTAGAAGCTGGACAAAACTTGTGGCTTTCAGAGTATAGTGAACTATGGAGGATACAAGCCCAACTAAATAGACAAACTGGAATGAATATACAAATCACCTTTGATCAATTAGTAGGTAAAGATCAGTATGCAGATGCTTTATCACAGATGAATTACCCCAAAGCAGCATATGAGCAAATTGCTGCTGCTGCAATCAAAGCATGGGGCTCCTTCCCAGGACAAAAAGATCAAAGGGAAGCCTTCACGAAAATAGAGCAAGGTCCCAATGAACCTTTGCTGATTTTGTGGGATGTTTACAAACAGCTGTCATATGAGCAATTGAAGAAAATGCAGGTACAGCAATAATAATCAGACATCTGGCTAAGGAAAATGCTAGTGAGGTTTGTAGAAGAATTATATGGGTAATACATAAAGATGCGCCTTTAGAGGAGATCATAAGACGCTGTGCCACAGTGAGCACAAACCTTATTATACCCAGACTATGATGACCTTGGGAAGACAGAGTCCCTCTTGGCAAGGGACTCATTGATGCTTTCAGTGTGGTAAAGTTAGGCATCTGAAAGCCCAATTTAGGCATAGAGATAGAGTGAGAAGACAGGGTGAGAGAAGACTAAAACCCTATGTCCAAAATGCAACAAGGGCTTCCACTGGGCCTCAGATTTTAGATTGACTCAGGGAAATGAGAGGCGAGGCCCAGCTCCAAGACTTCAAACAAAAAACAGGTGGGGCATGATGGCAGCTAAATTTACACCCAGAGAATCTTTAGAAGCTCAATACTCTGATATGATCAATCAGCAGAGAAGCAATCTGATAGAAGAAAGGGATTACATGATCAATCAGCCAAAAAGCAATCACATGGGAGAAAGAGATTACAATTGGGGAGAATACAGGCTTTTTAATCCAACAGAAGGGTAGTTAGTGTCCAGTGCAAGCAGCTCCAATGTAATTACCAATGTAATTTTTTATGAGGAGAGATTTAGAAAGTGTTAAATAGAAGGTTAACTGCTTGGGAGAAGGTTTACTTGTGTGTTTCTACAGATGGAGAAGGAATCAGATGGGTGCCAATGAGCACCCGGAGAGAGACAAAAAAAAACCCTTCAAAACAAAAGAGAAGACCTAAGAAACATCTGACACTGAAAGAGGATGACTAAATTTACACTTTGAGATGAAAAATTGTTGATAAGACTGTTGCAGAACTTCAGAACCAGGAGGAATCATTGGATTCCCTGAGACATGATAAGACTTCATACAGGATCTCAAACTCCACAGGACTCATTGGATTTTCTGAGATGATAAATTGTTGATAAGACTGTTGCAGAACTTCAAAACCTGCAGGAATCATTGGATTCCCTGAGATAAAAAATTGTTGATAAAACTATTGTAGATCTTCAAAACTTGCAGGAATCATTGGTTTCCCTACACACATGAAGTAATGGACAATATATTCCTTTTGGATTATTTCTATGACTTACAGACATGTATAATTCCTCATGTAGATTCATGTTATTTGTTACATCACTACTAGCCTGTGTTATGTTACTATGTGCTTATATAATTTATGTAATTATGTGTAATACCTCCCATGGTGATGGATTTATGTATACCTGTTTCAAGTGACACCCTTTAGAAATCTGCTAATCTGGTTTGATTCCCCATTTTCCTTTGGTTTTTATCTCCCTTCTTGAGATGTCAGGGAAGGTGTCATCACCTTCTTTTTTTAGTGTTTTTATCCCTTTTTTTGAGCAGTCAGGGAAGGCAGGATCACCTCTTTTTTTTGGGTTCTCACCTCCTTGAGAAGTCAGGGAGAGTGACCACCTTATGTTCTAAAACAAAAGAAAGTGGGAGATGTTATGGGCCAGAACTCTGAAACAAGGATTCTTACAAGGTGTTAAGCCAGTGGAATTGATAAAGACAATGGTTATCTAGTTTAGCATGGAGCTTAATAGTTCTCTAGTTCAGTACATGTACTTAGTACTTAATAGTACAAGATTCATGCCTATGATAATGGAGTATATAACAACCATTGGAGAGTCATTCCATCTTGGGTCAGGCTTGTGGTGGCAGGCCTGTTCTCCTGCATTTTCTCCACTGAAACCAAGACTCCAGAAGGCCTCTAAGAAAGCTGCCCAGCCCCAGGCAAGGAGACAACAAAGGATTTGGACTTTAACACCTGGCTGTTATTGTGGTGATTACTGAACTGAAATGAAGGCTGCTCCCAAGACCCCAAGGAAACTGAACCAGAAAACATTACATCCCCAAAATCTAGAGACAAAACATTATCAAGGAGAAGAGAGTAATCAATTGTTAAAGAGTTGAGGTGAATAAAAAAGAATGAGGATTGAGACAAGGCCATTGGACTTTGCAATTAAATGTCATGGTTATTTTGGAGAGATCAATTTCAGTGGAATGAGAGGATAAAAGCTAAACCATAAGAAGTGAATGAGTGGAGGAAAAGTAGAAGCATCTACTGTAGCCAACCTTTCAAAAAGTTTTAACTACACAGGGCAGAAGAGATATAAGATGATGGTGGGAATGAAATATAGAAGGATCCAATGAGGGGTGGAGTACAGGTTTACCTGGGCTATGACAATTAGGTAGGATACCTTGATATTTTTTCTGTTACTGAAGGACTGCTACTGTTATTGTTAGGGAGAGGGAAGTGTATCTTGTATATCTTGGATGCTATGGATGGAGATATAAGGAATAAACCCAGGAAAACAAAAACTTGAGTTTAGAGTAATTTGTCCTAGAAAATGCTGTCAATAGCCAGGGGCAAAGCTTTGATGACTCCATCCCCTAGTTACCTCACTGTATAGCTATTCTAAGAAGGCCCAACACATTTATATTAAAGTATAATTGTTTTTCCACTGCAGGTTTTCTTTAAATGAGGTAGCTGGCTTTTATTTTAGTTGTCCCTATCAAAACAGTTAACAGCTATTAATCCAGTGCATCTTTGACATTATCTGGCACCATAGAATAAATTGAAAAAATAAAAACTGAATTTCTTATCAGTTTGAATGAATTTCATATCTTAGGGAATTTCATATTCCTAAGAAGTGAGTGTATTAAATGCCATAGATTTTGTATGATTCATTTAAATTAAAATGTTTGAGGGCATGCTAACGGAATTCAAAAGAAACTTGGCAGGGAGCACCCAATGCAGTATTTTGAGAATACTGGATCTTAGCAGATTTTATTAAAAAGTAGTTATTCCCATCTACTTTCCTTCCTCATGTCACCTAATAGTTGACTCCAGAAACATTTGGTGACAATGATAACAGAAGTTGCTGTCTTCAGGGAATTGAAATGAGTTCATAGACTTGCTGACTAGGATTATGGTGGTTCCCTCAAGCTTGAGATTTTTAGGGGCATTTAGTTTGAGATATCCAAAAGGTAATTGGTAATTTGGGATAGGAACTCGAGAGGAATGATAATTGATCCCAAAGGAGATGATGAGATTATCAAGATAATATGGAATAAAAAAAAGACCCAGGGCACAGCCATGTTGTATGAGACACCCAGGGTTAGTGACATGTTTGCAGTACCAACAAAAGAGATTGGAAAGGACAATTGTTGTGTAAGATATGAAGAGAGAAGTAGGAGAAAATAATATCATGAAAACCTAGTGAAGGGAATTTTAACTGAATGATTAGGTTATAGCAGATAGTTAGGTTATTATAGTTAGATTATTAGCAGATTGAAGATAGTTCAGAAGACAGAGAAAAGAAGAAATGGTAGCACTTATTGCAGATGACCTTTTCAAGGATATTAGCCATGAAGAGAAGGATAAATATAAAATGATAGCTATCATGGATAGTAGGATCAAGCGAGTTTATTTTTTTTAGATGGGGGAGACATGAGTGTTTTTGTGAAAAGTAAGGAAGAAATCACTAGACAGAAAGATAATGAAGATAATTCTTATTTTAGTGAAAAAGAGGGAGAAAAAAATTTTTGGAGGGGAGAGTTAATCCACTTCATTACTACCATAAACTTGGCCCTCTCTCACTACAATCTCCCAGTGTGTATCTACTTAGAAGAAATCATGGGTGCCTTACTTCTTTAGATCATTGTAGCTATCATCTACAAAGCTTTAGGTTACTCCACTTCCATACTCAGAAAACTGTAACATCTGGCTCATGATCTTCCTCTCTACCTTAAAGTGTGATTCCATATTTAGAGATATTAATATTTATATTGGTGACTCTCCTGGCACTCTTGCTTCCCAGTTAATTAGCTTTTTCATTTTCTCATTTTACCAGAATTATCTAAAGGGGTAATTACAACTTAACTATCATCACCAGACTCAATATTACCTCCAGATCTTTTGAAATTTCCTTTTTTTCTAATCACAATTTCTTATTCATTTCCCTAAATACCCTAAAGTAAGGACTTTAATTGTCAACCTGTAGTCTGTCCTCCCCATCCCATTCTCCTGACCTTAGTTCATTTTCCCTAAGTTTTCACTTTCACATCATCATAGATTTATAGCTAAAAGGGATTTTAGAAACAAGTTAATCAATTTCTACATTTTACAGCTGAGAAAACTAGAAGGTAAAATGCTTTTCCCAAGGCACACTGGTTGTAAGTGGCAGAACTGGAATTTTTCCCTTCATGTCAATTCTAAGATTAGTAAATTCAACAAAACATTATTTTGTATTCTTGAGCATCTTTTCTCTCATCTATTTGTTGTATGTGAAGGAATTAGAGAAACATGTTAAGATTTGTGGGAATTGATACAGCATGAAATAAGCAGTACCAAGAGAGATTCACAATGATTACAACAAAATCAATGAAAAGATCTCAAGATTGAATTTGAGATTAGGGTAATTGAAGAAACAACAAATAGTGAAGGAGCAAATCATAAAGGTCTGAACAAAGTGGAGAGGGGACCAGTAGGACATAATACTCTCTACATAATCAGGAATGGTCACTTCATTGTTTTTGTTTTTGTTTTGTTTTGTTTTGTTTTGCTCCATTCTTTTTTATTTTTCCTGTTATGTAAAAGTTCAATTTAGAGAGAGGAAAGTAGAGGTATTTCCAGAAATGATTTTGATTTAAAAACAAAACAACAACAGTAGAATTATTGAATAAAAATCCTGTCTTTGTTATGAATTTCCCATGAATTCTTGGATAACTAATTCAGGTGAAGTCAAAAAAGCAGGGGTAGCCATTCTTATCACAGATCAAGTAAAAGCAAAAATTGATCAAATTAAAAGAGATAAGGAAGGAAACTATGTCTTGCTAAAAGGTACTATAGACAATGAAGCAATATCAGTATTAAACACATATGAACCAAGTGGTATAGCATCTAACTTCCTAAAGGAGAAGGTAAGAGAGTTGCAAGAAGAAATATACAGCAAAACTCTAATAGTGGGTGATCTCAATCTTGCACTCTCATATTTAGATAAATCAAATCACAAAACAAATAAGAAAGAAATTAAAGAGGTAAATAGAATATTAGAAAAATTAGGTATGATAGATCTCTGGAGAAAAATGAATGGTGACAGAAAGTTTCATGCAGTTCATGAACCTACACAAAAATAGACCATATATTAGGACATAAAGACCTCAAAATTAAATGCAGGAAGGCCGAAATAGTAGGTGTAAATAGATCAAAAAGTAATTGGAAACTAAATAATCTCAATAATTTCACTCAAGATAATGACAACAGTGAGACATCATACCAAAATTTGTGGGATGCAGCCAAAGCGGTAATAAGGGGAAATTTGATATCCTTAGAGGCTTACTTGAACAAAATAGAGAAAGAAAAGGTCAATGAATTGGGCTTGCAACTTAAAAAGCTAGAAAAAGACCAAATTAAAACCCCCAATCAATTACTAAACTTAAAATTCTACAATTAAAAGGAGAAATTAATAATATTGAAAGTAAAAAAAAATCTATTGAATTAATAAATAAAACTAAGAGTTGGTTTTATGAAAAAACCAATAAAATTGATAAAGCTTTGGTAAATCTGATTAGAAAAAGGAGAGAGGAAAATCAAATTAGTAGTCTTAAAAATGAAAAAGGAGAACTTTCCACCAATGAAGAGGAAATTAAAGAAATAATAAAGGGTTACTTTGCCCAACTTTACGCCAATAAATTTGATAACCTAAGCAAAATGAATGACTACCTCTAAAAATATAGGCTTCCCAGATTATCAGAGGAGGAAGTAAATTGCTTAAATAGTCCCATTTCAGAAAAAGAAATAGAACATGCTATTAATCAAATCCCTAAAAAAAGAAATCTCCAGGACCAGATGGATTTACATGTGAATTCTACCAAATATTCAAAGAACAATTAGTCTCAATGCTTTGTAAACTATTTGAAAAAATAGGGAATGAAGGAGTCTTACCAAATTCCTTTTATGACACAGACATGGTACTGATACCTAAACCAGGTAGGTTGAAAACAGAGAAAGAAAATTATAGACCAATCTCCCTAATGAATATTTGATGCTAAAATCTTAAATAAAATATTAGCAAAAAGACAACAGAAAATCATCCCCAGGATAATACACCACAATCAAGTAGGATTTATACCAGGAATGCAGGGCTGGTTCAATATTAGGAAAATTATCAGTATAATTAGTCATATTAATAACCAAATTAACAAAAACCATGTGATTATCTCAATAGATGCAGAAAAAGCATTTGATAAAATCCAACATCCATTCCTATTAAAAACACTTGAGAGTATAGGAATAAATGGATTTTTCCTTAAAATAATCAGTAGCATCCATTTAAAACCAGTAGTAAGCATCATATGTAATGGGGACAAACTCAACCATTCCCAATAAGATCAGGAGTAAAACAAGGTTGCCCACCATCACTGTTACTATTTAATATTGTATTAGAAATGCTAGCTTTGGCAATAAGAACTGAGAAAGAGATTAAAGGAATTAGAGTACTTAATGAGAATACCAAATAGTCACTCTTTGCTGATGATATGATGGTATACTTAAAGAACCCCAGAGATTCTACTAAAAAGTTATTAGAAATAATCCACAACTTTAGCAAAGTTGCTGGTTATAAAATAAACCCACGTAAGTCATCAGCATTCTTATATATCACTAACAGAATCCAACAGTCAGAGTTACAAAGAGAAATTCCATTTAAAGTAACTACTGATAGTATAAAATATTTAGGAATCTATCTGCCAAGGGAAAATCAAAAACTTTATCAGCAAAACTACAAAATACTTTCCACACAAATTAAGTCTAATCTAACCAACTGGAAAAATATTAAATGTTCTTGGATAGGGTGAGCAAATATAATAAAGATGACAATACTACCTAAACTAATCTATTTATTTAGCGCTATACCAATCAGACTTCCCCAAAACTATTTTGATGACCTAGAAAAAATAACAACAAAGTTCATATGGAAAAACAAAAGGTCAAGAATTTCAAGGGAATTAATAAAAAAAAAATCAAATGAATGTGGCCTAGCTGTACCAGATCTAAAATTATACTATAAAGCAGTGGTTACTAAAACCATCTGGTATTGGCTAAGAAATAGACTAGTTGATCAATGGAATAGATTAGGACAAAGGACAAAACAGCCAATAACTTTAATTATCTAGTGTTTGACAAACCCAAAGACCCCAGTTTTTGGGATAAGAATGCATTATTTGACAAAAATTGCTGGGAAAATTGGAAATTAGTATGGCAGAAACTAGGCATTGACTCACACTTAGCACCGTACACCAAGATAAGGTCAAAAGGGGTTCATGATCTAGGCATAAAGAATGAGATTATAAATAAATTGGAAGAGCATAGGATAGTTTACCTCTCAGACCTGTGGAAGAGGAAGGAATTTATGATCAAAGAAGAACTAGAGATCATTGTTGACTATAAAATAGAAAATTTTGATTATATAAAATTGAAAAGTTTTTGTACAAACAAAACTAATGCAGGCAAGGTTAGAACGGAAACAATAAACTGGGAAAACATTTTTATAGTCAAAGGTTCTGATAAAGGACTCATTTCCAAAATATATAGAGAATTGACTCTAATTTATAAGAAATCAAGCCATTCTCCAATTGATAAATGGTCAAAGGATATGAACAGACAATTTTCAGATGATAAAATTGAAACTATTACCACTCATATGAAAGAGTGTTCCAAATCACTATTGATCAGAGAAATGCAAATTAAGACAACTCTGAGATACCACTACACCCCTGTCAGATTGGCTAGAATGACAGGGAAAGATTACGTGGAATGTTGGAGGGGCTGTGAGAAAACAAGGACACTAATACATTGTTGGTGGAATTGTGAACACGTCCAGCCATTCTGGAGACCAATTGGGAACTATGCTCAAAAATTTATCAAACTGTGCATACCCTTTGATCGAGCAGTGTTTCTACTGGGTTTATACCCCAAAGAGATACTAAAGAAGGGAAAGGGATCTGTATGTGCCAAAATGTTTGTGGCAGCCCTGTTTGTAATGGCTAGAAGCTGGAAAATGAATGGATGCCCATCAATTGGAGAATGGTTGTGTAAACTGTGGTATATGAATGTTATGGAATATTATTGTTCTGTAGGAAATGACCAGAAGGATGAATACAGAGAGGATTGGCGAGACTTACATGAACTGATGCCGAATGAAATGAGCAGAACCAGGAGATCATTATATACCTCAACAACGATACTGTATGAGGATGTATTCTGATGGAATTGGATTTCTTCAACAAAGAGATCTAGCTCAGTTTCAGTTGATCAAGGATGGACAGAAGTAGCTACACCTGAAGAAAGAATACTAGGAAATGAATGTAAACTGCTTGCATTTTTGTTCTTCTTCACGGGTTATTTATACCTTCTAAATCCAATTCTCCCTGAGCAACAAGAGAACTGTTCGGTTCTGCACACATGTATTGTATCAAAGATCTACTGTAACCTATTTAACATAACTGCTTGCCATCTGGGGGAGGGGGTGGAGGGAGGGATGGGAAAAATCGGAACAGAAGTGAGTGCAAGGAATAATGTTGTAAAAAAAATTACCCTGGCATGGGTTCTGTCAATAAAAAGTTATTATCAAAAAAAAAAAAAAAGGAAAAAGAAATGTTAGCCTTGGCAATAAGAGAAGAAAAACAGATTAAAGGAATTAGAGTAGGTAATGAGGAAACCAAATTACCAGTCTTTGCATATGATATGATGGTGTACTTAGAGAACCCCAAAGAATCAATTTAAAAAGCTATTAGAAATAATCCACAACTTTAGCAAAGTTGCAGGATACAAAATGAATCCACATCAATCATCAGCATTCTTATACATCACAAACAAAATCCAATAGTAAGAGATAGAAAGAAGAATTCCATTTAAAATAACTGTTGATGTAAAATATTTGGGAATTTATCTGCCAAGGGAAAGTTAGGAAGTACATAAACAAAACTACAAAACACTTTCCATACAAATAATGTCAAATCTAATCAATTGGAAAAATATCAAGTGTTCATGCATAGGTCAAACAAATATAATGTGATCTTTAGATGACAATACTCCCTAAACTAATCCATTTATTTAGTGCTACACAAATCAGTCTCCCAAGAAACTATCTTACTGAACTAGAAAAAATAAAACCAAAATTCTTCTGGAAGAACAAAAGGTCAAGAATTTCAAAGGAATTAATGAAGAGAAAAGCAAATGAAGGTGGCCTAGCTGTACCAGATATGGAACTATATTATAAAGCAGTGGTCATCAAAACCATTTGGTACTGGCTAAGAAATAAAGAAATTGATCAATGGAATAGGTTAGGTTCAGAAAAGAAAATAGGCAATGACTATAACAATCTAGTATTTGACAAATCCAAAGGCCCCATCTTTTGCAATAATAATTCACTATTTGACAAAAACTGCTGGGAAAATTGGAAGCTAGTATGGCAGGAAGTAGGCATAGATCCACCTAATGCCGTATACCTAGATAAGGTCAAAATGGGTTCATGATGTAGACATAAATAATGATATAAACAAATCAGAAGCACATAAGATAGTTTATCTCTCAGATTTGTGGAGGAGGAAGGAATTTGTGACCAAAGAAGAAGCAGAGATTATTATTGATCATAAAATAGGTAATTTTGATTATATTAAGTTTAAAAAGTTTTTTTTTTTACAAACAAAATTAATGTAGACAAGATTAGAAGAGAAGCAATAAACTGGGAAAACATTTTTCCATCCAAAGGTCTCATTTCTAAAATATATAGAGAATTGACTCAAATTTATAATAGTTTAATCCATTCTCCAATTGATAAATGATCAAAGGATATGAACAGATAATTTTTGGATGAAGAAGTGGAAACTATTTCTAGTCACATGAAAACATGCTCTAAATCACTATTAATCAGAGAAATTCAAATTAAGACAAGTCTGAGATACCACTATACACCTGTCAGATTGGCTAAGATGACAGGAAAAAATGATGAATGTTGGAGGAGATATGGGAAAACTGGGACACTGATACATTGCTGGTGGAACTGTGAACAGATCCAATCATTCTGGAGAGTAATTTGAAACTATGCTCAAAAAGTTATAAAACTATGATACCATTTGATGCGGCAGTGTTTCTACTGGGATTATATCCCAAAGAGATCCTAAAGGAGGGAAAGGGACTCACATGTGCAAAAATGTTTGTGGCAGCCCTCTTTGTAGTGGCAAGAAACTATGGTATATGGGTACTATGGAATACTATTTTTCTGTAAGAAACGACCAGCAGGATGATTTTAGAGAGGTTTGGAGGTTCTTACATGAACTGATGCTAAATTAAATGAGCAGAATCAGGAGATCATCATACATAGCAACAGTAATCACTTCTGATGGAAGTCCCTCTCTTCAATATTGACATGATTCAAACCAGTTCCACTTATGCAATGATGAAGAGAGCTATCTACACCCAGAGAAAGAACCATGGGAACAAAGTGCAGAACACAATATAGCATTCTCTCTCAGTTGTTAGTTGCTTGCATTCTGTTTTCTTTCTCCATTTTTCTTTTTCTTTTTTCTTTGATTTGATTTTTCTTGTACAACAAAATAATTGTATAAATACATATTCATATATTGGATCTAACGTGTATTTCAACATATTTACCATATATCAGACTACCTGCCAGCTAGAGGAGGGGGTGTGGAGAAGTAGGGGAAAAAAGATTATGCAAGGGTCAATGTTGGAAAAACTATCCATGGGTAGGCTTTGTAAATAAAAATCTTTAATTAAAAAAAATACCCTACTTGAAGAACTTAGGAAAATTGGGAACAAAGAGGTTACAAGTGAGTCACATCTCAACATTTTCTGTAGAAATAGTAATATAAGTATTTTGGATTTAAAATTCAGAAGTTAAAAAAATACCAGAAGAAAAATATGGTGAAATGGGTTCAAAATGTTATTTTCAATACATCTTTTTTTTTTAAAGAATTAAAATTATGAGTCACCCAAACAGAAATGGACAACAAAGATTGAGGTGTTAATGGGCAGAGAGAGAGTATGTGTAAGCTGAAATACAAAGATTTGAGCTATAGAAGTGATTTAAAGAGAAATGAAAGGGATATAAGATTATAAAGGAAGTAATACGGTCAGGTAGTAAAAATGAGGTATCCACATGTGAAAGGATCTAGAGAAAAGACCAGAGCATATGGGTAGGTATTCCTATAAAGGTTTTTTGGGAGCACATAGACCAAAATCACATGGATTGAGAAGCAGATGGATAGGGATCTGCACTACTGAAAGAAATATTCACAAATGTAAGATCACAGTTCCATAAAACAAGGAATCATCAAGAATCAAAATACCCATGAAATTGAAAAAGATAACTTAAAATAATTAAATTCAATGCTAGTGGGGCTGTAGACAAATAAGCACACTGCTTGTTTACACTGCTAGCAGATCTACAAGTTGGTATATATTTGTTTCAAAGTAATATGACAATATATATTAAAGAGATTTAATTTGTTTATAGCTTTTGGCTTAGTGATGCTGCTTTTAGGATCATATTGTAAATATGTTATTGAAAAGATGACAAAAATACATATATATGTATATGTACACATGTAAAAATATTGGTAGAAACATTATTCATAGGATCATATCATTTAAAACTATGAAGGACTAATGAATCTATGGTATTCGATGAGGATACTCAGACCTCAAAAGGTTAATTGATTTGTTAAGAAAGTAAAGACATCTATGGGCTCAACAATAAGGGGATACAAGAATATAATTGAATATTATGCCATAACAAACTGGGAACATAAATATTGCAAAGAAAGTTAGGAAAATATAAAGTGAGGCAAAACAAAGAGTTTGAACAATATACCAACTGATTGTAGCTAAGTAGATAAAAATAGTAATAAAATATCCTAATATATAGAAGAAAAAGGAATAAGGAGATGTGAAGCAGAAAGTACCTTTCTGTCATTATTGGGATAAAATTAAAATCCACACTACAAACCAAATTTCAGTTGATTTACCGTTCACAATTTTGTGTACTATCTTTTTAAAATTGGTTTTATTGATTATTACTAATTCTAGATTTAAAAAAAATCTCCTTTTAAGAGTCAACTTCTTTTAAAATAATATGTCTTGTTGGGGTTGTTAGATAATATAAAGATATTATTACTAAGCAATTGTCACCATATTTTTGGAAACCTGAGGAGATAAATTCTTAAATAAACTTAAAATAAAGGGAAACCTCTGCTTTCAGCAGTACAGTGAATATGAAAGACAAAGGGAAATCTTATACAGTAGATTGTGCAATGTTCTATAATAAATGTTGCTACATTACATTCACTTAGAATAGCCTAGAAAAAGTCAAGAACACTTATTATCTTTGCAGCAGTTCTACACTTTATAAAATCTCTGGTGATTGTTTACATTTTTTCTTTTTCTCTAAGTTAACTTTTATTTTGTGGTATTTCACTAACCCCAGAGAAGACACTTATGTCCTAGCATATATGGATTCAGAAAATTTTAATTGATCATAGATTTAGATGCTGGGAGGACTAGAAGTAATAATATATTCCAAACCCTCCAATTTACAGAAAAAATTGAGGCCTTGAGGGCTAAATGTGAAGTTTAGAATTAAAGAATCATAGATTCAGAGTTAGAAAGGAATTTCTTTTATCCTAAATATTATTTACTGTTAGGTGATGGCTATGTTGGGTTATTCAATTTAAAATTTGATTTGGGATAGATGAGTAATTTCATTTATGTTGTGGTATAAAAAGCCCTTTCTGTTTCTATGCTGTGTTTGTTTAGGAGTTGAATACTTTTGCACATGGTCTTCATAATTATTCATAATTAAAGAAAAACGGTAAAAGAAAAATTAAAACTTTGGTTCCCTTCCCTGAACGAAATGATAGATTACTGAAGTAAGTGGCAAGGCATCTGCCTTCAGGCACCTTTCATTCTTTTTTGTCATATACAAATGTAAAACATCTTTGTTCAGGTTCCAAGACATTATTCAGAAATTTCTGACTTGGAAATAGCATTAGAAATTTTTCTAATTTTTTTCTAAATTTCTAAATTTTTCTATAGCCTCTAAGGAGGCTAAATTTATTATTAACTTTATTCTAGTACTACTAGTTATATACTTCTGTTGCAGTCTGAAAAACATTTCTTCTTGCTCCAGGTCTCTTTTTTGCCATAACTTCAGCATAAGTGATTTGAGATTAGTCTTATTTAAATAACATTTCCCTAATAACATTGTATTTATATCCTTTTAAATTTTTTAAAATTTCTATTTTGCTGCTACCATGGATACTTTATGGGTAGGAAACTCACCTGATTCACCCTATCAAAAACTTATCAATTAAAATGAAGTTTATATTTGGAAAATCAGATTATATAATGCTTTGGCTCATGAAGCTGTTGTGTGGATAAGAAAACCAGAATTTTTAGGATTTTCAATCTGGTAATTTTCTTAATAGCATTAATACTCACTTAAAACATTCATCCCACCACTTTAAGGCAGTACAAAGTCCTGCATCACTTAGTATTCCTTACATTGTGGAGGATTGACTTTATAGTCATTTCCCCCAGAGATCATATCCTCCTTGAAAGAAATGAAGCAGCAACATTAACCTAGTTTTCTTTATCTATACAGTAATTCTAAGTTCCAATTCCTCCAATCTTTTTACTCTGACTATTTAATGCAGTTCTTATTTCTCTGCCTGGCATTCTCCTATAGGAGAGATTGAATTTAACAAATGTATATCAAGAATTACAACTGATACTAATGCAATAAGTAAAAGGTTAAATCAAATCATAATTCCTGAAGTAATGGAGATGACTCTGTAGTAGTCAATAGGAATTGTAATAGCATTTTAAAGTAGATTGGTACAAGAGCCTAAATAGTCTCTCTTTTCCCCCCCTCCCCAAATCAACAAAGCATCATAAGCTAGCAAATAGAAAAATTTTGCAGTCTCGAAAGCTGATAGGTTCAGATGAAGAAAGATTTTAGTCAAATAAAAATGGGAATGAATACTTTAATTTCCATGTGACCTCCTCTTTGCTTAAAATCGTGAGTTGTTTGTAAATCAATGGATTATAGATTATGTTTAAAAATGGAATGGTTGACTGTAAAGCTTTTAAAAATATAAATATAGTTCAAAGTGGAGTGGAGTGGAGGAGAGGAGGGACTTGTAAAAACTTTAAAAAAATTAATCTCTATAGATGAAAGTCACAGACTAGTTTCCTTGAGAAGCGATGGTGGCCAGTCACTGAAGTCAACTAGTGGGAGACATGCAGCTAGGGCCTTTGCCAGATTGGCCTATGACAACTCTTCTTAGTAGGATGTCAGGATTAGGTATAAGGCTGATGAGATAATGGAATTAGTGATGCCTGATCTGATTGCTTGCCTGACCTGAGAACCAGGATCACTGTGAAAGGGGCTTTTTTCACTTTTCTAAGCAGCAAGTGGCAAGCCAGTCTGCCATTATCTTATGTAGATTTAATACTGACACATTGATAATTAAGGAGAAAGGAATTCACATTCTGTGTCACACTTATAAAATACTTTATGAAATATTTAGTCAAAGATTTTCAGGGTTTAAAGCGCCCAATGTGACTTTTTTGTATCGCTGAGCAGGGTTGTTCTTTAAAAAAAAAAAGTGTATTTGTGTGTATGTGTATATATAAATTATCATAATTATTTTGTTTAGCTTGACTGGGTATAGATATTGACCATTACTTATGCAGTTCACAGCTATACCCTGGAGGAACACTGCCAAGTTTTAATATTGCTATTGTAGAATATATTGTAAAATTGGGCTCTATTTCTTCCTCTAAATGAAGGTGTTGGGGAAAAAAAGAACCATTTGATAGAGATCATTGTCTGGTGTCCATGGGTTAAAGCTTCCTAAATATGTGGCTTTCAAAGTAAAGTATTATGTTTCAAAGCCATACTATACATAGTCTTAAAAGTACTTAGAAATAAGAGCAAATTTTCTATTCTTTTGGAGATTGTTAAACACATGGAAACTTTTCTCTTTTTTTATGAGGAAGTGCTGTTTATATGGATAGCCATCTTATTCAAAGGGTAAACAAAATGTAGCCTCTTTTATAATATTCTAAATGTAGCAGATGGTTTTAAGCATGACTAGGAAGGAATTATATATATAAAGAGATAGCAAACAAGGAAAATGATGCTTTAGCATATAAACTTATGAAGGATGATGGAAGATTATCAGCAATATTGCATCATAAAACAGCAAAAAGCAGTTAAAACGAGTCAATCGAAATTTTCTTATAAAACTAAATTTAGCCCCATTATTCTAAGAGCTTTCAGAGGAAATTAGTAAGGGGACAACAAATAGAGAAAAGATGGAACAAATTTGCCAATGTTTTTAAAACAACCTATTTTGCTATTCAGTGACAGTGACATGAGACTTCTATGCTCTTGATATACTGCATGAGGAAGGTGAAATAGCATTTAAGAAGACAATGTCAGGAAGATTGGCAGACTCAACCCAAGTATACACAGAAGAAATTTGTGCTGAAGGTAACACAATTTTGAAAGTACAGAGGGATTGTTTTATAAAATATTTAAGGAAGTGGAAGATACCAAGTGAATTAGAAATTGTGGATTTTATTATTTACCACTTGAATCAAGAGACTACTAGTATCTACCTACTAACTAGGCATACATGACACATTTAGCTCACTTATCACATCCAGTATATATGGTAGTGCCTGACAAAAGTGGGCATTTATTTGTTTACTTGACACATTTTGTTAGCTCATATGTTCAAAGAATCTGATTTTGTTTTTATGTAATATTCCATCATACAGGATATTATTTTTATTCTTCAAACTGGATAAATTAAAACCTGAAGTTATTTTAAAAGTATCTCACTTAAATATATGAACTTAAGATACAAAATTAAAAATTCATGGGTAGCGGTAACCAGTTATTATGGAATTTAAAATTTTCACTCAATCATTATAATTAACAATTGTAACAAACACTGTAATGAAACTAATAATTTTTGTTCAGTGTCTTATGTCATTAATGAATTAAGGTAATTTTGAGACATTTAATTCAATTTTTTAATATAACAAGGAATGACAACAGGGTCTTAAACATTTCAGGATGAAGAGATGCAGAAAAGGTAAAAATAACTCTTGAGAATTGTATTTCTGTTGTGGATATACAAAAAGAATACATGTATAATTTGATTTTACTGATATAACATGAAAAAGGGAAGTAGATATGGAAAAGGGATGATGGCAGAATAAGGTGGGAAGGAGGGATAAAAAGAGGGAAACCACATCCCACAAAGAGGCAAAGGAAACTTATCATATCTGAGGGAACTTAGAGAGGGGAGGAACATTTGTGAGTCTTCTCATCAGAGTTGGCTCAAAGAAAAATAATTGAACTTTGTTTTAGAGAAAATTTCCTCTGCCCCATTAAAACGGGGAGAGGAAAGGGAAAAGAAAAAGAGTAATAAGGAAGGAAGGGGAAAGACTCAAAGGGGGAGGGAGGGACTATAAAGAGGATAAGCATTGTGATACAAGAGGGGTACATAAGTTTAAAAGGGGGAAAGAGGGTTGGGGGAGGCAAAAATAAGTAAAGCATAATCTGGGGTTATTATGATGGCAGGAAATACAGAGTTAGTAATTCTAACCGTAAATGTGAATGGGATGAACTCCCCCATAAAGAGGAGGCAGAGAGTAGACTGGATCAAAAGTCAGAACCCTACAATATGTTGTTTACAAGAAACACATTTAAAGCAGGGAGATACATATAGAGTAAAGGTAAAAGGCTGACAAAATCTATTATGTTTCAGGTGAAGTCAAAAAGAGGGTAGCCATCCCTATCTCAGATCAAGCAAAAGTAAAATTGATCTAATTAAAAGAGATAAGGAAGGAAACTATATCCTGCTAAAGGGAGCATAAACAACGAAGCAAATCAGTATTAAAACATATATGCACCAATGGTATGGCATCCAACTTCCTAAGGAGAAGTTAAGAGTTGCAAGAAAGAAATAGACAAAAAACTGTAATAGTGGAGATCTCAACCTTGCACCTCAGAATTAGACAAATCAAACCACAAAACAAATAAGAAAGAAATTAAAGAAGTAAATAGAATATTAGAAAATTAGGTATGTTGGATCTTTGAGAAAATTGAATGGAGATAGAAAGGAATATACTTTCTTCTCAGCAGTTCATGGAACCTATTCAAAAATTGACCATATATTAGGACATAAAGACCTCAAATTAAATGCAAGAAAGCAGAAATAGTAAATGCTTTCTTTCAGATCATGATGCAATAAAAACTACATTCAACATAAAGTTAGGGGAAATAGACCAAAAAGTAATTGGAAACTAAAACAATCTCATCTTAAAGAATGATTGGGAAGAGCAAATTATAGATACAATTAATAATTTCACTCAAGATAATGACAATGATGAGACATCATACCAAAATTTGTGGGATGCAGCCAAAGGGTAATAAGAGGGAATTTATATCCTTAGAGGCTTACTTGAATAAAACAGAAAAGAAAAGATTAATGAATTGGGCTTGCAACTAAAACTAAAAGACCAAATTAAAACCCCCAATCAAATACTAAATTGGAAATTCTAAAATTAAAAGGAGAAATTAAAATATTGAAAGTAAAAACTATTGAACTAATTAATAAAACTAAGAGTTGGTTCTATGAAAAAGCCAATAAAATAGATAAGCCTTTGCAAATCTGATTAGAAAAGGAGAGAGGAAATGAAATTAGTAGAACTTAAAATGAAAGGGAGAACTTTCCACCAATGAAGAGGGAAATTAGAGAAATAATAAGGAGTTATTTTGCTCAACTTTATGCCAATAAATTTGATAACCTAAGTGAAATGGATGACACCTAAAAAATAGACTTCCCAGACTAACAGAGGAGGAAGTAAATTGTTGAATAGTCCCATTTCCAGAAAAGAAATAGAACAGGCAATTAAACAACTCCCTAAGAAACACCCCCAGGACCAGATGGATTTACATGTGAATTTTACCAAACATTTAAAGAACAATTGGCCCCAATGCTATATAAATTATTTGATAAAATAGGGAATGAAGGTCCTACCAAATTCCTTCTATGACACAGACATGGAACTGATACCTAAAACCAGGTAGGCTGAAACAGAGAAAGAAAATTATAGACCAATCTCCTAATGAATATTGATGCTAAAATCTTAAATAAGATATTAGCAAAAGACCAGAAAATCATCTCCAAGATAATACACTATGATCAAGTAGGATTTATACCAGAATGAGGCTGGTTAATATTGGAAAACTATCATATAATTCCATGTTAATAACCAAATTAACAAAACCATATGATTATCTCAATAGATGCAGAAAAAGCTTTGATAAAATCCAACATCCATTCCTATTAAAAACACTTGAGGAGTATAGGAATAAATGACTTTTCCTAAAATAATCAGCAGCATCTATTTAAAACCATCAGTAAGCATCATATGTAATGGAGACAAACTGCAACCATTCCCAATAAGATCTGGAGTGAAACAAGGTTGCCCACTATCACTGTTACTATTTATTTATTTATTGCATTAGAAACACTAGCTTTAGCAATAAGAGCTGAGAAAGAGATTAAAGGAATAAGAATAGGCAATGAGGAAACCAAATTATCACTCTTTGCCGATGACATGATGGTATACTTAGAGAACCCCAGAGATTCTGCCAAAAAGTTATTAGAATTAATCCACAACTTTAGCAAAGTTGCTGGTTATAAATAAACCACATAAGTCATCAGCATTCTTATATATCACTAACAAAATCCAACAGTCAGAGCTAACAAAGAGAAATTCCATTTAAAGTAACTACTGATAATATAAAATATTTAGGAATCTATCTGCCAAGGGAAAATCAGAAACTTCAAGAGCAAAATTACAGACCACTTTTGACACAAATTAAGTCTGATCTAACCAATTGGAAAAATATTAAATGCTCTTGGATAGGGCGAGCAAATATAATAGATACAATATACTAAACTAATTCTATTTATTTAGGCTATACCAATCAGACTCCCAAAAACTATTTTAATGACCTAGAAAAATAACAACAAAAGTTCATATGGAAAACAAAGGTCAAGAATTCAAAATTAATGAAAAAAGCAAAGAAGGTGGCTTTAGCTGTACCAGATCTAAATTATATTTATAGAGCAGTTACCAAAACTACTATTGGCTAAGGAATAGATTAGTTGATCAGTGGAATAGATTAGGTTCAAGGATAAAACAGTCAACAAATATAGCAACCTAGTCTTTGGCGAACAAAGACCAGTTTTGGATAGAACTTACTGTTTGATAAAAATTGCTGGGAAAAATTGGAACTAATATGGCAGAAACTAGGCATTATCCATACTTAACGCGAACCAAGATAAGGTCAAAATGGGTTCATGACTAGGCATAAAGAATGAAAATTATTAATAAATTAGAGAACAAGGATAGTTTACTCTCAGACCTGTGGAAGGGGAAGTCTTTATAAGCAGAACTAGAGATCATTCGTCACAAAATAGAAAATTTCTGATTATACAAACTGAAAAGTTTTGTACAAACAAAACTAATGACAAATTAGAAGAATAAATTGGAAAATATTTTACAGTCAAGGTTCTGATAAGGCCTCATTTCAAAATATATAGAAATTAATTAATTTATAAAAATCAAGATTCTCAATTGAAAATGGTCAAAGGATATGGGAGACAATTCTCAGATGAAGAAATTGAACTATTTTAGTATAGAAAATGCTCCAAGTCATTATTCATCAGAGAAACAAATTAAGACAAACTCTAGATACCACTACACACACTGTCAGATTGGCTAGATACAGGAAAATAATGATGATTGTTGGAGGGAGGGAAAACTGGAATTGTGCATTTTTTGGAGTTGTAATAATCAAACATTTTGGAAAGTAGTTTGGAACATGCTCAAAAATTATAAACTGTGCATACCTTTGATCCAGCAGTGTTACACTGGGATTATATCCCAAAGAGATACTAAAGAAGGAAAGGACCTTGTGTGCATGAATGTTGTGGCAGCCCTTTGTATGGCTAAAACTGAAACTGAATGGATGTCCATCGTTGGAGAACGCTGAATAAATTCTGTATATGAATATTATGGAATATTACTGTTCTGTAAGAAATGACCAACAGGATGATTAAAGGCCTGAGAATTACAACATGTTGAGTGAAATGGTAGACCAGGAGATCATTTATATACTTCAACAATAAACTATATGATGAAGCTCATGGACCAGGCATCTCAGCAACAGATCAACCAAATCATTTCTAATGGAGCAGTAATGAACTGAACTAGCTATGCCCAGAAAAGAACTCTGGGAGTAATAAAAACCATTACATTGAATTCCAATTCTATATTTATGCACACCTGCATTTTGATTTCTTCACAAGTAATTGACCAAATTTTCAGAGTTCTGATTTTTTTTGTAGCAAAATAAGTTTTGTCATGTATACTTATTGTGTATCTGTTATATTTTAATATATTTAACATCTACTGGTCATCCTGCCATCTAGGAGGGTGGGGGTGAGGTGAAAATTCTTTTATAATCTCTTTATATAATTTATAATCTGTATTTAGTACTAGATTCAGGAGGATGACACCTTTTAATGAAGTCTTTCCGATCCCCAATACTATACTTTCCTTAAAAATATATATTTTTAAATTTTACCTTATTTTTCTTTATTCCTCTCTTTTCCTTCTTTTTCTTTTTTTCCTTTCTCCACTTCTTTTTCCTTTCTTCATTTCTATTCTCCCTCCTTCCTTCCTTCCTTCCTTCCTTCCTATATATCTCTGTGTATTTATTGACTTTAATATTAATTCTGTGATTATTTTTTGTCTGATTGCCTCATAATGAAGAAAAAATCTTTTAATTGAATGTTAAGATGGAATTGAATGAGCAAACTGAGAAACTCATTTTTCATATGAACGAGTTATAATAAGTAAGACCGCTAAACATTGAATAGATTTGTAAAAGCCTTATAGTATGGAAGGTCTATCGGATTTCTTTAACTAAATAAGACATTCACTCTGTGATGGTATGTAGAGTGCCTTTTAGGAAGATAGCAATCCAAATTCAGCTTCTCAACCATGCAGTGCTTCTTTAAATTTGTTTTCAATGATTCTAATTTCATTTTTGCCAATGTCTAAACGCAATAGTTTCCCATAGAAGTCATATTTTACAAGAATTATTTTTTTTATAAAAATCTGTTCAATGCTAGGAATCATTGAATTTAGAAGTGTCTCTAATGATATTATTGCCTTTTTCCCTTCTTTGTATCAAAAGGATACTGGTACTCAAATTCATCATCAGTGAGTGACCATTTTTCCCTTACTAACTAGAAAAATCAAAGTTTACTTTTATATACACTTATTTTCCACAATATAAATGCATTGAGATTGAAATTATTCTGGAACAGTTCATTGTATACTCAAATTCATAGAAACAATTTTCACTAATCTTTACAGTGAGTTGACATCTGGATCTTGAGGGGCCTTTATTAACTAGACTCCCAGAGAAAAGAGGCATCATGTGAAGAAAGTATACAGATGAGCTTAAATGAATTTAGTTAATGTATAAAGTCCAGCTTTTATTTTCTTGTCAGCAATCTAACAACTACAAAAATGGAGTAGTTCTATTCCAGAAGTACACTATTTCTGCTCTACATGTCACCCTATGGCTTATGGTGTCTGTGATGAACTGTGACCCTGAATGTTGGGAAATCTTCTTTAATAGTGTCTGTTGTATCCTCCATGAATGTATATAGAATTTAAGAATAAGAAAAAAAAAGATATAGTTCTCTTTTGCTCACTTGAAATGCATGAAGTTCAAACAGTGTACCTATAGAAACTCACTATTTATCTACATTCATTTGTACTCCTGAGATAATTTAGACATTATAAATTATCTTCTCAAAAAATAAAGACCTCACTCAGGATAAGTTTTAAGAATACCATGGAGACAGAACATAGAGTATCAATACTTAGTGGTTTATGAGAAGACACAAAATATTAAAAAAGACTGTTTTTCATTGTCAAAAGACTACATTACAAGGATTTCTATCTGTTTATAGTGTCAACAAACAACGATGACCATAATTAATTATTGAAACATTTTTCCATTTAAAAGACATGTGAGCAAAAGATCACATACAATACAATATTATTGAAGGTCATACATTTTGAGTTAGGACCTTAGAAACCATCATGCCAAATAATCAGTTTCATTTTAGACCTGGCATGAAGTAGGTACTTAGTGATACTGATTATTTGAATGATAGTTCTACTATACAGTGTCCTGGTTGGAATTCATATGACACAATATGTCTAGGTCTTAGAAACCCAAGACAAGTGAAAAAATATTAAGAGAATCTGTCAACATCTTCAGTGGTTTTCAACCACGAGATCTACCTTTCCTAGAACTGAAAACTGTTATGGTTTCTAAAGCATTGTAGCTGATTCTAGAAAAATCACACAGAATAAGGAAAACTCCATACAACTGGAAATTGATATTGCCCTTATTTTCAAACTGAGGAAGATTGGAATCTTTAAGCTCTTGGTCACTAAGTTTGACTTTGATTAATGGAAAAATTCTAATCTCTATCGTTAAAAGGATTTTTTGGGGGAAATTTAGAAGGAAAACAATAAAGAATCACAGCCAAAATGACTTCATAAAGAAAAATCATGATTGACTAACTTTATTTTAGAGTGTATGTCGCTGGCCTAGAGTGATAGATGAAAGAAATGACATGAGCTTCTAGATTTCAGGAAAGCATTTGATAAATTTGTTTTGCTATCCTTTTGGATAAAATTAACCAGATGAGTAGGCAGGGTAAGTTTAAAACTGATTGAATGATTTGACCTAAGGAACAATCATTAATAGGTTGAAATTCACTTGAAACCAATGTTCTAAGAGAGTAACTATGCTGGTTAGATTTTAATCAATGAATTGAATAAAGTTATAGATAGAATGTAAATTAGAATGCCAATCAAATTGGCACAAGATACAAGTTTGTAATAAACTGCTCACATATTGAGTGAGAGAGTAATAGACCTGAATGATGTGCTAATTCAACAAGTAATTACTTGTTGTTGTTGTTTTCTTTGAAGAAAATAAAATTAATTGGGTTAATGGAAAATAGAAAGCTTTAATGAAAATTAATTTAAAAAAATCAATGGGACAATTTTAAGATGAAGAAGACGTTGCAAACAATAGTGCCAATGCAAAAATAACAAAACAAAACAAAACAAACTGGATTTTTAAATGGATTGCAAAGCTCAAACATAAATCAGTAATTTGACATATCAATGAAGAAAGGCAATTTGACATTAGGATACATTAACAGAAATATTAGGTACAGAATGCAGGAAATGAAATCCCCATACACCTTGATTTCAATATCCTCTACCATACTCTGAGATCCAATCAAATAGAACTTCTGTGTTTTTAACTCTAACATTCTTTTCTTTCAGTGCTTTTGTACAAGTCATCCTCCATGCCTGGAATGTATTTCCTCCTTATCCTAGCATCATAGAATCTCTTTCTCTCTCACTTTAAAATACAGCTTAGACATATCTTCGTGTGAAATCTTTCCTGATTCTCCCAACTTCTCTTCCCTCTCAAACTAATTTTTTTTGTGATAGTAAATTGGACCATTTTTATCTCACTTTTTACCTAGCTCTTAGTCTTTGAGCGGTGTTAAACTCAGACAAACTGAGACTTAGGAAAGACATTAATATAGAAAGACCATGGTTACTTACTGCATCTTGTGCCATTGCTAGTAATCTTAATGTTTGTCTTGCTACTGTACTTTGATGACACTGGAGGAAAGATTAAACTGAGAACTTTGTGCAGCTTTGCCTCATTTAAATCCAATTCATATATCCTAGAGATATCACTAGTCCTCTTTGAGAATAAAGGATGAAAAAAAACAATTTACCTATTTATCTATATACATATATACATATATATATATATATATATATATTTGTGCTTCATTCTTACTGTATATATTTAATATTATTTGTTGTGTCTCTCATTAGAATGTAAGCTCATTACAAGTAGGGATAATTTCATTCTTTGCACGTATATCTCCAATTCCCACTGTAGCATAGTACCTGGCATGAAGTAGATACTTAGTGATACTGATTAATTGAATAATAGTTCTACTATACAGTGTCCTGGTTGGAATTCATATGACACAATATATCTAATTTAGGGTACTACAGTTGAGGAAAGGTATTTTTAACCTGGAACACTTTTACAGAAGTGAAACTAAATTGATGAAGAGACTAGATGAAAAGTGAAATGGGGATTACTTGGAAGAACAGAGGATGTTAACCCTGAAGAAAAGAAGGCTTTAGGAACCATATAATAATTATTAACTATTTTAAGAACCATTTTAGTGGAAGATACTAGTGGACAACTAATAGACAGTGAGTATTGTAAAATTTGTAGCTGATAGCAGATGAGATAATTTAGTCTTAAGAGGTAATGTCAATCTTTTCATATGAAAACATTTCAGTTACATAAGAGGTTTATAAAGTTAATGTCTATCAGAATTTAATTAAAATCCTAAAGGTTCCAATTTGATCAGGTATTGTTCAAAAAGTTTTTTTTTATCATAATTTGCGTTTTAAAAAGCTTGTATAATATTTTCACAATAAATTAAGAATACAAGTATACTAACTATTTTAATTATTTGAAAGAGACATTAATCTTTCTGTGTTATGTAGATGTAAGCTGGGCTGCTTCTTTGGTTTATCTGCTATATCTTTCTTACCACCTAGCACAATGGTGGAGAGCCCTTAGGAAATAACATATATATATATATATATTTGATCAGGTATTGTTCAAAAAGTTTTTTTTTATCATAATTTGCGTTTTTATAATATATATATGTGTGTGTGTGTGTGTGTGTGTGTATCAGGATATACATATATAAAAAAGATATTTACAAATTTATAAGGCAAATATATATATATATATATATACATACACATATACACATTGAGTAAATCCAAAGATTTTTCCATAGCTAGATAAGGATCCAAAGAATATATAAAATCACAAGATTTCACAAAAAATAACTTTACCTTATTAAAAACTTGGGGCAGAACAGGGGTCTTCCAGATTCAACTCTGAAGAAAGATCCTGGGCTGGGGATTACCCTGTGTGAAGTGTAAACATCTCCAGGCTAGTTTCAAATTGGTGAATACTGGAGATCTTGAGTTGAGCTGGGCCCTCAGCAGGAACCACAGACACTTTAACCTCCTAGACTGTGGAGCTGGGGTATTTATCCAGGAGAACTGATTGAGCCTTTGCTAATTGGGAATGCTAGGCCAAGCTGTGCTGCAGAGTGTGGGGAGGAGAGGCAGGACCCTGGGCAAGAAGGAACCAACACACCCATGAGTGCAGAGGCAGTGAGGCAGATTTGCTGCTGGCTACAAACACTTGATGGAGGGTGGAGCTCTTGGTTTTGGGGTTCCAGGTCAAAGGGGAGAGCTCAAGTAAAGCTAGAGGCACCATCCCTCACCTCAGGATTAGAGGTGTTTATGCTAATACTTTTTATTTTAAAAAATGAGCTAGCATAGAAGAAAGAACCCCACCATAGAAACCGAGGTTTATCTTCAGAGGAGGACATTGAAATAAAATGAGCTTCTATCCCAAGAGTAACTTGAAATGAATCCCTGCCCAGAAAGAAGTTATAGAACTCAAAAAAGAATTTAAAAATCAAATGAGAGACATTGAGGAGAAACTAAAAAAGAAAAAGAAAAAGGAAAAAACAAATCCAAGAAAAACAAGATTATGAAAAAAAGTTATCCAATAAGAAAAAGAGATACAGAATCTCAAAGCTTTAAGAGACAAAGAAATAACAAAAAATGAAAAAAATAGAACAGAATATGAAACATCTTATGTGAAAAACAACAGGTCTGGAGGACAGATCAAGAAGAAAAAATATAAGAATAATGGATTGCCTGAAAGTTTTGATTTAAAAAAAGAACCTTGACATAATAATGCAAGAAATAATCCAAGAAAATTTTCTTGAAGTGATAGAATATAAGGGGAAAATAGAAATAGAAAAAATCTACCAGTCACCATCTCAATGAGATCCTTTGTGGAAAACACATGGGGAGATTATTGCCAAATTTTGAAACCCCCATTTCAAAGAGAAAATTGTGCAAAAAAAACAAGAAAAAACACCAATTCATATATGTTGGAGCTACAATTAGAATTGTATAGGACTTACCAACATTCACAATATTTAAATCATATTTATTGATAATCAAAAGAACTAGGTCCATGGCCAAAAATATCATATGCAACAAAATTATCTATGATATTGAATGAGAAAAAGTGGGTATTCTGAACTTCCAAATTTTTAGGACTTTCTATCAACCAAGCCTAAACTTAATAGAAAATTTCATCTATAAGAGCCAATAAAAATTGATTTCAAGGAACTCAACATGGACAAATGGTTTATGGGTTTTTTTGTTTGTTTTTACGTGGGGAATGTATACTATGTTTAATACTAACACCAACAATAGGGTAGCTCAGAAGAAATATTGCGGCAGAGTTAAGGTAAAAATAATTGTCATGTTAAACAAATGAGGTACAGAGGCAGAATAGAAACAGAGGCATTAGAGGGGGTTGGAGGGCTTACAGTTCTAAAAACTTACTCACATCAGGAATGGTTAAATAGGCAGCACTACATTTATACCATGAAGGGTATGGCACCCTCCAAAATCTAAAAAGAAATAAGGAGGGAGAGATAGGTGGACTGGGAAGTAAAGGGTGAGGGAAGAAGACAAGGGAGGAATCCATAGGTGGGGACAGTTTAAGTAATAGCAACGCAAATTAAGGAGCAAAATTAAAGCAAAAAGTGGCAGTGATAGGAAAGATATTTTTGTGTGTATGTTAATGGAATGGGATGTGTGTGTATGTGTATATGTGTGTGTATCTATATATGAATTACATATATGTGTACATAAATATATCCTTTCTTAATTACAGCCTGCTTGAGGATGGGGGTGAGATGAAAGGGGGAAAATAAATAAAGTAAAAAAGGTGTGCAGCAGAGAACAAAAGAACAACCTACTAGAAAATAAAGAAAAGATGGCTACTCATGAATGTAATTTCTCCTACTAATACACATACATACAAACATTCATATACATATATCTATATCTATATATGTATATAGATATATATATACTTTCTTGAGCTGGTAATTTGTTTATATATATTTTGAATCCTCTTTGATGTTCTGCTGGGAACAATGACAATGTGTTCTTCTGTTTTTCATTCTTTTTCTGCTTTTTTCCTTATTTTGTTTTTTTAAGTAAAATACATTAAAAAAAGAAGTGTTTGCTTTTTTTCTGCACAAACTTTAAACCAAAGAAATCTATACTGTTCCCTCCCACTTTTTTAATGAGTAAAAAGACTTTGAAATTTCCTCCCTGCAAATTCAACAATGAGTTACTAGAAGCCTCTATAAAAATTTCTGTTTGACCATTTAAAAGAAAACCCATGGAATTGAGATTACTTTGATATATAGGAATTTAATATGGTTCTTTCAGATATGGGTCACATTTGAGGCAAAGTGACATAGGAATTTTAGAATGGGTTCCCAAAGGTTTTTGCAATATAAACAATAAAAAGAATAGTATAAAACATCATCTGTTTATACCAGCTCTAAGTTGTTTACTTTTAAATGTGACATTCGATATTGAATTATTTGACTGAGAGACTCCTAAGAGAGTCTTCTGATTCTTTCTCTTGAGCTCTCTTTTCTTTTCTTTTTCTTTCTTTGTCTGTCACAAGGATCATTAAGATGGAGCAGTGCTTGAATGGCATTACACTAGAGACAATATTTTTTTAAACAAAGTTAGCCTGGGGGGTAGAGAAGTTGATCAAATAGTTCAGTCTTTTCATCTATGGACCATTGAGTCCATCTCAGGGAAGCTATAAGGCAACAGTACAGTGCTGACTGAAGATCTTTTCAATGAAAGTCAATATCTATCGGTCTGGTACTGTCTAGTCATTTCAGAATGAGAGGTATATTACTGATAAGTGTAAACTACTCATTACTCAACAAAAATAGAAACAACTATGTCTCCTATGATTCTAGAGGGCTGGGAATGTGCTACATGTCAATAAGTGTCTTGGAAGGAATATACATGCTGGAACACATACATATATATATCCTGTTATTTAGTTTTGCCAATGAAGTTGTTACTGTTGTTTTAAAAAATGGCTGTAAATGAATTTTATTATTTTTCAATACAGTAATCAGATTTAAATTAATTGTTAAAAGATTGTAATACCATTCAAAGTTTTGGTTTGTTTTTCTAGTTTCTAAAAATATGGCCATTTTAGCCTAAGATAAAACAGAACGGCATAGGAGAATTTTATCATCATTCTACATTCAAATCCTAAACTGCTGTTTGCTAGCAGCTTGAACATGGAATTAGGAAGAAAGAACTGAATTAAAATCCTGCTTTAGGAGCTTATTGCCTATGTGGCATTGAACAAATCATTTAATGTCACTCAGCTTTAATTTTCTTCCTCCTCCTGCCCCTTATTTTTAAAAATGGGAACAGCAGCAACTATATCATAATTTTGCAAAGATGAAATAATATTTATAAAATGCTTTCTAAACTTTAAAGCATTATATAAGTGCTAAGTATTATTTTTATTACTACTACCTATGATCTTAGGGACATCACTGCAGTTTCTTCACTGTGAAATGAAACAAGAAAGTGAACTATATGCTCTCTAAGAGAGATTTATTCTAGATTTATGATGTTAACTTTGAAATCCATGCCTTTTATAATGAGGATATTACTACATTTGCTATTTTGAAATAAACATGATTTTGAAAAAAGTAATGGTTGTATTCAAACTAATTTAAAGAACCTAAATAATTTTTTAAAACAAAATGTTTTTGAATGAATATGTAGATCCATAGGGTCATAGATTTAGAGTTTGAAGGTATTTCAGAAGTCAAGTTGTACAGTTCCCCCAATTTAAATAGCTAAATTATTTATTTAAGGTCATCTCGGTAGTACTAAGAAGTATGATCAATTTTTGTACCCAGGTATGAATTAAGTCTTTTCACTTTTGCTTACATTTTTAGCCAAATTAAACTTTTGAATATATTTTAATAGGTCTGTGACTGTAGATATAACTTCAAGGAATATTAATAACTGTAATGTTAAATTAACAAACATTTTTATTTTTAAACTATATTTTTATTTATTTTGTTTACTATTTCTCAATTACACATTAAAAACTCCATGAGCAATTAAAATGTCTTTTTTGTTGTCTTCTCAGTTTTCCATTTGAACTTGAAATTTATATTAAATTTGAACTCTGTTTCCAGCATGGAGGACCACTTTTTCAACCTTCAGGCTAAATAGATTGAATTGGTCCTGTATAGTTTACTTTTTTATTCTACTTATAATTAATTACTTTTGTCCTGTAATTATTTAAGTCATGGTTCTCTTTCTTTGAACTTAATTTGGCATAAGCTGGGCTGTAATGATTTAAATCCAGAAGTTTGATTCTTCTGATCTCCAATGATCTATTCTCATTCCCAACTAATCTTGGAAAATACATATGAATAAAGGAATTTGGTCTACAATCTTTACATCACCCAAGTTATCTTTCGTGGATGTCTGGTATGCTGTCCAAAGTATCAGGGTCATTATCAGTGCCCTTGCAGGTACAAACAATAATGATATTTATAAATATAATAATCAAAGTTATAAATAATGATCACTACTTAATTTTATGAGAGAAGAAAATGGGGTCCCCATTAACAAATTTCCAACCAATTATGTTGTTCTCTGCATTTCAGCTCTATAACCAATTTTATTATTTACCATTATTTAGTTTAGTTTAGCCATGATGTCACTTACCCAGTTCTGTTTTTTGTTTTGTACTTCCTAAAACTCTAAAAGAAAACTCCTCCCTCGCCCAATTTAGGGTCTCAGTTTCCTGAGGAAGCTGAGATCTTATTTATTAATAAATTTGCATTTGCAATAAATTTCTCATGCTTGAAACATTTATGCCTCAGTTTACCTTATTTCCAACCGTTACAAGACTTGTGCACTGCTATATTCAGAGCTAGTTCTGTGGATTTGGAAATTTTTGCTTTTTCCAATGTGGTATACAATCTGGGTAGAGTTGTGATCACTGCTCTTCTGGTCTGCACTATTGTCCTCACCTAGGAAAAGCCTCTGATCCTTTGGTAGTGTAATTAATACTGCTTCTTAGGGTTCCTGATCCTTTAAGTTCATAAATGATACTATTCCTCAAAGTATCTGATCCTTTGAGACTGGAAGTGATACTATTCTTCAACATCAATATCTCTGATCCCTTAAGGCCAAAATTGATGTTGCTTCTCAGGGGTTCTGCTCCCCCTTGACTGAAAATGTTCCTTTATACTCTTGAACCATGATCTAGAAGTCGGTATAAGCAATAGAATTGCCATACAGCATTTGATCCTCTAATCAGTGCTTTCACAGATGACCCTGTTGTCAGTTTCCTTTAGTGTTTTTGATTGAGATGTGCTGAATCTGCTGCGGCTTCTGTCACCACTACTATGAGTGTTTCTTTCTTGTGATGAACAAGAAACACAGATTTCTCTTTTTAGTCTTCTAAGTTATCTTGGATTGAAAGTAAATCTTACTCTGGCTTTTTGTCAGCTTTGCTATTTCAGAATTTGACTTATTTTAAAGTTGATTGGAGGAGAATGTTGGGAGAGCTCAGTTCATTGCTTTCTCTATTATACCATATTTGCTTCACTTCTGCAAGTCCTATTTATATATTTTAGAACTTAAGATGATTGTCATCTTCTTTAATTTCTATCCCCCCATCCTACAAAAAAGTAAGATCAAGAGGCTAAACTTATTGTTTGTAAATGATATGATCTTGATTTCACTGCAATATAGGCCATTAGATACTGAAGGACATCCTTGTAGCTGTAAACTGATTTTTTTCCCTTGACATTTCTCATCAGGAAGTAAAATTGTTTATGGTAACCTTTAAGTATTATATTCATTTTCATTAGGAGCAAACAATGGTCAAAAGCTTAAAAAGAGAAGATATTTTCAAAGAAAACACCAAAAACTTCTAAACAATTTTGTGACAAAAAAATACTCTTTCCCTTTCCATCCCCCCCTGGTACATATGTAGATCATAAGAACCTGCTCTGGAAAAAAAATGTGAAATTAGCCTGCTTCCCCTCATATTTTACTGTACCCTATTTTCCCTTCCCAGGAATCCAGAAACTCAGTGTCTCCTTGACTGCTTAGAACTTTTCTTTTTTTATGTTTATACATATTTATTTTTTATTATATAGGCTTTCTTGAAATGGAAATTTATTGCTTTATATTTTTAATCTTCTCATATTCTGCTGTGCACATGACAATATTTCCTGTCTCAGGTATCTAGAAGTTTTAGGCAGGAGTTTATAGCTGCCTTTCTTTTTTTATTATAACTTTTTATTGACAGAACATATGCATGAGTAATTTTTCACATTATCCCTTGCACTCACTTCTGTTCCAACTTTTCCCTTCCCTCTCTCCACCTCCACCCCTAGATGGCAGTCTTATACATGTTAAATATGTTATAGTATATTCTAGATACAATATATGTGTGCAGAACCATATAATTCTTTTGTTGCACAAGAAGAATTGAATTCAGAAGGTAAAAATTACCTGGGAAGAAAAACAAAAATGCAAGTAGTCCACATTCATTTCCCAGTGTTCCTTCTCTGGGTGTAGCTGATTCTGTCCATCAATGATCAAATGGAACTGAATTAGAGCTCTTTGTCAAAGATATCCACTTCCATCAGAATATATCCTCATACAGTATTGTTGTTGACATGTATAATGATCTCCTGGTTCTGCTCATTTCACTTAGCATCAGTTCATGTAAATATTTCCAAGCCTCTCTTGGATTCATCCTGCTGGTCCTTTCTTACAGAAAAAATAATATTCCATAACATTCATATACCACAATTTACCCAACAATTCTCCAATTGATGGGCATCCATTCATTTTCCAGTTTCTAGCCACCACAAACAGGGCTGCCACAAACATTTTGGCACATACAGGTCTCTTTCCCTTCTTTAGTATCTCTTTGAGGTATAAGCCCAGTAGTAACACTGCTGGATCAAAGGGTATGCACAGCTTGAAAACTTTTTGGGCATAATTCCAAATTGCTCTCCAGAATGGTTGGATTCATTCACAATTCCACCAACAATGCATCAGTGTCTCAGTTTTCCTGCATCCCCTCCAACATTTATCATTATTTTTTCCTGTCATCTTAGCCAATCTGACAGGTGTGTAGTGGTATCTTAGAGTTGTCTTAATTTGCTTTTCTCTGATCAGTAGTGATTTGGAACACTCTTTCATAGAAATAGTTTCAATTTCATTATCTGAAAATTTTCTGTTCCTATCCTTTGACCATTTATCAATTGGAGAATGAATGGCTTGATTTCTTATAAATTAGAGTCAATTCTCTATATATTTTGGAAATGAAGCCTTTTTCAGAACCTTTAAATATAAAAATGGTTTCCTAGTTTGTTGCTTCCCTTCTAATCTTGTTTGCATTAGTTTTGTTTGTACAAAGGCTTTTTAATTTGATATAGTAAAAATTTTCTATTTTGTGATCAATACTGATCTTTAGTTCTTCTTTGGTCACAAATTCCTTCCTCCTCCACAAGTCTGAGAGGCAAACTATCCTATCTTCCTAAAATTTAATTATAATCTCATTCTTTATGCCTAAATTATGGAACCATTTTGATCTTATCTTGGTATATGGTATTAAGTGTAGGTCCATGCCTAGTTTCTGCCATACGAATTTCCAGTTTTCCCAGCAGTTTTTGTCAAATAATGAATTCTTATCCCAAAAGTTGAGATCTTTGGGTTCGTCAAACACTAGATTGCTATAGTTATTGACTATTTTGTCCTGTGAACCTAACCTGTTCCACTGATCAACTAATCTTTTTCTTAGCCAATACCAAATGGTTTTGGTGACTGCTGCTTTATAATATAGTTTTAAATCAGGTACAGCTAGGCTGCCTTCATTTGATTTTTTTTCTTCATTAGTTCCCTTGAAATTCTCGACCTTTTGTTCTTCCATATGAATTTTATTGTTATTTTTTCTAGGTCATTAAAAAGTTTCTTGGGAGTCTATTTGGTATAGCACTAAATAAATAGATTAGTCTAGAAAGTATTGTCATCTTTATTATATTTGCTCGGCCTATCCAAGAGCACTTAATATTTTTCCAGTTATTTAAATCTGACTTTATTTGTGTGGAAAGTGTTTTGTAATTTTGCTCATATAATTCCTGACTTTCCTTTGGTAGATAGATTCCCAAATATTTTATGCTATCAACAGTTATTTTGAATGGAGTTTCTCTTTGTATCTCTTGCTGTTGGATTTTGTTGGTGATATATAAAAATGCTGAGGATTTATGTGGATTTATTTTGTATCCTGAAACTTTGCTAAAGTTAAGAATTATTTATAACAGCTTTTTAGTACAATCTTTGGGGGCTTAGAACTTTTCAATGCAACTCACTACATTGATTTGCTAGTCACATCCTCTAGAATTAACTATTGTCTTTTCACCTCTTATAAATCACTTTATTCCCAATTAATTGGTCCAAAATAAGAGTCTGATATTAATTCACTCGAAAATTTGAACGAATGAAAGTTAATTTAATGGACTATTCCAGGGACCATAGTATTTTATTTTATTTTTTCAGGTTTTGGTTTTTTATTTGTCATGTTTTCTTGTGAGGACTACAATACTCAAAGGAAGGAAGGGAAGCTAACCCTGTCGAATTAGATTGTAAGTGAATTGTTTCACACAATTAAAAAAATAATTAATACCTATACCACACAAATTCTTTGCAAAATATAAGAAAACAATATCAAACTCTTTCTATATGATAAATATGGTTCTATTAACAAATCAAGGAAAGGATAAAGCAAAAGATAAAGAAAACTATTAATCATATCAGTTAAAATAATAAATGCTAAAATAAATTAATATCATAAAGATGACAAGAAGATATATAAAAATTATTCTCTATCAACAAGGTGAATTTTATTCAAAACAAAAATGACCAAAATCACATTATTATATCAAGAAATATAGAAAAGCTTTAGCCACAGTACAATCTTAATTTACACTCCCAAACCTTACACTGGCATAGGATCCAATGTGATTTTTTTTTTATTTTTAAATATTCTTTTTATTTATTTATTTATCTATTTATTTTATTATAATAACTTTTTATTGACAGAACCCATGCCAGGGTAATTTTTTACAACATTATCCCTTGCACTCACTTCTGTTCCGATTTTTCTCCTCCCTCCTTCTACCCTCTCCCCTAGATGGCAAGCAGTCCTATATACGTTGAATATGTCATAGTATATCCTAGATACAATATATGTGTGCAGAACCAAACAGTTTTCTTGTTGCACAGGGAGAATTGGATTCAGAGGGTAAAAATAACCCGGGAAGAAAAACAAAAATGCAAACAGTTTACATTCATTTCCCAGTGTTTTTTCTTTGGGTGTAGCTGCTTCTGTCCATCATTGATCAATTGAAACTGAATTAGGTCTCTTTGTCAAAGAAATCCACTTCCATCAGAATACATCTTCATACAGTATCATTGTTGACATATTTAATAATCTCTTGGTTCTGCTCCTTTCACTTAGCATCAGTTCATGTAAGTCTCTCCAAGCCTCTCTGTATTCATCCTGCTGGTCATTTCTTACAGAACAATAATATTCCATAACATTCATATACCACAATTTACCCAACCGTTCTCCAATTGATGGGCATCTATTCATTTTCCAGTTTCTAGCCACTACAAGCAGGGCTGCCACAAACATTTTGGCACATACAGGTCCCTTTCCCTTGTTTAGTATTTCCTTGGGGTATAAGCCCAGTAGTCGCACTTCTGGGTCAAAGGGTATGCACAGTTTGATAACTTTTTGGACATAATTCCAGATTGTTCTCCAGAATGGTTGAATTCGTTCACAACTCCACCAACAATGTATCAGTGGGACCATAGTATTTTAATAAAGGAGCTTACTAATCCTAAAGAAATGAATTTCTAAGATGGAATTCTGTTGGAATCTTTACTAAAGTGTTAAGACATTTCTTTACAAAGTGTTAAAGACATTGGAGTTAATTTAATCTTAGAGTTATTTTGGGCCAAAACTTGAAACAAGATACTAAGTGGAACTGATTGAACAATGCTTGTGTTCATACCTTTAAAGAGCTCATAAGTATCTAAGTACTCAATGGAGTTCACTCCTTTGGGAGAGTTCAGGGCTAGTATGAGAGCTGAATTCACACCTCCCTTAGGACCAGAGAGCACTCTGGGAGATAACCTAGAATCCCTCTCCCTCCAGAAGGCAGAGTTAACCTTTGGGAGATCACATAAATATAGGGAGCTTTTGAAGCTTGAAGTTACTTCTTCTGGTGGACAGACTGAAGATTGAAAAGCCACGAGTCGGAGCTGGCTGGAGGCTGAAGAAAGCAGAGGCAGAAGCCAAGGACAAAGCTGCAAGGTCTCTTGGAGCCAGGCAGAGAGATAGGCCTCAACTAACCGGGCTAAATTTGTAAGGAGAAATAAATGTTTCCATTTTTAGCAGCTGGCTGCGATTTTGGATTAATTAACGATTGTAACTGAGACTGCTTCCAAGGGAAAACCACCAACATTTTGGCACCCAAACAGGGACTGACAGGACCCTCAGCTGATTTCATTGGAAAAGCTCTGATCCTGATTTCAGTAGAAACGCTCCAATCCTGATTTCAGTAGAAAAGCCTCTGATCCTGATTTAAGTGGAAAAGCCTGTGATCCTGATCTTAAGTGGAAAAGCCTGTGACCCTGATCGAGTGGAAAAGTCTCTTCAACTCAGAAATTAGAGTGAGTACAACAAAGATATTTTGTTAAAAGAATTAAAGTAGAATTTCAACTAAAATGGGACAGATCTTTAGAAAACAGCCTTCTGTTTCTGTTCAAGGAAAATGTTTAGAGAGCATTGTTAAAGTTATGGAAAGCCAAGGTTTGATTATAATTATGGAGCAAATCACTGAACTTTTACAAACTGTTAAGAACATATGTCCCTTGATGGTTTCTGGTAGGATGGATTGCCTCTTTGTTTCAATTCTTCCTTCCTCTCTCTGCAATATTTCTTTGTCATTTCCTGACTTTTTTTGTAAAATTCCCCATTCTTTAAAATATCAGAATAAATGGAACAAGTAAGTAAAGGAATCATAAAAAAAAAAAGAACATATGTCCTTGTTTCTCTCTGGAGAAAGATTTGGATCTGGACAAATGGAACTTAGTAGGAGAGGATCTTTGTCAATTCTGTAATAAAAATGGCCCTAACTCAATTTCTAAAGACATATTTAATACATATAATTTAATACAACTGGCTATAAGAAGTTATTTAAGTGTTAAAAGGAAAAAGAAGAAAGTGTCAGCTAAACTAGATGATAAGAAGGAAAATTCAGATAATGCAGTTAAGTACAATCCTGAGTGTGATGCTTCACAGTGGGAGGAATTAGATCATTCTTCATCTAATGAAGAAGAGGAAGAGAGAGAGGCAGCTTCTCCTGTGAAGCAGAATATGACAAGATTAGAAGAAGCATTAATAAAAGCAAAAAATAAAAGAGAAGATATATCTGATTTTTTAAATGTATATCCTGTGATGGAAAAGATTGACTCTTCAGGTCAAAAAGAAAGACAATGCACGCCTTTTAATTTGGAAAAACTTAAAGATTTGAAAAAGGGTTGCACTCTTTATGGGGCTACATCATCTTATGTGAAGGTGTTGCTAGATAATTTGTCTTATGAAATCTTAACTCCGAATGATTGGAAATCCATAGCAAAAACATGCTTAGAACCGGGACAAAATTTGTTGTGGCTTTCAGAGTATCATGAATTATGTAGGCTTCAAGCTCAACGCAATAGGCAAATAGGAGTTATTGTACAAGTTGCTTTTGACCAATTAGCTGGTGAAGGTCAGTATGCAGAGAATTCAGAACAGATTTGTTATCCTATGCCAGTGTATGAGCAGATTTCTAAGGCTGCAATAAAAGCTTGGAATTCTTTCCCTGGACAAAAAGATGGAAACAAAGCTTTCACAAAAATAGACCAAGGTCCCAATGAACCTTTTGCAGATTTTGTGGGACGTTTGCAAACAACTGTAATCAGAACCATTGGAGATAATGCTGCTACAGAAATAATGACAAGACATCTGGCTAAGGAAAATGCCAATGAGATTTGTCTAGTCACCATATAATTCTTTTGCAAAGATGTTCCTTTAGAGGAGATCATAAGACGCTGTGCCACAGTGGGCACAAATGCTTATTATACCCAAACTATGATGAACATGGAAAGACAGGGTCCTTCTTGGCAACGGAATTCTAGAGAAACTCGTCAATGTTTTCAGTGTGGAAAAGTTGGACATTTGAGGGCCCAGTGCAGATATGGAGATAGAATGAGAAGACAGGGTGAGAGAAAACCCAAAACCCCATGTCCAAAATGCAATCAAGGTTTTCACTGGGCCTCTGAATGTAGATTGACTCAGAGAAGTGAAAGGCAAGGCCCAGCTCCTAAGTATCAATCAAAGGATAGGTGGGGCATGATAGCAGCTGAAGTTACACCCAGAGAGTCTTTAGAAATTCAGGACTCTGATATGATATCATCAACCAACAGAAAAGCAATCAGGATTACAGTTGGAGAGAATACAGACTTTTTAACCCAATGGAGCAGTATTCAGTGCAAACAGCTCCAATATAATTACCAGATGATAAAGAGAAAGACCTCAAAACAAAGGAGAAGATTCAAGAAACATCTGACACTGAAGGAGCATTGGCTGACAATGAGACTGTTAAAAGAACTTTAAAATCTTCAGGAATCATTGGATTTCTAACACAAGAAGAGACTATTTCAAGAAGATTCAAGAAACATCTGATACTGAAAGAACATGGCTGATAATTAGACTGTTAAAATAACTTTAAAATCTATTATTGGATTCTTGGCACATTAATGGACAATGGATTTCTTTGGGACTATTTCTAGGACTTATGGACAATTGTACAAATTCTCATGTTGATTCATGTTATTTGTTACATTGCTACTAGACTGTGTTATATTGATGGACAATGGGTTCCTTCTGGACTAATTTTAGAACTTATGGACATGTATAATGTATATGAAAAATTGTTTACCTCAAAGCTTACAGGAATCATTGGATTCCTGGCACATGAACTAATGGACAATGTGTAAATGTGTAAATTCTCATGTTAATTCATGTTATTTGTTAACATTGCTACTAGACTGTGTTAATATTGATGGATTTATGTATGCCTTGTTTCAAGTGAGCTCCTTTATCCCTAATCTGATTTGATTTTCTATTTCCTTTGGTATTTTCATCTCCCTTCCTGAGATGTCAGGGAAGGCGTGATCACCTTTTTGGAGTTCTCACCTCCTTAAGAAGTCAAGGAGGTTATGACCACCTATGTTCCAAATCAAAAGAAAAGGGGAGATGTTGGAATCTTTACTAAAGTGTTAAAACATTTCTTTACAAAGTGTTAAAGACATTGGAGTTAATTTAATCTTAGAGTTATTTTGGGCCAAAACTTGAAACAAAATACTAAGTGGAACTGATTGAACAATGCTTGTGTTCACACCTTTAAAGAGCTCATAAGTATCTAAGTACTCAATGGAGTTCACTCCTTTAGGAGAGTTCAGGGCTAATATGAAAGCTGAATTCACACCTCCCTTAGGACCAGAGAGCACTCTGGGAGATAACCCAGAATCCCTCTCCCTCCAGAAGGCAGAGTTAACCTTTGGGAGATCACATAAATATAGGGAGCTTTTGAAGCTTGAAGTTACTTCTTCTGATGGGATAGATTGGAGATTGAAAAGCTACGAGTCGGAGCTGGCTGGAGGCTGAAGAAAGCAGAGGCAGAAGCCAAGGACAAAGCTGCAAGATCTCTTGGAGCCAGGCAGAGAGATAGGCCTCAACTAACCGGGCTAAATTTGTAAGGAGAAATAAACGTTTCCATTTTTAGCAGCTGGCTGCGATTTTGGATTAATTATTGATTGTAACTGAGACTAAGGCTGCTTCCAAGGAAAAACCACCAACAGAATTCTAATGGAAATATTTTCTGGTACAGAATTGGCTTTTTGTGTATGTCATAAAATTAATGAACTCCAGTGTATGGGCAAGGTATTTCCTTAAAATATTGGAACTGATGATCATGTGTGTAGTTATACTTATTATCTTTAAAATTATAAATTTACTTGGTTTTTATGGTATATGTTGTGTAGGTAACAATGGATTTTTAAAGTTCTGAAGAGGAAGGTTTCTGTGTTTAGGTAAAATGACTATTTCCCATCAACTAAAGTGAGAGGTGAGAAAAGGGAATATATAAGAAGTGGTCAATTCTTATGTTTATTTGGTCATTTTAAACATTGATTTTTCAATTGCTGCTTAAGGTTGCTTGATATAGAAAGGTGTGGGTATTAGGGAAATTAAGGGGGCTTCAAGAATGTGCTTTTCTCAGAGATAACTTGTTCAACTGTATTATGATTTATACTTATGGACATCCATTCATTCCCCAATTTCATTCCACTACAAAATGCTGCTACAAACATTTTTGCACATGTGGGTCCTGTATCTCTTTGGGATATAGGTCTCTAGAGACATTGCTGGATAAAAGGGTATGCATAGCTTTATAGCTTTTGGGCATAGTTACAATTTTCTCTAGGATGGTTGGATCATTTCACAACTCCATCAACGATGCTTTAGTGTCCCAGTTTTTCCACATTCTCTCTAATACTTATCATTATGATTTCCTATATAGGGACTTCTTGGTGCAGAATTCTTGCCAATAGAGATCAATACCTTCTTGTGCAACTAAAAATTGGTTGAAAAATAACTGAAAAATTTATGATATATCCATATTGATGTAATGGAATGGAATATTACTATTAGAAAGGATGAGCAGGCTGGTTTCAGAAAAGTCTGGAAAGACTTATATGAACTGATATGAATTGAGTTAAATGAGCTGAATCAGGAGAATAATGTACACAGTTACAGAAAGGTTATCAGCTATAATAGATTTAGCTCTTCTCAGCAGTACAGTGATCCAAAACAGTTCTAATATACTTGAGATGAAAAATGTCATCCACATCCAGAGAGAACTACATACACTGAATGTGGATCAAGTTAAGATATTTTCATCTTTTGTTGTGTTTGTTTGCTTTTTGTTTGCTTTCTCTTTCTCTTGGTTTTTTCCCTTTTGGTCTGCTTTTGTTGCACAACATAACATTTTGTGTCATGTGTATCTAACCTATTCCACTGAGGTATCATTCTATTTCTTAGCCATTACCATATGGTTTTGATGACTGCTGCTGTATAATAGATTTTTATGTCTGGTATTGCTGGGCCACCATCCTTTGTATTTTTTCCTCATTAATATCCTTAATATTCTTGCCATTTTGTTCTTCCAAATGTATTTAGTTATCATTTTTCCTAGCTCCATAAAATAGTTTTTTTTGGCAGTTTAATTGGTATGGCATTGAACAAGTAGATCAATTTATGCAGAATTGTCATTTTTATTATATTAACTCAGCCTATCCATGAGCAATTGATATTTTTCTAGTTTTTTAGATCTTAATTTATTTGTGTGAAAAGTGTTCTCCTGTGTTTGTTTCAGGTAGATACCCAAATATTTTATTTTGTTTACAGTTATTTTAAATGGAATTTATCTTTCTATCTCTTGCTATTGGGCTTTATGAGTGATATATAGAAATGCTGATGATTTGTGTGGGTTTATTTTATATCCTGCAATTTTGCTAAAGCTGTTAATTGTTTCAAATAGTTTTTTTGGATGATTTCCTAGGATTCTCTAAGTACATCATCAAATATCCTCTCCTAATCTGTTGATTCAAAGTACATAAACTAATTGATTCAAGGAATTTTAAATTTAATTTAATGCTGAGAAGTTTGGAAATATATATAATATGGTCAAATTATTTATTTAGCCAGGGAACAAACTAATTTTGGCCTAATTAGCTCTGGGAGAAGTTTCCCTAATGCACTTAGAAAAACTAATAATTTATTAAATAGGAGGAATGGGGTTAGAAATGGGAACATAGAGAATACTTCATAGAAAAAAATATCATTGTTAAATAATTGCTCTTGTGATTTTTTTTCTCTTCCTTGAAAGGTTACCTTTCTTTTAATTCAGAAAGTAGCACCTGGGAAATTTTCTACTTAAAGCCTTCACATCATTCTTTTTATTCTGATAGTCTTGAATTAAAATACTAAATCTAACAAAGGGGGGTAAAAAAAGAACAGTGGGAAACAGATGGCAACAGTTACAACTAGCAAATTCCCAGTTGGTGGCTCTCACATTTAGACGCAGGCATCTGTTCTTCTCCACTGCAAAATGTTTTTTAACTTTGAGGTGTTAAAAATATTCAAGTTACTGTTTTATTCATCTTTGATGTTTACTGACTTTAATGACTTACAGTATATCCAATGAAAAGTACAATGTTTACCCAAGTGGCAAAAGACTCAAAACAGAGAAATATGGAACTCTATGAAAGAACCTTGTGATTTACCAAGTAGTATGTATGTGTTACAGGTGCATTTCCCTTTATGCAATGAACAAATTCCAGCAAAATTGTTTCGTAGCTGAATTTTGCATGTATTTAAAAACTGAATTAAATTGAAAAAATGTAAGAAGATCTTAATATTTATAATAAATCCTTCATTTAAAGAAACTATCCTTTTATAAGGTATACATATGCTTTTATACATTACCTAAGTTAACCAGTTGTTAACTTAGAACTGGTTTTCTTTGATGGAGTATTCAAAAGGCATAATGATATAGTGTATATATTCTGCCTTCTCAGAATTATGAAAATCTGGGTTCAAATCCCACATGGGGATTTGACTATATATTAGCTATGTGATACTGTATGAGTCTCTTGTTGTCCTCATTTGAATGTAAACTCTTTGAATACAGGGTCTTTCTTTTGCCTTTTTGGGGGTGTGTGGGAGGTATTAGTGCTTAGCAAAGTGCATGGAAGATAGTAGGCATTTAGTAAATATTTATTGATTAAAACATATAACTTCTCAGTGCTTTAAGGCACCTGTGTCAGACCTGTAGTCCACTGGCTGTAAACAGCTAACTCCTGAGTGTCATTATATAAAAATATTATTGGGAAATGTTTAAAAAAATAAATAAAAATACAGTATAGCATATACGTTAATTTTGTATTTTTAAAAGTCAATATTCTGGGGAGATCTTTTTATTTGACACATATGTTTGAGGAAATTCTCTTAAGAATACAAATTACAGAGAGAATGTTGATCTGCATTTGTTGAAGCAGTTTTGTTGCTGAGAATTCTTCATATAAATTTTAAGTCTGGTAAAAAAAAATAAGCCAAACAAAGCAACCTCTCATTATGTTAAAAAATAGCAGAAAAAAGAACTAAAAGAAGGAAAAAAATAGCATTATTTTTTATGAGTGAAGAATTAAGTTTTACACACACACACACACACACACACACATTCATATTTCCATGCTGTTTTGAAAGTCATTTCCCTTGGCCATTACTGTTTGGGGCCAGAAGAAATATGTCACTAAATTATTCAATATTCTACTAGTTAAGCAATAAACTTGTGATAGAAGGCTATTAAATATTTCAATATGGAAGCTCCTATATATTTGTTTTCTTATCCCTACTTCCAATTACACATTCACCTATTTAAATACCAAATTTGAAATTCTGAAAATAAAAGGGGAGATTAATAAAATTGAAAGTGAAAAAAAATGAATTAATAAATAGATAAAACTTTGGTTAATATGAATAGAAAAAGAAAAGAAGAAAAACAAATAGTCTCAAAAATGAAAAGGGAGAACTTTCCACAAAGGAAGAGGAAATTAGAGCAATAATTAGGAACTATTTTGTGTTATGGGCCAGGACTCTGAAACAGGATTCTTACAAGATGTTAAGTCAATGGACTTGATGAGACAATGGTTATCTAGTTTAGCATGATGCTTAATAGTTCTCTAAGTTCAGTATGATTGATTTAATCTTACAACAAATAATAGCTTCCTAGTGATATAATGATTGGTTTATACTCAGTGTAGAGTATATAAGCTGGGAGCCTCAGCCAGATTTAGAGAGCTAGAGAAGACAAAAGACTGGAGGCTGAAGCACAAGCCCTTGGACTCAGATTCATTCATTCCATCTCACACCCTCTGGTGACAGGCCTGTTCTCCTGCATTTTTCTCCACTGAATCCAAGACTCCAGAAGGCCTTTAAGAAAGCTAACTGGGTCCCAGGAAAGAAGACAAGACTTTGAAAAAGATAAAAGATTTGGACTTTAGCCCCTGGCTACTCTTGTGGTGATTACTCTACTGAAACGAAGACTGCCCAAAGACCTCCAGAAAACCAAACTAAGAACACTATAATTTTGCCCCACTATATGTCAATAAATTTGATAACCTAAGTAAAATGGAAGAATACCTACAAAAATAGAGATTGCCTAGATTAATAGAAGAAGACATATACCAATTAAATAGTCCCAATTTAGAAAAAGAAATAGAACAAGCTATTAATCAACTCTTTAAGAAAAAATCTCTAGGACAAGATGGATTTATATGTGAACTCTACCAAACATTTAAAGAACAATTAATTCCAACATGATGCAAATTATTAGAAGAAATCAGGAAAGAAGGAGTCCTACTTAATTCCTTTTATGACACAGGTATGGTGCTGACACCGAAAGCAGGAAAGCTGTCAAAACAGAGACAAAAAATTGTAGAACAATTTCCCTAATAAATGTTGATGCAAAAATTTAAAAAATATATTAGCAAAGAGATTACAGAAAGTCATTCCTGGATTAATAGATTATGACCAAGTAAAATTTATGCCAGGAAGGCAGGGCTGGTTCAGTATTAGGAAAACTAGCATAATTGACTATATCAATAACCAAACTTAAAAAATCATGTGATTATCTCAATACATGCAAAAAAAGCATTTAATAAAATCCACCCTTCCTTCCTATTAAAAACACTAGAGGGTATAGGAATAAGTGGAGTTTTCTTTAAAACCATTAGCAAGCATCACATATAATGGGGACAAACTAGAACCATTCCCAATAAAATCATGTTGAAACAAGATTGTCCACTATCACCCTTACTATTCAATATTGTATTAGAAATTAGAAGTGTCTGAGGCCATATTTGAATTCAGGAACCATATCTACTTTATGACATAACTGTCCACTTCTACTACTGGGCTGAAATTACTAATATTAAATGACATTATAGATAGATTATTTAACTTGGAACCCAGGTTCTATTTTAGATATTTACTAGGTGTGTGGCCCTAGACAAGTTATTTCTCCTCTTTTAGCCTCATTTCCCTCATCTGTAAAATGGGAATAATAATAGTATTTACCTTCTAAAGTTATTGTGAGAATCAAATTTAAAGTACTTTGCCAATATTAAAAGTTGACAAAAATGTGAATTAATATGATTCAACATGAAGAATTTAAGTATTCTTAAGTAGTTATAAGTTTCCATCCCAGACTGGGAACTTCTAAAGTCATCTGAACTCTGTTTGTACCAAGGTATCAGACTAAGCTTTACATTTTAAAAGTAAAACATATATTTGGTATTAAAATAATTAACTAATAAATTGAGTAAATATTCATGATTGGGAATTTGGTGTTTCTTTTCCAAAATCCTAGTAACAAAATCTCTGGGAATATTCATACTCCTATTACAGAAAATAATCCCATGTATAACTACAAAAGATGGAGGGAAGATTCTGTCCTGCAGTGTGTATCTCTTTTCTTGTTCTTGGCTCACTAGTAATCACTTACTAAGTCATGCCTTGGGGGCATCTCTGTCTCAACTCCCTTAGTTCCTCCTTGGAAGATGGAAAGTAGGCTTTAGTGCAAAGGATTTTCTTTCCCATCTTGTACTGGGTTTCAATATGAATTCTTCTGCACGGCATACCTTCTTCCTAGAAGTCTCTCACTCCCTAAAATCTTCATTTCCTGATACAACTAAGCTCCCTCTGTGTAAAGCATTGCACTAAATTATAGGGGATATAAATACACTTACTGAAAACTTATCCTGATGAATTATCACTCTCTGTAATCAGATTTTATGGAAGATGTAGTCAGAGAAATACAGTATGTCCCTATTACTTACTACTTCCCCACAAATTGTAGCTCATATCCAGTTTCTAAGTATAGCTTATAGGTATATCACAAAAACTTAATTATACAAATACACACATATAATAACAGAGCCCATTATCACACATATGTACATACATATACACACAAATATAAAATATGTATGTGATTCAAATTATGGTCATATAAAATTTACTATAATTATATACAAAGAAAAGATTAGAATTATATGAAAGACCATTTTTGGTAGTTTAAAATCTAAATCATAAGCAAATATATTATCACATGTCAAGAGTTAAACAGCATACCAAATACAAGAGTCACATATGCATAGATAACAAAGCATCACATAGCAGAGTTGCATGCATTAGATAAAATATGGATTTCCTTTGCAATATATATAGAAACCTACATAATGTATATTTTACTTTGGTGACATGGATAATTTGTTTGACTATTCCCTCTGGAGCAACAACTGCTAGTCTGACCAGAAAATACTGAAATTTCCATAGCAATGCCCTTTGTGTAGGTATTCTGAGGCTTACTGACCTATAGTATCAATTTTGGTCCATGGTTGATTACCATAGTTTCTAGCTCTCGATGAGTCACTATCTAAATTTTCCTGGGGCCTCTGCAGTCAAAAGTACTAGTCAAGAATGGAATAACTTTTGTATTCTTACTTTCTTGCCCTGTTCATACATGCCTTCCATGGTAGAAAAGATCCTCATTAGCTTGATGTAGTTTGAATTTTTTTTCCACAATGCCAAATTTGTCAGGCTAGACCATTTCTTTTTGTACTTCTGTTTTTGATCCTCAACTATGTGGTAATAAAAAGAATCACTGAAAGGCATCTTTCTTTGCAAATTTCTGAAAGTAGTCACTAAAGCTAAAGATAGTCTTCAACTAAGACTAAAAATCTTTCTTATTGATATTTTCTCAGTGGCCCATAAAGAAAAAATAAAGACAGTGAATTTATTTTTGGTTCATATCTTGTTTAAATACTGGTTTACCAAAAAACCTAAAAGTAGTCTAGGACTGCTAACAAGTTTAATTAAGACTGGTAATTTTAAGTCAAGGAAGAATCTTTAAGCAAATTGTCAAATAAAAAGACTAGTCTCTGCTGGATGGTAAAAGAATTTCAGAGTGCCAATTCTGAGGGAATCAGTGAGGAGAGGTTTCCATTAATCCCAATTTAAAATGTTACCTTTTTTTAAAATGTTGCACTGAATTTTTATTTTAGTATTTTCAGTGTTGAGCAATTATATTTTAATGTGGATCAGTAAACTTGGGAGTTTTGGAGGCCATTCACCTCCAATTTGACACCTTTGAGCCATAATGTCTTTCCACTATTTTTCATAAATAATCAAAGTACATGTTGTGGTGCATGGGAAGAGTGCTTGATTAGAGTTCAAAGGACTCAGTCCAACTTTTGGCTCTCACACTCAATGAGACATAACCCATTAAAACCCATCAGGGGATCCTTTCATCAGTTCCTGCTTTGGGCTTGTTATTGAAAATTTCATGTGACTTAGTCATATCAGTTCATAACATCTATCATGGGCCATGGAAAAATGACAGAATAAATGTCTTCATTCTTTATGTTTGAGTTCTGCCTCAGTTCTATGAAGTTGTGTGGATGTTTTAATATCTCTAATCTTCAAATCTTTCATCTGCAAAAGGAAAATATTGGACTGGATGGTCTTTTCCACTCTGAATCCTGGATCCCATGATTCCCTCAGTATAATATGTAATATGTTTGGAAACTAATGGGAGAAGAACTAATTTAAAAAGTTAAAAGTCCTGATTCAATTCCTGAGGAAATATTCCTTGTGTAATACATAATAAAACATAATGTAATGTAATGCAATTGTAAAACATAATGCTATTGGCTTTAAAGAATCCCACAAATTCTAAAACAAGGAAAGATTTTAATGAGAACAGACAAATAAGAAAGAGTGAGAACAAAGAGCAGGAGGGGGATGGTATTGACAAAGCAGCTGAAAGGCAGGGAGAGTTGGGCAAGAAAAGAGGCAAAGACAGTGCTGATGAGCATAAAGAATATGGTGTTTCCCAGTTTCACAGCTCAGTTTTACTTCTACCCGAGTAGGTGCCCTTAAAGCATTCCCCATCTCCTGACTCAATTTCAACCTTCTTGGGCTGAGGGAGGAGAAGTGGGGATGGGGGTGGTGAGTGACACCATCAGCACCACCCATGCAGCAGTTTTGTCCACCCTCTATGAAATGTTTACAAAAGACTTTAGTTAAAGCGAAACAGGAAGGACATGATACATCTGATTTGAGAATAGAAGCATACCCTGTGACAGAAGAGTTTGACGCTTCAGGTCAAGCCAGGAGAAGATACACTCCTTTTGATCTAGAAATTATCAAATATCTGAAAATGCTTGCACTCCTTATGGGTCCACATCATCTTATGTTAGCATGGTATTAGAGAATTTGCCTTATTAAATTTTAATCCCTACTGTTTGGTAATCTATAGAAAAGACATCCTTAGAATCTAGATAAAATTTGTTGTGGCTTTCTGAGTATAGTAAACTCTGTAAAATACAAGCCCAATAAAATAGGCTACCTGGAGTTAATATGCCAGTTGCCTTTGATCAACTAGGAGATTTAGGTCCTTAAGCAAACACTTTAGAGCAGATTAATTACCCTATAGCAGCATAAGAGCAAATTGCTTCTGCTGCTATCAAAGCATGGGGCACCCTCCCAAGAAGGCAAGATAGAGGGGAAGGCTTCAGGAAAATAACACAAGATCCATATGAACCCTTTGCTGATTTCTTGGGACATCTGCAAACAGCTGTCATATGAATTATTGGTCAAAATGCAGCAACAGAAATTGTGATGACAACTTGCTAAGGAAAATGCTAATGAAGTTTGTAGAAGAATTATAATAGGACTACACAAGGATACTCCTTTAAATGAGATCATAAGACGCTTTGCCAGAATGGGCATAATTACCTTTTATACCCAGGTTATGATGCAGACTTCACAAGATCTGAACATGGGAAGACAAGGTCTCTTTTGGCAAGGGACTTCCAGAAAAACTCATCAATGCTTTCAATGTGGTAAAATCGGGCATTTGAAAGCTCACTGTTGGCATAGAAGATAGGATGGGAGAACAAAACCCCAAATCCTATGTGCAAAATGCAACAGAGGCTTCCATTGGATATCAAAATGTAGATTGACTCAGGGAAAATAGAGGCGAGGTTTGGATCCCAGGCCCCAGGCAAAAAAACACTTGGAGCATGATGGCAGCTGATGTTACACCCAGAGAGTCTTTAGAAGTTCAATACTCTGACATGGTCAATCAGCTGAGAAGAAACATGGCAGGAGAAAGGGATTACATGATCAATCATCTGAGAAGAAAGCTGATGGGGGAAAGAGATTTCAATTGGGGAGAATAGAGTTGTATGCAGCTGTGACTACTGAGATATCACCTGGAGAAAAGAAATCTGTCCCTGTCCAGCCTATAGATCCTTTGCCTCCAGACACAGTAGACTTGACCATTTTACCTGCTGAGAGTGTTTACAAAACAGTGTCTATCCATACACTAATTTAGGAAACTGGGGAATGTGTAGCTAATATCCCTGTCACTAATACAGGTAAACAACAAGTAAACAGGTTATCAACCAGGAGAAGTAGTAGTGTCAGGTTTACTGATACATGCTCCTAATAGGCAATTTGGTGGAGATTTTGACTCCCAGCAATAGAATCCAGGAATATTCTGGATTGCAGTTGTTATAGCTGACCATCCTATGCTCACTATCTGAGGTGTGGTTCAAGGAATTGCCATAGCTAGAATAAAATTAGTAGCTTCTAATATATATCAGCTCTTTAAGGAACTTCAAGAGCAAGTAAGAAAGCACCAAAGTAAGATTTATATCTTGCATATCCACTCATATAGTGGACTTCCAGATCCTATTTTTTTGTGGAAATTCAAAGGCAGATAGTCTTCTATGTTAGCCAATACTCCTTTATTTCAAGTAGCCATGAATCTCATTCTAAATATCATCTGGCTGCTCAAGCTTTATGTCTGCAATTTAGGATAACAAAAGAGGAAACTAGGAGCATGGTAAAAGCCTATACAGCTTCTTGCCTTCCTTTCCATGCTCCTACATTCCCTCCAGGCAAGAACCCTCATGATTTGAGACCTAATGAAACTTGGCAAACAGATGTGACCCATTACTGTAATGTCTGGGCTAGCTATCTCGAGGACTTCTCTGGAATCTGGAGTCTGAGATCGAGCTTGAGCACACTTTGTCTTGAGTCTCTCTTGATTCTGCTTATTTCAAGTCCTCTCAGTCCTTATATACTGTAGTACAATTACATCTCTACATCACACTGAGCATTTGTCAACTGTAGAACCATTACATCACCATACTAAGCACTAAGTATATGTAAACTAGAGAAGCATTATCTCATCAATCACACTAAACATACTGAGGAAAAACAGTAAAAACTGTTGTGAGTATCCTTGTTTCAAGGATACTTTTCCAGAGTAAACAACCTGTTGTAAGTATACTTGTTTAAATTATACTTTTCTAGAGTTTCCAGCCTTCTACTCATTATAAATCTTTTGGTTGTCTGTCTTTTACCCATGTTGTAGTAGATATCTTTTCAGGATTTACTTTTGCAATACCAGCAGCAAAAGAGGCAGGCTGAGTGGTCACTGAATTCCTTATACAAGCTTTTGCAATTATGGGTGTGCCACAAGCAATAAAAACAGATAATTGACTTGCATATACTTCTCAATATTTTTCACACTATTGTTCACAATATCATATTTTACACACCACTAGCATACTGTTTAATCCTCAAGATAAACATAGAAAGGAGAAACAAAGACATCAAGATGCTCCTCCAAAGACAGAAGAAAGGGGGAGCCACAGGTAACCCTAGAGATCTTTTAAATTCAGCTTTTTATACTGTTAGTTTTTTTTTTTTTTAATAAAGATGCACTGGCTCAGAGAGACAGGTTTTATAACCCCAGTGCAAGCAGCTCCACTGTCTGTAGATAATCTCCAGGTGAATGGCAGGGGGAGAGGGTTTACTTGTATCTCTACAGATGGAGAAGGAATCAGATGGGTACCAATGAGCCATATTTGCCTTGTTAATCAGAGAGAGACAGAAAAAGAGAAGACCCTTGCAACAAAGAAAAAGATCCAAGAAACATCAGTGGTTCCATTTCTGACTATATGTGCTACTGAAAAAGCATGGCTTGTTAACTCAATGTGTATGATGATACTGTTGCAGGACTTCAAAATCTGTAGGAATCATTGGGTTCCCTGACACATTATGAGACTGATGCAGGACTTCAAAACCTGCAGGAAGCATTGGATTCTCTGACACATGAAATAATGGACTATAGTTTAGTTTTGTACTATCTCTTGGCTGCTGAAGGAAGTGTGTATGTGTGATTGTTATTTGTATAACCTCCTTCTAGGACTTATGGACATGTATAATTCCTTATGTTGATTTATATTTCTGTTATATCACTACTAACCTATATTATATTACTATGTACTTGTGTAATACCTGCCATGCTGATGGATTTATGTATACCTGTTTCAAGTAAGACCCTTCATCCCGGAGGAAATCTGCTAACAATATCTGGTTTGACTTCCCATTTCCCTTTGGAGTTCACCTCCCTTCCTTAGAAGTCAGTGTTTTAAAACAAAAGAAAGCGGGAGATGTAATGGGCTGAAACTGAGCAGATGCACTTGGACAGCCAAGCACTTAAAGCTAATTAGTTATTGGACAATACTCCATTAACATATGCTTGCAAAATGGCCTGCCCCACTATCCTGTGCTGGCTTTATCTGTTGGTGGATACAGAGAATGGTAGGAGGGATTAGAAGGTGGAGATAGAAAAGTGAGACTGACCTCTGGTCGGGAGAGTCCTGTGTCCATTCCTCTCATTTGGACATAGAATAAAGATCAAAGACTTTTGCTTATCCTGACTCCCTCTGATTCTAAGCCATCCAGGGTGCTAACTTGGTCCCCACATATGTCTACAGAGATATGTTTTTTGCTTTTCTTCCCTGTTTTGTATATCAGGGTCACATTTAACTGCTACAAGGAATTTAGTCAGTCCTTTTCTTCTGTTTTTGAGAAGAGTTTATGTATCATAGGACATAATCTTTATGTGTTTCAAATAATTCACTCGTCCATTTTTTCTATCCTGGATTTTGTTTTATTTTGCCTTGTTTGTAAAGAATGATTTCTTTGGAAGAGGCTTTAATTATACCTTTATCACTTTCTACCTATGAAAAATTAACTGCTCTAGTCGGTTTTCTTATTTGAAAATTGGACTGTATACATATCTATATATATTTTTTTTAGTTTTTGAGAAATAGCTTTATTTTCCTGGATCATCTTATACTCTACTTTTGTTTTAAAATTTATCTGTTTGTCAGCATTTCTACTTTTGTTCTTATTTGGTAATTGTTTACTGTCAGTTCTTTTACATGTCTCACATTTGTCTCTTTCCTTTTACTCATAAGGTCATCATATTGGTTTAATCACCAATCACTTTCTCCTCTATATCTTTTTCTACCTCATATCCCTTTAATCCCTTTCTTCTAATAGCTGCTGAAATAATTTTACTACTACTAAAGCCAGAATGTCTCATTCACTTGTTCAAAAAATCCTCAGGGGCTACTTATTATTGAAAACATTGGCATGGCATTTAAAACATTCTACATGTCAGTTCCAACTTAAGTTTTTCAAATTACATTCATCAAATTCTCTATATTCCAGCTAAACTAGACTATAGTTATATGCCGAAATAATGACATGTTACTAATGGCTCTATATATTTATATAGGCTGCTTCCTTTGTCTTAACTGGGTTCTCACCCTGTCTTTGTCATTCAGAACCCAGATTTTCTTTTATCTTCCAATGAAACACTCTTCCTCTCAACCTGACTATAAAGCATTCTCTGATAAATTGAGATTACAGGATTTTCTCCCTTCTCAATTGTTTAGAAGTATTTCATCTGGATCTCTTTTTGCTCTCTTTTCATTTTATCATACTTATTATTAGGGCATGAAACATTTCCTGACTCAATCATATCCCTAGTAGACTCTAACTTCAGGAACTGTCACTCAATAAATGTTTGGGACGAGATGGCCTCATAGATCCTTTCCAGCACTGTATCAATGAGCACATGCTCATATATCTTTGTATTCTCAATGACAATTGTGGTGTTTTGCATAAAGTAGTCATTCAATAAATTATTGCTAATGTGAACTAGAATATATTCACTATTATTCTGCCATTTCTTTCAATGTAATCTGTACTTCTGAAGTAAATACACACTTTCATAATGGTATTCCAGTCATGGATCAAATTCCGCAAAAAAACTTTGAATCAAAGTGATGAAGTGGAATTCAGCCTCACTTGCTGTATGATGTACAATTGACCGAATCTTTCACTTTTATCTATAAAATGTGAATAATAAATACATATATAATAATTATCATACATAATATAAAATATATTACATATAAAATTATGACAATATTTCATGTTACATATTATATTTGTACATATATTTTGTTACATATAAAATACTTATTTATACAATTTTATTTTATATAATATTATTTATACAATAAAATACTTATATATACATAATATAAAATATATTACATATAAAATTATGACAATATTTCATGTTATATATTATATTTGTACATATATTTTGTTATATATAAAATAATTATTTATAAAATTTTATTTTATACAATATTATTTATACAATAAAATACATATAATTTATATGTAATGTAAATACAAATATAATGCACAACATGAAATGTACAAAATATAAATTAAGCCTATCTCTCAAATGAAATAATATAAAAAAAATTTAATAATTCTTAAAGTATCCTATAAATGCTATTTATACTATAATTATAATTATTTGTGATATTTTTCAGTCATGTCTAATACTCTGTGACCCCATTTGGAGTTTTTGTGACAAAGATAATAAAATGGTTTGTATTTCCTTTTTCAGCTCATGTTCCAGATGAAGTAACTGAGGCAAAAATGGTTAAAGTGACTTGCTCAGGATCACACAGAAAATAAGTCTTTGACATCATATTTGAACTCATGATGAGCCTTCTTAACTCAGGTTAATACTTATGTATTCTGAATGACATTGTTTATCTTTTCAAGTTTTTGATATACATTTGTATTTTATACTTCAGATTTTTTTTATTGTTTTCTTCTATATCTCTGCAATATTTAAAAATAATGGTCTTCCAACTCTGAGACACCACTACACACCTGTCAGATTGGCTAGAATCACAGGAAAAGATAATGTGGAATGTTGGAAGGTATGTAAGAAAACTGGGACACTGATACATCCAGCCATTCTGGAGACTGATTTGGAACTCTGCTCAGAAAGTTATCAACTGTGCATACCCTTTGAGCCATTAGTGTCACTACTGGGCTTAAATCCCAAAGAGATCTTAAAAAAGGGAAAGGGACCTGTATGTGCAAGAATGTTTGTGGCAGCCCTCTTTGTAGTGGCCAGAAACTGGAAACTGAGTGAATGCCCATCAATTGGAGAATGGCTGAATAAATTGTGGCATATGAATGTTATGGAATATTATTGTTCTGTAAGAAATGACCAGCAAGATGATTTGAGAAAGACCTGGAGAGACTATGCTGAGTGAAACGAGCAGGACCAGGAGATCATTGTATTTTTCAACAACAATACTATATGATGATCAATTCTGATGGACATGGCCCTCTTCAACAATAAGATGAACCAAATCAGTTCCAAAAGAGCAGTAATGAATTGAACTAGCTACACCCAGTGAAAGAACTCTAGGAAATGAGTATAAACCCCTTCATAGAATTCCCAATCCCTCTATTTTTGTCTGCCTGCATTTTATATTTTCTTCACAAATTAATTATACACTATTCCAAAGTCCGGTTCTGTTTGTACAGCAAAATAACTGTATGGGCATGTATACATATATTGTATTTAACATATACTTTAACACATTTAAAATGTATTGGTCAACCTGACATCTGAGGGAATGGAAGGGGGGGAAGGAGGGGAAAAATTGGAATATAAGGTTTTGCAATTGTCATTGCTGAAAAATTACCCATGCATATATCTTTTTTTGTTATTAAATGCTTATTATTTTTATTATTAATTTTACCAATAAAGATGCTGAGATCCATTGAGAAACCCAATATTATAGACTGAATAAATATCCTTTGGAGTTATTGCTTGAACAGTTTACCAATACAGAAGAACCCATCATAAATTAAACTCAATTTCGGCATTTATACAAGCTGTATCTTGTTTTGTACAATATATACCTTCCTGAAAAGTTAGCTGAATTTGAATTTGAGTAAATAGTATTGTACTGAACTTGTTTTTTTTTCCTTTTTATTATTATTATTATTATTATTATAGTAACTTTTTATTGACAGAATCCATGCCAGGGTAATTTTTTTACAAAATTATCCCTTGCACTCATTTCTGTTCCGATTTTTCTTGTTGCACAGAGAGAATTGGATTCAGAAGGTAGAAATAACGCGGTAAGAAAAACAAAAATGCAAACAGTTTACATTCATTTCCCAGTGTTTTTTCTTTGGGTGTAGCTGCTTCTGTCCATCATTGATCAATTGAAACTGAATTAGGTCTCTTTGTGAAAGAAATCCACTTCCATCAGATTACATCTTCATACAGTATCGTTGTTGACGTATATAATGATCTCTTGGTTCTGCTCATTTCACTTAGCATCAATTTATGTAATTCTCTCCAAGCTTCTCTGTATTCATCTTCCCATGCATATATCTTATAAATAAAAATTATAATAAAAAATAATGGTCTTTAAATTCTGCTCTTCATTTGTCCCATTTTTTTCCCTTCTCCCCCAGTAGTTAGGATGAAAAAAATGGATTGTGAATTTTCCTGTGATGGTGTTGTAGTCAAAAATACATTTGATTCTAGAAATAATAGGGGCCCTCTTATGGAAATGGGTGGTGGGGAGAGGTAATATGAGGAGACCTATGCTTTAGATAGATTAATTGTATAGCTGTGTGTATGTGCATATGTCTATATCTCTGTGTATATATATATACATACATATATTCATGGCACCTAAGACTTTGCCCTGGATCCTCTTCCTTTCTTCCTTTATACTATTTTCCTTGGTGATATCTTCAGTTTCCATGTATTTAATTCTAGGTAAATGATTCACATAGCTAGACATGGAATCCATACATAAAAAACCGCATGGCAAAATATATTAAAAGTTATAACATCTAAGCTCTTCTAGCCATAAGACATCTGTGCTACATTGGACTAATTGTAACAGCTCTTTCAGTCTTCTTTCTGAATGAAATAAAATGATTAGTTTCAATGTTTTTCTAAGGTTCCCTCTAGATTTATCATTCTATTATTAAAGCATAGTAATATTCAAGCTAGCTTTTTGGAGGAGTGCAGGAGGCAGGAGAGCCATCAAGAGGCTTGTCAAAAATGGAATGTCTCATTTCTAGTCTTTCTCAGCCCTTAAATACTCTTATTACAAATATATTATTATAGCATACTGATTATGTGTGAATTAGAGAACCATTACATTACCATGCTAAGTACTAAGTATATGTATACTAGAACACCATTATATCATCAATTCCACTGAGTTAACACCTCATTGTAACAATCCTTGTTTCAAGTATACTTGTCCAAAGCTTCAGCTACATCTGTTTTCTTTTGTTTTATAACAGGTGGTCACTCCCTCTCTAACTTCTCAGGAAGAGAGGTGAAAACACCAAAAAAGAGGCGATCATTCCCTCTCTGACTTTTCAGGACGGTGGGAACACCAAATCAGATATTGTTAACAGATATCCTTTGAGCTGAAGGGTAGTAGAAACAGATATACATAAATCCATTAGCATGGGAGGTATTATGCAAGCACATAGTAATATAACACAAACTAATAGTGATGTAACAAACAACATGAATGAATAAGAGGAATTATACATGTCCATAAGTCCTAGAAGGAGGGTAGATAAATAACATTCAAACATGTAACTTCTTTAGCAGCCAAGAAATAGCCCAAAACCCATTTATTTTCCATTACCTCATGTGCCATGAGGTACATGATGTACCTCAGGGAATCCAATGATTCCTGCAATTTATGAAGTCCTGCAATAGTCTCATCATGGAAGAGGGGGCGGAGCCAAGATGGCAGAGAAGACACACGCGATTTCTAAGCTCTTCTCTTACCCTCTTTATCAATATTATATCGAGCCTCAAAAATAGTCTTGACTGCTACAATTCGTAAAGATAAGAAGTAGAACAACTCACCGGCCGAAGAAAATCTGCAGTCTCGCCAAAAAAGGTTGGTTCCGGGGCCAGGGGGGAGATCAGCGCAGACAGGGAGAGAAATTAGGTTCGGAGGAGAGCCTCAAACCAAAAGTGAAAGCACAAATCTCAGCACAAGCCCGCAGCCCCAAACTGGAAAGGGTTTTCCTTGGGAAGGATCCTGCAGGCAGGAGGACACAGCCCGGGTTACTCAATCTGGAGCAGTGGGGAGCCTGGCGCCAGAGCTTCCCCAGGGCCGAGGATCAGGCAGAGACACTGGGGAGTTTGTTGGGGTCGGGTCGGGTCAGCTGCTAAACCAAGTCCCACAAGAGGCTCCGGCCTGGGCAGTGACACTTTCATTAGTCTCTAGCCCAGGGGACTCAACCCCCAGCCCCATAAGCAGTTTGATGCTCTGGCCAGTGCTGAACCACTCCTGTTGGGGAAGGGAAAACCTTCACCAGAGCACTCCCATACCCTGGAGCCAGAAATTTTACATCTTTCCCTGCTCTGCAGAGGAATTAACCCCCTTGCTTTGAGACCACCCTAAAGGCTTTAAAACAAATAAAAAGATGAAAAGAACGATCACAGCTTTATGCAGAAAAAGAGGTCAGCAAACCTGAAGAGACCTCAAACAGCAAAAATGCATCAGACTGTCCTCCTTACATGATGTTCAAGAAGAGACCAAAAAGTCTCAAAAGAGTTAGAAGAAAATGGGAAAAGAAAGAAAGCCTTCAAGAGAGCAACAATTTGAAATAGGAATTGGAAAAAGTAAAAAAATCTCAGGAAAGTAAGAATTGTGAATTGAAAAAATAAAAATTAAGAAAGTAGGATCTGTGAATTGAAAAGACAAAGAACACCAAAGTAGGATCTGTGAATTGAAAGAAAATTTCACAAAAAAAAATTATGAAATGGAAAAAATCACAGACCAAAACAATACATTTAAAACCAATTGACATATACAGAAAGAAGTAAAAAAGCTAATGAAGAAAAAATTTTAAAAAATTGAACTGAACAAATAGAAACAATGATTCATTGAGACAGCAAGAACAGTCACAAAACCAAAAAATTGACAAACTGAAAAAACCATGAATTATCTTATTGAAAACGAAGACTTGGAAAATAGATCAGGAGAGAAACTGAGGATTATTGGACTTTTGAAAAACAATGAAAAAGAGCCTGATACTATTTTTACAAGAAATCAAAAGAGAACTGCCCAGATGTATAGAATCAGAAGGTAAAATAGGATTGAAAGAACATCAAAACCTTCTGAAAGAAAACCCCAAAATAAAAACCCTAAGGAATATTGTAAAATTTCAGAACCATTTGATTAAGGAAAAAATTTTCCAGCAAAAAAAACATTTAAAAATTTGAGGCAAAATGGATCACCCAAGATCGGCTGCCCTACATTAAAGGAAAGAAGGGCCTGAAATATGAATTCTGAAAGGCACAAGAACTTGGGATGCAGCAAGAATAAACTACCCAGTAAGTGAGCATTTTCTTCCAGGGAAGAAATGGAATTTAATGAAACAAATGAATTATTTGTTTCGAAGAAAACCAGAACTAAAAAAAAATTTGATCTCCGCTAGAACCCAAGAGATGCAGAAAAAGGTAAAATAACTTGAGAATTGTATTTGTTGTGGATATACAAAAGAATACAAGTATAATTTGATTGTAATTAAACCAAAAAAGGGAAGTAGATATGGAAAAGGGATGAGGCAGAATAAGGTAAGGAGGGATAAAAAGAGGGAAACCACATCCCACAAAGAGGCAAAGGAAACAATCATATCTGAGGGAATTTAGAGGGAGGACCATTTGGGGAATCTTACTCCATCAGAGTTGGCTAAAAAATAATTGACATTTGTTTTAGAGAAAATTCTCCTGCCCATTAAAACGGGGGGAGAGGAAAAGGAAAAAGAAAAAGAGTAATAAGGGAAGGAAGGGGAAAAGACTGAAAGGGGGGGAGTGAGGGATTAAAAGAGGGGCATCGTGAAAAGAGGGGACATAAGTTTAAAAGGGGGAAAGAGGGTTGGGGAGGTAAGAATAAGTAAAGCACAATCTGGGGTTATTAGGGATGGAGGAACAGATTTAGTAATTCTAACTGAAATGTGAATGGATGAATTTTCAAAGAGGAGGCAGAAGCAGACTGATCAAAGTCAGAACCCCAATAGTTGTTTACAAGAAACACATTTAAAGCAGGAGCATATAGAGAAAGGTGGCTGGAGCAAAACTATTATGCTTCAGGTGAAGAAAAAAAGTTAGGGAGCCATCCTATCTCAGATCCAAAAGAAAAAATTGATCCAATTAAAAGAGATAAGGAAGGAACACATCCCCAAAGGGAATAAAAACGAGGCAAATCAATATTAAACATATATGCACCAATGGAGGCATCCAACTTCCTAAAGGAGAAATTAAGAGGTTGCAAGAAGAAATAGACAACAAAACTGTAATAGTGGGAAATCTAACTTGCACCTCAGAATTAGACAACCAAACCAAAACAAATAAGAAAGAAATTAAAGAAGTAAATAGAATATTGAAAATTAGGTTGTTGATCTTTGGAAAATTGAATGGAATAGAAAGGAATATACTTTCTTCTCAGCAGTTCATGGAACCATTCAAAATTGACCATATTTAGGACATAAAGACTAAATTAAATGAAGAAAGCAGAAATATAAATGCTTTTTTTCAGATCAATGCAAAAAAACCACATTAAAAAAAAGTTAGGGGAAATAGACCAAAAGTAATTGGAAACAAAAACCATCTTAAAGAATGATTTTGAAGCAAAATTATAGATACAATTAATAATTCCCACTAAGATAATGACAATGATGAGACATCAACCAAAATTTGGGATGCAGCCAAAGGGTAATAAAATTTTAATCCTTAGAGGCTTATTAATAAAACAGAGAAAGAAAAGAAAAATTGGGCAGCAAACTAAAAAATACTAAAAAGACCAAATTAAAACCCCCCAATCAAATAAAAATTGGAAATTTAAAATTAAAAGGAGAAAATTAAAAATATTGAAAGTAAAAAAACTATTGAACAATTAATAAAACTAAGAGTTTTCTATGAAAAGCCAATAAAATAGATGTTTTGGAAACTGATTAGAAAAAGGAGGAGGAAAATGAAATTATATCTTAAAAATGAAAAGGGAGAACTTCCACCAATGAAGCGGAAATTAGAGAAATAATAAGGAGTTATTTTGCTCAACTTTATGCCAATAAATTTGATAACCTGTGAAATGGGATACCTCCAAAAAAATAGACTTCCCAGACTAACAGAGGAGAAAGTAACTTCCTTGAATAGTCCCATTTCAGAAAAGAAAAGAAAGGCAATAAACAATCCCTAAGAAAAAATCCCCAGGACCAGATGGATTTAATTGAATTTAAAAACATTTAAAGAAAATTTCCAATGTATTAAAATTATTTGATAAAAATAGGGAATAGAGGAGTCCTACCAAATCCTTCTATGACACAGACATGGTATGATACCTAAACCTGGTAGGCTGAAAAAGAAAGAAAATTATAGACCAATTCCCTAATAATATTGATTAAAACTTTAAAAAGAATTAGCAAAAAGACAAGAAAATCATCCCAAGATAATAAACCATGATCAAGTAGGATTTATACCAGAATAAAGTTTTCAACATTAAGAAAACTATCAAATAATTCCATGTTAAAACCAAATTAAAAAACCATATGATCATTCTGATGCAGAAAAAGCATTTGATAAAATCCAACATCCATTCCTATTAAAAAACATTGAGAGATAGGAATAAATGGATTTTCCTTAAAAAATTGGCAGCATCTATTTAAACCATCAGTAAAATCATATGTAATGGAGACAAATCAACCATTCCAATAAGATCTGGAGGAAACAAGGTTTGCCCAATCACGTTACTATTTAATATTGTATTAGAAACGCTAGCTATAGCAATAAGAGGGAAAGAGATTAAAGGAATAAGAATAGAATGAGGAAGCCAAATTACACCTTTGCCGATGACATGATGGTATACTTAGAGAACCCAGAGATTCCTAAAAAATTATTAGAAATAATCCACAACTTTAGCAAAGTTTGTTTTATAAAAAACCCACATAAGTCATCGATTTTATATATCATAAAAATCCAACAGTCAGAGTTACAAAGAGAAATTCCATTTAAAGAACCATGATAATATAAAAATTTAGGAATCATCTGCCAAGGGAAAATGAAACTTTAGAGCAAAATTACAGACCACTTTTGACACAAATTAAGTCTGACTAACCAATTGAAAAATTAAATGCCTTGGATAGGGCGAAAATATAATAAAGATGACAAATTACCAAACTAATCATTTATTTAGCATACCAATGAGTCCCAAAAACTATTTTAATGACCTAGAAAAAATAAAAAGTTCATATGGAAAACAAAAGGTCAAGAATTTGGGAATTAATGAAAAAAATCAAATGAAGGTGGCTTAGCTTAAGATCTAAAATTATATTATAGAACAGCAGTTACCAAAACATTTGGATTGGCTGGAATAGATTATTGATCATGGAATGATTAGGTTCTGGGATAAAAAGCAAAAAATAAACCTAGTTTTGAAAAACCCAAAGATCCCAGCTTTTTGGGATAAGAACTTACTGTTTGATAAAAAATTTTGGGAAAAATTGGAAACAAATGGAGAAACTAGGATTGATCCAACTTAACACCGACACCAAGATAAAGGTCAAAATGGGTTCATGACGTAGGCATAAAGAATGAAATTATTAATAATTAAGGGAACAAGGATAGTTTACCCCAACCTGTGGAAGGAACAGACCAAAGAGAACAGAACAATTGATCACAAATAAAATTTGATTATACCAAACGAAAAGTTTTACAAACAAACAAGCAGACAAAAGATTAGAAGGGAAGAAAAATTAAAATTTTTTACAGTCAAAGGTTCTGATAAAGGCCCCATTTCCAAAATATATAGAGAATTAACCAATTTTAAAAAATCAAGCCATTCTCCAATTGAAAAATGGTCAAAGGAATGAAAAGAATTTTAGATGAAGAAAGAAACATTTTTAGTCATATGAAACGATGCTCCAAGTCATTATTAATCAGAGAAATGCAAATTAAGACAACTCTAAGATACTACACAACCCGTCAGATTGGCTAAGATGACAGGAAAAAAATGATGATTGTTGGAGGGGATGGGAAAACTGGGACATTGATGCATTGTTGGTGGAGGTTTGAATCCCCTTTTGGGAGAGTAGTTTGAACTATGTCAAAAAAGTTATCAAACTGTGCAAAACCCCTTTGATCCAGAGTGTTACTACTGGGATTATATCCCAAAGAGATTAAAAGAAGGAAAGGATCTGTATGTGCATGAATGTTTGTGGGCCTTTTTTAGTGACTAAAACTGGAAACTGAATGGATGTCCACAGTTGGAGAATGGCTGAATAAATTTGGTATAAAGAATATTATGGAAATTACCTGTAAGAAATGACCAACAGGATAATTTCAGAAAGGCCTGGAGACTTAACGAACTGATGCTGGAGGAAATGAACAGGACCAGGGAGACTTATATACTAACAACAATACTATGTGATGATAGTTCCCATGGACCAGCCACCTCAGAACGAGATCAATAAATATTTCTAATGGAAGTAATGAACTGAGCACTATGCCCAGGAACCTGGGAGATGACTAAAACCATTACATTGAATTTAACCTATATTTATGCAACCTGCATTTTTGATTTCCTTCAAAGCTAATTGTACAATATTTCAGAGTCTGATTCCTTTTTGTACAAAAAATAAGTTTTAATAAGTTATACTTATTGTGTATCTAATTTATATTTTAATATATTTAAAATTTACTTATCCGCCATCTAGGGAGGGTGGAGGGTAAGAGGGAAAAATTTGGAACAAGAGGTTTGGCAATTGTTAATGCTGTAAAGTTACCCATGTATATATCCTGTAAATAAAAGTCTATTAAATAAAAAAAAATCACACTTTTAGTACAATTAACAGTGAAAGAGAAGCATGATTAAAATGCTGACAAAGACACAGCAAGACTAGTTAGAACCCAAAACTTGGGGGGTCCTAAGATAATTGTAATTTGATTGGCCCAGGACAGAATTTAAACTGTTCTCTAGACACTGACCTTTCTCTTTGATCAGACTGTATATCAGTACTAGATGCAATGAGTCAAAGAAGCAGAAAATCAATTATCATATATCTAGAAGAAATATATCTTGTTACAAAAGAGGCAAGAACAAGAACAAGAACAAGAAGGAGATGGAGGAGGAATAAAAAGAGAAGGAAAAAGAGGAATAAGAGGAGGGAAGGAGAAAAGAAATAAAAAGAAAAAAAGAAAGAAAAGGAGAGAGGGAGGGAGGAAGGAAAAAAGAAGGGAGGGAGAGAGAGAGAGAGAGAGAGAGAGAGGGAGAAAGGGGAAAAGGAAGGAAGGAAAAGAAATAAAAGGAGATTATAAGGGCCTCTTTGCTACCACTGAGACAAAGTTTTTGTTGCTTTACCACTACTCAGATCTGGGTTTCAGTCTTGCTCACAGTTTTAAGGTAAGGAACACTAGAAATTATAGCTAGAGTGTTTCATGGACCCTTTACACTGTTTCAAAGTAGAAAGGAGAATTTGTGGTCACTCTCAGACCAGCACAGGACAAAGGATTAGTAAATATACTTGGAAGAATTGAAAACTTACAGGTTCCTAGAAAGATCACAGAAAACAACTGCACAAAATTCCTGAAGCTTGTGTCAATTCTTTATCCAACCTGGAAACAAAACCCTACTTACAAGAGTTAAAAATCAAATAATATGCTGGACAAATGAGCAAACAATAGAAAAAAATCTGACTACAGAAAGTTACTATGATGACTAGGAAGGTCAAAACACATTCTCAGAAGAGAACAAAGTTAAAGCTCCTACATCCAAAGCCTGCAAGAAAAATAAGAATTGATCTAAAGTTATGGAAGAATTCAAAACAGATTTTGAAAATTAAATAAGAAAAGTTAGAAGAAAATTGGGGAAAAAAAGTGACAGTAATGCAAAATGAAATAAAAAAATTTAATGGGGAGAAAAATGCTTTAAAGAGCAAATTTTGCCAAATGCAAACAAAATTCCTTTTAAAATCTCACTGAGGAATTCCTTTAAAATTAGAATTGAGAAAATAGACACTAATGACTTCATAAGAAACAATAAAACAAAACTAAAGAATGAGAAAAGAAAAAACAATGGGAAATGCCTCAATTGACCTGGAAAATAGATCCAAGAGAGATAATTTTAAAATTATTGGACTACTTGGAAGTCATAATCAAAAATTTAAAAAAATAACATAATAGCCTAGACATCATCTTTCAAGAAATTATTAAAGAAAATTGTCCTTTTCTATTGTCTGTATTCTAGAACTAGAGGATACAATAGAAATTGAAAGAATTCACCAATTACCAACTGAAAAAGATCCCAAGATGAAAACTCCCAGAAATGTTATACAAAATTCCACACCTCCCAGGTTAAAGAGAAAATATTTCAAGTATCCAACAGAAACAATTTAAATATAGATGGGGCACAGTCAAGATAACACAAGATTTAGCTGCTTCCACATTAAAGGATTTGAAAACTTGGAATATGATATTATGGAGAGCAAAGGAGCTAGAATTACAACCAAGAATTATTTCACCAGCAAAATCAGTATATATTCAGTGAAATAGAAGACTCACACATTCATGATGAAAAGACCAGAGATGAATAGACAATTTTACTTACAATACAGGAATAGGAGAAGCATAAGGAATAATCAGGAATGGGAAATCAAAATAGATATACTAAGGTTAATTTGTTTACAATTCTACATGAGAGGATGATACTTGTAACTCAAGAATTTCTCATTATTGAGGTAGATAGAAAAGGTTTGTGCATGTATTTATGTATGTGTGTAGATAGATAGATAGATAGACAGACAGATAGATAGATGATAGATAGAAGAGACAAGTATGAGTTGAATATGAAGTTATATCTTTAAAATAAAATTAAGGGTGAGAGAAAGAGAAATGAGGAGATGGAATGGCAAAAATTATCTGCTACAAAAGAAGCAAGAAAATGTTTGTACCATGTAACAGAAGAAAGTCAGGGGAAGAGGAATGAGTGACTCTCACTCTCACCAGAATTGTCACAAAGAGGAAATAATATATACACTTAATATGAGTATAGAAATCTATCTTACCTTACGGGAAAGTTGGAGAGGAAGTGGTGCAAGGTGGAGGTGGAGTGGTGGGGAGGAGAACAGAGAACATATCAGGCAAGAAGGTGGTCAGAAGTAAAACATTTTTGAAGAGTCATTGGGTGAAAGGAAAAAAAGAACAGAATAAATGGGGGAAATAACATAAGCAATAATAATTGAGAAAAGAATTTCGAAGCAAATTTCTCAGATAAAGATCTCATTTCTCAAACATATAGGGAAACTATAATTGGCAATAGCAATAGCAATGTGTGCAGCTGAGTCAAGAAGCTAGCTAGACCAGAAGCCATGAGACCAGCACCACCAGAGTAGAACCCAGGCCCAATCTCTCCCAGCCTCTCTTCCTGTCTCCCTGCCTCCATTCACCAAAAATTGTCCTTTCCTATACAGCACATCAGGACTTGCACAGAGAGTGGGCAGGGGCCAATCTTTATCCAAGCATGTATATTAATAGAGTATAGTCCAATTACTATTTAGCCTCATGTGCTTGGGACCTCAGTGCATCAACTCAAGTCTCAGCCCATTACATCTCCCACTTTCTTTTGTTTTAGAACACAGGTGGTCATGCCATCCCTGACTCCTCAGGGAGGTCAGAGCCCCCAAGGGGAGGTGATCACACCCTCCCTGACTTCTCAGGAAAGGAGGTGAAAGCACCGAAAAGGTGATCACGACCCCCCTGACTTCTCAGGAAGGGAGGTGAAAGCATAAAAAGGAGATGATCATGCCCTCCCTGACATCTCAGGAAGGGAGATGAAAATCACCAAAGGGAAATGGAGGTTGCTAGCGGGTTTCTGGGCTGAAGGGTCAAATTTATATATATTTTTAAATAAGAGCCTGAACATCAAAAGCTCCTATGGAGACAGAAAAGATCAAGGCATAAACTTAGAAGATATCAATGAAATGAAAACACCTATAAGCAAAATCTCAAATTAAGAAATTTGAATTTCATATAAGTCCGATGAGAATCCTAGAAGAACTAAAAATTGTTTTCTACATAAGAGTGGTAGAAGAAAAAAATAGAAAAAGAAGAAAGCGAAGGAAGAAAATAATGGAAAGATTGGCTTGGTAAAAATGTGCAGAACCTTAAAAGTATAATTGGCCAAATGGAAAAGGCTACATCAAAAACTCACTGAAAAAAGTAATTCCTCAAAAACTAGAACTGAGCAACTGGAAGCTATTGACTCCACCAAACATCAAGAAACAATAAAACTAAGTCAAAAAAATGAAGGAAAAAAATGAAAACTCTCATTGGAAAAGCAACTAACTTGGGAAAAAAAAGATTGAGAACTTTTACTTTAAGAATTATTGAATTTATCTATAAACCATGACCAAAGAAAGAACCTAGATATTTCTCAAGAAGTTCTCAAGGAAACTTTCTCACTATAGTAGAACAAAAGGGTTAATTAGAAATTGAAAGAATCTACTAATCATCACTTGAAAGAGATCCTAAATGAAACTCCCAGGTACATTCGATTCAAATTTGAGGCAGAGCCAAGATGGCAGAGGAAACACATGCAACATTCTAAACTCCTCGCATACCCTCACAACTAATTACCAAATTCAGCTTCAAAAATAGTGCTTAACTGATAAAATTCACGAAGATTGGAAGTACAATAATTTACCAGCCAAAGATAATCGGGATGATCTCCAGAAAAAGGTTTATCCTGAGCAGCAGAAGCAGACCAGTGCAAGCAGGGATAGAACCAGAGGCTAGCAAACTCAGCGAACCAAGGCAAGGGAAATCTCGGTGGCTGGAAAATTTAGGGGGAGGACTCTGCCACAGGTTGGCTGTTCTGCTTTGGTTGCAAAGCAGTAGACCAGCAAAGAAATTAAAGCCAAAGGTAGAATGTACTCCAAAAAAGGCCAGAATCTAACAGGATTTGGCTAGACCCTCACAAAACCAGAAGTGAGTGATGAGCACAGATCATAGCACAGTTGTGCAGCCACATTCCGCAGCATGAGGCTTTTGCCCGAGGCAGTCACAAATCTGCTGGGCATGGGGGCTCAGCCCAGGGCAACTTCTAATCTGAACAGCAGGGTTCTGGCCAGTGCAGTCACACTTCCAGCACACTGGGGGCTCTGCCCAGGGTAGTAACACTTATGCAGCAGCCTGGCCACTCTTTGCAGCCCATTTGCAAGACAGCTACTGTCTATTTGTCCCTGTTCTACAGAGGAAGCTGAGAATCTACTTGTGCTGAAGGCAGACCCCACGAGCTGTAAAAAATGAGTTAAAAAGCCAAATGGAGCATTGATAGTTTCTATACAGAAAGAGAGCAAAGTTTCAACCTCAAGGAGACTAATAAGAGACAGTCTTCAGACAAAAACCCAAATGGGCATGTAACCTGATCCTTATCAGACAAGGCTCTCCTAGAATAAATTATAAAAAATCTTAAAGGAAAGCTAGAAGAAAAATGGGGAAAGGAAAGAGAAACTAATGCAAGAGTGTACAGAAAAGGCTTATAACTCACTTAAAGAAGAATTTGATGAAGTGGAAAAATAAAACCTTCCTGAAAGGTGAACTAGAAAAGGTAAAGAACTCCCAGGGAAACAAAATTTGTAAACTGGAAAAGATAAAGAACTTCAAAGAAAGTAGGATTTGTGAATTAGAAGAAGAAAACAACTCAGTAAAAAAAAATTAGTGAAATGGAAAAAAAATTCCATAGAGCAAAGCAACTCATTTAAAAACTCAATTGAGCATATACAAAAAGTAAAAAAGGCTAATGAAGAAAATAACTCAATAAAAATAAGAACCGAACAAATAGAAATGAATGGTTTGTTGAGATATCAAGAAGCGCAAAACTTAAAAAAATGAAAAAATAGAAAAAAATGTTAAATATATACTTGTAAAAAGTAAAAAAAATATATACTTGTAAAAAAAATCAGACCTAGAAAATATATCTAGGAGAGATAATCTGAGGATTATTGAACTTCCTGAAAATCATAATGAAAAAAAAGAGCCTAGATACTATTTTACAGGAAATCATCAAAGAGAAGTGTCCAGATGTAATAGAATCAGAAGGTAAAACAAACGTTGAAAGAATTCACTCAACACCTTCTGAAAAAGACCCTAAAATAAAAACTCCAAGGAATATTGTGGCTAAATTTCAGGACTATCAGACTTAGGAAAAAATATTACAAACAGCCAGAAGAAAACAATTCAAATACCATTGCCACAATAAGTCACAATAAGAATCATTCATGATCTAGCTGCTTCCACATTAAAAGATTGAAGGGCCTCAAATCTGATATTCCAAAAGGCAAAAGGACTTGGAATGTAACCACAAATAAACTACTCAGATAAGCTGAGCATTTTCGTTGAGGGAAGAAGATGGACATTTAATGAAACAGATGAATTCCATTTGTTTCTAAGGAAAAAAAAAACAGAACTAAACAAAAAATTTGACCTCCAACTATAGGACTCAGGAGAAGCAGGAAAAGGTAAAAAGAACTCTTGAGAGCTGTACTTCTGTTATGGATATACATAAAGAGTACATGTATAATTTGATTTTACCGATATAACTTAAACAGGGAAGTAGAAATGGTAAAGGGATAGTATAAGAAAAAGGGAAAGGGGGAGATAAAAAGAGGGAAACTACATCCCATGAAGAGACAAAGGAAACCTATCATATCTGAGGAAATTTAGTGAGGGGGAAGGAACATTGTGTGAATCTTACTCTCATTAGAATTGACTCAAAGAGAAAATAATTGACATATTTGGTTTACAGTGAAACTTCTCTCACCTCATTAAAAAGTGGGAGAGGAAAAGGGAAAAGGAAAAGAGTAATAAAGAAAAGGTACAAGAAAAGGGAAGGGATTCAAAGGGGAGAGGAGAGATTCAAAAGAGGGAGAGCTGGGGAAGCCAAGTGGTACCCATAAGTTGAAATACTGGGGAAAGGGGTAAGGAGGGGCAAGAAAAAGAAAAGCATAATCTGGGGATAATAAGAGGGCAGGAAATACAGAAAGCAGACTGGATCAAAAGCCAGAACCCTACATTATGTTGTTTACAAGAAATACATTTAAAGCAGGGAGATACATACAGAGTAAAAGTAAAAGGCTGGAGTAGATATATTATGCTTCAGGTGAAGTAAAAAAAGCAGGGGTAGCCATCCTTATCTGAGAGCAAGCAAAAGCAAAAATTGATCTAATTAAAAGAGATAAGGAAGGATATTATATCTTGTAAAGGGTAAAGTAGACAATAAAGCAATGTCAATATCAAACATATATATACCAAGTGGTATAGCATCTAACTTCCTAATGGAGAAGTTAAGAGCGTTGCAAGAAGAAATAGAGAGCAAAATTATAATAGTGGAAGATCTCAACCTTGCACTCTCAGAATTAGATAAACCAAACCACAAAACAAATAAGAAAGAAATTTAAAGGTAAATAGAATTTTAGCAAAATTAGGTATGATAGATCTCTGGAGAAAACTGAGTGGAGACAGAAAGGAGTATACTTTCTTCTCATCAGTTCATGGAATATATACAAAAATTTACCATATGTTAGAACATAAAGACCTCCAAATTAAATGCCTGAAGGCAGAAATAGTAAATGCATTCATTTCAGATCACTACATTCACCAAAAAGTTAGGGGTAAATAGACCAAAAAACAATTGGAAACTACATAAACTCATCCTAAAGAATGATTGGGTGAAACAGCAAATAATAGACACAATTAATAATTTCATTCAAGAAAATGACAACGATGAGATATCATACCAAAATTTGTGTGATGCAGCCAAACTGGTAATAAGGGGAAATTTTCTATCTTTAGAGGCTTACTTGAATAAAATAGAGAAAGAGAAGATCATTGAATTGGGCTGGAAACTTAAAAAGGTAGAAAAACACCAAATTAAAAAACCCAATCAAATACTAAACTTGAAATTCTATAATTAAAAGGAGAGATTAATAATATTGAAAGTAAAAACAAAAACTATTGAATTAATAAATAAAATTAAGAGTTAGTTTTTATGAAAAAAAACCCAATAAAATAGATAAACCTTTGGTAAATCTGATTAGAAAAAGGAAAGGGGACAATCAAATTATTAGTCTTAAAAATGAAAAGGGAGAACTTTCCGCCAATGAAGAGGAAATGAGAGAAATAATGAGTTCCTTTGCCCAACTTTATGTCAATAAATTTGATAATCAAAGTGAAATGGATGACTACCTCCAAAAATATAGGCTTCTCAGATTAACAGAAGAGGAAGTAAATTGCTTAAATTGTCCCATTTCAGAAAAAGAAATAGAACAAGCTATTAATCAACTCCTTAAGAAAAAATCCCCAGCACTGGATGGATTTACATGTCAGTTCTACCAAACATTTAAAGAACAATTAGCCCCAGTGCTATATAAACTATTTGAAAAAAATAGGCAATGAAGGAGTCCTACCAAATTCCTTTTATGACACAGACATGATACTGATACCTAAATCAGGTAGGTTGAAAACAGAGAAGGAAAATTACAGAGCAATCTCCCTAATGAATATTGATGCTAAAATCTTAAATAAGATATTAGCAAAAAGACTACAAAAAATCATCTCCAGAATGGTGTATTCACCATGATCAAGTAAGATTTATACTAGGAATGCAGGGCTGGTTCAATATTAAGAAAACTATTAGGATAATTGACCATATCCATAACCAAATTAACAAAAACCATATGATCATCTCAATAGATGCAGAAAAAGCATTTGATAAAATTCACCATCCATTCCTATTAAAATACTTGAGAGTATAAGAATAAATGGACTTTTCCTTAAAATAATCAGTAGCATCTATTTAAAACCATCAGGAAGCATCATATAGAATGGGGATAAACTGGAACCATTCCCAATAAGGTCAAGAGTGAAACAAGGTTACCCACTATCACCATTACTATTCAATGTTGTATTAAATATGCTAGCTTCAACAATAAGAACTGAGAAAGAGATTAAAGAAATTAGAGTAGGTAATGAGGAATCCAAATTATCACTCTTTGCTGATGATATATTTAGAGAACCCCAGAGATTCTACTAAAAATCTATTAGAAATAATCCACACATTTAGCAAAGTTGCAGAATACAAAATAAACCCACATAAGTAATTGGCATTCTTATACATGACTAATAAAATCCAACAGAGTTACAAAAAGAAAATCCATTTAAAGTAACTACTGATAATATAAAATATAATATAAAATCTATTTGCCAAGGAAAAATCAGGAACTATATGAGCAAAACTACAAAACACTTTTCACACAAAGTCAGATCTAACCAGTTGGAAAAATATTAAATGCTCTTAGACAGGGTGAGCAAATATAATAAAGATGACAATAGTATCTAAACTAATCTATTTATTTAGTGCTGTACCAACCAGACTCCTAAAAAACTTTTAATGACTTAGAAAAAATAACAACAAAGTTCATATGGAAAAAAAAGGTCAAGAATTTCAAGGGAACTAATGAAAAAAAAAATCAAATGAAGGTGGCCTAGCTGTACCAGATCTAAAATTATATTACAAAGCAGCAGTTACCAAAACCATTTGGTATTGGCTAAGAAATAGACTAGTTGATCAATAGAATAGGTTAGGTTTAAAAGACAAAGTAGTCAATAACTTTAATAATCTCATATTTGACAAACCCAAAGACCCCAGCTTTTGGGATAAGAACTCACTGTTTGACAAAAAATGCTGGGAAAATTGGAAATTAGTATGACAGAAACTAGGCATTGACCCACACTTAACACTGTACACCAACATAAGGTCAAAATGGGTTCATGACCTAGGAATAAAGAATGAGATTAAAAATAAATTGAAAGAGCATAAGATAGTTTACTTCTCAGACCTGTGGAGGAGGAAGGAATTTATGACCAAAGATGAACTAGAGGTCATTATTGATCACAAAATAGAAAATTTTGATTATATCAAATTGAAAACTTTTTGTACAAACAAAACTAATGCAGACAAAATTAGAAAAGCAGAAATACACTGGGAAACAGTTTTACAGTCAAAGCTTCTGATAAAGGCCTCATTTCCAAAATATAGAAAGAATGCACTCTATTTTGTAAGAAATCATGGTCAAAGGATATGAAGAAACAATTCTCAGACAAGGAAATTAAAACTATTTCTAATCATATGAAAAGATGCTCCAAGTCATTATTAATCAGAGAAATGCAAATTAAAACAATTCTGAGATACCACTATACACCTGTCAGATTGGCTAGAATGACAGGGAAAGATAATGTGGAATGTTGGAGGGGATGTGGGAAAACAGGGACACTAATGTATTGTTGATGGACTTGTGGAGGGCAATTAGGAACTATGCTCAAAAAGTTACTTATCTCCTCCTCTAGCTGGCAGGTAGTCCAATACATGCTAAATATGTTGAAATACATGTTAGATCCAAAATATGTATACATATTTATACAGTTATCTTGTTGCCCAAGAAAAATAAGATCAAGAAGAAAGAAAAGGAAAAACTAAGAAAAAAAAATAATATGCAAACAGATAACAACAGAGAGAGTGAGAATGCTATGTTGTGTCTCACTCTATTCCCATGCTTCTCTCTCTGGGTGTAGATGGTTCTCTTCATCACTGCACAAATTGAAGTAGTTTTAATCATCTCAATGTTGAAGAGAGCCATGTCCATCAGAATTGATTATCCTATAACCTTCTTTTTGCCTTGTATAATGATTTCCTGGTTCTGCTCATTTCTCTTTACATCAGTTCATGTAGGTCTCTGTAAACCTCTCTGAAATCATCCTACTGGTTGTTTCTTACAGAACAATACATACCTAATTTTTCTAACATTTTGTTTATCTCCCTTTTTTCTTATTTATTTTGTGGTTTGATTTTTCTAGTTCTGAGAGAGCAAGGTTGAGATCTCCCACTATTATAGTTTGGCTGTCTATTTCTTCTTGCAGTTCCCTTAATTTCTTCTGTAAGAATTCCAATGCTATACCACTTAGTACTTATAGGTTTAGTACTGATTTTGCTTTATTATCTATGATATCCTTTAGCATGATATATTTTACTTCTTTATATCTTTAATGAGATCATTTTTTGCTTTTGCTTGATCTGAAATCAGAATGGCTACCCCTGCTTTTTTTTTTTACTTTCTTGAAGCATAATAGATTCTGCTCCAGCCTTTTACTCTGTACATATACAGCATGTATTGCTCCACTTTAAATGTGTTTCTTGTAAACAACATATTACAGGACTCTGGTATTTAATCCAATTTACTATCTGATTCTGTTTTATGGGAGAGTTCACCCCATTCATATTTACAATTAAAACAACTAATTCTGTATTTCCTGCCATCTTATTAACCCCAAATTATACTTTTCTCTTTCATTTCCTCTTTCCCTCCTTTTCAGTTTTTTACTTATGAGCACCACTTGCTTCAAGCAGTTCTCCCCCTTTACAATCCCTCCCTCTCTCTTATACCTTTCCTCAACTATTTCTCTTTTTTCTTTATATTTATCCTACCATTTCCCTTTTTGCCCTTCCATTCCCACTTTTCTATAAGGTCAGAGAAGTTTCTCTTTGAACCAAATATGTCTAATATTTTCTCTCTGAGGAAAGAGAAAAGTATAATTTGGAGTAAATAAGATGGCAAGAAATATTGAATTAGTATTTTTAACTGTAAATGTGAAAGGTGTGAACTCTCCCATAAAACATAAGCAGATATCAGACTGGATTAAAAGCCATAATACAATAATATGGTGTTTACAAGAAACATATTTAAAGCAGGGAGATACATACAGAGTAAAGGTAAAAAGCTGGAGTAGAATCTACTATGCTTCAGGTGAAGTCAAAAAAGCAGGGATAGCCATCCTTATCTCAGATTAAGCAAAAGCAAAAATTTACCTAATTAAAAGAGATAAGGAAGGAAACTATATCTTGCTAAAGGGTACTATAGACAATGATGCAATATCAATATTAAACATATATGCACCAAATGGTATAGCATCTAACTTCCTAATGTAGAAGTTAAGAGAGTTGCAAGAAGAAATAGACAGCAAAACTATAATAGTGGGAGATCTCAATCTTGCACTCTCAGAATTAGATAAATCAAACCACAAAATAAATAAGAAAGAAATTAAAGAGGTAAATAGAATATTAAAAAAATTAGGTATGATAGATCATTGGAGAAAACTGAGTGGAGACAGAAAGGAGTATACTTTCTTCTCAGCAGTTCATGGAACCTACACAAAAATGGTCATATATTAGGACATAAAGACCTGAAAATTAAATGCAGGAAGGCAGAAATAGTAAATGCATCCTTTTCAGACCACATTGCAATGAAAATTACATTTAACAAAAAGTTAGGGATAAATAGACCAAAAAGTAATTGGAAACTACATAATCTCATCTTAAAAAATGATTGGGTGAAACAGCAAATTAATAATTTCACTCAAGATAATGAAAATGATGAGACATCATACCAAAATTTGTGGGATGCAACCAAAGCAGTAACAAGGGGGAAATTTTATATCCTATAGGCTTACTTGAATAAAATAGAGAAAAAGAAGTTCAATGAATTGAGCTTGGAACTTAAAAAGCTAGAAAAAGATCAAATTAAAAATCCCTAATCAATTACTAAATTTGAAATTCTAAAATTAAAAGGAAAAATTAATAATATTGAAAGTAAAAAAAGAAACAACTATTGAACTAATAAATAAAACTAAGAGTTGGTTTTATGAAAAAAAATAAAATAGATAAACCTTTGGTAAATACGATTAGAAAAAGGAAAGAGGAAAATCAAATTGTTAGTCTTAAAAATGAAAAGGGGGGACTTTCCACCAATGAAGAAGAAATTAGAGCAATAATAAGGAGTTACTTTGCCCAACTTCATGCCAATAAATTTGATAACCTAAGTGAAATGGATGACTACCTCCAAAAATATAGGCTTTCCAGATTAACAGAGGAGGAAGTAAATTGCTTAAATAATCCCATTTCAGAAAAAGAAGTAGAACAAGCTATTAATCAATTCCCCAAGCAAAAATCCCCAGGACCAGATGGATTTACATGTAAATCCTACCAAACATTTAAAGAATGATTAGTCCCAATGCTATATAAACTGTGACAGATATGGTACCTAAACTAGTTTGAAAACAGAGAAAGAAAATTATAGACCAATCTCCCTAATAAATATTGATGCTAAAATCTTAAATAAGATATTAGCAAAAAGAAAATCTTCCCCAGGATAATATACCATGATTAAGCAGGATTTATACCAGGAATGCAGGTTTGGTTCAATATTAGGAAAACTATCAGTGTAATTGGCCATATTAATAACCAAATTAACAAAAACCATATGATCATCTCAATAGATGCAGAAAAAGCATTTGATAAAAATCCAACATTCAAAATCCTATGTTAAAACCACTTGAGAGTATAGGAATAAATGGACTTTTTCTTAAAATAATCAGTAGCATCTATTTAAAACCATCAGTAAACATCATATGTAATGGGGACAAACTGTAACCATTCCCAGCAAGTTTCATGAGTGAAACAAAGTTGCCCACTATCACCATTACTATTCAATATTGTATTAGAAATGCTAGCTTTGGCAATAAGAGTTGAAAAAGAGATTTAAGGAATCAGTGTAGGCAATGAGGAAACCAAATTATCTCTATTTGTTGATAATATGATGGTATACTTAGAAAATCCCAGAGATTCTACTAAAAAGTTATTAGAAATAATCCACATCTTTACCAAAGTTGCAGGATACAAAATAAACCCACATAAGTCATCAATACTCTTATATATCACTAACAAAATCCAACAGTTAGAGTTACAAAGAGAAATTCCATTTAAAGTAACTGCTGATAGTATAAACTATTTAGATATCCATTTGCCTAGGGAAAATCAGAAATTATATGAGCAAAAGTAGTATTTGACAAACAGAAATCCGGAGAGAACCTGCTGGAAAAATTGGTAACTAGTATGGCAAAAATTCCTAACACTGTATATCAAGATAAGGTCGAAAAGGGTTCATGATCTAGACATAAAGAATGATAGTATAAACAAATAAGAAGAACATAGCATAGTTTACCTCTCAGATTTGTGGAAGAGGAAAGAATTTGTGCCCAAAGAAGAGCTAGAGATCATTGTTATTCACAAAGTAGATGATTTTGATTATATTAAAAAGAGTTTTGTACAAATAAAACGAATGCAGACAAGATTAGATATGAAACAATAAATTGGGAAGACATTTTTAATCCAAAGGATATGATAAAGGCCTCATTTCTAAAATATATAGAGAACTGACTCAAATTTATAGTAGTTCAAACCATTCTCTAATTGCTAAATGGTCAAAGGATATGAACAGACAATTTCCAGATGAAGAAATTGAAACTATTTGTAGTCATATTAAAAGGTGCTCCAAATTACTAGTGATGAGAGAAATGCAGATTAAGATAATTGAGATACCATTACACATCTGTCAGATTAGCTAAAATGACAAGAAAAGATAATGATGAATGTTGGAGAGGAGATGTGGGAAAACTGAGATGTTGTTTGTGGGACTGTGAATGCATCCAACCATTTTGGAGAGCAGTTTGGAACTATGCTCAAAATGTTATCAAACTGTGTATACCCTTTGATCCAGCAGTGTTTCTACTGGGCTTATATTCCAAAGAGGACTTAAAGGAGGGAAAGGGACCCACATGTGGAAAAATGTTTGTAACAGTCCTTTTTGTAGTGGTTAAAAACTGGAAACTAAATGGATGCCCATCGATTGGAGAATGGCTAAATAAATTATGGTATATGAATGCTATGGAATACTATTGCTGTGTAAGAAATGACCAGCAGGATGATTTCAGAGAAGTCTAGAGAGACCTACATGATCTGATGCAAAGTGAAATGAGCAGAACCAGGAAATCAATATATATATGGCAACAATAAGACCATATGATGATCAAATCTGAAGGACATGGCTCTCTTCACTTCTCAGATGATTCAAATCAGTTCCTCTTGTGCAGTGATTAAAAGAGTCATCTACAACCAGAGAGAGAACCATGAGAGAATATGGAACACAATATGGCATTCTCACTCTCTCTGTTGTTATTTGCTTTTGCATTTTGTTTTTCTTTGTGTCTTTTTAGTTTTTTCTTCCTTCTTGATCTTATTTTTCTTGGACAACAAGATAACTATATAAATTTGTATACACATATTGGATCTAATATGTATTTCAACATATAGGGTGGGGGGAAGAAGGGAAAATTTTGCCACAAAAGATTATGCAAGGGTCATTGTTGGAAAAATTACCCATGCATATGCTTTGTAAATAAAAAGCTTTAATAATTTTTTTTAAAAGAAAATTATGCATTTTGAAAATAAAAGGCTTTAATAAAACCAAGAACAAAAAAAATTTTCTCTGAGCCAAATCTGCTGAGAATAAGATTCACACAATGTTCATTCCCCTCCCTTCTTTGCCTCACTTATAATAGGTTTTCTTTGACTGTTAATGAGATGCAATTTCTCTCATTTTACCTCCACTTTCCCTTTTATCTAGTACAATCTCCTTTTTCCTCTCTTTTTATATTATACTAGTAAAATTAAATTATATATGCACTTTCTATGTATATCTATAACAGAAATACTGTTCTCAAGAGTTCTTTTCTTTTTTACCTTTTTATAATTTTCTTGAGTTCTATATTTGGAATTCAAATTTTTTGTTTAGTTGTGGTCTTTTCATCAGAAATAAATTGAATTCACCTGTTGCATTGAATGTCCATCCACTTCCCTGAAAGAAAATGCTCAGTTTAGTGGGATAATTTATTCTTTGCTTCATTCTAATGATTCCAGGCACTTTGAGCCTTTAAAGTGGAAACTGCTAGCTCCTGGGTAATCCTTATTGTGGCTTCTTGATATTTGAATTGATTTTTTTTTCCTGACTGCTTGTAATAATTTTTCCTTGGTCTAATAGTTCTGAAATTTAGCCACAATATTCCTTGGTGTTTCGATTTTGGGATCTCTTTTAGGAGATATTTGGTGAATTCTTTCAATGGATAGTTTATCTTCTGATTCTATGACTTCTGGGCAGTTCTCTTTTATGATTTCCTGAAAAATAGTGTCTAGATTCCTTTTTTCTTCATGGTTTTCAGGAAATCCAATAATTCTTGGTTTGTCTCTCCTAGATCTATTTTCCACATCAGTTGTTTTCCCAAGTAGGTATTTTACTCCCCCCCTTTTTTTTTTCATTGACTGATTCTTGATGCCTCATTGAATCATTCATTTCCATTTGTTCAGTTCTGATTTTTAGAAAATTATTTTCTTTATTTACTTTTTATACTTCTTTTTGTATTTGTCCAGTTGAATTTTTAAATGAGTTGTTTTGGTCTATGGATTTTTTTTTCATTTCACAAGTTTTGTTTTGCCAGGAGGTTTTTTTTTTTGTTTCCATTTTGTCAAATTTATCTTTTAATGAATTATATGCTTTTACCATTTCACTAAGTCTATTTTGTGTTGCCCTTCCCAAACCCTCTTGTAAAATTCTTATTTCCTTTCCACATTTTTCTTCTAGCTCTCTTTTAAGATCCTTTTTAATTTCTTCTAGGAGAGCTTTGTGTGATGTGGGACAATTTATATTAATCTTTAAGACTTCGTCTGGAGATGATCTGCTTTTAATGTCCTCAGGGTTTGAAATCTGTTTTTCTCTTTGACCATAAAAGCTATCTATGTTCAGAGATTCTTTTGCTTTTCAGCAGGTGCATTGATTTAGTGCTGACTCACTTTCAGTGCTGGGTGGACATGGCCAGGTCATGTCAGATTCTGAAGTTTTGGGGTTCACTATTTACCTTTTGTGTTTTATAACTTTTTTGCTGATCTACTGGCTTACAACCAGGGCAGAGTAGCCAACACTGCTGTAGATTTCTCTCTGAAGCTTGTCCATTGCCTGGAGCTCCCACTACCCCAGAGCTGCACAGACTGCACTGGTATCTGTGCTAAACCTGCTTGTGTTTGGCCCACCTCCCTCTGTGCCCGATTGAAACAGATCTTTTCTGGTGATCTTCAAAATTATCTTCTGCTGGTAATTTGTTGCAGTCCCAATATTCATGGATTCTTCCAGTCCAGAGCCTATTCAGAGGCTGGATTTCCCAAATATTCTGAGGATTGTGGGAGAAGGTCAGAAAGAAATGTGTGTCCTCTCTGCCATATTGGCTCCACCTTGAAACTAAGAGATTCTGATTAGAACAAATCATTCTTTTTTGCATTAATTATACTATATTTTTAAAATGTTTTTTAATTTTTTAAATGAGTTCCAAATTTTCTTCATCCCCTTTTCTCATGGCCCCCTATAGAAGGCAAGCAACAAGATATTGATTATAGATGTGATATCATGCAAAACATATTTCCATATTAGCTTTGTTATAAAACACACATGTAAAAATATGTTTCAATCTCTGACTTCTAAGTTTATCAGTTATCTCTCTGGTAATAAATAGCAATGTTCATTATGGAAATTTTACAATTGCCCTGGCATTGTCAGAGAAAATCTATTGCAGTTGATGATCCTTACAATATTGTGGTTATTGTAGAAAACAAACAATAATCTGTGAACAGTAGTAGCTGCTCTACTGGAGACAGACCTTGCTAGGTATAACAATGCTATTTTCTTCCTTCTTTACTTCCTTCCTTTTTCCTTTCTTCCTTCCTTCCTTCCTTTCTTCCTTCCTCCCTTTTTTTCCTTCCTTTCATCTCTTCTTTCTCTATATCTATCCACATAGGAAAACCATACCCTCACATGTGGTGTTCTATCCAAAGGAATATAATTTTGATCGTTTATACTTCACAAGATATCTTAGGATTTGGAAGTAGATTTTTTTTCTTCTTTACTTATTTATTCTATCATTTTAAAAAATTAGGCAATTAGCTTTTTTATTTCAAGTATTTTTCACTGATGATTTCTTGAAAATCCAGACCTAGATAAAGCCACTGTAAATCAAATAGAGCTACCTGATTAAGCCTTTAAACTCAAATCGCTCTGATGGTGAGTATATGTAGTAACTGCTTCTGTTCTGGCCAGAAAACTGGAAGTTCTTCCCCTTCCAGAATGACTTTCTAAGAAGGCAAATGGCCTCAATTCATATCTTTTCTTTAATCACAGAATGGGTGTTGCCTCAGACAAACTGAGATCTGGAAAAAATCTTAAAAAACCTTAAAGAGGACTAAGTCACCTGTTGCATCTGGGTCCATAGCCACTTGTTTTAAGTTATTTCTTGTCACTGGACCTAAGAGAGTGTGAGGTTTTGACTTTGTATAACCCTATCTCACTTAAATCCAATTCACTTGCACATCAAGACACTATTCTCCTGATGTCATTGATCCTCTTTAAGAATAAAAACAACAGCCCTGCTTCTGCTCGCTTCACTTTACATTAGTTCACACAAGACTTCTCAAGTTATTTTCTTTCTGCACCTATTGAGATAATCACATTATTTTTTATTGTTTTTGTTATAGATAAGTTCAATTAGATTTATAGTTTTACTAATACTGAACTAGACTTTTATTCCTGGTATAAATGCTACCTTGTCAGTGGGTATGGTATGATCTTTGTGACATATTGCTATAATCTTCTTGCTAGTATTTCATTTAAAAGTTTTGCATCACATCCAGAAAAAAGAATGTACTGACTGAATATGAATTCAGTCATAACATTTTCACCTTTTTTGTTGTTGTTTGCTTGCTTGCTTTTTTCCCCATTTTTCCCCTTTTGATCTGATTTTTCTTGTGCAGTATGATAAATGCAGAAACATATAGAGAAGAATTGCACATGTTTAATACATATTGGAGAAAAATTTGAAACATAAGGCATTGCAAGGGTGAATGATAAAAATTATCTTTGCATGTATTTTGAAAATAAAAAGTTATCAAAATCTTTTTAAAGTTTTCCATTAATATTTAGAGAAATTGGCATGTAATTTTCTTTTTCTAGTTTTGTTCTCCATGATTTAGGTATTAAACTATTTATGGCATAAAAGGAATATGATGGAACTTCTTAACATATTTTTTCAAATAATTGATAGAGTATTGGAAATGATTAATCCTAAATGATTGATAGATTTCATTTGCAATTACATCTGACTCAGAAACTTTTTCTTAGAGAGTTCCTTTATGGCTTGTTCAAGTTCTTTTTATAAAGATGGAATTCTTTAATTGGAATATCATTAAGTAAAATACTTCCTAATAACTGCTTTGATTGCAGCTTCATTGGTGGTACATTTACCTCCTTTCATTTTTTAAGACTTCTAATATGGTTATCTTCCTTTTTTAATTGAATTATTCAATATTTTATTTTATTGGGGTTTTTCATAATAGCTTCTATTTTATTTATTAATTTAATGATTTTTTACTTTGAATTGTATTAGACTCATTTTAATTTTAAAATTTCTATATTGATGTTTAATTAAAGATTTCTAATTTGTTCTTTTCCTAGTTTTGTTTTTTGTTTTTTTTGGTTTAGTTTAATGCTTAATTTATCTGCTCTTTCTCTCTTTTACCGGATGTACATGTTTAGAGATATAAAATTTCTCTTAATTACTGCTTCAGCTGCATCCTACAAATTTTGATATGTTATTTCATTAATGTCATTCTACAATGGAATTATTGATTGTTTCTATGATTTGTAATTTAACCAATTCATTCTTTAAAATTAGATTATTTACTTTCTAATTTTTTTCTTTGCTTCCATGACTCTTTATTAAATGTAACTTTTGCCTTTATTTTGTCTATCATGATTGCTACTACTGCCTTTCTAGATTCACTTCAAGCATATTAAATTTTATTATAGCGACTTATTTTATCTCAATATGTGTCTCTCTGTATCAACTACTTTTTTGTGAATTTCCTTACAAAATTCACAATATTCTTGTGAAGACTGTTGGATTCTGATTTCTAATCCTTTCTGATAGTTTCCACTGTATAAGTGAATTTATTCCATTAACACTAAAGTTATGATTATTAACTGTGCATTTTCCTTTATCCTATTTTTAATATATCCTTCTCTCACTTCAGAGTGTTGTGGACTGAATGTAGTCAGTGCAACATGTGTTTAATATTTCTGTCCCAAAGCATTAAGAAATTAAGTGACTTGTTTTGGGGCATATAGCAGGATGTGTCAGATGCTAGATTTGAGCCAAGGTACTTTTGCCTTTAAAGATAGTTCTTTATTTACTATACCATGCTTCCTTTCTGTTGGAAATATTAAGCTACAAAAATGAAACTAAAATAAAGCAAAGTATGTCCTCATACTTCACTTACAACATGAAGACTTTTCTTACTCCTCTAATTGCTAGCAACCACCTTCCCAATATTACTTGTATTATTATATTTCATATATATTATTTGTATAGGTATACACACAAACACACACAAACAGGCTGTCTTGTAGTTTTTCTAATATTAAATCAGCCTTTCATTATAATCTCCTTGTGAGTATTTTGTTAAAAAATTTTAATCAATATTTTTTGGAGAAATTGGTGCATAGTTTTCCTTTTCTGTTTTTGTTCTCCATGGTTGAAGTATCAAAATCAAATGCAAGCTCATTGAGGCCAGATCCTGTATTACTTTTGATATAGTATCTCCAGTATTTATGACAGTTCCTAGCATATTGTAAGAACGTAAGTTTTTTTAAAGTGATTTCTTGATAAAATAAGAGAGATTTAACTCATGCACGAGTGAGTGTGACCAAAGTAGAAAAGTAATGAAGGGAAAATAAGATAAAGGTAAAATGATTTGAGAAAATCTCAGGACTAAGACACTTTCAGCCAGGAAAATCTGAGGACACTTTCAGCTGAGAGTAGTAGAGGGAGGGAGCAATTATCAGTGTTAGTATTATCAGCAATTATCAGTTAACACTTCATACACAGTTCCCTAAAATAACATTGAAGAAAGATTTCCCAGGCATGAAGAATAACATGTGTAAATGCATGGAGATAAAAGGATGTCTCCTAAACAAACAAAATTATTTGTTTCTCATAATCTAGATCTTCTTGTGCTACTCTGTCTCCAAGGTATACTTTGTCCATGCAGAGAAAAAAAATTGTAATTTACTCTAGCATCTATCTAGGCCTTCTCACTTCAGTAATTGTATTGTTACAAAGAGAGAACAGAGAATAGGTTACACTAGGATCTAGAACACAGCAATATTTCTTTCTTCCCTCTATTTCATGCTGAGTCCTTATGTACCTGCTGGGCTTCAGGTTCCAAATCCTTTTCAAGATTGAAGGATGGATAATAACAATAGCCAGTCTGCAAATGTAGTTTTAAATGACATAATCTCCTACTTTGATTTACCTACTTTGATTTCATCAGAAAGATCAGAGATTTGGACCTCAAAAAGATCTTATAAAACCACAAAATCTAAGTTATTCATTTTACAGATGTTCTCTCTCTTGGTGATTCCATTAGTTCCCCTGAGTTTAATTACTATTTCTAGGCAAGTGACTACCACACCTACATATGCCGCTTTTCTTTATCTGCTGAATATTAATCCAGCATTACCATCTACTTAATAAACCTTTCTAGCTTGGTATTCCATAGATATCTTAAATGTAACATGTCCAGAAAGAAAATTAATATTCTTTCCCTGAAACATGTCCTTCTTCCTAAGTCTCCTAGTTCTATCAAGGCAACACCATCTTTCCAATCATATAGATCTATAACCTTTGTATCATCTTTTCTCCTGTCTAACCTTTACCCATCAAATCCAGTCACTTGCCAACTTACCTTCATTTAATGTCTCATATGTCTTTTTTTCCCACTCACATGGCCACTGTGCCCTTTCAAATATTCATCACCTTTTGCCTTTATTGAAGTAACCTTTATTTGGCCTTCCTGTTTCCAGGCACTCTCTTCTCCAGTGAATCTTCCTTATTACCATATTCCTAGTATAAAGTTCTTAGCATTTTACTTCCTTTAATCACTGACTCCCTCTTGCCACTAAGGTAAAATACTGACTCCTCTGTTTTGGCATTTAAATGCCACAATCAGTTTTCATCTTACCCTTTTCAGACTTCTCATGTATTACTCCTTAGCATGCACTGGATGTTGCAGTTAACCCGACCTACTGACGTTTGATATACACAATGGTCTGGTGTTATACTCGTCTCTCTTCTCTCAATCCTGCCACTTAAAAGGTCTATCTTCCTTAAAAATTCAGTTTATGTGACCTCTCCTATTAAGGTTTATCCTGATCCTCCTGGATTTTAATTACCTAAATTTAATTTAATTACCTAATTTCCTAAAATAACTTTTATTTATTTTGTACATATCATGTATTAACTTCTCTATATACATATATATGCTGCACAAAGATTAAGGTCAAAATGGGTTCTGGACCTACGCATAAAGAATGAGATTATAAATAAATTGGAAGAGCATAGGATAGTTTACCTCTCACACCTGTGGAAGAGGAAGGAATTTATGACCAAAGAAGAACTAGAGATTGATTACAAAATCAATTGATTAATTACAAAATAGAAAATTTTGATTATAGCAAATTGAAAAGTTTTTGTACAAACAAAACTAATTCAGACAAGATTAGAAGGGAAGCAATAAACTGGAAAAACATTTTTACAGTTAAAGGTTCTCATAATGGCCTCATTTCCAAAATATACAGAGATTTGACTTGAATTTATAAGAAATCAAGCCATTCTCCAATTGATAAATGGTCAAAAGATATGAATAGACAATTCTCAAATAAGAAATTGAAACTATTTCTAGCCATATGGAAAGATGCTTCAAGTCATTATTAATCAGAGAAATGCAAATTAAGACAACTCTGAGATACCACTACACACCTGTCAGATTGGCTAGAATGACAGGGAAAGATAATGCAGAATGTTGGAGGGTATGTGGGAAAACAGGGACACTGATGCATTGTTGGTGGAATTGTGAATACATCCAGCCATTCTGGAGAGCAATTTGGAACTGTGCTCAAAAAGTTATCAAACAGTGCATACCCTTTGATCCAGCAGTGCTAGATACTAAAGAAGGGAAAGGGACCTGTATGTGCCAAAATGTTTGTGGCAGCTCTGTTTGTAGTGACTAGAAACTGGAAAATGAATGGATGCCCATCAATTGGAGAAAGGTTGGGTAAATTGTGGTATATTAATGTTATGGAATATTATATTGTTTTGTAAGAAATGACCAGCAGGATGAATACAGAGAGACTGGAGAGACTTACATGAACTGATGCTAAGTGAAATGAGCAGAACCAGGAGATCATTATACACTTCAATAACAATACTGTATGAGCATGCATTTTGATGGAAGTGGATTTCTTCGACAAAGAGATCTAACTCAATTTCAATTGACCAAGGATGGGCAGAAGCAGCTACACCCAAAGAAAGAACACTGAGAAATGAATGTAAACTGTTTGCATTTTTGTTTTTCTTCCTGGGTTATTTTTACCTTCTGAATCCAATTCTTCCTGTGCAACAAGAGAACTGTTTGGTTCTGCTCACATATATAGTATCTGGGATATACTGTGACATATTTAACATGTATAAGACTGCTTGCTTATCTGGGGAAGGGGGTGGAGGGAGGGAGGGGAAAAGTTGTAACAGAAGTGAGTGCAAGGGATAATGTTGTAAAAAATTACCCAGGAATGGTTCTGTCAATAAAAGATAAAATTATGAAATAGTGGAAAATATATAGATATAATTATTATATCATATATCACTCAAAACAGTTTTGAACACCTACTATTTGTTATTCTGTGGGAGGAGACAAAGGAGTACAGGCATGCAAAAAAAAGACATTTAAAAATGTTTTCATTCATTTTTTATGTTTATTGCCCCATTTTAGAAAGTGGGACTTTTGTCAATTGATTTCAAGCCAGGAGAGATCTTAGAGATCAGGACATTCTCTCATTTCTAGAAGAGGAATTAGAGAAGACACACAAGACTGAACATGGACTTGACCAAGCAATGACTTTAACTTACACATGCAGAACACATTCTGCATTATTTCTCCCTTTACCTTAAGCCACTCTATAATCATTTATCATAGGTGTGGCAAAGACAATAAATATTACAGAAGCTTAGAAGAAGACAAGGTCATCTTGGCCTGCCAAAGGTCTTCACAGAAGATGAACTTAAGGGGAAGCATATAAGAGATGAAAATGAATTCTTTGGAGATGGAATCAAGTGAACAAATACATGGCACTAGGACCTAATTCTAGAATTGTCTGGATAAAAGAGAGGATTTCAGTAGGAGAATCATGCATGTTAAAATTACATAGGTGCCTGAATCCTTTTAGCATAGTCATTTTAATATAAGCTTAATCAAAATACTGATCAGTACTTACTGAAATACTGATAAAACTCCCTGAAAAGCATTTTTGAAAGGGCTCTGCAACTCATAATACCTCTATGTAAAGGACTGAAACTCTGAGTTAATGCACTGGAATCAGACAACTGAAAACTTAAGGCTAATTACCGATTGGACAATACTCTGTTAGCATATGCTTGGAAAATGGCCCTTCCCACTATTCTGTGCTGGCTCTATCTTTTGGTGTATACAGAGAATTAGGGGGTGGAGTAAGACAAGCCAGAGTCATTTTGGCAGTAGACAAGGAGAAGTGAGGTCATGGAGATCCTGCATCCATCCAATTCACTTCTACCCGTAAAGACCACAAATAAAGACCAAGGACTTTTGCTTATCCTGACTCCGGCTGATTCTAAGGGATTCAGGGTGCTAAATCGGTCTTCACACCTCTACATGATAATACTCAAATATTGACACTTATCATCTTGGAGGTTAGTTATATTCCCTGTTGTTAAATATGTTTATATAATATATGTATGTACTTCTCAATCAAAAGATCCAGCACAAGATGAAATTCCATTCAGCTAAATAGGATGATCATTCATACATATATGTATTGTAGATATGTGTATATATTATATGCATATATAATAAGGATGATCATACATATAATATTTATACACACATAATATGTGTATATATAGTGTTGATGTGTATATGTATATACACGCATGTATACACACATACAACATGTCATACTATATAGCATATATATTTGTTACAGCAAGACAAAGATAGACAGAGAGAGACAAAGAGAGATGCATATGTACATATATATATATATATATATATATATATATATATATATATATACATACACACACATTAGCTCTATTAGCTCTATCTATGATGGGCATTTTTTCAGTGGTTTAATTTGGGGGATTTAGTAGTTTCTTACAATTAAAAAAATGTTTAAGACAATGAATTCTTAATATCCCCATCACATTGCTATGGAGCCCTAAGCAGTACTTTCATTGTATATCTTAAGTGTTTCATTGTTTATCTTGGAAATTCTTACTATTGTTAAATTATTCTTATCCTATAAAATGATACATACAATTAAAGACTTTCATCACCCTGTTTAGGTAAACTAATTCTTCCCCACTTCTCTTTATTTCATAAATAGACAGATGCTTTCAACTAATGTAATTGTATTTGCTTGTGGTTGTGGTGTTTTTTTTTTCTTCTGCAAGTTAAACATCTAAGAAAAACCATATATTTTGCAATAAATGCCAAAGCCTGAACTTCTGTTGCAGACAGGATTTACATTAATCTCCTCAAGGAAATATTGCCCTCTTTAACCTACACAATGTCAAACATTCAGATATTTTGAAACATCTTGATGTTTAATTAAATTGTTCCTTTTTCTTCTAAATATTTTATCATTTATGGCATAAAAGAAAGAAATAGTTACACAGAAGTAACTGATTCTCAAAAGTCACTTACCCAGGATGAGAGAATAATTTAAAATCTTAAACATTTATAATTTCATAAAAAATTTTATACTTTTTGAATGTTATGTATTTGTATATATGGTGTACATGAGAATGCATATTAAACAAAAAAAATCAAATCCCCCTGCCTTACCTAAAATAATCAATAAGGTGCTATGCCTTTACAGCTTAACTAGCTAAAAATATGTCTCAAGCAAGTAAACAAGACTTTACACTTTATACAAAGATCCTTAAAAGCTATTGAACAAACTTAGAAGATTCAGGGCTCATAATAGTAGTCTTCAAATATTTGTTGGGGTATCATACAGAAGAGAAATGAAACATTCTGCTTGGCCCAAAGGGCCAATGTTCTATTCCAAAGGAATAGAAGTAGGGAGAATGAGTGGAAGTTGCAGAAAGGGATATATATTTTTTTTAAATTTTAATAGCTTTTTATTTACAAGTTATATGCATGGGTAATTTTACAGCATTGACAATTGCGAAGTCTTTTGTTCCAATTTTTCCCCTCCTTCCCTCCACCCCCTCTCCTAGATGGTAGGATGACCAATACATGTTAAATATATTAGAGGATAAATTAAATACAAAATAAGTATACATGTCCAAAACACGATTTTGCTACAAAAAGAATCGGACTCCGAAATATTAAACAGTTAGCCTGTGAAGGAAATAAAAAATGCAGGCAGGCAAAAATATTGGGATTGGGAATTCGATGTAATGGTTTGCAGTTATCTCCCAGAATTCTTTTGCTGGGTGTAGCTGGTTCAGTTCATTACTGCTCCATTAGAACTGATTTGGTTGATCTCATTGCTGAGGATGGCCAGGTCCATCAGAATTGATCATCATATAGTATTGTTGTTGAAGTATATAATGATCTCCTGGTCCTGCTCATTTCACTCAGCATCAGTTTGTATAAGTCTCTCCAGGCCTTTCTGAAATCATCCTGTTGGTCATTTCTTACCAAACAATAATATTCCATATTATTCATATACCACAATTTATTCAGCCATTCTCCAATTGATGGGCATCTACTCAGTTTCCAGTTTCTGGCCACTACAAAGAGGGCTGCCACAAACATTCTTGCACATACAGGTCCTAGAAAGGGATATTTTTATTTAAAATAAGGGAAATCATTTATTTATTTATTTTTCTACCAATGAATAATCCCAAACAGGACTGGGATCTTTCAGAAAGGGTGAGTTTTTTACCACTGAAGTTTTGAGCAAGGGCAAGTTGGTCACGTTTCACAATTGTTGCAGAGTAGATTCTTGATTTGGACAAGAAATAGACTAGATGACCTTATGAGTATCTCTCAACTCTAAGATTGTATGATTCTAATATTCTTTAATTATGCTATCCTGATGTTCCATATCCCATACACAGTATGAAGTCATTTTTTCCATATTTGTAAGGGTTAAAAATTCAATTTTTCATTAATATAGACAATGATGTAGATTGTTCATATACAGAATCACCTTCCTCTTGCCTATTATAGCCTTGTTCTACCTCCCCTAAATCCTATCTCCATATCAAATCATATGGAATTTAAGAATAAGGGGGAGAAACCAGCTCAAGATTGCCTATCTTTAAATGTTTGTTAAATCATTGTTTCCCAGAAAGCATCTCTTTATAGAGTGAAAATATTCCATTTTAGAAACAGAGGAACAAGATGCAAAACCTAGGTCTACCATTTACTACCTATGAGGGAACCGCAGTACAAGGATTAGAACTAGCTACTTTTGAAATGTTTTCTAATCTTTAAATATATAATACTATGATATAAGCTGTTGCTCAAAAATATAAATAGCATCATGCTATATAATTGTCATCTAAGGAAACTGTGGCTTTGAATAGGTCAATTGTGGTAAAAGTAGAAAAAAGTAGGTCCTTTTGATTTCAATTCCAGGACTTTTCTACTGAAATTATAGTGTTATTCTGTAGAAAAGTGAATTATTATCATTTAAATGATGATAAGTTTAATACCTTACATTTAAATAACGAGAATAGCTGATCCTCCATTGTGCCAAAATCTCTCATTGTGGCATAGAACCTGAGTTCCCAAAGACAATGTCAGTAGATTGTTAGACTCTAGCAAGTTTGGACATGTTTGAAAGGCTTCTAGTAAGGTCCAAATGACAGAGTGCATCTGTTTTCCCATATTCAACCTGGATATATTAGGAGAGACTTTCACCAGTAGGCTGACAAATTGGTGCTGAAATCTTTAACAATTGAAGAAAATATAAGAAGAAAAAAGTATAAAATGACCTTCATTCTTGTTTGGATTCCTTACTTTTGCTGCTGTGATGATAGCAGAGAGGCAGAAAGGGGGGAAAAAGTGCTAAGAATCAAAGTTTTTTGACAATGTAAAAACGTTAACTTAGCATTGGTGTTTAAGTGTGAAATCTTTGTCCAATTACCAAATAGGCATACTATCTGAGATATATATATATATATATATATATATATATATATATATACACAAACATATATATGTGAATTTTCTCAATAGAAATTAAAATAGAAGAAAGAAGGGAACTTAAATTAAATGTTAATTTTTAACATTTAGTTAAATTAAATTAAATGAATTATTAAACTAAATTAAAGGATGCTTCACAAACACTTTTTGGAGAAGCAAAGGTTTTGCCAGGGTGAATGTTGAAAACTATTTTTGCATATATTTTCAAAATAAAAATCTATTATTAAAAAAGTAAAACTTCTTTAAACTCATTTTACCCTATACTGGCTCTCTACATTTTATGAGGTGACATTGTTGATAAAAATTATTCTTCTGTGTAAGATTTTCAAAATCAGAGTATATACTAGACTAGTGTTTCTTTTTGTTTTTGAATCTTTTCACTAGGCAAGAAGCAAAGAGTTATTTTTATGACAATTATGTTTTATTAGTTAAACTTCTTGTCAATTGTGTCTATGTTCTTTCTTCTGTTCAAATCCCACTTTTCACAATAAATAACTCATTAAATTAGTAATAGTTTTAATTATGTTCAGAGCTTTTCTCATTTTTATTGAAAAGTTTAGGAATCTTCTCAGAAGTTGGCAATTTACAGAAAAAAATAGCTAAATAATAAATGAAATGAATTCCACAACAGTAAGTATCTTTCACTTGTCTGTTAAACTACAGTCAATTTCTTTCTCTTTTTGCATATATTTTTCTCAGTGCTTAAAAGAAGTGGCATATTTTTATTCCAGAATTCAAAAATCACTGCAGAAAAGAATTGCAACCATGAAATTAAAAGTCACTTGGTTTTTAGAGGAAAAGCTAGGGCAGATTTTGTAGCACATTAAAAAGTAGAGATATCTTTTCATCAACAAAGGTTCATATAGTTAAACCTATGGCTTTTGCTTATAAAAGTTGGACTATGAGAAAAGCTGAACATTGGAGAATGAACACCTTGGAATTTTGATTCTTGAAAAGACTTATGATAATCTTTCAGAGCAATAAGTAAAATCAGTCAACACTTAAAAAAATTAAAACAGACTATTCATTGGAAGGTCAAATACTGAAATTCTCCTTAAATACATTAGCTACTTGATGAGAAGAGGGAAGTCATTGAAAAAAACACTGATATTGGTGAAGATTGAAGGCAAAAAGAAAAGGGTATGGAAGAAGGTGAAATGGATAGATGGTGTCATGGAAACGATAAAGAGGTACTTGGACAGACATCAAAAAATAAAGAAGAATAAAAGTGCTATGATCCAAGGAGTCATTGAAGAGTTGAACAGGACTTAATAACTAAACGAAAATAACTAATTTTTTTCTTGATAAACAGTTGCTTTTATGTATTGTGTTAGTCTTTGGGCTCTCTCATTCTTTGTTTCTAATCCCTATTTTTGAATATAGTTCTTTACATCCTCCCTGATCCCTTTTCACTGAAGTCATCCTGTGAAAGGATATGTTGATTTAAATTTATGAGTGAGTTTAGTATTGTTTTTTTTGGTGATGTTTCTCTTTTCTTTTACCATGAAAGCTCTGCTCTTTCTCCAGGTCTTTCTGAAATCTTCTTGCCGATAATTTCTTATAAAACAAAATTACTCCATAATATTCATATGCCATAATTTGTTTAGCCATTCACCAACTGATGGTCATCCACTCAGTTTCCAGCTCTAGAGAATATTTTATTTTTTAAAAAGTTAATCATTATTCTAAAAACATTGAACTAGTTGCTTAGTCATTTCCACTTGTGCCTGAGTCTGAGTTTTCTTGGCAGAGATACTGGGATGATTTAGTATTTCCTTCTCAGCTCATTTTATAGATGAGAAAACTTGGGTAAACAGGGTTGAGTTACTTGCCCAGAGTCATACAGCTAATAAGTGACTGGATTTGAACTCAGGAAAATGAGCTTTTCTAATTCCAGAATGGCACACTGTACAACCTTGTTGCCTAAAGACGGTTAAGGAAAAAAAAAACTGAAGAAAGAACAAAAATAAAAGAGAAGAAAAATTGAAAAGATCTGAAAAGAATATGACTTTGTAGACCCACTCTAGGATTCTGGCCCAAAGTTAAGGAAATGTGAGCAATCCAAAATCATATCTTAATTGCACTTAGTTAAATTAAAGTCTTAATTACTCCTCAAATTAATGAAATAATATTTGGATAACATCACAATACTCATCAAGTATTTTGATAGCCACTCTTAAAGCATCCAGATCGCTCATTGCACAAACATGATCTTTTGTTTTCATTTACAAAAATTTTTAGCCACCTTTAATAACTCACATTTTTATAAAACTGTGTGGTTTACAGCCCTAAGAGGTGGGGAGTACAAACATTATCATTGCCATTATGCTCATGTGTAATGGGCTGAGGCTTGAGTTGATGCATTGAGGTCCCAAGCACGTGAGGCTAAATAGTAATTGGACTACACTCTATTAATATATATGCTTGGATAAAGAATGGCCCCCGCCCACTCTCTGTGCAAGTCCTGATGTGTTGTATAGGAAATGATGATTTTGGTGGGTGGAGGCAGAGGGACAGGAAGAGAGGCTGGGAGAGATTGGGCCTGGGTTCCATACTCTTAGCTGCTGGTCATGTGGCTGCTGGTCTAGCTAGCTTCTTGACTCAGCTACACACATTGCTATTGCCCATTCTCTTCCACCTCTGATCTTTCTTCACTGAGAATAAAGACTGATGATTTTCCCCTAACCTGAATTCCTAACTCCAGCTGGTTTTAAAATACGCAGTCTTCACACTCATGTTTCAGTGTAGGCTCACAGAGGTGACATAACTGACTTAGAGCCATAGCTAATATTTGTGAGAGTAGGGACATAAAACCAAATATTCCGAGGTCATATTTTTCTTCTACACTATATTGCCTCTTTTTCATTGAAGAAGAAATGTGATTCTTCGGAAGTTAACAGAAAAAAAATCCAAGCTAGTTTTTGTATTACTCCTGATCTAATTGCAAATTTCACTTTAAAGTCAACAAGCTGTTGGGGAAATGTTTTCAAGCCAAGAGGTTTTCATTCTGTTTTACCTCTCAGGTCCATCCCAGTACAAAAGAAGAGAGGAAAAAAGACCCTCCTCCCCACTGAAGCACAATTTAGAACAGTTCTATAACTTAGAAGGATTCTTTGATCTTCCCTCACTTTCCTCTGGATAAGGGGTATGGGAATGTGAGTCGCTCCCATCATTTGGAAGCATCCTGTGTTCTGCGGGATTATTTTTAAATTTGTTTCTCCTGCACAAAAACTTTTCTTCCTAAAATTAAATGTAAATCTTCTTCCAAAGCCATTAATCAGGAGAAACTTTAAGAACTTGAAAATCATTAGAAATAGATCATAGAGAGTTCCATTGAAATTTCAGGGAAAAAAAAGTTCTGGTAACAAAGGTATTCTTTTTAATGAACTGGAAAGTAATACCCCAAATAGAAAAACAAATCACTTTCTCACAAGTAGCAAAATAGTCTATAAAATCATTTAATGAAGTATTTACTTAATGAAATATAAATTTGTATCTGAGCCACATCTAATGTACTTCCTGAAAAACCTAAGTGTGTTCAGTAATTATCAACAATATATTATACACAATTATTATGGAAATAATTTACCAATGGAAGATTTAAAGTTAGTTGTCTACAGTATAGTTAGCAAAGAAATGCTGGTATAGATGTTATTTGCTCAAATAGGTTAGAAAAAAAGAGGTAATTTACTAACTAGTTCTTTAATTATGCAAACAGAGTTTCCATAATGTTTAAGCTAAATTCCAAGACATCCACTGATTTCCCCTATACTCTTGCTGTAAATAGTAATACCAGTTTGGGTGGAAGAAACTGATAAACATAAATTTGCTAAATAGCCTGTATAATAATCTCATAGAAAGTCATTTGATTATTATCTAAAATTTTTGCTTGTGGGATCTTAGTTTAAAAGGGATATTTATTAAACTCTTCTGATTTTTGAAAACTTAAAGGGAAAAAAACCCAGTCATTCCAAAATTAACAGACATGGGGCAAAGGAAATTTGTAGCTAAACTTTCTAACATTGCACTCATCCAGCAAGTGGCCTTTGGAAAGTAGTTAACAATCAATTAAAGCCTAGATACTGACTTGCAAATGAAAAAGTCATGTGTTCTGTTCTATGATATAACATTATTTAAGTTAAAAACATTTATCATTTCTGCAGAATCATTATAGAATTCTGAAATTTAGAATATGTAATCTAAATTGGTAGCACTGGGAGCCAGAACATTGAAATCAGATAATTTCATTTCAAATTAGACTCTGCTATGTGTACTTATTATGTGAAAATGAACAAGTCACTAATTCATTGGGCCTTGATTTTCTCATCTATTAAAGTTTCTTCTACACATTTATTATATGATCCAATAAGCCCATCCAAAACACCGTTGTTATTAACCTCTATCCTTCCCATTTTCCAGATCTTCTTTATGTTATTCCTTTGATTGGAATATGTCAATGAAAACCAAAATTGTCTTATATCAGTTAAGATCAGAATGATCTTGTTTGTTTATGTTTATATCCCTAACTCTTAGAACAGTGATGTAATTGCTAAATTTTTTCGGTCCTATTTCATTCTTCACAATCCCTCATTTAGTTTTTTGGGGTTTTTTTGGCAAATCTAAGGAAGTGATTTGCCATTTACTTTTCCATCTCATTTTACAAATGAAGAAACCGAGGGAAACAGGATTAAATGACTTGCTCAGGGTCTTATAGTTAGCAAGTCTTCCTGATTCAAAATCCAGTATTCTATGTACTCCACTCCATTATGTCCAATAGACAAAATGTATGTGCTTAAAGTTCTCATTAAATAATTTAGCTAGCTATTCATCTTTACTGATATTTGCATAACACTAAAATTTTCAACACATTCAGGGGAAATACACCAGCAAGAGTCTATTCTTAATATAACAGTCTCCCAACCAAATTATTCATTGACTCAAAAGAATTAGGGCATGATATTTTTTGGTTGCAAACAATCACGAAACCATATACCAAGTCATGGTCATGGAGGAGTTGTGATTTATGTCAGTTACATAATAAATCATTTGAAATATTGAAATCAAAGCACATACATAATAAGGGCAAAATTATAGTATTACCTACTAGTTTCATTTTATACATATGTGATCCTAAAAAGTTGAGTATTTCCATATTGAATAATATATTCCTAATGATTTTACAATTTCAATGGTCTGTTCACTTCAGATTGGGAGATATGTTCCCATTTAAAAAAAAAAAAAAGTTGGGGTCTTGTTCCAAGAAGAAACTTGTAAATGAATTAACTGTGCTATTTCTTAAGTGCAATCCAGCCTTTTCTTCTTACTCAATTCTGGGCCCATTTATAGTGTCAGTTAATAATATGTGAACTAAAGAACCAGCTGTATAAATTGTTCATTGAATTGCATATCATACTCTGAACAATAGACATTCTTTGAACAATAGGCATTCTCTATCCACTTGTTTCTTTCTTGTGTGCATTGTAAACTTGAACTCAAGTAATTACAGATCTCTTTTAGAAGACTGCAGTGTTTCAAGGCTTAATGCAAACACTGCAATTTCATTTGCAAACATGAGCATCTGGACCACTTCATCTATAGAGAATTTCTTTGCATATGGATTTAACACAGAACTGTTGTCTGTGATAATGGCAAATGCTTTTCTTTCTTTTATTTTTCCCTGAGGCAATTGGGATTAAGTGAATTGCCCAGGATCACATAGCTAGAAAGTGTTAAATGTCTGAGGCCAGATTTGAACTTATGTTCTCCTGACTTCAGGGCTGGTGTTCTATTCGCTAGGCCACCTAGCTTCCCCATGGCAAATACTTTTGACAAGTCTATATCTCTGAATTTTATGCCTTGCTTGATATTAATGTAACAGGTGGTTTGGGTCATAGATCATCTAGCAATAGTGAATTCACCCTTACTTGGTGGCTGCTATTACAAAGAGCAGATTGTCAAATAATTAATCAATTACTTAACCAGCTGAATGATGTGTAATATATTTTATGGCTATCAGATATTGCTCCAGTGAGTAGCCTACTTTCTCTCATTCCTCACTACTCTTTCTCCTGAGACTGCCAGTGACTAGTTTGAAATAATCAGCAAAATTAATCTGACTAAAATATTCTCTACAAATTTTCTCATCTAACTCATTTTATGTCAGTTTTTACAACCTTTCAATTTAAGTGATTGACAGTTTACCCTTGATGACTATGTGATTTGTTAATACAATAAGTTATTGTAAAAACACAAACAGGAAAGCAGAAATTTTAAAATGGCAAACTATCTTATTCATCTTCACTGCATTTTTCCTTACTCATGTCTTTTACTCCAATACTTCTTCTCAGTATATCTAATGCCATAGGAAGAGGAAATAATTATTTTTATTCAGTAATTTGGCAGTCATGTCCAATTCTTCAAACTCCCTTTTGAGGTTTTCTCGGCAAAGATACTAAGTGGCTTGCCATTTCATTTTCTAACTCATTTGACAGTTGAGGAACCTGAAGCTAATAGCATTAAGGGACTTGCCAAATAGCATTAAGTTAGTAAGCATCTAAGGCCAGATTTGAACTCAGAAAAATGTCTTCTTTACACTCCAGCCACTAAACCACATAGCTGCCCCAAGGAAATGATTGTTTAAATTTAAAAACTAATAGATGTTTTCCCCAGAAGAGGAAAATACTGTTGTAATGGATTTACATGATCTTATGCAAATACTGATATTGTGAAAGTCTTCCTCTAAATCAATGGTTCTCAAATTTCTACTTTCAGTATCTTTATACTATTAAAATTAATGAGAATCTGTCCAAAGACCACCTATTATATAATAATAAGGGCAGTTAGTTTGCAAAGGGCCTGAAGTCAGAATGACTTGAGTTAAAATTTGACCTTAAATAATTAGTTGTGTGAACCTGGCATGTCACTTAACCCTGTTTGCTCTAGTTTCCTCATTTGTAAAATGAGCTGGAGCAAACCTGTCCCGCATCTTTGCTAAGAAAGCTTCAAATAGGATCAATAATAATTAGACACAACTGAAACAACTAAACAACGACAACAACAAATATCATCAATAAAGTTACATTCTACTGAGGGAAATAAGTAAACATATTTACAAAATTTACACAGAACAAAGATTATTTTCTGTTGAGAAAAAGGGGAGATTGGAAAATGCTTGATGTAGAAAGGAGCAGTTGAGCTGAATTTTGAAGGAAATCAAAGTTTCTAAGAGTTTAAAGTCAGAAAGAACTGTACTCCAAGTATGGAGGATAGTCTTTGCCAATACCTGGAGAAGGGAAATGGAGTGTTAATTAAAAGTCTCACAAGATCACAGGATGGCTAGGTTACGAAAAAGTACCTACTTTCTTTCTTTAATGATGAGGAAACAGGTTTAAGTGACATCCAAAAATCACAAAGGTAGTAGAGCAGTATTTCTAATCCAAAGTTCTCTTATTCTAACTTCAATATCATTTCATTCTACTATTTAAAATGAAATTGGAAGAATAATTAAAAGGCTGTGTAAACCTTTGTCACAGGGCCTTTGGTGATTTGAATCAATGTCACTAACTTTTTTGGCTTTGTTCAAAGAATGAGATTATTTCTATTTTCTTCAGCAATAGTTAACCTGATTCCTAGGCTTCTTCAGGTCAGTGTTAGTGATGAGGAATGGATCGTGGCAGAAATATGGATTGGTCTCCTAGTTGTCCAAAACACCAAGTTAGACCCTACACAAAAGGCTGTGATAAGAAAAGGCACTTTATTAAAGAGAGAAAGACAAATAAGATGTTCTCTTAGTGGACAATGTCAAAGAATTGCATAGAGACATTTTCTCAGGGCTTACTTATATACAGAAACAAAACAATTTGGGTTTTGCATCCAAAAGGAACATACTTGAGATAGGGTGTGGGAAAAGAGTCTTTCCCAGGGAATGTAGATTTTGCATCCAAAAGGTGTATAATGTGTGGGAAGAGAGTCTTTCCCAGGGAATGTAGGTTTTGCATCCAAAAGGTGCATAATGTATGGGAAGAGAGTCTTTCTCAGGGAATGCTGATGCTCTTCCGGAGGAGGCTGTATTGTCCTCATCATTAGTAAGAAGGAAGTCACTGGATATGTTTCAACTAATATAAGAATTCTATTAATAAATGTTTCATGAATTAAATTTAACTTGGGAAATTGGAAAAACAAATTGAATACTTCAGAGAAACTCTATTACAATTTTGAAACCATTAAGTTTCTTAATTTGATCATTCAAATATGAATATATGTATAAGTACTTATATATGTATAATGTACTTATATATGTATAAGTATAATCTGTAAAGTTATACAGTTAAATAACCATATCACCACCCCTTCTAACTCCCTCACACACACATACTCAAAAAAAAATATACCTACTAGGATTTGGTTTTGAACATGAGTGTGTTGTCTCTTTATTTGGTTAACTATTGCCATATATAAAATTACCACACAAAAAGTCAACAGTGAATTTTTTTGGAAGGAAAGATCAGAATGTTATAATATCCAATTTTTGAAGATTGAATCTTAATTATGAAAAAGTTTTCAAATCAAATCTCTTTTTTATGATTGATGATATTGTAAATAATAAAATCTATGAAAATCAAGGGAAAAATAAAATGTTATGTGCACTTTTTGCAAATATGCATACTTATGGACAATTACATATATCTACATTAAGTCTTATGCTTTCCAAAGTTTGAAAATAATTGGCTAGGAATTAACAAATTTACTGACATTTCAAAAGGCCACATGCTATAAGAAAATCAAAAATGTTGTCTAAGTTGTAGGGTGAGCTTATCACAATTAAATTTTTTCAGATTCATGTAACTGGATACCAGAGCTGTTGGATTTTTTTAACTGGTTAAGGGGGCACCAGTTCACCTTTCCTCATCTTTCTTAGAAGTGCACATCCATTAAATATGTCTTTCAAAAATGGCAAACTGCAAAGAGAAATGAGAACAATATTCTTCTGTGGAGTTACAGAAAGGCTGAGAATCAGTGATGCTGATGAGGGAAAGATTCCAATCTTTGATTCCCAACCCCCCCCTAGTTAATGTAAATTACCCTTTGACTCACAAATCCTGGTCCCTTTGAATTCCAATAGAAGATCTGGACCTGTCCCAGCCCCACCCGGATCTGAGCCAACTTTGGGGCTACACCCCAAAGCCCCTCGAGCTAAGTCTGTGACTTAAAAGGGCCACAATGGGAACCCCTCTTTGCAGAGATTCCAAACATGCCAGCCATGTGAGGGCCCTCTGTTGTCCAGTGCCCTCCTTATCTCTACTTTCACCTATCTCCTACTTCTAAACTCAGTAATAAACCTCTTTTATCAATCTAGCTCTCCGGGCCAATAAATGCTTTTATTGGGAATTCGCGCCACTACTAGACCTCATATACCGCCATATCCTTGCGCCGAATCCAAGGGGGCTGCAGGGGAGTTCTGCTTGACTCCCTGTACCCCAAACCTGCCACTAGACCTTAACTAAATCCTAATTTCATTTAGGTGTCCACAATCTAGACCTCAACATTTGGTCTACACCTCAACAATGCCACTCTCCATCTGTACCCACCCAACTCATGCATTCTCTTTGCCCCTCGTTGACTTTCTCATTATTTTATTTTTAATTCAATGCTGAAAGGTTAAATTGAAAAAAATCATGTGGTATAGTTGATGATTTAATATAAAGAAAGAAATAGGAAAAGTTTTAAGTTCAACACTGATTCTATGTACTAGCAAGAACATATTCAGTGCCAAATCTCATCTGGGAGAAGTATGCATGAAAGACCTTGCTGCACAATTTACATTCTGCATTCTCAAATGCAACTTTCTGTCATTTTGTAAAACCTTTCTATTTTTCTCAAAATGCTTTTATTTTAAACCTTAAAATAGCTGAACTGACTATTTAGAAATTTTGTCTTAATCTTTGACTTCAGAGTCAACAGATAGTATAACCTTTGTAATGTTCATTTTCATCAAAGATAAACTCCTTACAAAGTCAAATAAATCACAACCCTTGACATGTCTGTGTTCTTTTGTGGCACTGAAATATTAAGTTCCACATTCAAAGATTATCACAAGCTCATGTTCTAACAATATTTCAAATCCTGATCTAAGAATGGAGAGATCACATGCCTTCTTTCACACTGCAGCTCTGTCAAAAGGTAAAGATACCTCTACTGATTAAATTCATGGATTGAACATGATACTAAGTTGGAAAGCTGATGTAAAGGAGTAATAGGAAGGATTTTGGGAATTGGAAAGGAAGAATTAGAAATATTCTCTCTTTTGTGGAAATTATAATCTATCTTTGTTTGGTAACTGTTCTATTCAAGCACATTATAGAATATCATAAGGGGAGATGACAAAAGAAGCTGAAGAAGTTTAAAGTATAACAAGGATGTAAAAACATTGATCAACAAAGAAAGGATGTAATTGGTTAGCCATACTAAAAAAAAGAATTGCTTAGAATATCACCCATGCTTTGGAAAGAGACAATTATGGGTGGGTACTACAGACACAATGGACACAGCTTGCAAGGTAAATGGTATTAAGCTTTCCATAAGGAAGAAAAAACTGTAGTGGCTGAGAACTTAAGATGTATTTCTATAGAAGAGTAATTAATTGTAGATAAAACAAAACAATCTATCCTGACAGTGAACATTTTTTAAAAAAAAAGATAGAAGAGTATTTGAGATCTTTTAATACTTATAAAACAAAATTACACAGAAGTTTTATAACATTCTGGAAGATTTTTTTGGAGACTGTATATGGCAGTCAGTTTAAAGTTTTACCTTTAAAAACTAAGGAAAATCAAACTTTTTTTTTAATTTAATAGACTTTTATTTACAGGATATATGCATGGGTAACTTTACAGCATTAACAATTGCCAAACCTCTTGTTCCATTTTTTCACCTCTTACCCCCCACCCCCTCCCCCAGATGGCAGGATGACCAGTAGATGTTAAGTACATTAAAATATAAATTAGATACACAATAAGTATACATGACCAAAACGTTATTTTGCTGTACAAAAAGAATCAGACTCTGAAATATTGTACAATTAGCTTGTGAAGGAAATCAAAAATGCATGTGGGCATAAATATAGGGATTGGGAATTCAATGTAATGGTTTTTAGTCATCTCCCAAAGTTCTTTTTCTGGGCATAGCTGGTTCAGTTCATTACTGCTCCATTGGAAATGAGAAAATCAAACTTAAGGTGAGGTTTAATCATAAAAGTTGAGTATAACTTTGAAGAAAATGCAGGAAGACAATAAATAGATTTTCATAAATGCTATTCTATAGCAGACAATATTACAATAGTAAATTGTCAAGATTCAAGGAATATAAAATCATCCTGAAACAATGTCTATCAAGGTATCTTAGTTGACCTAAATTTATATGAGAGAAATTTTGAGTGAAAAGAGCTGTTGAGCTTTTGCTTTACTGAAGTAATTCATTTTTACAGTCAATAAAGAATAAACCATCATTCTAATTTTGAGAGAAGTTCAAGGAAAATATTCAAAGTGGAACCACAAAATACATTGTATTTCATTCAAGAGGCATTTATGGACATTTTGGGATGTATGAAATAGAATCATGATTTTTGGGTTATGTGATGTAAGTTTGAATTGAAGTTCCACCAGTTATCTATATGAACTTTATCAAGTCACAACCTTTGCATCTCCCTTTCCTTATCTGCAAAATGAAAAGTTTGGTCTAAATGAATTTCTAAATCTATGATCCTATGAAAATGCTGTTAGCAACAAGTATTGAAATGTGTTCAGTTCAAAGGGTTTCATTGAAATGTTTCTAGAATTTTTCTTTTTCATCTTCTATAACAGATTTCAGCACATAAACTGAAATTATCTTCACTAAAGTCTTTTGACAAATGTTCATCATATGCATCAAGATACAACACGACTTAGCATCCTATGAAACAGCTACATATACTTCCTCATTTGTCCCTCCAAAGAGAATCTATGACAATAGCCTGAATGTTCCTCTTTACAACTTCTACCCATTGTTCCTATTTCTGCCCAGATAATGCAAGATTAGTCTCATTTCAAGTACCAGTTCTTCAAATACTTGAAGACAGGTATCATTTCTCCCAATGTAGACTTTTTTTTTTTCCATCCAGGCTAAATATTACCAGTTTCTTTAAACAATTTTCAACTAATATGATCTTAAGATTTTTATTCAACTCCAATTGTTCTCCTTTAGGTATTTTCTATATTTTCAATATTATTTAAAAACACAGTACTGCAAATGTGATCTAATTAAAAGAGTATAGAGGAACTTTTACTTCCATATTTTTGCTCGTTTGCTTTAAAAATGAAGCCCAAATTGACATTAGCCTTGTTTGACCACTGACATGCTGAGTGCAATTCACTAAAACCCACAAATCTTTTTTCAATTTGATGCCTAACCTTATGACTCTTCCTCCTCACTTCCATCTCCTGATTTCTCTACTTCCTTAATTCCTGGGTCCTAGCACCCAGTTAAAATTCTACCTTCTGCAACAAGTTTTTTTTCCTGATTCCATTAAATGATAGTACCTCCTCCATATAATTATCTCCAATTGATCCTGGATATAATATTGATTATTTCCATGTTTTCTCTTCTTTTAACTGTGAGTACCTTGAGATCAAGGAGTAGTTTGTTCTTGTTGTTTTTATTTTATGTAGATCACAAATTGGTTTATTTTGTGGATTGTCTAGACTTAAGAAAGTATGGGAGAAAACATTAATAATGGAGATTAAACATAAATGTGTGTCCTACATCCTTTGTCCCCCAGGAAGCAGGTTATTAAATACTAACCAATACCACCCCTCTGTTTCTACCTCATAAAAGTCAAAGGGAAAATTTGTTAATGGTCATGAAACATTAAAATCCTTCACCAAAGCTCACTTCAGATGCTACCTCCTCTACAAAGCCTTCTATGATATAGTAATTAAGAACAAAATCAAAAACCCAAACTAAAATCAAATGTTGAACCAATTCCTCATCAAATTTCCTGAAAATTCTATCAATATCTTTCCTTTTCCTATACCACACTGTATGTTATAATAAATTTATATGAATATATGTGATATCTATACTGGCATACTATAAACTTGTTACTGTGATATTTCTGATCATTCATTCACAAAACCTGGAGGACCTTCCACATAATAGGTGCTTCACAAATATTTGTTGGATTCCAGTTGAATTTTTTTGAATTGATACAATTAAAAGCATCCAAACATAGAGTTAAGCCTGGGGCAATAAAATAAGGAGTAGAAGAAAGAAAGATAGGATTAGGTCAAACAATGGACCAAGACTAAGGCAAATAAAAAAAATAACAGGATGGAGAAAGTGGGAATATAGAAAGTTTTAGCTAGAGCACAGTTCAAAAGTTCTAAAAATTGGAGTCAATATAATCGTGCTAAATAGTGCAATACAATAATAGGTAGATGGCATTTTCATAATTAAGATTTATAAAACATCTTACAATTATTATCTCATTTTATTTGCACATTAACACTGGGAGAAAAGTACTACTGTTATTCCCATTTTACCTATGAAAAAACTGAGGCAGACAGAGCATAAATGACCCGCCCAGGGTCATATGATTTTTAAGTATTTGAGGTCAGGTTTGAACTCAACTCTTCCAGATTTCACATTTTGCCCTCTATCCACTGTGCCACCTAGCTTGCATAGGTATATTCATGAAGGTAAGTGACTGAAGTGGTGTGGTAGGAGGGAGAGGTCATATGTTTAATACAAGATAATAATCTAAAATAATTTATTTGTGACTGATCTATCTTCTTATTATTTTTAAGTTAGGATTTACATTACTTTCTACTCCCAGCGTTTACTATACATACAAGCTATGCTAGACAGACATAGAATGTTATGTTGTTTTGTTTTCATTTTAATGCCATTAGTAATCAAATAAAATGGTATTCACATTTGGATTATTGAGATTTTATGGAATCTCTTGTTTCCTTAATAACTAAATGAATAGTATTTTTACTAATCATATCATAGGTGCTTTTAAATGAATATTAATTTGTTTGAATTCAAAATAAAAATATACACAGATGACAAGAAGCTCATCAAAAAAGGAATGTTCACCCTTTTGGTTCACTTATAATAATATCACAATACTTTACTAAGTAGATCTCAGCACTCAGCATCAGTTCATGTAAGTCTCTCCAGGCCTTTCTGAATCTTCCTGAAACAGAGGATTTTCAAGCATTCTTGATGAAAAGACTGTAGCTGAATAGAAAATGTGACTTTAAAGTACAAGACTTGGGAGAAGTATAAGGAGCTGAACAGGGGAGTGAAATGTTAAGGGTTAATCTATTTACATTCTTACATGGAAGAATGATACTTGTTACTCATAATAATTCTCTCAGTAGGGAAGTTAGAGTGAATATATATATATATATATATATATCACATATATATATATATATATATATATATCTACATATATGTGTAAGTTTAAAATGAAGGCATAATATCTAAAAATATATAAAATTAAGGGATAGAGGAATGGACTGGAAGAAAGGAAAGGAAGAAGTGTAATGGTATAATTTATCTGTCATAAAAGTGGCAAGAAAAATCTTTTAGAGTGGGGGTAGTGAGTGAACTTTACTCTCATCAAAATTAGGTCAAAGAGGGAATAATATATACACTAAATTGGGGACAAAAACATATCTGACCTTACAGGATAGTGGAAGAAAATAAAGGATAACAGAAAGGGAAAGGGATATAAGAAGTGTGTAGGGTAACAGGGCAGACTAGAGGAGACGATAGAAGAAGGGTGGGACAGGATGAAAGTAGAGAGAGGATAGAATAAATGGAAGGGAATGCAATTAGCAATAATAACTGTGAAAAGAATAGTGAAGCAAGTTTCTTGGATAAAGGTCTCATTACTCAAACATGTAAGCAACTGAGTCAAACTTATTAAAAAAAAAAAAAGCTATTCCCCAATGATAAATGATCAAAAGATATGAGCTGTTTTCAGATGAAGTACTTGTTATATACTCATATGAAAAAAAATACTACAGCTCACTATTGATTGGAGAAATGCAAATTTAAACAATTTTGAGATACTACCTCATACCTCAACCCAGAGGTTGAGACCAAAGGATTGTTGTTAACCATATGTATTGCTCTCAACCTTTGGGTGATCTTAGCCACAGTAAGTTTCCAGAATTGTTTCATATGACTATTGTATTGCTTTGACCAGAACCAAATGTTCTCTGAGCTCCAACAAGCACCTTCTGTATCTATGGTCTGGTCATGAAACCCTGCTGTTAATCATACTTGTTTTTGTTACTCCTTATTTTCAGGAATTGTGCTGACTCTGAACCCATTGGTGTAAGTATTGAGATTTGACAACACCAAAGCAGATTTCTCTAGTAAGGTGGGGCCAGACATATATGTCCTTGCTTGCAAGTCCCTCTCTTTGAAATTAAACTTCTTTTTGACTCACCTGTCTCTAGCTTACTCTATTCGGCTTTTACAGGTTAGAGGCCAATTCCATGTAGTGGACAAAAATGCTATTGTAAAACTTAGGAAATGAGAAACAACATTTTCATAGAAACCTGAGGAGACTTCTATGAACTAATACAGAACAAAGTGAGCCCTCAAAGGGGGATATGATCTGGTCCTCAATACAGAAGACTTTGATAGAAGAAATTTAAAAGGCTCTCACAAAAGCGCTAGAAAAAAAATAGAAAAGGGAAAGGAAAGCTTGAAAAGAGGGTCTGGGGGGGGGGCGGAGCCAAGATGGCGGAGAAGACACATGCGACTTTCTAAGCTCTTCTCTTACCCTCTTTATCAATATTATATCGAGCCTCAAAAATAGTCTTGACTGCTACAATTCGTAAAGATAAGAAGTAGAACAACTCACCAGCCGAAGAAAATCTGCAGTCTCGCCAAAAAAGGTTGGTTCCGGGGCCAGGGGGGAGATCAGCGCAGACTGGGAGAGAAATTAGGTTCTGAGGAGAGCCTCAAACCGAAAGTGAAAGCATGGATCTCAGCACAAGCTCGCAGCCCCAACCCCCAGTACAGGGCTTTTCCTTGGGGCAGTTGTGATCCTGCACGGCAGGAGGACGCAGCCGGGTTAGCCTCCAATCTGCACAATGGGGAGCTCGGCTTGGGGCCATAGAGCTTTTCCAGGGCCGATTTGCATCAGGCAGAGACGTTGGCAGAGTTTGCAGCCCCTGCAGTCTGCGGTCAGCCGCACACTCACAGTCCCACAAGAGGCTCCGGCCTGGGGCAGTGACACTTTCACCCCTTAGTCTCTAGCCAAGGGCAATCGCTAACCCACACAGCCCAACTGGGCACTTCGATAGCTCGCCCAGTGCTGAATCCCCTTCCTGTTGGGGGAAGGGAAAACTCTCACTCAGAGCACTCCCAAACGGAGCCTGAAATCGGTTTACATCTCTCCCTGCTCTGCAGAGGAAGCTGGTAACATCCTTGCCTAGGAGGCATACCCTAAAGGCTTTAAAACATGAATAAAAAGATGAAAAGAACGATCAACAGCTTCTATGCAGAAAAAGAGCAGGTCAGCAAACCTCAAGAGACCTCAAACAGCAAACATGCATCAGACTGTCCTCCTTTACATGATGTTTCAAGAAGAGACCATTAAAAGTCCCAAAAGAGTTAGAAGATAAATGGGGAAAAGGAAAGAGAAGCCTTACAAGAGAGCAACAACTTCCTGAAATACGAATTGGAAAAGTTAAAAAATTCCCAGGAAGTGCAGGGAAGCAAATTTGGTGAATTCGAAAAGATAAAGAACTCTCAAGAAAGTAGTATCTGTGAATTGGAAAAAGAAAATAATTCACTAAAAAAAAATTAGTGAAACTGAAAAAAATTCCACAGACCAAAACAATACATTTAGAAACTCAATTGGACATATACAGAAAGAAGTAAAAAGCAATGAAGAAAAATAATTTTTAAAAATTAGAACTGAACAAATAGAAACTAATGATTCATGAGCAGCAGAATCAGTCAAGCAAAACAAAAAAATGACAAACTGGAAAACCATGAATTATCTACTTGCAAAACGACAGACTTGAAAAATAGATCTAGGAGAGATAATCTGAGGATTATTGACTTCCGAAACTATGCTGAAAAAAAAGAGCCTAGATACTATTTTACAAGAAATCATCAAAGAGAACTGCCCAGATGTAATAGAATCAGAAGGTAAAATAGGCATTGAAAGAATTCATCGAACACCTTCTGAAAGAAACCCTAAAATAAAAATCCCAAGGAATATTGTGGTCAAATTTCAGAACTATCAGATTAAGGAAAAAATTAACAAGCAGCAAAAAAAAAAAAAACCATTTAAATACCGAGGTGCCACAATAAGGATCACCCAAGATCTACGTTTCTAATTAAAGGAAAGAAGGGCCTGAATAGATATTCTGAAAGGCACAAGAACTTGGATGCAGCCAAGAATAAACTACCCAGCTGTTGAGCATTTTCTTCCAGGGAAGAAGATGAATTTAATGAAACAAATGAATTCCATTTGTTTCTGAAGAAAACCAGAACTAAAAAAAAATTTGATTCCAAGAGTAGAACCCAAGAGATGCAGAAAAGGTAAAAATAACCTTTGAGAATTGTATTTCTGTTGTGGATTTACAAAAAGAATACATGTATAATTTGATTGTACTGATATAACATAAAAAAGGGAAGTAGATATGGAAAAGGGATGATGGCAGAATAAGGTAGGAAGGAGGGATAAAAAGAGGGAAACCACATCCCACAAAAAGGCAAAGGAAACTTATCATATCTGAGGGAACTTAGAGAGGGGGAGGAACATTGTGTGAATCTTACTCCTCACAGAGTTGGCTCAAAGAAAAAATAATTGACATTTGTTTTAGAGAAAATTCTCTCGCCCCATTAAAAAACGGGGAGAGGAAAAGGAAAGAAAAAGAGTAATAAGGGAAGGAAGGGGAAAAGACTCAAAGGGGGGAGGGAGGGATTATAAAGACTGTAAGATCGTGGATACAAGAGGGGTACAAAGTTTAAAAGGGGAAAGAGGGTTGGGGAGGCAAGAATAAGTAAAGCATAATCTGGGGTTATTAGAATGGCAGGAAATACAGATTTAGTAATTCTAAATGTAAATGTGAATGGGATGAACTCCCACATAAAGAGGAGGCAGAGAGCAGACTGGATCAAAAGACAGAACCCTACAATATGTTGTTTACAAGAAACACATTTAAAGCAGGGAGATACATATAGAGTAAAGGTAAAGGCTGGAGCAAAATCTATTATGCTTCAGGTGAAGTCAAAAGAGGGTAGCCATCCTTATCTCAGATCAACAAAAGTAAAAATTGATCTAATTAAAAGAGATAAGGAAGGAAACTACATCCTGCTAAAGGGAGCATAAACAAAAAGCTATATCAATATTAAAACATATATGCACCAAGGTATGGTTTCCAACTTCCTAAAGGAGAAGTTAGAGAGTTGCAAGAAGAAATAGACAACAAAACTGTAATAGTGAGATCTCAACCTTGCAACCTCAGAATTAGACAAATGAAACCACAAACAAATAAGAAAGAAATTAAAGAAGTAAATAGAATATTAGAAAAATTAGGTATGTTGGATCTTGGAGAAAATTGAATGGAGATAGAAAGGAATATAATTTTCTCAGCAGTTAATGGAACCTATTCAAAAATTGACCATATATTAGGACATAAAGACCTAAATTAAAATGCAAGAAAGCAGAAATAGTAAATGCTTTTTTTCAGATCATGATGCAATAAAACCACATTCAACAAAAAAAGTTAGGGGAAATAGACCAAAAGTAATTGGAAACTAAACAATCTCATCTTAAAGAATGATTGGTGAAGCAGCAAATTATAGATACAATTAAATTTCACTCAAGATAATGACAATGATGAGACATCATACCAAAATTTGTGGATGCAGCCAAAGCGGTAATAAGAGGGAATTTTATATCCTTAGAGGCTTACTTGAATAAAACAGAGAAAGAAAAGATTAATGAATTGGGCTTGCAACTAAAAACTAAAAAGACCAAATTAAAAACCCCCAATCAAATACTAAAATTGGAAATTTAAAATTAAAAAGGAGAAATTAAAAATATTGAAAGTAAAAAAACTATTGAACTAATTAATACAACTAAGAGTTGGTTCTATGAAAAGCCAATAAAATAGATAAACCTTTGGTAAATCTGATTAGAAAAAGGAGGGAGGAAAATGAAATTAGTAGTCTTAAAAATGAAAAGGAGAACTTCCACCAATGAAGAGGAAATTAGAAAATAATAAGAATTATGTTGCTCAACTTTATGCCAATAAATTTGATAACCTAAGTGAAATGGATGATCACCTCCAAAAATATAGACTTACCAGACTAAAGAGGAGGAAGTAATCCTTGAATAGTCCCATTTCAGAAAAAGAAATAGAACAGGCAATTAAAACAACTCCCAAGAAAAATCCCCAGGACCAGATGGATTTACATGTGAATTTTACCAAACATTTAAAGAACAATTGGCCCCAATACTATATAAATTATTTGATAAAATAGGGAATGAAGGAGTCCTACCAAATTCCTTCTATGACACAGTCATAGTACTGATACCTAAACCAGATAGGTTGAAAACAGAGAAAGAAAATTATAGACCACTCTCCCTAATGAATATTGATGCTAAAATCTTCAATAAGATATTAGCAAAAAGACTACAGAAAATCATCTCCAAGATAATATACTATGATCAAGTAGGATTTATACCAGGAATGCAGGGCTGGTTCAATATTAGGAAAACTATCAATATAATTGGCCATGTTAATAACCAAATTAACAAAAACCATATGATCATCTCCATAGATGCAGAAAAAGCATTTTATAAAACCCAACATCCATTCCTATTAAAACACTTGAGAGATAGGAATAAAATGGACTTTTCCTTAAAATAATCAGCAGCATCTATTTAAAACCATCAGTAAGCATCATATGTAATGGAGACAAACCAAACCATTCCTAATAAGATCTGGAGGAAACAAGGTTGCCCACTATCACCGTTACTATTTAATATTGTATTAGAAACGCTAGTTTTAGCAATAAGATTGAGAAAGAGATTAAAGGAATAAGAATAGGAAATGAGGAAACCAAATATCACTCTTTGCCGATGACATGATGGCATACTTAGAGAACCCCAGAGATTCTGCTAAAAGTTACTAGAAATAATCCACAACTTTAGCAAAGTTACTGGTTATAAAATAAGCCCACATAAGTCATCAGCATTCTTATATATCACTAACAAAATCCAACAGTCAGAGTTACAAAGAGAAATTCCATTTAAAGTAACTACTGATAATATAAAATATTTAGGAATCTATCTGCCAGGGAAAATCAGAAACTTTATGAGCAAAATTACAGACCACTTTTCACACAAATTAAGTCTGATCTAACCAATTGGAAAAATATTAAATTCTCTTGGACAGGGCGAGCAAAATAATAAAGATGACAATATTACCTAAACTAATCTATTTATTTAGCGCTATACCAATCAGAGTCCCAAAAAACTATTTTAATGACCTAGAAAAATAACAACAAAGTTCATATGGAAAAACAAAAGGTCAAGAATTCAAGGAATTAATGAAAAATGAAATTAGGTGGCTTAGCTGTACCCAGATCTAAAAATTATATTATAGAGCAGCAGTTACCAAAACTATTTGATTGGCTAGGAATAGATTATTGATCAGTGGAATAGATTAGGTTCAAGGGATAAACTGTCAACAAAATAGCAACCTAATCTTTGAAAACCCAAAGATCCCAGCTTTGGGATAAGAACTTACTGTTTGATAAAATTGCTGGGAAAATTGGAAACAATATGGCAGAAACTAGGCATTGATCCATACTTAACGCCGACACCAAGATAAGGTCAAAATGGGTTCAAGACCTAGTAAAAGAATGAAATTATTAATAAATTAGAGGAACCAGGATAGTTTACCTCTCAGACCTGTGGAAGGGGAAGGTCTTTATGACCAAAGAGAACTAGAGATCATTACTGATCACAAAGTATAAAATTTCGATTATACCAAACTGAAAAGTTTTTGTACAAAACAACTAATGCAGACAAGATTAGAAGGGAAGCAATAAACTGGGAAAATATTTTACAGTCAAAGGTTCTGATAAAGGCCCATTTCAAAATATATAGAGAATTAACTCTAATTTATAAAAAATCAAGCTATTCTCCAATTGAAAATGGTCAAAGGATATGAAAGACAATTCTCAGATGAAGAAATTGAAACTATTTCCAGTCAATGAAAAGATGCTCCAAGCCATTATTCATCAGAGAAAATGCAAATTAAGACAACCTAAGATACCACTACACACCTGTCAGATTGGTTAAAGACAGGAAAAATAATGATGATTGTTGAGGGGATTAAATCTGGACATTGATGCATTGTTGGTGAGTTGTGAAGAATCCAACCATTTTGGAGAGTAGTTTTGAACTATGCTCGTGTTATCAACCGTATACCCTTTTGATCCAGCAGTGTTACTACTGGGATTATATCCCAAAGAGATATGAATGAATGTTTGTAGGAGCCCTTTTGTAGTGGCTAAAAACTGAAACTGAATGGATGTCCACCAGTTGGAGAATACTAATAAATTGTGGTATAGAATATTATGGAATATTATCTTCTGTAAGAAATGACCAACAGGATAATTTAAAAGGCCTGGAGACTTTACATGAACTGGATTGCTGAGTGAAATGACAGGACCAGGAATCATTATATACTTCAACTAAATACTATATGATGACAGTCTGATGACCAGGCCATCCCTGGCAAACGATCAACCAACCATTTCAATGGAGCAGTAATGAACTGAACAGCTAAAGCCAGAAAAGAACTTGGGAGATGACTAAAAATTACATTGAATTCAATCCCTATATTTATGCAACCTGCATTTTGATTTCTTCAAATTTAATTGTACAATATTTCAGAGTCTGATTTTTTGTACACCAAAATAAACGGTTTGGTCATGTATACTTATTGTGTATCTAATTTATATTTTAATATATTTAACATCTACTGATCATCCTGCCATCTAGGGGAGGGGGTGGGGGGGAAGAGGTGAAAAATTGGAACAAGAGGTTTGGCAATTGTTAATGCTGTAAAGTTCCCCTTGCATATATCCTGTAAATAAAAGGCTATTAAAAAAAGAAAAAAAAAAGGATAGAGGGTCTGGATAAGTCAACCCAGTCATTTAAAGATAGAGTGGATAAAGAAATAAAATCCTTGAAAAATAAAATTAGTGAACTGGAAAAGGTAAATAATTACATGGAAAACGGAACTAGTGAATTGGAGAAAGAAAAGAGCTCACTAAAACAATAAAATTGGCAAAATCGAAAAAAAATTTCATAGAACCAAAAAAATTCAATTAAAAACTCAATTGGACAGTTAGAAAAAAAGTAAAAAAAAAGTGAGTGAAAAAAATAATTCATTAAAAATCAGAATTAAGAAAATGGAATTGAATGACTTGAAGAGATACCAAGAATCAGTAAAACAAAACAAAACAAAAAAAAATGAAACAATGGAAAAAATGTCAAATACCTTCTTGGGAAAACAAGAGACCTAGCAAATAAAACTGGGAGAGATAATCTGAGAATTATTGCACTTCCTGAAAAATATGATGAAAAAAGAGCCAGGAGGACACTATTTGCAAGATAATTATAAAACGAGAACTGCCCAGATGTGGTAGAAACAGAGTGTAAAATAGAAATTAAAAGAATAGATCGATCACCTACTGAAAGGGACCATAAAATCAAAATTCCAAGAAATATTGTGTCTAAAGTCCAGAACTATCAGACCAAGAAAAAAATATTTCCAGCTGCTAGAAAAAACATCAATTCAAATATAGAAGAGCCACAATAAGGATTACTCAGGATCTAGCAGCATCCACATTAAAGGATTGAAGGTCCTGGAATCTGATATTCCCAAAGGCTAAGGAACTTGGTATGTTTTCAAGAGTAGTTTACCCAGCCAAAATGAGCATTAATTACAGGGAAGAAAATTGGACATTCAATGAAATAGGTGAATTTCATCTATTTCTGATGAAAAAACCAGAATTAATCAAAAAGTTTTATCTCCAAATATAGGACTCAAGAGAAACCTAAAAAGGTAAAAGGAAATTTTGAGAACTATATATCTGTTATAAAGATTCATAAAGAACACATGTATAATTTGTTCTAGAAACTAGAAGTAGAAAGGAAATTGTACCAGAAAAAGGGTAAAGTGGTGGTACTACATCTCTCAAGAAGGAAAGGAAACCTATTGTATCTGAACAAAAGAATGGAGGGAGATGAACATAGCATATATTTTACTATCATCAGAATTGCCTTAAAGAGAAAAAATGTGACACCTATTCTATTTATGGTGAAACTTCTCCCACCTCATTGAAAAGTGGGAGGGGGAAAGTGAAAAGGGAAGAAGCTAAGCAGAAGGGAATATAGAAATTGTGAGGAAAAGGAGTAAGAAAGGGGGAGGAACTCTAACGTTGGGGAGGGATTCTAAAAACAGAGGGTGGTAAGAAGCAAATGGTGCTCACAAATTTAATAGTGGGGATGGGTGTAAGGGGAAATGAAAGGAGAAAAGCATAAACAGGGTTTGACAAGATGGCAAGTATACAGAATTAATAATTTTAACAATAAATATGAGTGGGATAAACTCCCCCATAAAGCAGAAGCAGATAGCAGACTGGATTAAAAGCCAGAATCCTACAATATATTGTTTATAGGTAACACCCTTAAAGCAGGGTGACACATACAGAGTAAAGGTAAAAGGTTGGAGTAGAATATACTATGCTTCAGGTAAAATCAAAAAAGCAGGGGTGACCATCTTGATCTCAGATCCAGCAAAAGCAAAAAATTGATCTAATTAAAAGAGATAAGAAAGGGCACTATATCTTGCTAAAGGGTAGCATAGATAATAAAGCAATATCAATATTAAACATATATGCACTAAGTGCTATAGCATCTAAATTCTTAAAAGAGAAATTAAGAGAGCTGCAAGAAGAAAGAGACAGCAAAACCATAATAGTGGGAGATTGCAACCTTTGCATTCTCAGAAAAAGAAATCAAAGCACAAAATAAATAAGAAAGAAGTCAAAGAGGTAAATAGAATAGTAGAAAAATTAGATATGATAGATCTCTGGAGAAAACTGAATGGACACAGGAGAGCACTTTCTTCTCAACAGTTCATGGAACCTATATAAAAATTGACCATATATTAGTACATAAAAACCTCAAAATAAAATGCAGTAAGACAGATATAGTAAATGCAATTAATAACTTCAACCAAGAAAATGACAATAATGAGACGTCATACCAAAATATGTGGGATGAAGCCAAAGTGGAAACAAGGGGAAATTTCATATCTCTAGAGGCCTACTTGCATAAAATAGAGAAAGAGAAGATCAATGAACTGGGCTTGCAACTAAAAATGCTAGAAAAGGAATAAATTAAAAACGCCAAGTAAAACACTATACTTGAAATTCTAAAAATAAAAGGACACATCAATAAAATTGAAAGTAAAAAAAAATCTATTAAATAAATTAATAAAACAAGAGTTGATTCTATGAAAAAACCCAACAAAATAGTCAAACCCTTAGTATCTAATTAAAAAAAAGCAAAGAGGAAAATCAAATTGTTAGTCTTAAAAATGAAAAGTGAGAACTCGCCACTAATGAAGAGGAAATTAGAGCAATAATTAGGAGTTACTTTGCCCAACTTTATGCCAATAAATTGGACAACTGAAATGAAATGGAAGAATACCTTCAGAAATATAGCTTGTCTAGATTAACAGAGGAAGAAGTAAATAGACAAAACAGTCCCATTTTAGAAAAAGAAATAGAACAAGCTATCAACCAACTCTCTAAGAAAAAATCTGTAGGACCAGGTGGATTTACATGTGAATTCTACCAAACTTTTAAAGAACAATTAACTCCAATGCTATATAAAGTATTTGAAAAAATAGGGATTGAAGGAGTCCTACCAAATTCCTTTTATGACACAGACATGGTACTGATACCTAAACCAGGTAGGCTGTTTATACCAATCTCCCTAATGAATATTGATGCTAAAATATTAAGTAAAATATTACCCAAAAGATTACAGAAAATCATCCCCAAGATAATATACTATGCCCAAGTAGGATTTATACCAAGAATGCAGGGTTGGTTGAATATTAGGAAAACCATTAGCATAATTGACTATATAAATAAGCAAATTTACAAAAACCATATGATCATCTCAATAGATGCAGAAAAAGCATTTGATAAAATCCCACATCCATTCCTAAAAAAAACACTTGAGAGTATAGGAATAAATGGACATTTTCTTAAAATAGTCAAGAACATATATTTAAAACCGTCTGTAAGCTTCATATGCAATGAGGAAAAATTGGAACCTTTCACAGTAAGATCAGGAGGGAAATAAGGTTGTCCACTATCACCATTATTATTCATTATTGTATTAGAACTCTAGCCTTGTCAGTAAGAGTCAAGAAAGAGATTGATGGAATTAGAGTAGGTAATGAGGAAACCAAACTATCACTCTTTGCAGATGACATGGTGGTATACTTAGAGAACCCCAGAGATTCTATTAAAAAGCTATTAGAATTAATCCATAACTTTAGCAAAGTTGCAGGATACAAAATAAATCCCCATAAATCCTCAGCATTTTTATACATCACCAACAAAATCCAACAGCAAGAGATACAAAGAGAAATTCCATTCAAAATAACTGTTGATAGCAGAAAATATTTGGGAACCTATCTACCAAAGGAAAGTCAGGAATTATATGAGCAAAATACTTCCCATACAAGTAAAGTCAGATTTAAATAATTGGAAAATACTAAATGCTCTTGGATAGGCCGAGTGAATATAATAAAGATGACAATAATCCCTAAACTAATCTATTTATTTAGTGCTATACCAATAAGAAAATATTTTAATGACCTAGAAAAAATAACAACAAAATTCGTATGAAAGAACAAAAGGCTGAGAATCTCAAGGGAATTAATGAAAAAAAAATCAAGTGAAGGTGATCTAGATATACCTGATCTAAAACTATATTATAAAGCAGCAGTCACCAAAACCATTTGGTATTGGCTAAGAAATAGATTAGTTGACCAGTGGAATAGGTTAGGTTCACAAGGCAAAATAGTCAACTATAGCAATCTAGTGTTTGACAAACCCAAAGATCCTAACTTTTGGGATAAGAATTCATTATTTGACAAAAATTGCTGGGAAATCTGGAAATTAGTATGGCAGAAATTAGGTATGGACCCACATTTAACACCATACACCAAGATAAGATCAAAATGGGTCCACAATTTAGGCATAAAGAATGAGATTATAAATAAATTAGAGGAACAAAGGATTGTTTACCTCTCAGACTTGTGGAAAAGGAAACAAAAGATGAACTAGAGATCATTATTAATAAGAAAATAAAAAATTTTGATTATATCAGATTAAAAAGCCTTTGTAAAAACAAAACTAATGCAAATTAGATCAGCAGGGAAGCAACAAACTGGGAAAACATTTTCATAGTTAAAGTTTCTGATAAAAACCTCATTTCCAAAATATATAGAGACTCTAATTTATAAGAACTCAAGCCATTCTCCAATTGATAAATGGTCAAAGGATATGAACAGACAATTTTCAGATGATGAAATTGAAACTATTTCCACTCATATGAAAGTGTTCCAAACAACTATTGATCAGAGAAATGCAAATTAAGACAACTCTGAAATACCACTACACACCTGTCAGATTGGCTAAGATGACAGGAAAAAAGATGATGAATGTTAGAGGGGATGTGGGAAAACTGGGACAGTGATGCATTGTTGGTGGAGTTGTGAACAAATCCAACCATTCTTGAGAGTAATCTGGAATTAGGCCCAAAAAGTGATCAAACTTTTGATCCAGCAGTGCTACTACTGTGCTTATATCCCAAAGAGATACTAAGGAAGGGAAAGGAAACTGTATGTGCCAAAATGTTTCTGGCAGCCCTGTTTATAGTGGCTAGAAACCGGAAAATAAATGTATGCCCATCATTTGGAGAATGGTTGGGTAAACTGTGGTATATGAATGTTATGGAATATTATTGTTCTGTAAGAAATTACCAGCACAAAATTTGAAATAAAATATTAGCAAAAAGATTACAGAACATCATCCCCAGGATAATACACCACAAGCAAATAGAATTTATACCAGGAATGCAGGGCTGGTTCAATATTAGGAAAACTATCAGCATAATTAGCCATATTAATAACCAAAGTAACAAAAATCATATGATCATCTTAATAGATGCAGAAAAAGTATTTGATAAAATCCAATACCCATTCCTATTAAAAACACTTGAGAGCATAGGAATAAATGAACTTTTCCTTAAAATAATCAGTAGCATCTATTTAAAACCAGCATCATATTACATCATATGTAATGGGGACAAACTTCAGCTATTCCCAATAAGATCAGGAGTGAAACAAGGTTGCACACTATCACCGTTACTGTTTAATATTGTACTAGAAATGCTAGCTTTGGCAATAAGGGTTGAGAAGGACATTAAAGAATAAGAATAGGCAATGAGGAAACCAGATTATCACTCTTTGCTGATAACATGATGGTATACTTAGAGAACTCCAGAGATTCTACTAAAAAGTTATTAGAAATAATCTATAACTCTAGCAAAGTTGGTGGTTATAAAATAAACCCACATAAGTCTTCAGCATTCTTATATATCACTAGCAAAATCCAACAGTCAGTTTCAAAGAAAATTTCCATTTAAAGTAACTACTGATTGTATAAAATATTTAGGAATCTATCTGCCAAGGGAAAATCAGAAACTTTATAAGCAAAACTACAAAACACTTTCCACACAAATTAAGTCTGATGTAACCAACTTGAAAAATATTAAATGATCTTGGATTGGGCGAGCAAATATAATAAAGATGACAATACTACCTAAACTAATCTATTTATTTAGCGCTATACCAATCAGACTCCCCCAAAAGTATTTTGATGACCTAGAAAAAATAACAACAAAGTTCATATGGGAAAAAAAGGTCAAGAATTAATGAAAAAGAAAATCAAATGAAGGTGGCCTAGCTGTACTAGATCTAAAATTATATTATAAAGAAGCATTTACTAAAACCATCTGGTATTGGCTAAGAAATAGAGTAGTTGATCAGTGGAATAGGTTAGGTTCCAAGGAACAAAGAGTAGTTGATCAGTGGAATAGGTTAGGTTCCAAGGAACAAACAGCCAATAACTTTAATTTTCTAGTGTTTGACAGACCCAAAGACCCCAGTTTTTGGGATAAGAATGCATTATTTAACAAAAATTGCTGGGAAAATTGGAAATTAGTATGGCAGAAACTAGGCATTACCCACACTTAACACTGTACACCAAGATAAGGCCAAAATGGGTTCATGACCTAGTCATAAAAGAATGAGATTATTAATAAATTAGAGGAACACAGCCTAGTTTACCTCTCAGACCTGTGGAGGAGGAAGGAATTTATTTTTTTTATTTTTTATTTTTATTTTTTTTCACTCTTTTAAAAAAAAAATTAATAGCCTTTTATTTACAGATTATATGTATGGGTAACTTTACAGCATTAACAATTGCCAAACCTCTTGCTCCAATTTTTCACCTCTTACCCCCCCACCCACTCCCCCAGATGGCAGGATGACCAGTAGATGTTAAATATATTAAAATATAAATTAGATACACAATAAGTATACATGACCAAACCATTATTTTGCTGTAAAAATGAATTGGACTCTGAAATATTGTACAATTAGCTTTTGAAGGAAATAAAAAATGCAGGTGGGCATAAATATATGGATTGGGAATTCAATGTAATGGTTTTTAGTCATCTCCCAGAGTTCTTTCTCTGGGTGTAGTTGGTTTAGTTCATTACTGCTCCATTGGAAATGATTTGGTTGATCTCATTGCTGAGGATGGCCTGGTCCATCAGAACTGGTCATCATATAGTATTGTTGTTGAAATACATAATGATCTCCTGGTCCTGCTCATTTCACTCAGCATCAGTTCATGTAAGTCTCTCCAGGCCTTTCTGAAATCATCCTGTTGGTCATTTCTTACAGAACAATAATATTCCATAATATTCATATACCACAATTTATTCAGCCATTCTCCAACTAATGGGCATCCACTCAGTTTCCAGTTTCTAGCCACTACAAAGAGGGCTGCCACAAACATTCGTACACATGTTTGTGCACATACAGGTCCCTTTCTCTTCTTTATGATCTCTTTGGGTAGTAACACTGCTGGATCAAAGTGTATGCACAGTTTGATAACTTTTTGAGCATAGTTCCAAACTACTCTCCAAAATGGTTGGATTCGTTCACAACTCCACCAATAATGCATCAATGTCCCAGTTTTCCCGCATCCCCTCCAACAATCATCATTATTTTTTCCTGTCATCTTAGTCAATCTGACAGCTGTGTAGTGGTATCTTAGAGTTGTCTTAATTTGCATTTCTCTGATTAATAATGACTTGGAGCATCTTTTCATATGACTAGAAATAGTTTCAATTTCTTCATCTGAGAATTGTCTGTTCATATCCTTTGACCCTTTTTCAATTGGAGAATGGCTTGATTTTTTAATAAATTAGAGTTATTTCTCTATATATTTTGGAAATGAAACCTTTATCAGAACCTTTGAATGTAAAAATATTTTCCCAGTTTATTGCTTCCCTTCTAATCGTGTCTGCATTAGTTTTATTTGTACAAAAACTTTTCAGTTTGGTACAGTTGAAATTTTTTATTTTGTAATCAGTAATGATCTCTAGTTCTTGTTTGTCATAAATTCCTTCCTCTTCCACAGGTCTGAGAGGTAAACTATCCTGTGTTGGAGGAAGGAATTTATAACCAAAGAAGAACTAGAGATCATTACTGATCATAAAATAGAAAATTTTGATTACATCAAATTGAAAATCGAAAAAAATTTTTCAATGTCTATTTCACTTTTTGATTCTACGACATCTGGGCAATTCTCTTTGATGATTTCTTGAAAAATAGTGCCTAGTCTCTTTTTTTCATCATGTATTTCAAGGAATCCAATAATCCTCAAATTTTATCTCCTAAATCTATTTTCCATGTCAGTTGTTTTCCCCATTAGTATTTTACATTTTTTCTATTTTTGCATATTTTTTTTGGTTTTGTTTGACTGATTCTTTTTGCCTTATTGAGTTATTCATTTCCATTTATTCAATTTTCAATTTTAGTTCTTCATATACTATTTTTACTTCATTTTGTATTTGTCCAATTGAATTTTTGCATGAGTTGTTTTGTTTGATGGAATTTTTTTCCATTACACAAAATCTGTTGTTTTTTTTTTTTTTTTTCTGGGAGTTATTTTCTTTTTCTGTTTTAAAAATTCTGTTTTTTTGCGTGTGAGTTACTTTCTTTTTCCAGCTTCTTAAATCTATCTTTTAATGAGTTATATGCCTTTTCCTTTTCACTATGTCTATTTTTTGTCTATTCCAAACTGTCTTGTAAGGCTTTCATTTCCTTTCCCCATTTTTCTTCTAGCTCTCTTTTAACATTCTTTTTTAAGTTCTTCTAGGAGAGCCTTGTATGATGGAGAGCAGGCTATTTCACCTTTTGGAGCTTCATCTAGAAACAACCTGTCTTTCCTCTCCTTGGACTTTGAAATCTGTTCTTCTCTTTTGCCATAAAAGCTGTCAATTGTTAGAGTCCTGTTTAATTTTTTACTCATTTTTTTAAGTTAAGATCTGCCTTTAAGTTAAGAGGTTTTCCAAGCAACCGAGACTGTGCTGAGTAAGGGCTGATTCACTCCCACTGGGTCTGCCACATAGAATCATCAGCAATGCCCTGGGGCTCTGTGCTGTCTGCCCTGGTGTTTGTGGTCAGTGTCTGCTCAGCCACCCTGAGACTGCACTGCTCTGGGACTCTGAGCTGTCTGTGCTGGTGTTTGTGGTTAGCTGCCCAGGCCTTGCTGTTTCCCTCTCCCGCTTCCAATTGAAACAGACCTTCTCTAGTCTGCTTCTTTCCACAAACTCTCTGCCCCACAGAGGTCACACTGCCACACTGAGACTGCTATGTCCTAGGGCTCTGCTCTATCTGTACTAGCGTTTATGATCAGCTGTTTGTCTTTCACTGCCTCTCTCCCATTTCTGATTGAAATTGATCTTTTCTGGTCTATTTCCTCCCATAAATTTTCTGCCCCAGAACTCTGAGCTGTCTGTACTGGCATTTGTACTAGTTGCACTGGCTGCCTCCCTCCTGTTTCCAATTGAAACCGATATTTTTTCATGATCTTTGAAATTATCTTCTGCTGATAATTTGTTGCACTCCCAATATTTGTGGGTTCTGCCTGTCCAGAGATAATTCAGAGGTTGTATTTCATTATTATTGTGAGAGTTATATAGAAGGTCAGAGAGAAATGTGTATTTCTTGGCTCCACCCTGGATAACTATTTATACAGCTAAATACATCTATAAAGCTAAATACATCTATAAATCTCCTGGACTAATCAAATGTTGAAAATAGATTCCCTGTTATTGTTCTGTAAGAAATGACCAGCAAGGTGATTTCAGAAAGGCCTGGGGAGTCTTACATGTATTGATGCTGAGTGAAATGGGTAGGACCAGGAGATCATTATATACTTCAACAACAATACTATATGATGATCAGTTCTGATGAACATGGCTCTTTTCAACAATGAGATGAACCAAAATAGGTTCCATTTTTTCAGCAATTAAGGGAACCAGCTACATCCAGCAAAGGAACTCTGGGAAATGAGTGTGAACCACTACATAGAATTCCCAATCCCTCTATTTTTGTTCACCTGCATTTTTGATTTCCTTCACAGGTTAATTGTACATTATTTCAAGTCCGACTCTTCTTGTGCAGCAAAATAACTGCATGGACATGTATATTTATAGTATTTAACATATACTTTAACATATTTAACATGTATTTGTCTACCTGCCATCTGGGGGAGTGGGTGGGGGGAAGGAGGGGAAAAATTGGAACAAAAGGTTTTGCAATTGTCAGTGTTGAAAAATTACCATGCATATTTCTTGTAAATAAAAAGCTATAATTTTCAAAAAAAGAAAATAGATTCCATCCTTTTTAGGGAAAACTAGCCCGGATAGCATGGCAGATACCCTAGTAAACCTTGTTCCAACCACTGTCATTTTTTGCTCTTACTCTGTGGCGTATCTGAAATCTCTTCTGTCACAATTTTGATGAAATATTTTATTTATGTTCTCCAAAAGTTATCATTGGTTACAGCAGGCTGCAGCCTGCTCCCCCTTTGTGGTATTCAACAAATTTTCTGAGAAAGATTTGGAGTTTTATTAAGAGCATTGTAAGTTCAGTAGGACTCAGTATAATATTGTTGCCAATAAAAGCTAATAAAATGTTGGATTGAATTTTTTTAAATGTCATAGCTCTCAGGAAGAAGGATGGAAAACTCTATACTCTGCCCTTCTTAAACCTCTTCCAGAATACTGTGACTAATATCAAGAAATGAAAAAATTCAAGAAAGACACTGATAAACTAGATGGTGTCTGATGATGACAACCAGAATGATAAAGTATGCATGTGTTCATTTCAGTTAAAGAAAATGGGATTATTTAGCCTGAAGAAGAAAAGACTTAGAAGAATATGATAGCTATATTCAAATTCTTAAAGATCTATTTTGTGTAAGAGTAACTATGTTTGTTCCATTTTATTTTAGTGGGTACAACCACATTAGGCAAATTCAGCTTTCATATCAAGAAAAATATTCTGAAAATTATTACTTTAAAATAAAGTTTAATGGGTTATTTGTCAATGATGTAGAAACTATTCCTGCTGTAAAAAGAAAGTAGACTAGATGATCTCTGAGGTAGATTCTAGTTCAGGACATTCAGCACATTCATCACATGGCATAATCACATCCAAACTCAATTCTGTTTTATATATTTTTTCAAATAATTTTTTTCCAGATAGCAATTTATTTTTATTTTTTTTTAAATTAAATAACTTTTACTGACAGAACTTATGCCAGGGTAATTTTTTACAACATTATCCCTTGCACTCACTTCTGTTCCGATTTTTCCCCTCCCTCCCTCCACCCTCTCCCCAAAGATGGCAAGCAGTCCTATACATGTTAAATAGATTACAGTAGATCTTGGATATAATATATGTGTGCAGAACCGAACAGTTTTCTTGTTGCTCAGGGAGAATTGGATTTAGAAGGTATAAATAACCTGGGAAGAAGAACAAAAATGCAAGCAGTTTACATTCATGTGAAGACCGTGTATTTTTAAATCAGCAGGAGGTCAGGAGTTCAGGTCAGGGGAAAATCGTCAGTCTTTATTCTCAGTGAAGAAGGATCGGAGGTGGAAGAGAATCGGCAATAGCAATGTGTGTAGCTGAGTCAAGAAGCTAGCTAGACTAGCAGCCACACAACCAGCAGCTAGGAGAATGGAACCCAGGCCCAATCTCTCCCAGCATCTCTTCCTATCTCTCTCTCTGCCTCCACCCACGAAAATCGTCATTTCCTATACAACACATCAGGATTTGCACGGAGAGTGGGCAGGTACCATTCTTTATCCAATCATGTATGTTAATAGAGTATAGCCCAATTACTATTTAGCCTCACATACTTGGGACCTCAGTGCATCAACTCAAACCTCAGCCCATTACACATTCATTTCCTAGTGTTCTTTCTTTGGGTGTAGCTGCTTCTGTCCATCCTTGATCAATTGAAACTAAGTTAGATCTTGTCTTTGTTGAAGAAATCCACTTCCATCAGAATACATCCTCATACAGTATCGCTGTTGAGGTATATAATGATTTCCTGGTTCTGCTCATTTCGCTCAGCATCAGTTCATGTAAGTCTCGCCAATCCTCTCTGTATTCGTCCTGCTGGTCATTTCTTACAGAACAATAATATTCCATAACATTCATATACCACAATTTACTTAACCATTCTCCAATTGATGGGCATCCATTCATTTTCCACTTCTGGCCACTACAAACAGGGATGCCACAAACATTTTGGCACATACAGGTCCCTTTCCCTTTTTTAGTATCTCTTTGGGGTATAAGCCCAGTAGAGACACTGCTGGATCAAAGGGTATGCACAGTTTGATAACTTTTTGGGCATAGTTCCAAATTGCTCTCCAGAATGGCTCGATGTATTCACAATTCCACCAACAATGTATCAGTGTCCCTGTTTTCCCACATCCCCTCCAACATTCTGCATTATCTTTCCCTGTCATTCTGGCCAATCTGACAGGTGTATAGTGGCATCTCAGAGTTGTCTTAATTTGCATTTCTCTGATCAATAGTGATTTGGAACACTCTTTCATATGAGTAGTATGAGTAAGACATGAGGTAGAAAATGACCTCTTTTACCTTAACAACAAAAAAAAATCTATCGGGGAAAGGAAGCAGCTTGGAATTTCTGGCCAAAAAAGAAACAATGCCTATTTATAATAATTATTTATTAATTGTATAATATATATATATATAGTATATGATAATAATATATTAATAATAATTAAAATAATAACAAGGTCCCAAAAATGACTAGTGGGACTTGTCCTATGACTTATTGTTGATCAGTTAATAAGGGTCAGAATAATTTGAGTTTAAGGTATGGTTCTTAAGAAATAAATCTAGTCTGTAAACCCCAAGGTTTCAGCAAGCAAAATTTATATCCTTTGGGCCTAATAATAAGTATACACTATATAAATATTATATCTTTTACTCACCTTTTTCTACTTACAACTTTTATCTCTTTAATATTGTCCTTCTCAAATCCTATTTCTCCCATCTTTATTTACCCTTAAATTGTATACATGTGCTATTTACCTAGGTTATAAAATACAACTACCTATTATATAAAGTGAACAAAACAGAAATTATATCTCTTCCTGCCCCAAGTATTTTACATAAATAGAAATTCGGATGTATCTGGGGTTTCCATGGCATAGGAAAGTCCAAGGAGAAGAAAGTCCTTTGACTAGTGCAGGTTGGCACCTTCTCTGAAAGTTATAATCTTTTATAAGTTAAGCATTTTGCCCAGATCATTCAGTCAATTTTTTTTTTCATTTTTCCTTAACTTAGTATGTATTTAACTCTCTTTGTAACTCCAAGGTTTATCATTGTGACTGAGTACTTTAATAAATTCTTATTGATTGAATGACTTAACCGACCAAATGTAAAAAATTCATTAAAGAAGCAGATAAAATCCTTTGTCATCAAAAACCTCTTACTAGAAGAGTCAGTAAGGGTGTGACAGGTTGACAGACCCATTAGTATTCACTTTCACCTATTTGGATTTATGCTAACAATATAAGGTAATATTTGGATTTGTGAGAACAATATTATTGTGATAGTAATAAGTAATATTAACAACAATAACAATAGTCTTGTTTGTATCATATTTTAATTTTGCAAATAATTTTATACACATTATTTTCTTTCATCATCAGAATACTTTTTGAGATAATTACTGTAATTATTTTCATTTTACAAAAGAGAAAATGGAGATGAAGTAAGGATAAGTGACTTAACCAAAGCATGGCACAAGGGAAAAAATGTTGCCTCTGCTTTCAAAAGATTTGGATTTAAGTCCCACCTTAGACACTTTTTCATGTATTTACACAATCTCAGGAAAATAACTTAATCTCTAAGTCTCACTTTCTTCACCTGTAAAATAAGGAGTTTGGACTAGATTACCTCTGAAGCTCCTTCTATGATCTTCTATGTCTGAGATGGAATTAAAACATGGATTTTTTCTAATTTTAAATTCTCATTTCTTGATGCTTCTGTTGACAATATAAATTAAAAGGAATAATTTTTTATAGCTTTATATTCCATATTAACTTCATCCATGTGCACATAACAATTAAACAAATGTTTGTTTCTCCATGAACAAAAGAGATAAAAGTTCATTTTATGGGTTCTTCTACTGCCTTTCACTAGAGTCTAGTCATTGAAGTCTCTAGTTTTCTAAGACTCATACAAAACTTTTCATTATCCAATTGGATCTATTTGACCAAAGATTGACAGATGCCAAGAAATTCCACTGAAGTCTCCCAAAGTGTCAGGTCCTGATATCTTTCAACCTCTGCAGCTATCATATAACTTACATTTTCAAATATTCCTACAAAAGCTGATGCTAAACTTGACATTTCCTTTAATGTACTAATGTTAGTGAAAACAGACTTCTATCAGTTTAATATTGGTATAAATCTCCTAGGATTCACAACAATCTATGCCCACTAAGCTGAATAGAAGGCGGCTACTTTTCAAAAGTAGCCATTTGCCAAGGATAGATAAAAGATCCTAAAAACAAATTTAAATCTTAATACTTTTAGGTTCCAATTTGATTTTCTTTTATGCTATCTATTGGATCATAGAATGAACCATAGATTATAGAGGTAGTTGCCCAATAGGCTTTTTCAGGGGCCCTGGAAGTTTTTTAATAGTTTTGTTGGAGTTTCTATAGTTAGTGTTAGCACTAGGACCAAAAGTGACAATTAAATCTTAGACAAAAGGTGAGAATCCATTACTTGACGGGGTGACTCAGGTCTTTTTTAGTGTAGGCTTGGGATTATATTGGACCATGAGGAGTGCCCAGAAGTTCAAAATAAAGAAAGAAATGTGAACCAGAGAACCAGGGGAGTACTCTAAAAGGAGAATGAATATAGAGATAAGACAAAAACAGGCAGAAATCAGAGTACCAGAAAATCAGATGTCAATACAAGGCAATGGATTCAAAGCAAAAATAAAAAAAAATAGTTGCAAGAAAGAGCACAAGAATGAAAGTGACAATAACAATTAGAAAAATGAATCAAAGAGGTCAGTACTTAAGGCCAAGATCTAAGCAATTGTAAAAAAAAAGGAAAGAAAAGGAAAGAAGGGAAAAGTTGAAAATAGAGAAGAAGAGAGGAAGGAATGAAGGAAGAAGAGAGAAGAGAAGAGAGTAGAAAAAAGAGAAAAGGAAGGGGGAAATGGAAATAGACAGAAAGAGGAGAGAGATTTCCAGGATGAATAGGAATGGGATATATCTTCAAACATTTAAAAGAAGAACATGTGGAAGAAATATCCAAATTATTCTAGAATATGGCACTTACTTATAGAATATGATGAGGGCCAGATTACTGATCAATTGGAAAAAAAAAACTTTCTAATCATCAATATTTACCCCAAAACAAAATGACATGTCTAAGAATATCCTAAATTCTAGCTCTTCTAATAAAAGATAAATGACTATTGGTTAAAGATATCATGGAAGAAATTCTTGACTCTAATTTATAAGAAATCAAGCCGTTCTCCAATTGATAAACGGTCAAAGGATATGAACAATTCTCAGACAAAGAAATTGAAACTATTTCTAGCCATATGAAAATATGTTCCAAGTCATTATTAATCAGAGAAATGCAAATTAAGACAACTCTAAGATACCACTACATACCTGTCAGATTGGCTAGAATGACAGGGAAAGATAATGTGGAATGGTGGAGGGGATGTGGGAAAACAGGGGCACTAATACATTGTTGGTGGAATTGTGAATACATCCAGCCATTCTGGAGAGCAATTTGGAACTATGCTAAAAAAGTTATCAAACTGCATACCCTTTGATCCAGCAATGTTTCTATTGGGCTCACATCCCAAAGAGATACGAAAGGAGGGAAAGGGACCTGTATTTGCATGAATGTTTGTGGCAGCCCTCTTTGTAGTGGCTAGAAACTGGAAACTGAGTGGATGCCCATCAATTGGAGAATGGTTGGGTAAACTGTGGTATATGAATGTTATGGAATATTATTGTTCTGTAAGAAATGACCAGCAGGATGAATACAGAGAGGCGTGGAGAGACTTACATTAACTGATGCTAAGTGAAATGAGCAGAACCGGGAGATCATTATATACCTCAGCAATGATACTGTATGATAATGTATTTTGATGGAAGTGGATTTCTTCGACAAAGAGATCTAACTCAGTTTCAATTGATCAAGGATGGACAGAAGCAGCTATACCCAAAGAAAGAACACTGGAAAATGAATGTAAACTGTTTGCATTTTTGTTTTTCTTCCCAGGTTATTTTTTACCTTCTGAATCCAATTTTTACTGTGCAACAAGAGAACTGTTCAGTTCTGCACACATATACTGTATCTAGGCCATACGGTGACATATTCAACATGTATAGGACTGCTTGCCATCTGGGAGAGGGGGTGAAGGGAGGGAGGGGAAAAGTCGGAACAGAAGAGAGTGCAAGGGATAATGTTGTAAAAAAAATTACCCAGGCATGGGTTCTGTCAATAAAAAGTTATAAAAAAGAAAAAAAAAATAGAAGAAATTCTTTTTCAATTTATGAATTGCACTAGATGGACTTTGGTAGCTGAGAGTGATTCTAAATCTGAGATTCTATTATTCCATTCCAGACTACAAATATCCTGAATATAGCAATTTGTCTAATATATACAAAAGTTAATATAAAACTTCTGCTGTGTCTCAACTAACCCTGCCAGTCCTGACAGCTGGTATTTTACAAGTTATATATCTTTCATAATGATTACAAATTCTAGTCTATTGTTTATTTTAAAGATTTTAAAGAAACAATTTTTGTTAATACTTGTCCAGCCTCTCTTGAAAATTTTACAAAGGAATTTATACTGTCTATTGTGCACTATCATAAAAGATATTCTCATTTTTTACTACCAGCATCATTTTGTTCTTCAGGAAATTGAAAGGCAATATTGTCATATCATAGAGTTTCAAAAGCCAAGGAATGGGCTGAAAATTCAAGACCCAGAAGTTCTAACCATGTTGTGGGTTTTCATAGTTTGAAAATGGACAAATGCATTATAAATACTGAAGTTTTTAACCTTGATGAAATGCCTAGGATTTTTCCTGTAGCATGCCAAGAAAGTCTTGGTGCAGCTTAAGTACAACAAGCTCTGAATCTGAAGAGGAATTTTCCTCCATTTGCAAGCTAATGATAGAGAATCATAAATAATGACAATAAAAGAATCACAATGTCTATTTTTAGTTTCCATCTTGGAAAAGATTACTTGCATAGGGATGAATTTTGTGGATTTTTCTAAAGTTCTTTGCAACATTATATTTTGTTCTATGGATTTTTCAAAAGTGTCTTTTTCTAACATACTAGAGAAAAATACAATCAAGTACTACTTAATTTATTGAAAGCTAAAGGTTTGACTTCAAATTTCCTCTTACTGACTCTATATACAAATATATGTGTGTGTATACACATATGTGTATATATATATGCATACAGCATATGTGTGTATATATATATATATATATATATATATATATATATATATATATATATATATATATATGTTAGTAAAAGATAGCAAGAATCCAAATTCAAGTTCCTACAGCTTCCCAGAATGTAAAGAACTCGTTAGTTTACAATTCCTTAAGTACCTTCAAAACTTCTTAATAATAATTATAGCAAAAATATATAGTACTTTACAGTTTGCAAGGTACATTAGCTTATTTGATCCAGTTATATAATTGAAACATGATTATAGAAAACTTTCTTTTAAAGGCTCTAAGGAACTTCCAGACCTGGCTTCAATATTCTTACTTAGAGTTTCCAAAGATAAATGAGTCCAAGGAACTTATAGTTATGTTGAGAGTTGTACTTTTGGTGGTGGGGAATGAAGTCGAAAGATTTAGCTTATATCATAGAAAACTCAATGTTTGTAAACTGAGTTTGAAACAAAGTGATTTTGAAAAATGCTGAAAATTAAAATGAGTAATTTGCTAAAATTTTTACATTATATTTAAATAATTATAGGAGGTTAAAAACAGCAATATTCCTCCTTTTTCTTTTATTAATGAATGAGGATGTATATAAATTTAAAAAATAAACATAAAAGGCTTAGAAATGATTCTCAAAAAATTTAACATCATCATATAAAAATAACTTTTACTGTGGCTCTAAAATTCAGAAACAAATAATTTTAGCATCCATTATAATGATATACTCACTTTGAAAGAAAACTCTGACTTCTTTAGAAGATGTGAATCTTCAGCAATCCATAGTTGCTGTAGAAAACATACATAGCAAGCCAAGCTTCCATATTGCAAAGCAGGTAATTCTCTCATGTAATTTCCAGAACTTTTTTTTTCTCACTAAAATTTAAATGGAACAAGTAGCACAATAAATGTGATTTTTTTTTATTTGGAGCTATTATATATGTAGCCTTCTGTTATTGAGTTTATGACTTTAATTTAGAAACTTTCAAATATTCATTTATGATATAAAGTGAAAAAACTGAAAAATTTATGATAAATGTAGATAGAAAGTGAGATGGTTTCCTCCTTGCAATGCTGTCAAACTCTCCTTCCTTTTCATAAGAGCCTAGACTTAGAGCTGGAATGATTTTCAAACACCATCTAGTCCAACCCCTTCAGTTTACAAATGAGAAAATTGAAGATCAGAGAATTTGAATGACTTATCCAAAGTAATCCAGATTAAGGCATCTTCAGATCCAACTCTCTAGCTCCTACCTTGAATTCCAACACACATAATGGATGAGAGTTAACTTTCTAAGTACCCTCAGAGTCACTACCCTCCCATACTTTGGCAGTTTCCCTGTACTGCCACCATGTATGTATCTTTTCACAATTTCCACTTCTTAATTCAGAAATAGTAATCAAATCAAATCAACTTTTCCATTTCTGGAAATTATATGTCAATCAATTTTCTCTGTGATGCCATTCACCACATTGCACTAGAACTTTAAATACCAAATTAGACTTTCCTACACTTCCCCTACATATATCACCTTGTCCTAGTAGAACATCAGAAATTTGAGGATAAAAACTGTTGATGTGTTATTGTCATTGTCATTGTCTTCATTGTTGTCATCATTATTATTGGGGTTTTTTGCATTCCCATGTGCCTGGCACATAGTAAGCACTCCTTGTTTATCTATGGAGAGCACATATCTACCTTTATTATTATTCTTTTTTCTCGTAATGTTTATTATTAATTCAGTATTTTTAGTTTCCAGAATGATAGACAACAGTTCACAACATATTTATTTACTAACAGCAAAAACTTATGGACAATTTTATCAGTAAACCAATCTCACAATCTTGTGAACTGTAACAGCAATGATCCCTGGTGCTCTCATTTAACTAAATGAGAATTTCAATCCTGCCCCACTGGATATTAAAGCTATTCTGTGAATGGCAGTATTCAGTAAATGGCATCTGCTGCTGATACCGAATCCAAGTGAGGTCAAGTAGAATAGCCACCAAGTAACAAGAATTTGCTGCTTGATGCTAGAAACTTGTAGATAGTGGACAGAAGACTCCAGTGATATCACAAGAGATGCAGAGAAGAAATGAATATTAAGACAAAAATGTCCAAGGTACTATGTGACACAGATGGCATTTGAAGTTAGATGCCCTGAATCAAAATTCAGCCTTCTTTCCCTTCTATCAACCTTGCTTTTCCTCCCATATCTTTAGCACAGAGAGTATCCAAAATGCTGGGGTATTTTTCCATTTTCTTGACATCACAAGTATATATTACATAGACAATCTTTACTTCATTTCATCTCCATAATTCTTTGTGGTAGTAAGTTGCAGCCTCTTACACCCACCCTATACCTCTTCTCACTATTGTCTTTTAAATGATCCTCAACCTCAATTCTTTCAGTACTGCAGTGTTACATGACTTGCAGTTGAATTTACTATTAAAAAAAAGACTTCAAAGAGATTTAACTACTCTCTTAAAGAAAGGGGAAAAAGAGACATATTGATCTTAAATGCCAAATGAAAACTAACAAGCAAGAGGCCACCAATATAACTAAAATCAGATCAGATCTCAATTGAGTGATTTTTTTTTCAGGGATTATATTTGCAAAAGGAGTTTTATATATAAAAAAAAAACCTATGTTTTTTGTCCAAATTGTTTTTAATTTAAAAAAGAATTATAATAAGGATAGTATAGAATTCTAAGAATAATAATAGCTAGGTAGCTACTATGTATATAGCACTTTATGCACATTTCCCATTTGATAACAATAAAAGCTAGGCTAATGTTGATATACTGCTCTAAATTTTGCTGATTGCTTTATATACCTCATATCATTTGATCCTCAAAACAACCCTCTGAGTTAGAAACTATTATTATCATTGTTTTACACATGGATAAACTGAGACTTAAAAAGGTTAAGTGATTTGCCCAGTGTCACACAACTGAGAAATGTCTGATGCAGGATTTGAACTCATCTTTCTAACTTGAGGTTTAACACTCTATCCATAATACTACCCTGCTTGGAAGTTTAATATGTTATAGTTAAACCAAAAGACACATCAGATTTTGGACAATTCCAAGTAATAGCTTTTTTGAGAAGTAAAGATAATAATTAACATACCTTGTAGGGATGGAAGTTATTTTTAAATGATTTTTCATTTCAGCAATTGCAAGTCATACTGTTTTACAGGAAGAGAGCTCTAAATGAAAATTTCTGTACACAAGACTGTGCTATTTATTTTAAGTGGTTTACAATGGAAAGAAGCCACAGTATATTTCCTGTCATTCATGTCCTTCTCTGTTAGAAGAGCTTGCTCTTATCCAGTAATTTATGCATGCTTACTAACACTGATTATATCTTCATTATTTTGCTCATTATTTATTGCTCCAAACCATGCCTCTCCTTTTGGCAAATAGCACACTTAGTTAAGAATAACTTTATTATATTTCTTTAAGCAGGATTACTGTGAAAGTGACACTTTCCATTTCAATATTGGAAGAGAGCAGATGGCTCTTCATGACTGCCCACTGGCCAGTCCAAAGAGTGGCTTTGATGACAGTCAGTTGTCTGCCCTCTCAAGGTGAGAGGCACAAATACAGTTGCTCTTTGGGTGGGAACTGAGTAACAAAAATAGAAAAATGACAGCCCAGAAGGGAAAGAAGGGGGTGTGAGGAAGACACATAGAATGGATTTATTGTCCTAAATAATTACTGCAAAGGAATAAATATCATTGATATACAATATCAGTTGTGTTGTGAGACAAAACATAACATTGACAATGACACCTGAGCGCATTATCCATAGCAAAAACATATCACATAACTTATTATGTGATATTATGTAACATTTCCAGCATGAAAAGAAAGTGAACAATATTTATTTCTAGGTATAAATTATTCTTAATAGTTAGGAAAATTTATCTTTTACTAAGGGAAGACAAACTAACCCACAAATGATGATTTCAGGGCTACAAACTAAAGATATCCATTTGAGCTTTATGCAAAATGGCATCCCAATGAATACTATGATCTAGGACTTCAAAACATGACAGAAACTTCAAAAGATTAATGAAATTATTTTTTAAAGTGGAATCAATCATATTCACCTTTGTTTGAAATTGTGGGACCATCGTCTAGGGCTCTTTTTATACTCAGGGTTTCATTGCAATTGGATTTTATGTGTTCTTTCTCTACTTCAATGCTTTAAGCCACAAGCAGGCACTACTGGTTGCTCATTAAGCAGTTCAGAATTAAGGATTAAGAAGTTCAGAATAAAAAAGATTATACAAGTAGAATGAAAACATCCTAAAGCAAAAATCAATGTCACCCAAAGAACCTTCTCTTCCACCTAGTATATTACATTAAAGGTACTTATTGATTATTACTAATCTGTTTAGCACTTTAAAGGAAAATAATTATGGCTTCTTCTAACAGCACAACCAAGTAACCAAGACCTTCTTATGTTGTACTATTGCCATTAATGGGTATGTATTTATCTGCAGGCAAATAAATTAAAACATAAATCAGCAGGGAAGCTGCCAAGAAGGGAAAACAGGATCCTTCTGATTCCATGATAGCAAGAAAAGTTTCCAGTAAATGGCAGGCAACCGTTGCTTTTTTTTTAATTTCTAGGGAAACATAAGGCAACTGGTAAACAAGGAAATGCCCAATTTCTCCCTGGGACAATCTGATGTCATTGGCTACAGTCAATGAATTTTTAATGTAAATGTTTATACAATGAGTAATGACAATTTTTAGATGTTTATTGTCTGCAAAGCTTCATGTTAGAAAAGAGGGTGGCAGAGTACTACAGCCTCCATAGTATTGACGACCCCTGAATGTTAATTAGCCACTTCTAATTGTCAAAGTTTTTAAACCTATTAAATCCCTTCAAGATTTGCTTCTTTGTACCTCTTCAGTCTTTTTGTGCTTCACTCCCTATTATGCAACTATATGATCTAGGGACACTGATTTTCTTCCTTTTCCTAATCCAGGTTACACTATCTCCTGATAGCTTTCCACTAGCTGTCTTCCTTCCATAGAATGTTCTCCCTCCACATCTCTGCTTCTTAACTATGTTCAAGACTCAGGTCAAATCCCCTCTTCTGCAAGAGGCCCTTCCTAGTTTCCCTTAATGGTGGTGTCTTTTCTCTGAGATAACTTTATTTACCCTGAATCTGTCTGTATCCTGTATGTACATAGTTAAGTGTTCTATCCTTTATTAGAATATAAAGTCAGTGAGAGTAAGGTCTCCAGCATTTACAACAGTTCTTGGGATATAATAATCATTTAACTAATTTTTGTTGGCTGGCTAGCTGCATTCTCTGCAGTGCTCTAGATGATCTCTGAAAAGAGTAATGTTTCAAAAGATATCCCCAAGAACAAAGCTATTATTGACCTCGTGATACCATGACATCACTGCTCAAAATATGCTTTGCCTTCCCCCACAGAGCAACTGCAGGACGGTTTATTTCCTGAGATCTTCCTCCAGGATGCAATATAAAACTAGGAAACAAAAACAGAGAAATAGAAAAAGTCACCCAAGCAATCAGACTCTGTTGTTGCATTGCTCTGCCACAAGGAGATCTTAAAATCAGCATCTACATTAGGACCCATTCAGAAAGAGCAGGAGAGAAATGTAAGTTCATTGAATCATGTAACTTGCATACAAATAGCTTCTAAGAAGAGAGAGTGAGGCCCTAGACATTGTTATTCAGCAATAGCTGCTATCTTCTTGATCCATAGAACATTTTCTTTTCCTTTGTAGTTGTTATAGTTAGAAATGAAAAAAAAAGTCATTGGATAAATAGTGATTAAATAACTAATTAGATATATAGACTGAGGGAAAGAGATGAATCCAAGACACTACCAATGTTATAAATCTGAAAAACTGAAAGGATACTAGTGCTATCAACAAAAATATGAAATTTGGGAAGAGAGGAGGATTTGGGAGGAGAGACATAAAAATTTTGTTTTGGGCATCTTAATTTTAAGATATTTCTGATTTAAAGATAAAATAAAGATACCTACTTCATAAAACTATTGTGAGTATCAAATGAAAACTTATATGTTCTAGAGAAAGATTCTTCTACATAGATAAAACTATATATGTAAAAACCTATGCATATAAGTTATTATTAGACTTTTTCTTTTATATGACAGACACCAATGTTGTATCCAATTGACTAAGACTAAGTGATTTGTACTATGTACTATGTAATATTAGTATCAACAAAATAGTGAGGTCATATTATATCCATTTTATAACAATCTTGTCAAAGCACTTTCACGTATATTTAAAAAAAATCAATTTTGTATCATATATTTACTAAGTCTTTCATGCGCACATCAATTTTCAAAAACACATCATCTCATTTAACATTAAAGTTTATTTTCATTCATTTAATTAATCATTTTAGTCCCTTCTTTCCACTATCCTCCCCCGAGTTAATTAATAAAACAATAAATTATACAATTTCTCCTCCCCAAATTAGTTAATAAAATTAATGATTTCTTCAATTCATAGTTGAATAACCTGATAAAACAAATTCATACATCAGGCATGTACAAAAGCATATACCATCTATTCATAGCAATCTCGTGGGTTTATTTAGAAGATATCTTTATCTTCATTTGGTATATGAGGAAGCTAAGGCACTGAGAATTCAAATGATGTCAAAGTCACTTAATAAATTAGTTTAAAATGTAGACCTGGATGTTGTTTCATTAAAAAAAAAAAAAAAACCTTTTGTGATCAATGTTATGTTTATTCTTTCACTCATTTTTTCATGTGTAACATAATTATATCAGATTATGATAAGTAGACTGAATTATACTGTGAAAAAAGTTGTGGATTGTAAAGGGTGAAATTATGAATAAGTGTACTTGAATCAGCCAACCAAGCACTTAAGGCTAATTACCTATTCAATATGAGACAATGACTCTATTAGCATATGTTTGGGAAAATGGCTCTTCTCACCATTTGTGCTGGCTCAATGTTTGATGTTAAGATAATCATAGGCAAAGATTAGAGGGTGAGGTGAGAAAGGCAAGAACTCACTTGGCAGCATAAGGAGGGAAAAGGTGGAGATTCTGGAGTCCAGAATTGAGAAGAGATCTTTGGCAAAACTTCTGGCAGTTTGCTTGCTTTTTCCCTTCTCCCTCTAAAAACTAAAGACTTTAATTTATCCTGACTCTGGCTGATCCTGAGGCCTCCAGGGAGCTAGCCCAGACTTAACAGTAGACTTGGTGCCAAAAGATTTCTAATAAAATTTCAGCTGTGCCTATGAGGCACATTTTTGTGTGATCACAGACAAGGATGTCAGCATGGGCCTCAGTTTTCTCAGTTACATATATACTTTTATGTATGTAGAAGTGTCTTTCTCTAGAACATATAAGTGTTTCATTTGATACTCACAATAGTTTTATGAAGTAGGTATCTTTATTTTATCTCTAAGTCAGAAAAATCTTAAAATTAAGATGTCCAAAACAAAATTTTTATAAATGGGATCTACATGATCCCAAAGTTTTATTCTATTTCTTTGGTCCTATGATCCTATTTTATATGTCCTATGCCTCTCACTTTCATCAGTCATACCACCCCTAAAAGAAACTAGAGGAACATCTGAAAAATATAAAATTCAAATAGGTTTAAAATGATAAAAAATCAGTCTTGAAGCTAATCACTTCTCTCTCCTGCAAGTATAAATAATAATTTTAATGCTGATAGGTAGCATTGATATAACATTTGAGGTTTGCAAAATGTTTTCCATATATCATTTGATCCTCATAACATCCTGAGGGGGTGGAGCCAAGATGACAAAGTGAAGCCAGAAAGCTGCTCCAGTTCTCCAAATTTCCCTCAAAAACCACATGATAGCAAACCTCTGAATAGAGTCTGACAGAATGAAACCACCCTCCAGCTCAAGGTTTATTGGAAAAACTTCAAAAAAGGTCAGTCTCACTGGAGTAAAAAGGAGTGTTAAACTCAGCTCAGTCAAGAGTCTGGGAAAGCCTTTCACTAAGGGTCTTAATCACACAAGATCAGCAATTGAGACCCTCGGTCCTGGCTTAGAGCAATGGAGCAAACCAGTGGGAAAACCTCCGGTATGTTCAGAAGGCAAATTCATTGAATCCATGCTGTTGCCTGGAAAGAGCAGGCAAAGATACCTCCTGCAAACACCAGAAACCCCTGTGTTCAAAGTCAATGCTTAGAGCTGCACAGGAAGCTTGAGACTGCATCCCCTTTTCCCTAGGAGCAGAGTTCACCTGCTCTTTGAAATGCTCTTTGAAAAGAAGAAATGCAAAAGAAAGGAAAGAAATTGAGCAAAAGCTTGACTAGACAAAGCTACTATCATTACAGGGAAGACTAAAACACAAACTCAAAGAGGAGAAAGTGTCCACAGAAGAAATCCCAAAGAGTAAACAGATCACCAAGAAAAACAGCCCTGATACACTGGAACTAGGGGGAAATAGTCATTTAAAGAATCCATTGATCATCTCCAGAAAGAGATCCCATAAGAAAACATTGTTGCAAAACTGTAAAACTATAATCTCAAGGAAAAAATATTGCAAACTGCCACATAAAAGCAATTCAGGTTTCAAGGAGCAATAGTCAGGATTTCCCAGATTCTGGCAGCTTCTACAGTAAAGGATCAGAAGATCTGGAATACCATATACCCATAGGCAAAGAACCTGGAGTTACAAGCAAGAATTAATTACCCAGCTAGACAAAGGATCATCTTTCAGGGGAGAAGGTGGATCTTCAATGAAGTAAGAGACTTTTGGTTGGTTTAATGAAAAAACCCAAAGCTAAACAGAAAATTAGATCTTCAAACACAGGGCTCAAGAGAAGCACAGAAAGGTAAATGATGGGGGGAATATATGTTTTTTAAAAGCCAAACTGTTTATATGGGATGGGAAAATATATGTAACTCTTGAGAACTGCATCTGTCACTAGAGCAGTTGGAGGAAGACATGTGAAATTGTATTTGTGAATAATCTCTGATATGATGATATAAAAGAAAACAATATTAAGGGGTGGAAAAGGACTGTACTCCAGTAGGAAAGGGAAAGTATAATGGGACAAATTGTATCACATAAAGAGGCATGAAAAAGCTATTACATTAGAAAGAAAGAAAAGGGTATGATCATTATTTGAAGTTTAATCTTATCAGTTTGGGTTCAAAGAGGGAATAACTTAATCATTCAATTAGGCATAGAAATTTATCTTACCTTATAAAGAAGTAGGAGAAAAGCCATTCTCCAATTAATAAATGGTCAAAAGCTATGAACAGACAATTTTCAGGAGAAGAAACTATTTCTAGCCATATGAAAAGATGCTCTAACTCATTATTAATCAGAGAAATGCAAATTTAGACAACTCTGAGATACCACTACACACCTCATAGATTGGTAGGATGACAGGAAAAGATAATGCTGAATATTGGAGGGGATGTGGGAAAACAGGGACACTGCTACATTACATCATTTTTCTCAGAGGCACATAGAAAGTAAGTGCCTGAGGCAGGATTTGAACTCTTGGAAGTCTATCTGATTCCAAATCTACTCTAACCACTACACATCCAAGCTGTTTATTATTATGCCAGTTAATATAACTGCTAATGGAAAAATGGTCCTAGGACACAACTATACCCAATCACAATATCTCGTGATGGCTGAGATCACTGGGTTAAAAGAATTGCACTTCCTAAGGCTCTTATATTCACGGTCTGAAAGGTAGATGATGGTTAAGACGTTGTGGTTTGATATTCCTGGCACATGCTTTCTCCTCTATGTACTTTAGAGGACTTAATATTTCAGGTAAGCTGGTATATTATTGAAGGCAAAAACCTGGCCCCTTTTCCAAATACTTCCCTAGATGATGGCTAGGCTGAAAGTAGGACCAGAAATTCAGGGGGCGCTACCACACCCAAATATTCTCTGACAATACATTTATTGGTGGCATTTAGCTAGAAGCTCTTGCTGGTAATGATAGAGAAGCTGGGCTCCATTTCCACAAATATTTCTTACTAATCTAGACTGGAAGCAGGGCTGGTGGTTTGGAAGACACTGCTATTCCCAAGCTTTTGTGTAATTAGGGTCATGACTACTCCATGAGAGTCTCAGAGATAATTATCAGATGTTGGTAATGGTGGCATTTGCTGTCACATATTGCTTCCTGTCTACTATGGTGACTCACTACATCAGAAATGGTGCCTTACCCATACTATGTGTATACAATCAGTATGTCACCACATGTAAAAGATGGGAGCAAAATGGATTCAAGGAGAAGTACATACCTGTTCACCATCTAGGAGCTTCCCTCTTTAACTAATCATTTCTTGACAACTAGATGTTATGTTTTTTGGTTTCTACCCTGCTGAAGAACTAAAGTTCAAGTCCCTCAAAATTTGGCATATTGAGACAAAGCCCAGCTAAAATGAAAGAGATATATATGTTTCACAAACATTGTGTTTAAAGTGAATATATACTAGACCATATTTTATCATTGGTGGTCATTAAGTTATGGACATATTTTCAGTTATCATTAAACATTATACTCAATAATTTCAGAATTCTCTTCTTAGATAATTCTGTCAATGGTTGGTCTACATGTACTTAATTTTCCCACATAAAACCACAGGAAGTTAATCAAAAGAGCAATTAATCCATGTTTATTTAAAAATTAAAATTTATTAAAATATAGCACACAATTAATTCACAGTTCACTGAAAGGTCTTACTGATGTCAATTTAGCTGTGATAGCATAAGCTCAGGGAAATCCCCAGGTAGAAAGTTATATACCACTTGAATGACTTTCTTCTACAAAAATCCAAAGAAAGTGGGGAAAGGAAAGCGTAGGAACCTGAAAGAACCTCTCCCCTGTTTCTCTGACCTGATGTTATAATATATTACACATTATCTATGATATATTTCTCACAATTCCTCTTCAGTACAATGTATTCAGAATTTTAAGGAATAAAACCACTGCGGTGCTATGGGGTGATCTCAGATCTCAGATATTGATGTATGTGTATATCTATATATAAACATATAACACATATACAATAAATTATAGGATACACATATTTATACTAATTAAAGATGCACACTTAATAATAAATTTGTCTGGAATCTTGAATGATTAAATTGCTCCTCCTGGGGAGGCAGAGCCAAGATGTCAGAGAGGACACATGTTTCATTCTGACATTCTCATACTACCCTCATACTAATTACAAAATTAGTTCTGGACTGGCAGAATCCATGAATATTGGGAGTGCAGCAAATTACCAGCAGAAGATAATTTCAAAGATCACCAGAAAAGGTTTGTATTGGTCCAGCTCAGGAGGAGGCCAGGAGCAGAAAGGCAGGCAGAGCACAGTGGACAGCACACAATGAATAGACCCGAGGCAGATGCAGTCTCTATGGGGTGCTGTGGAGAACCTATGAGGAGGAATCTACACCAGTATTGGCCACTCTCCCCCAGTTGCAAATCAGTAGATCAGTAGAGAAGTTATAAAACATACAACACAAACACAAAAGATAAATAGTGACCCTCAAATGCTAGAAACTCATGGGACCTGGCCACAAACACCCAACACCGGGAGTGAGTCAGCATGGACTCAGCACATTGACAACTGCTTTGCTGTTGCCTGTAGAGGAAGCTCAGGAAACCTCCCTTTCCCTAAAAGAAGATTCTTCTTCTTCTTTTTTTTTTAAATGAGTAAAAAGGTAAAGAAAACTCTAACTATAGATAGTTTCTGTAGTGAAAGAGAAGAAGAGATTTCAAATCCTGAGGAGACTAAAAGGAGATTGTCACTGATGAAGTGCAAAGGGTGATATAACCTGGTCCTTTCCACACAGGGCTCTCTTAGAAAAAATTAAAAAGGATCTTTAAAAAGACCTAGAAGAAAAATTGGAGAAGGAAAGGAAAACTTTGCAAGAGAGTTTGAAAAAAGCTTATAACTCATTAAAACATAGATTTGCAAAATGGAAAAAGAAAACAACTCCCTGAAAAACAGAATTTGTGAAATGTAAAAGGTAAACAATGCCCAGGAAAACAGAATTTGTGAATTAGAAAAGGTAAATAACTCCCAGAAAAGCAGAATTTGTGAAATGGGAAAGGAAAATAACTCCTTAAAGAAACAAAATTTTTGAAATGGAAAAAAATTCCAAAGAACAAAATAATTCATTTTAAAATGCAATTGGACAAATAGAAAAGAAGTAAAAAAGTATATGAAAAGGTGGCGGAGCCAAGATGGTGGCGAAGGCACACATGACTTTTTAAACTCCTCTCTTATCCTCACTATCAATATTATATCCAGCCTCAAAAATAGACTTGACTGCTAAAACTCATAAAGATTAGAAGTACATCAACTCACCAGCAGAAGATAATTTGGAGTCTCACCGGAAAAGGTTTGTCCTCGGGCTGGAGAGAAGATCAGCGGGGACAGGGAGAGAACTAGAGGCTCTGAATGTAGCCCCAAGCCAGAAATGAGAGCACAGATCAACTGTAAAGCCCAATTTCATGCCAATAAATTTGATAAACCTAAGTGAAATGGAAGACTACCTCCAAAAATATAGACTTCCCAGAATAACAGAGGAGGAAATAAGTTGCTTGAATAGTCCCATTTCAAAAAGAAATAGAATGAACTATTAATCAACTCCCTAAGAAAAAATCCCCAGGACCAGATGGATTTACATGTGAATTCTACCAAACATTTAAAGAAAAATTGGCCCCAATGCTACATAAATTATTTGATAAAATAGGGAATGGAGTCCTACCAAATTCCTTTTATGACACAGACATGGTACTGATACCTAAACTAAGTAGGTTGAAAACAGAGAAAGAAAATTATAGATCAATCTCCCTAATGAATATTGATGCTATAATCTTAAATAAGATATTAGCAAAAAGACTACAGAAAATCATCCTCAGGATAATTCACCACAATCAAGTAGGATTTATACCAGGAATGCAGGGCTGGTTCAATATTGGAAAACTATCAATATAATTGCCCATATCCATAACCAAATTAACAAAAACCATATGATCATCTCAATAGATGCAGAAAAGACATTTGATAAAATCCAACATCCATTCCTATTAAAAACACTTGAGAATATAGGAATAAATGGACTTTTCCTTAAAATAATCAGCAGCATCTATTTAAAACCATTAGTAAGCATTATATGTAATGGGGAAAAACTGCAACCATTACCAATAAGATCAGGAGTGAAACAAGGTTGCCCACTATCACCGTTACTATTCAATATTGTATTAGAAATGCTAGCTTTGGCAATAAGAGCTGAGAAAGAGAATAAAGGAATTAGAGTGAGAATTTAGAGTTGCCAATGATGAAACCAAATTATCACTCTTTGCTGATGATATGATGGTATACTTAAAGAACCCCAGAGATTATACTAAAAAGTTATTAGAAATAATCCACAACTTTAGCAAAGTTGCAGGATACAAAATAAACCCACATAAATCATCAGCATTCTTATATATTACTAACAAAATCCAACAGTCAGAGTTACAAAGAGAAATTCCATTTAAAGCAACTACTGACAGTATAAAAAAATACTTGGGAATCTATGTGCCGAGGGAAAATCAGAAACTTTATGAGCAAAATTACAAAACACTTTTCACACAAATTAAGTCTGATCTAACCAATTGGAAAAATATGAAATGCTCTTGGATAGAGGAAGTAAATATAATAAAGATGCCAATACTACCTAAACCAATCTGTTTAGTGCTATACCAATCAGACTCCCAAAAAACTATTTTAATGACCTAGAAATAATAACAACAATGTTCATGTGGAAAAACAAAAGGTCAAGAATTTCAAGGGAATTAATGAAAAAAAAATCAAATGAAGGTGGCTTAGCTGTACCAGATCTAAAATTATATTATAGAGCAGCAGTTACCAAAACCATTTGGTATTGGCTAAGGAATAGATCATTGATGAGTTCAATAGATTAGGTTCAAAGGACAAAACAGTGAATAACTATAGCAACCTAGTGTTTTACAAACGCAAAGACCCAGCTTTTGGGATAAGAAATTACTGTTTGACAAATATTGCTGGGAAAATTGAAAACTAGTATGGTAGAAACTAAGCATCGACCCACACTTAACACCATACACCAAGATAAGATCAAAATGAGTTCATGACCTAGGTATAAAGAATGAGATTATAAATAAATTAGAGGAACACAGGATAGTTTACCTCTCAGACCCGTGGAAGAGGAAGGAATTTATGATCAGAGAAGGACTAGAGATCATTACTGACCACAAAATAGAAATTTTTGATTATATCAAATTGAAAAGTTTTTGTACAAACAAAACTAATACAGGCAAGATTAGAAGGGAAGCAATAAACTAGGAAAATATTTTTACAGTCAAAGGTTCTAATAAAGGCCTCATTTCCAAAATATATAGAGAATTGACTCTAATTTATAAGAAATCAAGCCATTCTCCAATTGATAAATGGTCAAAGGATATGAATAGACAATTCTCAGATGAAGAAATTGAAACTGTTTCTAACCATATGAAAAGGTGCTCCAAGTCATTATCACTCAGAGAAATGCAAATTAAGACAACTCTGAGATACCACTACATACCTGTCAGACTGGCTAGAATGACAGGGAAAGATAATGCGGAATGCTGGAGGGGATGTGGGAAAACAGGGACACTAATATATTGTTGGTGGAATTGTGAATACAGCCAACCATTCTGGAGAGCAATTTGGAACTATGCTCAAAAAGTTATCCACCTGTGCATACCCTTTGATCCAGCAGTGGTACTACTGGGCTTATATCCCAAAGAGTCATAAAGAAGGGAAAGGGATCTATATGTGCATGAATGTTCATGGCAGCCCTCTTTGTAGTGGCCAGAAGCTGGAAACTGAGTAGATGCCCATCAACTGGAGAATGGCTGAATAAATTGTGGTATACACACATTATGGAATATTATTGTTTGGTAAGAAATGACCAACAGGATGATTTCAGAAAGGGTTCAGAAAGTGACTTACATGAACTGATGCTGAGTGAAACGATAGGGCCAGGAGATTATTATATACTTCACCAACAATACTATATGATGACCAGTTCTGATGGACCTGGTCATCCTCAGCAATGAGATGAACCAAATCAGTTCCAATGGAGCAATAATGAACTGAACCAACTATGCCCAGCAAAAGAACTCTGGGAGATGACTAAGAACCATTACATTTAATTCCCAATCCCTATATTTTTGCCTGCCAGAATTTTGGATTTCCTTCACAGGCTAATTGTACAATATTTCAGAGTCCGATTCTTTTTGTATAGCAAAATAATGGTTTGATCATGTATATTTATTGTGTATCTAATTTATACTTTAATATATTTAACATGTACTGGTCATCCTGCCATCTAGGGGAGAGGGTGGGGGAAGGAGGGGAAAAATTGGAATAAAAGGTTTGGCAATTGTCAATGCTGCAAAATTACCCATGCATATAACTTGTAAATAAAAGGCTATTAAATTAAAAAAAAACTACATCTATAAAAAAAAGTAAATGAAGAAAATAATTCACTAAATATTAGAAATGAACAAATGGAAATGAATGACTGAATGAGACATCAAAAATCAGTCAAGCAAAACCAAAAAAAAAAAAAGAAAAAAATAGAAAAAAATGTAAAATGCCTAATGGGAAAAACAACCTACCTGGAAAATAGATCTAGGAGAGACAATCTAAGGATTATTGGACTCCCTGAAAACCATGATGAAAAAACAGATTCTAGACATTATTTTTCAGGAAATCATCAAAAAGAACTGTCCTGATGACATAGAAACAAAAAGAAGGTAAAAAAGCTTTTAAAAGAATTCACCAAATCTACTGAAAGAGACCCCAAAATTGAAACTTCAAGGAAAATTGTAACTAAATTTCAGAAGTATCAGACCAAAGAAAGAATAAGCAGCCAGAAAAATAAATTTCCAATACCAAGGAGCCACAATAAGTATTACTCAGGATCTAGCAGCTTTCATCTAAAATATTCTGAGAGGCAAAGGAACTTGGAATGCATCCAAGAAGAAACTACCCTGCTCAACTGAGCATTTTCTTCCAGGGGAAATAATGGACATTCAACGAAACAGATGAATGGCATTTATTTCTGATGAAAAGACCAGAGGTAAACAAAAATTTTGACTTTCAAATAGAGGACTCAAGAGAAGCATAAAAAGGTAAAAATAACTCTTGAGAACTCTATTTCTGTTATGGGTATACAGAGATAGCACATGTTTAATTTGATTTTACTGTTATAATATTTTTAAAAGAAATTAGAAGTGGAAAGGGGATTGTATCAGAAAAAAAGGAAAAGTGGAGGTAAAAAGAGAAAAATTACATTTCACAAAGAGGCAAAGAAAAGCTATTATATTTGAGGGAAAGAAGGGAGGGGGATGAACATTGTGTAAATTTTACTTTCATCAGTTTTGTCTCAAAGAGAAAATATTAGGCATATTTGGGTTTCTCTGTAACCTTATTGAAAAGTGGGAGGGGAAAGGCAAAAAAAGGCAAAAAGGGAAGGGTAAATAGGTTTAGTAGAAGGGAATACAGAAATAATAGGAGAAAGGTATAAGAAAGGGGGAGATAGTCTAAAGAAGGAGGAATTCTAAAGGGGGAGGGCTGTTTGAGGTAAGTGATGCTCATAAGTTAAATATTGGGGAGGGGGCTAAAGAGGAAAGGAAAGAGTATAATCTGGGGATAATAAGATGGCAGGAAATAGAGAATTAGTAGTTTTAACCATAAATCTGAATAGGGTGAACTTTCTCATAAAGCAGAAGTAGATAGCAGACTGGATTAAAAGCTAGACTTCTACAATACGTTGTTTACAAGAAACACATTTAAAGCAGAGTGATACACACAGAGTAAAGGTAAAAAGCTGGAGCATATTCTGCTTCAGGTGAAGTAAAAAAAAAGCAGGGGTAGCCATCCTGATCTCAGATCAAAGAACAGCAAAAATTGATCTAATTAAAAGAGAAATGGAAGGAATGTATATTTTGCTAAAGGGTACAATAGATAATTAAATAAAAGCAATTCTAAATATATATGCAACAAATACTATAGCATGGAAATTCCTAAAGGAGAAGTTGAGAGCTGCAAGAAGAAATAGCAAAACTATAATAGTGGGAGAACTCAAACTTGCTCTCTAAGAACTGGACAAATCAAACAACAAAATAAAGAAAAAGAAGTCAAGGAGGTGAATAGAATACTAGAAAAGTTAAGTATAATAGATCTTTGGAGAAAATTGAATGGAGACAGAAAGGAGTACACTTTCTTCTCTGCAGTGCATGGAACCTATAAAAAACTGATCATATATTAGGACATAAAGATCTCAAAATCAAATGCAGAAAGGCAGAAATAATAAATGCATTTTTTCAGATTATGATGCAATAAAAATTATATTCAATAAAAAGCCAGGGGAAAATAGACCAGAAACTAATTGGAAACTAAACAATCTCACCATAAAGAATGAATGGGTGAAACAGCAAATCATGACACAATTAATAATTTCATCCAAGAGAATGACAATAATGAGACAACATACCAGAATTGGTGGAATGCAGCCAAATTGGTAATAAGGGGAAATTTCATATATCTAGAGGCTTACTTGCATAAAATTGAGAAAGAAAAGATCAATGAATTGGACTTGAAACTAATAAAGCTACAAGAGTAAATTAAAAATCCTTAATCAAACACTAAACTTGAAATTCTAAAAATAATAGGAGAGATTAATAAAATTGAAAGTAAAAAAGCTATTGAATTAATAAATAAAACTAAGAGTTGGTTTTATAAAAAAAAAGCAAAATAGATACACCTTTGGTAAATGTGATTACATAAAGGAAAGAGGAAAGGGACACAAATATGCAAAAATGTTTGTGGCAGTCCTTTTTGTAGTAGCTAGAAACTGGAAACTGAATGGAGGCCCATCAATTGGAGAATGGCAGACTAACTTATGGTATATGAATGTTATGGAATATTATTGTTCTGTAAGAAATGACCAACAGGATGATCTCAGAGAGACCTGGAGAGACTTACATGAATTGATGCTGAGTGAAATGAGCAGAACCAGGAGATAATTATTCATGGCAAAAACAAGACTATATGAAGATCAATTCTGATGGACATGGCTCTTTTCAATAATGACATGATTCAAACCAGTTCCAATTGTTCAGTAATGCAGAGAGTCATCTATACCTAGACAGATGAGTATGAGTAATAAGTGTGGACCACAACATAGCATTTTCACTTTTTCTGTTGTTTGCTTGCATTTTTGTTTTTCTTCTCAGGTTTTTTCTTTCTTTCAAGATTCAATTTTTCTTGTGCTACAAGATAAATATATAAATGTGTACACATATATTGGATTTAGCATATATTTTAACATAGTTAGCATGTTTTGGACTATCGGCCATGTAAGGGAAAGAGGAGGGGGGAAGGAGGGGAAAATTTGGAACAGAAGTTTTTGCAGGGGTCAATGTTGAAAAATTACCCATGAATATGTTTTTTAAGATATAATAATAATAATAAAAGTTGCTCCTGCTGTTCATAAAAATTGCGCATACTACTTGGAGGGATGTCTGGTAAAGGTTATTCTTGTGATATTCTGTCCTTCATTTCTGACTTTTAATCCACCACTTAGTTTCAGATAAAAAAACTGTAAGTCATAAAAACTCAGATTTTGTAATTCTATCATTTCTATACTTCCAGAGGAGCAAGATCTTTCTGCTTATGTTCTTTTAGAATTAAGGTAACATTCATATTAAAATATTTTCCAATAAATTTCTAAAATTCTAAGAAAACTTGGCTATCTAGAACATTCACTAAAAAAAATTAATAATAGTCAAGCTTATCAAATAGCTATTGATTAAGCCCTGGACTATTACTCTCCAATCACAAACTTCATGCTCCAGCCAAATTGGGCTACTTTCTTTTTCAAAAATTATTTATTTATTAAAAACTAAAACACAAAAATGGAAAAAGAAAAAAAATTGTCCTGCACATCAAAATATGAGAGGATTCAAAATATATAACAATAAATTTCCATTTCAGGAATATGCATGGAAGGGCAGATCCAAGATGGTGAGGAGTAGACATATCTCTATCTGATCTCCTCTAAGCATTCCTCAGATCAACAACAGATTAAGCCTTTAAACTGGTTTTGGAGTGACAAGACCCACAAATATTTGGAGTACAACAAATTTCCAGAAGAAGATACTTTGGAAGAACTTCAGAAATGGACTGTTTCAATCAGGCAGGAGGAGAGGCAGATGAGCCCAGACCATAGCACTGGGAGTCCTAGATAAGGAGCTGAGGTGGGAAGCCAGGGCATTGTGGTGTCCAAGAACCTGGAAAACTAATGTGAGCATCTTAGGTTACTTTGCCGGAGTTACAAGGGAGTGGTTCAGCAGATTTGTTGGCAGAACACCCAAAGCAAATACAAAATGCAAACTGTGAGTCACTGAACCTTAGAAAAATGTGACATAACTATGCCTACCTAGCATCTTTGCAGAAACACCAGCCCCAGTTCCCTTTGCCTTAAGACCATACCTCAACATTAAAAAAAATGAGCAAAACAGCAAAAAGAACTCTGATTATTAACAGCATTTATGGATAATGAGAAGAAAGACCTCAAACCCTGAGGATCCTAAAGGCAAATCAGCTCTAGAAGAAATCTTAAAGGGTGATATGATTTGGTTCCCTTTTAACAAGGCTCTCTTGGAAGAATTCAGAAAGGGATCTTAAAAGAAAGTTAGAAGAAAAATGGAGAAAAGAAATATCTTTGCAAAAGGGTATAGAAAAGGAAAAAACAGAAATTGTCTGAAGAAAACTCATTAAAAATAGATTTGATGGGAGGGGGCAGAATCAAGATGGCAGAGAAGACACACATTTCATTCTGAGATCATCCCACAACCCTCAGACTAGTTACAAATCAAGCCTCTGAATTAGGTCTAAGCTGGCAGAACCCACAAATATTGGGAGTGTAACATTATCAACAGAAGATAATTTTGAAGATTGCCAAAAAAGGTCTGTTTCAACTGGGCACAAAAGGAGGTGTGGCAAGTGTAAGCATGCAAGACAGAGATGCCAGGAAGTGCAGTTAGCATGGAGTCTTGGGGCAGTGTGGGCCAAAGAATCTACAGGGAAGGAATCTACAGCAGTGTTGGCTACTCCACCCTATTTGCAAGTCAGTAGATCAGCAAAGAAGTTGTAAAACATTTAACAGAAATACAAAAGGTAAATAGTGTACCCCAAAATGCCAGAATTTCACAAGACCTGGCCATGCCCATCCAGCACCAGAACTGAGTCAGCATGGACTCAGTGAAGTTGCTGCTGCTTGTATAGGAAGCTTGAACAATCTCCCTTGCCCTAAAAGAAGATTTCAACTTTAAAAAATGAGTAGAAAAGCAAAAAGAACTCTGACCATATATAGTTTTTATGGTGAAAGAGAACAGATTTCAAACCCTGAAGAGACCAAAAGCAGATCATCTTCAGATGAAGCATCAAAGGGTGATAATATAAATTGGCCCCCATCACACAAGGCTGTCCTAGAAAAAATTTTAAAAGATCTTAAAAGAAAGCTAGAAGAAAAAAAGTAAATAAAGAAAATAATTCACTAAAAGTCAGAAATGAACAAATATAAATGGATGATTCAATGAGACATCAAGAATCAGTCAAGCAAAACCAAAACAAAAAAAGGAAAAAATATTAAAAAAAAAAACCCATAAAATACCTACATGGGAAAACAACTGACCTGGAAAATAGAGCTAGGAGAGACAGTCTAAGAATTAGTGGACTTCCTGAAAGCCATGATGAAAAAAGAGCCTAGACATTATTTTTTCAGGAAATCATCAAAGAGAACTGTCATGATGTCATAGAAAATGAAGGTAAAATAGCCATAGCAAGAATTCACCAAACACCCCCTATAAGAGACTCCAAATTTTTTCAATTTTTTCAGTTTCCAAGGAAAATTGTGGCTGAATTTCAGAAGTATCAGACCAAGGAGAGAATATTGCAAGCAGACAGAAAAAATTCAAATAGCAAGGTGCCACCATAAGGATTTCCCAGGACCTAGCAGCTTTCACCTTAAAGGATCAAAGGGCCTGCAATCTGATATTCTGAAAGGTAAAGGAACTGGAAATGCAGCCAAGAATGAATTACCCTGCTCAAGTGAGCATTTTCTTCCAGGGAAAAAGATGGACATTCAACGAAACAGGTGAATGCCATTTATTTCTGATGAAAAGACCAGAGCTAAATAAAAAAATCTGACTTCCAAATACAGGACTCAAGAGAAGCATAAAAAGTAAAAAAAATCCTCTTGAGAACTGTATTTCTGTTATGGATATACATAGAGAGTGCATATATAATTTGATTTTACTGTTATAATAGTAAAAAGAAACTAAAGGTGGAATAGGAATTGTATTAGAAAAAGGGGAAATTGGAGGTAAAATGAGGAAAATTACATCTCATGTAGAGGCAAAAAAAAAGCCTATTATAAGTGAGGGAAAGAAGGGAAGTGGATGAACATTATGTGAACCTTACTTTCATCAGATTTAGCTCACAGAGAGAATATTAGAGATATTTGATTTCACAGAGAGACATCTCACCTTATAGGAAAATGGGAAGAGAAAGGAGAAAAGGGAAGGGGTAGGGTAACAGAAGGAAAAACAGAAAAAATAGGGGGAAAATATAAGAAAGGGAGAGGAACTCTAAAGGGAGCCATAATTATATAATATGTTGCTTACAAGAAACACATTTAAAGTAGAGTGATACATACAGAGTGGAGGTAAAAAAGATTCTGTAGCAGAATCTATTACACTTCAGGTGAGATTAAAAAAAAAGCAGGGGTAGCCATCCTGATCTCAGATCAAGCAAAAATAAAAATTGATCTAATTAAGAGAGATAAAAAAACTACATCTTCATAAAGGGTACCAAAGATAATGAAGCAATATCAATACTAAACATATATGCTCCTAGTAATATAGAATCTAAATTCCTAAAAGAGAAGTTAAGAGAGCTGCAAAAAGAAATAGACAGCAAAACTATAATAGTGGAGATCTCAACTTTGCTGTCTCAGAACTAGAAAAATTGAACCACAAAATAGAGGAGGAAAGGTTATACTATTGGAAGAGGAAAATGGAGTTAAAACAGAGGAAATTACATCTCATGAAGAGGCAAAAAAGACTTATTGCAACTGAGAGAAGGGAGGGGATGAGCATTGTGCCAATCTTACTCTTATTAGATTTGGCTCAAAAAGAGAATATCAGGCCCAGAGTAGCCTGTTTTATTTACCCTATAAGGAAGTAGGAGGGGAAGGGGGAAAGGAAGAGAGAGGCTAATAGAAGGGAGAATAGAAGTATAAGGAAAAAGGTATATTAAAAGGGGAGAAGCTGCAAAAGGGAGGACAGGTTGAGGTAGGGAGTGATCAGTGACAAAATGCTGGAAAGGAGAGAAAAGGGGAAAGGGAAGTGAAATGTATAACTGAGTAAACAAAATGGCAGGAAATATAGCATTCATAACTTTATCTGTGAATGTGAATGGAATGAACTTTCATAAAATGAAAACAGATAGCAGACTAGATTAAAGGCCAGAATCCTACAATTTGATGTTTGCAAGAAACTCATTTAAGGCAGAGTGATGCATTTAGAGTAAAGGTAAAATGTTGAAGCAGATTCTATTATGATTCAGCTCAAGTTAAAAAAAAAAGCAGGTATAACAATACTGATCTCAGATCAAGCAAAAGCAAAAATAGATCTAATTAAAAGAGATAAGGAAGGAAACTACATCCTACTTAGTGAAGTAATATCAATACTAAACATAAATGCACCAAGTGGTGTAGCATTCAGATTCCTAGAAGAAACAAATTTTTTTTATTATAATAACTTTTTATTGACAGAACCCTTTTTATAGTGGAAAGAAACTGGAAACTGAGTGGATGCCCATCAGTTGGAGAATAGCTGAATAAATTGTGATATATTAATGTTATAGAATTATTATTGTTCTATAAAAAAATCTTATTTCTTGCCAAATTTTCTCTTTGAACTGGGGTCTTCTAAATTCAAAATAGGTAATAATGTTCCTATGTTTTTTCCACAAAGGATCTCATTGATGTGGTAATCAGAGGATTTTTTCCTATTTCTACTTTCCCCTCATACCAGGACAATTTTCTTGCATTTTTGTGTCAAAGTTGTTTTTTGGATCACAGCTTGCAGGTAGTCCAATTATTCTTATATTTTCTCTTCTTTTTTTGTTCTCCAGATCTGTTGTTTATTATAAGGTGTTTTATATTCTGTTCTATTTTTTCATTCCTTGTGATCTGTTTTGTAATTTCTTAGTTTTTCAGAGCTTCTACTGGCTTCCCCTTGGCCAATTCTTATTTCAAATAGTTATTTTCATCTTTGAGACTGTATCTTTATTTCTATTTGCTTAAATTTTTTCATAATCTTGTTTTTCTTGGTTTCTTATAAATATTTTTTTTAGTTTTTTTCCCCTCAATGTCTCTCACTTGATTTTTACATTCTTTTTTGAGTTCTGTAATTTCTCTCTGGAGAGAGTCTTTTATATTCCTCTTTAGGGTAGAAACAATTTTTACTTCAGCATCCTCCTCTGAAGATGAACCTGGGTCTTTCCTTTTCCTATAGTAAGTTTCTATGGTTGGGTTTTCTTTGCCAGTTCTTCTTCTTCTTTTTTTTTTTTTTAGAAGAAGTATTAGTCCTCTAATTGTGGGGTGGGAAATGGCCTTGACTTTACTTCAGCTCTCTTCTCTGACCTGGAATCCCATAATAAGAGATCCACACACCTGCAAGTGCCCACAACCAGCAACATCCCTGCCCCATTGATTCTGCACTCACCAGATGTGCTGGTTCTTTCTTACCCAGGGGTGCATTTCTGCAGTCCAGTCCAGAAGGTGATAATTTCTGTCTTTCTTTCTTAGGCAGTTTTCACCGAGAATGAGAAGCATAAGAAAGATAAGATGATTGTTGAAGAAAAATGCTGCAAGAACTTTTTTCAATAATTTATTATTGCAATTTAAGTATGTTATTAATCCCACCAAAACATTCAGGTCAGTTTTCATTTCCTTTTAATATAAAGCCCATTATTTTAATATTACTTCCCTCATGTTTTTTCTTATAAATCTTTCTTACCTCAGGTGTGTGTGTGTGTGTGTGTGTGTGTGTGTGTATGTGTGTGTGTGTGTGTCCTGGACAACTAACACAATCTTTTCCTCTAGAAAAAAAACCTTTCTACAAAGGAATTAATGAAACTAATCTCTCTGTTAATTTTGGACCTTGGGAAATGATAGCCCAGTTAATATTGCTCAGTACTGACTCCCTCTCATTTCTTTTATTATTTGGAAATAACTTTGTTCTACAGGGATTATGTCTTTAGATATAGAAGAAATGAGAGTAGAGGAACCTTTCCTATATGTAGGACTGTCACAATTCTTGTATCTAAAGCAGTTTTATAGGGAGCTAATTATAACATCAAAAGACAGCAAGACACAATGTACTGAATAATTGTTTTGCAAAGATATGGGTTCAAGTATTGTTTATGACACATACTAGCTGTAAGACCATAAGCAAATTATTATAACTTCTCAGTGCCCCTAATCAACTCTACAATATGATGTTGCAGATAACTTTCCAATTAATTACTGGAGGAAATTTCTATGCAATAGTAAAAATTATCATAATAGCCACAATTATAATAATTATAACTAACATTGATAGAATATTTACTATATGACCGAAACTGTGCTAAGCATTTTACAATTATTACTTCATTTAATCCTCACATAAGTCCTGAGAGATAGGTACTATTATTATCCCCATGCAAAGATTGACAAAAACAAAGGTTAAATATCTTATTAAAGGTCACACAGTAATTGAGGCTGGATTTAAACTCAGAGCTTCCTAACTGTAAATCCAACATTCTTTCCATAAGCCCACCTAGATATGAAATATCCATTTTTATACCAAAGAAATTACTGAACTAAGACTCCCCACACATACATAAATTGCTATTAAATTAATTATTTATTTCATTTCACACTCTGCAAAGCTATTGACATCTGAAAAGTATGTGTTATCCATATACTTTATAGTAGTTCCAGAAGGGAGTATTCAAATATGTGCAAGATTGTCATATAACATAAGGATTAAACTTCTTCTTAGCCTCCAAGGGCAAAAGTTTCAGAGAAGCTTCAGTTCCATGAAAAGGGAAAAAATTAATAATTAGATCTCTTCAAAAGTGGAAAGGTTTACCTTAAAATTGTAAGATTAAGTTTTACAGAATTGAAAGGGGTCTGAAAAGCCACTTTGTTTAGCCTATGCCTAGCAAAGAATCTCTTTACAGCATTCCCTGTACAGCAGTCCTCTCATCCATAAAGATGTTTAGTTAGAAGCTGCAGATCTAGATATCTTGCAGATCTAGATGCATGACCTTGAACCAGTTGCCATGGATGCTATTGAAGTAATTGTTGTTTAATTATACATAGAACTAGATGACTTTGGAAATTTTTTTCACCACTAATACTTTGAACATCGAATCAAATAATTTGATATTACAGAGAAGCCCATTTTGGCTAAATGTAAAGAATTTCCTAACAATTATAAACATTCAAAGTCAACATTTTTCTTGTTTTTTTGGTATGATTTGTTTTACAATCTGCCCAAAAGCAAGAAATATATTTTAATAGGATACCTGGTCAATTTCTTACCCCAATGTTCACAATAAACATTTGTTCAAAAAAACTTATCATGAAGATAATTTCAGATTATAAAATCAAAATCAGCAATAGAAGATAAAAAGACAGAAATCTTATGAAGAACTCAGTAGTATATTTCAAATTAAATTACCATGTGCTTTAATACTTAAAGACTTCAATAGAGAAGGTGAACATAAGGGATATTTCAATGCATTTGTGAGTTCTTCTATAGATGCAATCAAAAGAGAAGCAGCTTGGTAGTGCAATTGAGAGATTCCTGCCCTGGAGTAAGAAAGACCTGAGTTCAAATCTGGACTTAGACACAAATTGTAAGAAGCTATGCAAATCATTTAACCTCTGTTCATCTCAGATTCTTCATTTGTAAAATGACTATAATAACAGGACCTCCCTCCTAGAGCTGTCCTAAGGATACAATCCACAAGGGACAGCTAAGCAACACAGTGGATTAATGTGTTGGACTGGAGACAGGAAGACTCATCTTTTTGAGTTTCAATCTGGCCTTAGATGTTTACTAGCTCTGTGACCCTGGGCAAGTCACAGCCTTGTTTGCTTCAGTTTCCTCATCAGTAAAATATGTCAAATGACTCCAGGAGTATAAATTTGGTAACTACAGTGCCCTTGATGGCTTAAAATAAGTATGTCAAAAAATAGCTTTATTGCATGAGAAAAACAAAAATAAAAGTTGTGACACAAAGATTGGAACTAAGAAATGAAAGAGATAAAGGCTTGTAGACCACACAAAAGTTTCACAACTGAAAATAATGAATATCTCTCTCAAGTGGTGAATTAGAAGAGCCTGAAACCATCAAACATCAAATAATATCACACAAATAAAATTTATTATGTTCTAATAGACAACTGAATACTAATGCAGAAATCCCTTCTAAATAACATTGTTTGCACGATCAGATGATTAATTTGCTAATGTAGATTTTTAAAATATGTAAAAATGAAAATGAAAATAAAAACATATGGTATATCATTAAAACAAGTCTGACAAAACTTACTTAAAAGAATTGTTGATATTCTCCAAAATGGGAAAAGGATAAATGAATAGCCATTTACACTATTAATGAAGTTTACCAGGGTAAAATAATTAACATAACAAGGACACCAGAAAAGTACCTCTATTCAGTTAGCAGCATTTGTTTCTGTTTTTCAAGGAAAGAGACATGACAGTCAAGAGAAACACTAATCGATAATATAAACGTGTTTGTGAAGTCTTAGAGGGTATTCTTTGAAGATTATCAGTTAAATCAATTTTAAATAACCCACCCTGTATCAGAAACGAAGTTAACTTTATATGACAAAAATTAAGTAGTCCTCTGCCATCAAAGTTGCTTAAAATAATTAGACAAAAAATAGTTTTATAAAATGTTATTAAGAAATTTGATTAATGACAGATCAAAGACAGAATAAAGAAAGCATTCATTTGAGCTCCTCTTAACATTTCTTTCCAAACAATTTCTTTTTTTTTTAATAGCCTTTTATTTACAGGTTATATGCATGGGTGACTTTACAGCATTAACAATTGCCAAACCTCTTGTTCCAAATTTTCACCTCTTACGCCCCACCCCCTCCCCCAGATGGCAGGATGACCAGTAGATGTTAAATATATTAAAATATAAATTAGATACAAAATAAGTATACATGACCAAACTGTTATTTTGCTGTACAAAAAGAATCAGACTCTGAAATATTGTACAATTAGCTTGTGAAGGAAATAAAAAATGCAGGTGGGCATAAATATAGGGATTGGGAATTCAATGTAATGGTTTTTAGTCATCTCCCAGAGTTCTTTTTCTGGGCATAGCTGGTTCAATTCATTACTGCTCCTTTGGAAATGATTTGGTTGATCTCGTTGCTGAGGATGGCCTGGTCCATCAGAACGGGTCATCATATAGTATTGTTGTTGAAGTATATAATGATCTCCTGGTCCTGCTCATTTCACTCAGCATCAGTTCGTGTAAGTCTCTCCAGGCCTTTCTTAAATCATCCTATTGGTCATTTCTTACAGAACAATAATATTCCATAATATTCATATACCACAATTTATTCAGCCATTCTCCAATTGATGGGCATCCACTATGGTAAGATTTTAACGTTAGTTCATTCCCTTTGTTCATTCCCTTATGATTTTTCTTTCATGTTTACCTCTTTATGCTCCTTTTGGATCTTATGTTTGAAGGTCAGCTTTTCTATAATATTTTGGTCTTTTGATGATGTTTGTAAGTCAATGAAATCATAAAATAAGGAAGGGCACAAAATGTACAAAAATGTTTGTGGTGCAGGTATCTGGGGACTGAGTGAATGCCTATCAGTTGGGGAATGGCTGAGTAGATTAAGGTGTGCAAATACAATAGACTATTTTTGTTCTTTGGGAAACGATCAGCAGGATGATTTCAGAGGATCCTGGAGAGCCTTGCATGAATTGATGTAAGGTAAAGAACCAAGTGTGAAGAACATTGATCAAAGTAACAACAGGACTATGTGATGATCAGTTGTGGTGGACTTGACTGTTTCTCACAGTGAGGTGATCCAGGCCTATTCCAACAGACTTGCAATTGAGAGAGCCATCTTAATTCAGGAGGAGGACTGTGGGGACTGAGTGTGGATCACAACATAGTGTTTTTGCATTTTTTGTTGTTGCTTTCTTTTTTTCTCATTTTTTTTCCTTTTTTTGATCTGATTTTTTGATAAATGTGGAAATATGTTTAGAGAAATTGTACATGTTTAACCTTTATCAAATTGATTGTGGTCTGAGGGAGGGAGTTTTGGAAAGGGAGGGAGAGTGATTTGGGACACAGGGTTTTACAATGGTGAATGTTGAAAACTGTATTTGCATGTATTTTTTAAAAGAGGGTCCTTTTTTAAAAAAGAAAATAAAGAGTGCATCTTTTATTTTCTACACTATTGAGTCAATTGAAAAGCTAACTAACAATAAATAAAAATATCAATTGTACCCACACCTAATTCCCTATACCAAGAAAAAATCAAAATGGGCTCATGATTTAGATATAAAGAATGATATTATAAGCAAATTAGAAGAACAAAGGATAGTTTACTGTTATGGGCTAGAACAAGGATTCTTACAAGGTGTTAAATCAGTAGAATTGATGAGACAATGGTTATCTAGTTTAGCTTGGTGCTTAATAGTTCTCTAAATTCAGTATGATTGATTTAATCTTACAACAATAATCGTTTATACTCAGTGTAGAGCATATTAGCTGGGAGCCTCAGCCAGAGAGGGAGCTAGAGAAGACAAAGGACTGGACATGGGAGCTCAAGTTTTCAGAACAAAGGAGAGATATTCATTCTATCTTCGGTCAGGCTCCTGGTGGCTCTCCTGGGGGACTGAGACACAGATTCATTCATCCCATCTCACTCCCTGTGGTGGCAGGCTCTCCTCCTTATACTCTCCACTGAAACAAAGACTCCAGAAGGCCTTTAAAAAAGCTAACCAGGCCCCAGGAAAGGAGACAAGACTTTGAAAGAGATAATAAAGGATTTGGACTTTAACACCTGGCTATTCTTGTGGTGGTTACTGAACTGAAAAGAAGGCTGCCTTACAGACCTCCAGAAAACCAACTAAGAACATTATAGTTTACCTCTCAATTTTGTGAAGAAGGAAGGAATTTGTGACCAAAGAAGAACTTTAATACATTATTGAATGCAAAATGGAAAATTTTGATTATATTAAGTTGAAAAGTTTTTGTACCAAGAAAATCAATGCAAACAAAATAAAAGGGAAGCAATAAATTGGGAAAAAAATTACATTCAAGAATCCTGATGAAGTTCTCATTTCTAAAATATATAGAGAATAGACTCAAATTTATAAGGATTAAAGCCTTCTTGCAATTGTTAAATGGTTAAAGGATATTAACAGGCAAGGGTCAGATGAAGAAATTAAAACCATTACTAGTCATATGAAAAGGTGCTCTAAATCATTACTGATCAGAGAAATGAAAATTAAAACAACTCTAAAGAACTAGTACATACTTCTCAGATTGGCTAAAATGACAGGAAAAGATGATAATGAATGTTGGAAGGGACATGGGAAAACTGAAACACTAATACATTGTTGGTGGAATTGTGCACTGATTCAACCATTCTAGAGAGCAATTTGGAACTATGCCCAGAGAGCTATCATAATGTGTATGCTCTTTCATCCATCAATGTTTGTACTGGGCTTATTTCCCAAAGGGATCATAAAAGGGGAAGAGATCCACATGTGCAAAAATGTTTGTGGCATCCCATTTTGTGATGGCAAGAAACTGGAAACTAGTGAATGCCCATAAGTGGAGAATGGCTGAACAAGTTATGGAATATGAATGTTATGGAATATTAATTTTCTATAAGAAATAATCAACAGGATGATTTCAGAAATACCTGGAGAGACTTACATGAACTGATTCATGTGAAATGAGTAGAACTAGGAAATCATTATACATGGCAATACCAAGATTATATGATGATCAATTCTGATAGACATTGTTCTCATCAACAATGAGGTGACTGACCAAGTTTCAATGGTCTTATGATGAAGACAGAAGATAGTGGGAACTGAATATGGACCACAACACATTATTTTCACTCTTTTTGTTGTTGTTTGCTTGCACTTTGTTTTATTTCTCTTTTTTTTTCTTTTTTGATCTGATTTTTCTTGGGCAGCATTATATTTGTGGAAATATGTACAGAATAATTGCACATGTTTAATTTATTGAATCACTTGCCCACTGGGGGAGAGGTTGAGGAGAAAGGAAGGAAAATTAAAACACAGGTTTTTTAGTGGTGAATGTCAAAAATTATTCATGTATATATTTTGAAAATAAAATGTTCTAATTAAAAAGATATGAATTGTAAAAAATAAAATAAAATAAACATTTATTTTTCCCTTTGACATGTTATACTCAGTTTTGCTGGGTATGTTATTCTTGATTATCATTTTTTGCCTTTTCATCATTTTCCAAGCACTCCATTCATTTAATTTGGAAGCTTCTAGCTCCTTTCTGTGGCTCAATAGTATTTGAATGTTTTCTTACAAGATATTTAACATACTTTCTCCTTCACATGAGAACTCTTTAATGTGACTATAATTTTTTCTGGGAGTCTTCAGTTTGGTATATTTTTTTTACATGGGGATTAGTGGATTATTTTCATTTCTTTTTTAACTTTTGAGTCTAGCATATGGAGGAAGCTTAAAAGATAATTTCTTCAAATATAATGTCTAAACTACTTTCTCTTCTTTTTTGTTATGGCTTTCAGGTAATACTATAATTCCTAAATTATGTCCTCTCAATTTATTTTCTGAGTCAGGTATTTTTATGGTGGGATATTTCACATTTTCTTTTTTCTTTTTCATTCCTTTGAATTTCATTATTTCTTATTTTTATTAAAGCTTTTTATATTAAAAACATATGCATAGATAATTTTTCAACAATAACCCTGGCAAAACATTGTGCTACAATTTCCTCTTTTTCCCTCATCACTTCCCCTAGATGATATGCTAAACATGGTGAAATATATGCTAAATCCAGTATATGCATGTATATTAATACAAATATCTTGCTGCACAAGAAAAATCAAATCAAAAAGGAAAAAAGGAAAAAAATAAAATGCAAACAAACAATAAAAAGAGTAAAAAAAGCTATGTTGTACTCTGAGATACCACTACACACCTGTCAGATTGGTTAGAATGACAGGGAAAGATAATGCAGAACGTTGGAGGGGATTTTACAGATATGGAAACAGATACAGAGATTAAGTGATTTAGCCAGTTTTACACCTCTATCAAGTATCTGAAATCAGATAAGGATTCAGTTTTTCCTGACTTTCTAGTGTGGGATAGGAGAACATACTACACAGAATGTGACATTTACATAGAATTATAAGAAACAACAAAAAATGACATATGCAAAATTTTAAATACAGTGATGCATCCTGACCAGGATATGTTTTTTTCCTTACAGAGAAGTGAGGACAGGTGGGCAGAAATTGCCCAAAGTTGATGAGTAAATTAACTTCCTTCTCTTGCTAAAGGAACTTTGCCTATTTCTGTGTGTATTCTAATCTAGTTTACTGAAGATTAACATGCTCAGGAAAAAAAAAAAGTTCCTAGATTTTATTGGTTCATTTGCAAAGACATCGACTTCCTTCTAACTATACAGTATACAATATTGTGTATAACTATACAATAGTGTTTCTACTAAATACTGTATCTTTCTTTTCTAACCTTAATCCTAACACTAAGTTCTACTGGTGATTTTTATTTTATTTTATGATTAAATTCTGTACGATCAGATTTAAGGAAAGAATTTTATTCCTTGAGATCTATAATTGGACAAATTTAGGCAGACAATAAAATGGTGGTATTTAATAAGAGTACACAGTATGGAACAGAGAAAATGTGGAAAAATTTCATGGAGAGGTGGATCATTAAAGTGGATCTTACATTTGCACAGAAATATGCTGTTATGGCAATCACAAGTGTGTGAATGAAATCATTAAAATATACTAAACACTATTGCTGGTTTTAGAGCTATTAATTTATCTCTTATTTGTCTGATTTATCCTTATTCACTTTGATTGAAATGGAACATTGTTTATTCCATTTAAATAGACGAAACAGTATTAAGTTGAACAACAGCAACTTGAAACACCTCAAGAATAAGTTAATGAAGCACTCCAAGTGCTTTGCTTTAGGCAAATTTACCATTGTATTATTCTATACTGAAGCTATTTTACATGTTTTGTGACTCTACACGTATATAACTTATATGATAGAATTCCATATATGTATGTGCGTATATCTATCTATCTATCTATCTATATGTGTGTGTGTACATATGTTTGTGAATATTCTTCCCCTACCCCCCAAATAGTAAATTCTTTAAAGGAAATGAAAATAAAAATTTATAGAGTATGGAACAGAACAAATGCTCATCAGAGTTTCATCTGACAGTTCTCTTTTAATGCCTGTCCATAGACTGAAGATAGACTTTATTGCAATTTGCATCCCTGGCCCTATAAATGTTTTATGACCTCCCTCTATGAGCACTCACAGCCAGAAGGAGGTAATGCAAAATTGATCTGTATATTAAAACTGCTGAGCCAAACCTGTCTCTTTTTGAATTATACTGATTACATGTGAGTGATTCAACAGGCCTTTCTGAAATATTTCTGTATTGAAAAAGCTCATTAGTTAGATTTTATTCTGAGGAACCTTAACTTTCTCACCCCATCTATTTAATAAAGACACTTTATTTTCAATTTTTCTGCTGTCTTTTACTACTAATTTGAATTTTAAAATGAATGAAATGTAAATTTTGGTAATGAATGATGTCTGATATGTAAAGTGTTTATCATTTGAGATATTCATTGTTTATGAGCAATTAAGTAGGTATAATCAAATATATGGAATATTGTGGATTTAAGAAGTATCATATGTTGTGTATCTTATATTTGTAAATGATATACTATGTTTATGATCACTAGATGTTCTGTAAAAATCTAGTTATATAGCTGTAAACACTATATTGCTATGATGTTCGAGAGTTATTGTTTTTCTAATGAATGTTATTATGACATCTGCCCTTATGTTTGGAGATGAAAGGATTCTAAGATTTCCTTTTTTTCTTCTATTTAATTGACTGTTTATGTATATAGGTTATACACATGGTAACTTTAACAGGCAATAATAATAAGCACAAATCTTTGTTTGGCACAATTTTCACTCATCTGTACTCTCACTTCTATCCTAAGTAGCATGGACTGCATAGATTTAAATATACTTAAATGATAGACTTTAGATACACATAAGGTATACTGACAAAACATTATTGTTGTGTACAAAAGAATAGATGAACTTCTTCTGTACATAATTAAACTTTTGTAATGGAAATCAAAATAGGTGTTTAAATATATGGGATTGAGAATTCAATGCTAATGAGTTTTAGTATTCCGAGCTTCTTTTAATCTGGTATAGACTAGTTTCAGTTCAATTTACTGCTGCTTAAAATGATTTGGTTGATCTCTTGCATAGCAGAAGGGGTCACAAATGATCTTTCATAGGAAACTGTGATCATATCTTGTGTTGTTGTTAGTTATATGTTCATTGGTCTGCTATTTCCATCAGCATAGTTCGTGTAATTTTCTAGGCTTTTGAAATATCATTAGTTGGTATTTTTCTAGAACTAATACTATTTCCATAATTTTCATAAAATTTATGTCAGCCATTTCTCAATGATGGCTATCATTATTGTTTCAGTTTTAGTACTTATACAAAATGCTGCCAAATATTTATGATGAAGGATCCTTTTCCTTTTTATAATCTTTTGGGATATTAATCAGTTAGTACATTAGCTATGGATATCAAAGGTATTTACGATTAATTGATAACTTTTTGAGCATAGTTTCAAACTTCTCTCCAAAATGGTTGGATTCTGTGTGCAATATTACCAATATTGAATCATGTCCATGTTTTCACATGCCTCAACAATACATTATTTTTGCTGTCAGATGCTTTTTAGCGTATATCTGACAGGTGTGATAGTAGGTATGGCATTAAGAGTTTGTCTATTTGCATTTCTTTCTGGTTAATACTGCTTGCATCGTTTCATATGACTAGAAATGTTTGAATTGTCTTCATCTGAGAATTGGTCTGTTCATCAAATGTCTTGACTAGTTTGTTAATTGGAGAATGGCTTGGATTTTTTTAGCTAAATAGATGTTAATTCTCTATAGGCTTTTGAAATGAGGCCTTATTCGGAACTTTTGACGGTAAAGTAATATTTTCCAGTTTATTGCTATCCTTCTAATCTTTTGTTTTCTGTGCATTAGTTTGTTTTGTACATAAAAGCTTTCATTTGGTATAAGTCATGAATTCTTTCTATTTTGTGTAATCTAGGAATAATGAATCTTGCTAGGTTCTTGTACTTTTGGTCATAAGACTTCCTCTTCTCAAGGTTGAGTGTAAACTACCTATATTTCCTGTTATTTACTCTAATAATTTTATTTCTTATCTTAGGTCATGAATTATGTTTTGACGTTTTAATTTGGTGTTTGGATTAAGTATAGATAATAGCTATGTTTCTAGCTGATTAGTTTCAATTTTCTGGCAATTTTTATCAGAAAGTTGTTTTTATTTGCCAATCAAGTGGGAATTTTGGTTTGTAAAGATAGAGTTGCTATATTTGAAATGAGCTTTTTATCCTTGAACTTAAAATATTTTCCAGCTGATTGCTTAATTCTAATTTTGTCTGCCAATAGTTTTGGTAACTGCTGCTTATAATATAATTTTTAGATTGGTAAGTGAAAGCACATTATTTTGATTTTTCATGTAATTTTGATTCTTGCCTTTTTGATTTTCTCAGTTTGAGAGGTAAATTTTGTTGTTTATGTTTTTCTTTGGTGCGTTAGTAGAATAGTTTTTGAGATTTGATTTGTGTATGCGTATGAATAGATAAGTTAGTTTTAGTATTTGTTTATAAATAGTGTTCTCTTTCTTAAAAGTGATTTGGTGCAAATAGAGCATGGTTGATATGTTTTCTTATTTGATCAGACTTACTTTTGCTGACAATAAGTGGTCGAGTGTAATTTTGCTCAGTATAAGTTTTAGATTTGGTTGGCAGATAGATTGCTTAAATATTTTTTTTTGCTACTTTTGAAATGGAATTTCTCTTTGTAATCTGAATCTTTGGATTTTTTAGGTTGATAGTATTGGGGAAGTGAATGTGGTGCGGGTGTTATGTGGGTTGCTGTTTTATAATGCAACTTTTGCCCAAGTGTGGTATTATTTGCTAATATTGTTGCATGAATGTGGGGTTTTCTAGAGTATAGCCATGCATGTATCGTAATAAGGTGAGTTGTTGGCGTGTTTGCGTAAGGCTTCTTGTACTTTGAATTTGGATGTTCAGCTGCATTATGTGCTGTAATGTAAGCGTGTTTAAGTGGCAATATTAAATAGTAATTGGTGATATGTAGGAGCCATGTTGTTGCCGGTGCAGATGTCTTTTGGAATGTGTTGTGTTTGTCTCCATTACTATGATGCTTAGCTGAGTGGTTTTGGGGCGAGATAGATGCGTGTGATAGTTAGGAGTAAAGTCTTGTTTCTGATTTTCAATGGCGTGTTGTTTAATAGGAATGGATGTGGCTGGTTTGTAGTCAATGCTTTTTGCAAGTTCTTGTCGTGGAGGGGGATGATCATGTATTGGTTTGTAGGTGATTTGGTTATTAAATGGGCCAATTATATGATAGTTTTCTATATGAACCTAAGTCCCTGAGTTTCCTGGTATAAATCCTACTTGGATCATAGTGTATTATCTTGGAGATAATTTTTCTGTAGTCTTTTGCTGAAGTATTCATTTAGATTTTATATCAATATTCTTAGGGAGATTGGTCTATGATTTTCTTTCTCTGTGTTCAGCCTGGTTTAGGTATCAGTACCATGTTCTGTGTCATGAGAGGAATTTGGTAGGACTCTTCATTGCCTTTTTATCGAATAATTTATAGTAGCATTGGGGCCAATTGTTCTTTAAATGTTTGGTAAAATTCCATGTAAATCCTATTTGGTCCTGGGATTTTTTTTAGGGAGTTGTTTAATTGCCTGTTCTATTTCTTTTTCTGAAATGGGACTATTCAATATTATTCTTCCTCTGTTAGTTAGAAGTCTGTATTTTTGGAGGTAGTATGGCTATTTCTTAGGTTATCAAATTTATTGGCATAAAGTTGAGTAAATAATCTTATTATTTCTCTAATTTCACTTGCATTGGTGGAAAGTTTCTTTCATTTTAAGATACTAATTTCATTTTCTCTCCTTTTTCTTAATCAGATTTACCAAAGGTTAGGTTTTTCATGCTGGCTTTTTTCATAGAAACTCAACTCTTAGTTTTATTAATTAGTTTGCAATGTTTTTTACTTTCAATATTTTAATTTCTCTTTTACTTTTTAGAATTTCCAATTTAGTATTTGATTGGGGGGTTTTAATTTGGTCTTTTTGTTTTTTTAGTTTCAAGCAATTCATTAATCTTTTCTTTTCTGTTTTGTATTCAGTAAGCCTCTAAGGATATAAATTCTCTTATACCGCTTTAAGGTATTCTCAAATTTTGTTATGATGTCTCATTGTGTTATTATCTTGAGGAAATTATTAATTGTATCTATAATTTGCTGTTCCAATCATTTTTTAAGATGAGATTGTTTAGTTTCAATTACTTTTTGGTCTATTTCCTAACTTTTTGTGAATGTAGTTTTTATTGATCATGATCTGAAAAGAAAGCATGGTCTATTTCTGCTTTCTTGCATTTAATTTTGAGGTCTTTATGTCTAATATATGGTCAATTTTGAATAGGTTCTATGAACTGCTGAGGAAGAAAGTATATTCTTCTATCTCCATTCAATTTTTCTAAAGATCCAACATACTAATTTTTCTAATATTCTTATTTCTTTTAATTTTTTTTCTTATTTGTTTTGTGGTTTGATTTGTCTAATTCTGAGAGTGCAAGTGTTGAGATTCTACTATTACAGTTTTATGTTGTCTATTTCTTCTTGCAACTCTCTTAACTTCTCCTTAGGAAATTGAGTGCCATACACTTGGTGATATATGTTTAATATTGATATTGTTGTTGTTTAGTACTCTTTAGCAGGATGTAGTTTCCTTCCTTATCTCTTTTAATTAGATCAATTTTTACTTTTGCTTGATCTGAGATAAGGATGGCTACTCTTTTTGACTTCACCTGGAAGCATAATAGATTTTCAACCTTTTCTTTTACTCTATATGCATCCCCCTGCTTTAAATGTGTTTCTTGTAAACAACATATTGTAGGGTTCTGACTTTTGATCCAGTCTGCTATCTGCCTCCTCTTTATGGGGAGTTCATCCCATTTACATTTATAGTTAGATTACTAAATCTGTATTTCTGCAATCCTAATAACCCAGATTGTGCTTTACTTATTCTTGCCTCCCCAACCTCTTTCCCCTTTTTAAACTTATGTACCCTCCTGTATCATGATACTTATCCTCTTTATAATCCCTCCCTCCCCACTTTGAGTCTTTCCCCTTCCTTCCCTTATTACTCTTTTTCTTTTCCCTTTTCCTCTCGCTCCGTTTTTAATGAGGCAAGAGGAATTTTTCTAAAACAAATGTCAATTATTTTTTCTTTGAGCTAACTCTGATGAGAGTAAGATTCTCACAATGTTCCTCCCTCTCTAAATTCCTCAGATATGATAAGTTTCTCTAGCCTCTTTGTGGGATGTGGTTTCTCTTTTTATCCCTCCTTCCCACCTTATTCTGCCATCATCCCTTTTCCCTATCTATCCCTTTTTTGTTATATCAGTAAAATCACATTATACATGTATTCTTTTTGTATATCCACAACAGAAATACAATTCTCAAGAGTTATTTTTACCTTTTCTGCATCTCTTGAGTTCTATTCTTGGAGATCAAATTTTTGTTTAGTTCTGGTTTTTCTTCAGAAACAAATGGAATTCATTTGTTTCATTAAATGTCCATCTTCTTCCCTGGAAGAAAATGCTCAGCTTAGCTGGGTAGTTTATTCTTGGCTGCATCTCAAGTTCTTGTGCCTTTCCGAATATCATATTCCAGGCCCTTCTTTCCTTTAATGTAGAGGCAGCCAGATCTTGGGTGATCCTTATTGTGGCACCTCGGTATTTAAATGGTTTTTTTTTGGCTGCTTGTAAAATTTTTTCCTTAATCTTATAGTTCTGAAATTTTGCCACAATATTCCTTGGGGTTTTATTTTAGGGTTTCTTTCAGAAGGTGTTCGATGAATTCTTTCAATGCCTATTTTACCTTCTGATTCTATTACATCTGGGCAGTTCTCTTTGATGATTTCTTGTAAATAGTATCTAGGCTCTTTTTTTTTTCATCATAGTTTTCAGAAAGTCCAATAATCCTCAGATTATCTCTCCTAGATCTTTTTTCCAAGTCTGTCGTTTTTGCAAGTAGATAATTCATGGTTTTTTCCAGTTTGTCATTTTTTTGTTTTTGCTTGACTGATTCTTGCTGTCTCAATGAATCATTAGTTTCAATTTGTTCAGTTCTAATTTTTAAAGAATTATTTTCTTCAATAGCTTTTTTTTTTTCTGTATATGTCCAATTGAGTTTTTGAATGTATGTGTTTGGTCTGTGGAATTTTTTTCCATTTCACTAATTTTTTTTTTTATTGAATTATTTTCTTTTCCAATTCACAGATCCTACTTTCTTGCGTGTTCTTTGTCTTTTCCAATTCACGGATCCTACTTTCTTGCGAGTTCTTTGTCTTTTCCAATTCACAAATCCTACTTTGTAGTGAATTCTTTATTTTTTCCAATTTGTATTTCAGGAAGTTGTTGCTCTCTTGTAAGGCTTCTCTTTCCTTTCCCCATTTATCTTCTAACTCTGTTTTGAGACTTTTAATGGTCTCTTCTATGAGAGCATTATGTAAAGGATGACAGTCTGATTCATTTTTGCTGTTTGAGGTCTCTTGAGGTTTGCTGACCTGCTCTTTTTCTGTATAGAAGCTGTCGATTGTTCTTTTCATCTTTTTATTCATGTTTTAAAGCCTTTAGGGTAGGTCTCCTAGGCAAGGGGGTTACCAGCTTCCTCTGCAGAGCAGGGAAAGATGTAAACCGATTTCCGGCTCCGAGGTATGGGAGTGCTCTGGGTGAGAGTTTTCCCTTCCCCCAACAGGAAGTGGATTCAGCACTGGCCGAGCTATCAAACTGCTTAGTAGGGCTGAGTGGATTATCGATTGCCCTAGGCTAGAGACTAAGTGGTGAAAGTGTCACTGCCCCAGGCCGGAGCCTCTTGTGGGACTGTGAGTATTAGCAGCTGACCGCAGACCACAGACCGCCACAAACTCTGCCCAGCGTCTCTGCCTGATGCAAATCGGCCCTGGAAAAGCTCTATGGCCCCAAGCCGAGCTCCCCACTGTGCAGATTGGAGGCTAACCCGGGCTGCGTCCTCCTGCTGTGCAGGATCACAACTGCCCCAAGGAAAAGCCCGTACTGCGGGTTGGGGCTGCGCGCTTGTGCTGAGATCTGTGCCTTCACCCTCGGTTTGAGACTCTCCTCGGAACCTAATTTCTCTCCCAGTCTGCGCCGATCTCCCCCCTGGCCCCGGAACCAACCTTTTTTGGCGAGACTGCAGATTTTCTTCGGCCGGTGAGTTGTTCTACTTCTTATCTTTATGAATTGTAGCAGTCAAGACTATTTTTGAGGCTCGATATAATATTGATAAAGAGGGTAAGAGAAGAGCTTAGAAAGTCGTGTGTGTCTTCTCCGCCATCTTGGCTCCGCCCCCCAAGATTTTCCTTTTGAAAAGTATTAGTAATCCTCACTGACTTTTTCAATTAGAATATTTTATTTCTTTAGCATGACTAAAACTATTTTTCTGGTAGTATTTTAATATGGTTCCATGAAAGAGAAAAAGAGACAGAAAGAGGAGGAGGAAGAAGAAAAAGAGGAAAAAAGAGGAAAAATAGAAGAGGAGGAAAAAAAGGAGAAGGAGAAGAGAACCAAGAAAAGTAGGAAATATAAATAGTGAAAAGAAGATCTGGAATCAAACTGTCTTTGACACACTCTGACTACATGACCCTGAGTAAGCTACTTAACTTTTAGATGCTTTAGGCAACTCTATGAATCTAAGTTGTGTAGAGAGGCTGAAACTATTGAATCGATGCACTGAGTTCAGGACTGCCAAGCACTTGAGGCTGACTACCAATTGGACAATACTGTATGGGCATATGCTTGGAAAATGGTCCTTTCCACTATCCATGTTGGTTCAATGATTGGTGTATATAGAGGATTGTAGGAGGGACTAGAGGGTGGAGTAAGACTAGCCAGAGTCACTCTTGGGTGGTAGAATAGGGAGAAGGCGGTTGCGGACATTCTGCTTCCATCCTGTTCAATTTTGCGTCTAAGGACCAAGAATAAAGACTGAGAACTTTTGCTAATCCTGACTCTGGATGATTCTGGGGTGTCCTGGGTGCTAGCGCAGTCGTCACAAAGTTGCAGAGGTACTGTCTACCTGCATTGATAAAGAAAATTTCTTCTTTAGATATCTCATAAACCTCTGAATTTACAGAATCATTTTCAATAAAAGAGATAGAGACATATACAGGGAGATTAAAAAAGAGAGAATATGAAAGAGAGACAAAGACAAAGAGATAAAGGCAGAGAGATAGAGAGACAGAGTCAAGCAAAAGGCAAATGTACAGTCAGAGATACTAGTTGATGCGGTTTGATTTGATCATCTCAAAATTCTAGCCTTAACAAGTTATAAAAAGTTAAAAATGGAAAATATAGTAAGATCATTATTTTTTAGCTCAATTTTCTAACCTGTGGCACACAACAAAATCTCTGAGTTTATTCAGACTAGCTTCAATCTTAAGTGGGGAGTGTTGCTTCTTACAACCACTCACTTTGTTTCATGACTCAGAATTTTCCTTGGGCAAAGCAAGAGTTGGCTTTGATTTACTGTAATGACCATCATATGTCATGTGCCCTGGTCTCTATGCAAGAGATAATGTTTCTGGATGTGAGTTGACCAGATTATTGATGCTCATTGCTTTTGATCTCTTCTCTTCTGACTTGGGGTTCTTCTGACCTGCACCAGAGGGCAGTAGAGATAATAGAAAAATGAGTAGCTTCAGAATTGTAAACTGATATTGAGCTACTGAAAGTAGAGAAAGCAATGAAAAAAAAAATTTCTTCCCGAAAAGTATTCACATTCCTCACTGACTTTATATCTGAACATAAATTTTAAATGATGCAGCAAAGCTGAAGACTGAACAAAAGTAACAGTAGTAGGCAAACAGACCAAACTGGAATGTAATGAGATAATTTGTAAGAATGCTCCTTGAGCAAGGCATCAGAGCAGTTTTCTAAAAAGAAGGTTTGAAATTATGAGATACTTTGAAATCACTTAGCTGCATTCATTTATTCAACAAACATTTATAAGGTGCATAGCAAAAGGTTTCCAACTCAGGAGGTGACTGGGAGTGGAATAGTGAATTATTATTAACCCAATTTTATAGGTGGTAAACTGAGACAAATTAAATGATTTGCCCAAGGTCAAATAGCTCTATTGAGAAAGTATATAACAATTTGGTATGTCATGGCACTGAGTCAAAGAGGCTACTTAATGTATTTAAAGTATTTGATCCCAGTAGAAGGTTACATACATATAACATATTGTGGCCATTAAAGAAGGCTAGGAGATTTGCACATATCTCAGATTTTTTGAATGGAAGGAAGAAATGGAGGAAACAAGCATTTATTAGGTACCACCTATGTTCCAGGCACTCTAAATGCTTTATTTATTCTTATAGCATTCTTGGGATGTGGTTGTCCCAACTATAAAGATGAGTAAGCTTAGGCAGATAGAGATTAAGTGATTTTCCCAGGATCACACAGCTACTGATTATTTCAGGTCACATTTGAATTCTGATCTTCCTAATTTCAGATTCAGAGCTGTAGAAATTGATTTATAGATTTGAGATTATATAAATATATATTTATGTTTTGCATGATATAAATTGATACTTATGTAAGTTTATAGATTATATATACTACATTCAAAAGAGACTAACTACATTTAAGTAGTGTTCATGTTTATTTTAACTTTAAACTTATGAAGTGAGCAGGCATCATTATCTTCACTTTATATATAAAAAATGGGGTCCAGAAAAATGAAGTAACATGCTTTTCATCACACAGATTGAAAAGGACATATTCAGGATTTATGGGCATAATAGAATAAACTTTTGACTTGATCTATTACATTCTGGTCCTTACTATACAATTTACTATGTGATTTTGAGCAACTCTTTTTACTTCACTTGGCCTCTGTTTATTAATCAATAAAACTGTGGTGTTGAAACACATAATGTCTAAACTCCTTTCCAAGTCTCACAACTTATATTTCTATAAATTGAACCCTAGTCTTCTCTGAAGTACTGTTTCAAGTAGCAAAGTAAGGAAAGTTCTAGAGTAAGAATACCTACATTCAAATCCCCTATTGTATCACTTAATACATATATGTTTTTAAGGGAATCCCTTAAATTTTCTTGGTTTCAATTTTCTTAATTGTAAAAAGAGTAGATTGAACTAAAAGTCTTTTAGAGTCTCTTCCAGCTCTAAATCTATGACATTTATGTTTGGTCTAGCCTCTTGGGATATAGTATCACATACCTCCTATTAGGAAAACTGAGGCTGGGTAACCTTTTGAGCTCAAGAATTGTGAGTTCCAGTAGACAGAATATCTGTAGTGTTGGTATTAGTGTGCTAAGCCTTGACTTGGGGGGAAGAGCCAGGAGATAGCAAACTCCTGATCAGTGCTTGATTTAGGTATATGAGTAGTCCCTTCATTTCTAGCTGGGATGAAATGCTCCTTAGCTTGAACATAATTAAATGAAATACATGTAAGAGAGGTTACTTCTCCTTCATGATGTTTGGGGGTAGCAACATGGAGTGAGGAATGGAATATAGAGATTAGATTAGGCAGACAGATTGTGTTTTTTGTATAACTGCCACGCATATTACCTAGAATTATCATTTTTTTTCTCCAGGCTTTTAAATGCTGATTTTTGTCATGGTTTACTTTTAATATCCTCCCCATTAAGCATTCGTGTTTCTGTAAGTTCCCCTGAACTGAAAAACACCTTCCTCATGTTTTGCAAGAGTAAGACTTCTCTCCAGTGTGACATCTCATGTGCATTTTGAGGCTGGAAGGGCTCTGGAATTGCTTTTGGCACAGTTCACAAATATGAGGCTTGGATGTGGTATGGTGCCAGTGGGTCTGCTTTATCCCCAATACAAAGCTCACAGTGAAGATTGGGCTTCTCTTTATTTTCTTCTCCTGACTTGAAGCTCTACAATTCTAAGATAACTGTGTCCCTTTTTGTTCAACACATAGTACAATGCCACATACCATTAGGTACTTAAATAGTTGAAAGTGATGATGGTTGATAGTTCCTAGACAATAGAATCATAGGTATCAATTGATATGTAGAGGTTTCTAAGGTTAGATCTTTGTTTTTATTGCGGCTTTTATATTAAGATCTCTACTTATAGTTCTCCATTTATCTCTTTTTTGAATACTGGGATCTTCTATGTTGCCTTCATTCACACATTTTAAGAATAGATGATACAGTTCTGAATAAAGCATATGCTAGGTTCTTAAGCAAAGAAGTGTTTGACTTGAACAAGTTATATTATGCATAGTAAAAGTAACTGTTACTAAACATCTGTCAGAAAAACTGTGATTGAAACAAAGTAGCAGACAGCCAAGAATTTCAAGGGAATTAATGAAAAAAAATCAAATGAAGGTGGCTTAGCTGTACCAGATCTAAAATTATATTATAGAGCATCAGTTACCAAAACCATTTGGTATTGGCTAAGGAACAGATTAGTTGATCAGTGGAATAGGTTAGGTTCAAGGGACAATACAGTCAACAACTATAGCAACCTAGTCTTTGACAAACCCAAAGACCCCAGCTTTTGGGATAAGAACTTACTGTTTGACAAAAATTGCTGGGGAAATTGGAAACTAATATGGCAGAAACTAGGCATTGATCCACACTTAATACAATACACCAAGATAAGGTCAAAATGGGTTCATGACCTAGACATAAAGAATGAAATTATTAATAAATTAGAGGAACACAGGATAGTTTACCTCTCAGACCTGTGGAAGGGGAAGGAATTTATGATCAAACAAGAACTAGAGATCATTAATGATCACAAAATAGAAAATTTCGACTATACCAAACTGAAAAGTTTTTGTACAAACAAAATTAATGCAGACAAAATTAGAAGGGAAGCAATAAACTGGGAAAATATTTTTACAGTCAAAGGTTCTGATAAGGCCTCATTTCCAAAATATATAGAGAATTAACTCTAATTTATAAAAAATCAAGCCATTCTCCAATTGAAAAATGGTCAAAGGATATGAACAGACAATTCTCATATGAAGAAATTGAAACTATTTCTAGTCATATGAAAAGATGCTCCAAGTCATTATTAATCAGAGAAATGCAAATTAAGAGAACTCTAAGATACCACTACACACCTGTCAGATTGGCTAAGATGATAGGAAAAAATAATGATGATTGTTGGAGGGGATGCGGGAAAACTGGGACATTGATGCATTGTTGGTGGAGTTGTGAACGAATCCAACCATTCTGGAGAGTAGTTTGGAACTATGCTCAAAAAGTTATCAAACTGTGCATACCCTTTGATCCAGCAGTGTTACTACTGGGCTTATATCCCAAAGAGATCATAAAGAAGGGAAAGGGACCTGTATGTGCACGAATGTTTGTGGCAGCCCTTTTTGTAGTGGCTAGAAACTGGAAACTGAGTGGATGCCCATCAGTTGGAGAATGGTTGGGTAAATTGTGGTATATGAATATTATGGAATATTATTGTTCTGTAAGAAATGACCAACAGGATGATTTCAGAAAGGCCTGGAGAGACTTACACGAACTGATGCTGAGTGAAATGAGCAGTACCAGGAGATCATTATATACTTCAACAACAATACTATATGATGACCAGTTCTGATGGACCTGGCCATCCTCAGCAAGGAGATCAATCAAATCATTTCCAATGGAGCAGTAATGAACTAAACCAGCTACGCCCAGAGAAAGAACTCTGGGAGATGACTAAAAACCATTCCATTGGATTCCCAATCCCTATATTTATGCCCAACTGCATTTTCTATTTCCTTCACAAGCTAGTTGTACAATATTTCAGAGTCTGATTCTTTTTGTACAGCAAAATAATGGTTTGGTCATGTATACTTATTGTGTATCTAATTTATATTTTAATATATTTAACATCTACTGGTTATCCTGCCATCTGGGGGAGGGGGTGGGGGGTAAGAGGTGAAAAATTGGAGCAAGAGGTTTGGCAACTGTTAATGCTGTAAAGTTACCCCTACATATAACCTGTAAATAAAAGACTATTAAATAAAAAAAGTAGCAGACAGCCCCATTGCCACAAATAAACCTGACTCCTAGGCACAGAAGATTCAATGAATGTAAACTTAAATATTAGAGTAATGAGGTTATAAGTGACTGAAAAATTGCTTTTTTTCATTCCTAGTAGGAAATTTTATAAGCACTAAATTATGCAACTCTTTTTGTGCCTGTGAAGCACAGAAGATTTAATTGACAGGTATGCAATTGTGTGGGCCCAGGGGCTTTCTGCTAGGGGCTTGGTCACTTTGTGATGGTTGGGGTTTTCCACCTGTTTCTATTTATCTGTTACTAACTATGATATGATATAGATATTTTTCCTCTAATTGTATTAAAATAATAATAATAAAATCACATGAAATATTCAGCACAGTGATTATCTTTAGGTTGCAAAACCAATAATTTCAAGGACAAAGAGTTAATCACAAAATCTTTAAGCTGACCTTGTGTGACAAGGAAAGTTAAAGTTCTTTTGTTGTAATATTTTAAATTTACACAATTACATAAATATCTCATATTTAACTGAACTTAGTTGCAGATGTATAGAATTTGCAGTATGAGGCAAATACTGTTATGGCATTATTATAATCAAAATTTGGTTTATAATGCCTTCATTTTGGTTGTTTTGCAATTCTACAATGTTTAGTTTGTATACATGGGATATTCTTAAGTTAAACTTAATACTTTGTTTATCTGCTTTACAGAAACCAAAAATGGAGGCAGAAGGACTGATCCTTGGTCTAATATAACCACCAAGTGTTTGTGTAGGACCTACCATTTGTACGTAAGTGATTTGTGCTTCATTATCTCTGTGTCCCAAAATAAAACATTTCTTTCCATTGCACCATTGCATTATTCTTCTATTCAGTCTTGACACTCCTCTTCTTTTCTGTCCTGCAGAGAAGAGGTGATAATGTAAAACTTTACTCTCACTTGTCTGAAGTATGGTACAAACTTTTTAAATCTTGGACCCTATGCAAGACACTAAGAGTAACTGAGGGGTGGTAGAAGATATCACCAAAAGTTCCTGAACTACCCTGACATAATCAGTAACATGAGCCATTTGAAATGTATACTATGGATGGTAGCCCAGTATTTTCCAACTTTGTTCAGACTTTCTTTGCATGTTTCAATTCCATAGTAACATAAAACACTTGGTTTATACATGATATACTATCACCTAAAGTATAAAGAAAATAAAATATCTTTAAGGCAAAGTGAAGCACTTTCTATTCTAAATAGAAAGACAATATGATATATCGAAAAAGATGCTGGATTTTGAATGAAAAGATTAGCATTTGAAACCCAGGTATGATACCAGATCTGCAACTGTGACGTCACTTAAGTTCATTCAACTTCAGTTTTTCTATTTGTATAATGGAAATTACAATATATTTCTTACTTAACTCAAAATGTTGGGTATTAAATGAAACCTTGAAATGAAAACGAAACAAAACAAAATAAAACAACACACTTTAATAATAAAGCAGAATAACAGAACCTGACATTTTAAAGAATCTTCATAGTTACTGACCAATACTAGATCTTAATAGACATTTCATAAATAACATAGCTGATATGAAGAAATTCACTCTTTGCTTGAAGATCCAGTAATGGAGAACCAACTTCCCCTCAAGGAAGCTTATTTCATTTATTTATTTATTCATTATTATTATTTTTAATAATTATACCTTTTTATTGACAGAACTCATGCCAGGGTAACTTTTTTACAACATTATTCCTTGCATTCACTTCTGTTCCAATTTTTCCCCTCCCTCTCTCCTCTCCTCCCCCCAGGTGGCAAGCAGTTTTATACATGTTATATATGTCACAGTATATCCTAGATACAATATATGTGTGCAGAACCAAACAGTTCTCTTGTTGCACAGGAAGAATTGGATTCAGAAGGTAAAAATAACCTAGGAAGAAAAACAAAAATGCAAACAGTTGACATTCATTTCCCAGTGTTCTTTCTTTGCCTGTAGCTGCTTCTGTCCATCATGGATCAATTGAAATTGAGTTAGATCTTCTCTTTGTTAAAGAAATGTACTTCCATCAGAATACATCCTCATACAGTATCGTTGTTGAAGTATATGATGATCTCCTGGTTCTGCTCATTTCACTTAGCATCAGTTCATATAAGTCTCTCCAAGCCTCTGTGTTTTCATCCTGCTGGTCATTTCTTACAAAACAATAATATTCCATAACATTCACATACCACGATTTACCCAACCATTCTTCAATTGATGGGCATCCATTCATTTTCCAATTTCTAGCTATTACAAACAGGGCTGCCACAAACATTTTGGCACATACACATCTCGTATGTATCTCTTATGTAATCCCTTCTTTAGTATCTCTTTGAGGTATAAGCCCAGTAGTAGCACTGCTGGATAAAAGGATATAACAGTTTGATAACTTTTTGGGCATAATTCCAGATTGCTCTCCAGAATGGTTGTATTCGTTCACAACTCCAACAAAAATGCATCAGTGTCCCATTTTTCCGCATCTCCTCCAACATTCATCATTATCTTTTCCTCTCATCTTAGCCAATCTGACAGATGTGTAGTGGTATCTCAGAGTTGTCTTAATTTGCATTTCTCTGATCAATAGTGATTTGAAACACTCTTCCATATGAGTGGAAATACTTTCAATTTCATTATTAAAAGTTGTTCTATCCTTTGACCATTTATCAATTAGAAATGGATTATTTCTTATGTGGTCAATTCTCTATAAAATTTTGAAATAGTCCTTTATCAAAACCTTTAACAGTGATCTTTTTCCCAGTTTGTTGTTTCCTTCTAATCTTTTTGCATTACTTTTGATACAAAGGTTTTTAATTTGATGTCATCAAATTTTCTATTTTGAACAATAATTTTCTAGTTCATCTTTGTCAAAATTTCTTTCTCTCCAAAGTCTGAGATAAAACTATCCTATCTTCTCTAATTTATTTATAATTCATTTTTATGCCAAATAGCCCATTTTTGATATTATCTTGGATATGGTGTTAAGTGTGGGTCCAGCCTAATTTATATACAATTTTCAGTTATCCCGGTTTTGTAAAAAATGAATTTTATCCCAAATGTTAGGATCTTTGGGTTTGTCAAACACTAGATTGCTATAGTTGACTATTCTGTCTTGGAACCCTAACCAGTTCCACTGATCAATAATCTTTTCTTAGCCAATTCCAAATGTTTTGGTGATTTAGTTTTGATCAGAACAGCTAAGCCACCTTCATTTGATTTTTTTCATTAATTCCCTAGATTCTAGATCTTTGTTTTTCCATAGTTTTATTTTATTTTTCTAGAACAATAAAATTTTTTTAACATCTATTGGTATGGCACTGGTAAGTAGATTAGTTTAAGGGATATTGTCATCTTTTTATTTTCACTCCACCTATTCAAAGGGATTTAATATTTTTCCAATTTTTTCACTTTTAAGGAAAATCATTTATTCAATCCTCCCAAGTGTTTTTTAAGAATGGATGTTGGATTTTTTTAAATGCTTTTTCTGCATTTATTAGATGTCATATGGTTTTGTTAGTTTCATTGATATAGTTTATGCTAATATTTTTTCCTAATAATGCCATCCCGTTCCTGTATAAATCCTACTTGGTCATACTTATTATCCTGGGGATGATTTTTTCGTAACCTTTTTCAATATTTTTTTAAGATTTTACATCAATATTCATTAGGGAGATTTCTTAATTTTCTTTCTCTTTTTCAACCCCTTGTTTGGTATCAGTACCATATCTTGTCATAAAAGGAGTTGGTGGGCTCCTTCTCCCTATTTTCAAATGTTTATATAGCATTGGGTTAATTGTTCTTAATTTCAAATTCACATTAAATCCATCTGTCCATTTTTTCTTATGGAGTTGGTTAATAGGGTTTTTTTTCTTTTCTGATGGGAATATTTGGATATTTTTCTTCTTCCTCTTTAATCAGAAGATATTTTTTAAAAGTATTCTTCCATTTCATTTAAGTTGTCAATTTATTGGCATAAAGTTGGGAAATAACCCTAATTATTTCCTAATTTCCTCTTCATTATGGGATTCTTCCCTTTTTTAAGACTAACAATTTGTTTTTCTTTCCTTTTTAAAATCATATTTACTAATGGTTTGTCTATTTGGTTTTTTTACAACCAACTCTTAGTTTTATTAATTAATTCAATACTTTTTTTACTTTCAATTTCATTGATCTGTCCTTTTATTTTTAAAATTTCAAGTTTAGTGTTTGATTGGCGTTTGTAATTTGTTCCTTTTCTAGCATTTTTAGTTTCAAGCCCAATTCATTGACCTTTTCTTTCTCTATTTTATCCTAGGCCTCGGTGAAATTTCCCCTTTACCCTTTGGCTGCATCCCCACATTTTGGTATCCTTCATTATTGAATTTTTCTTGGGTAAAATTTTATTGTCTATGATTTGCTTTTCACCCAATCTTCTTTTGTAAAGATTTATTTCCAATTATTTTTGGCATTTTCCCTTGCTTTTTTGTTAATGTAATTTTCCTTTCATCGGTCTGAAAAGATTCGTTTTACTATTTTTCTGCATTTGGTTTTGGGTTTTTTAATGTCCTAATATATGGTCAGTTTTTGTATAGGTTCCATGAACTGCTGAAAAGAAAGTATACTGTTTTCTGTCTCCATTTCGTTTTCTCCAGAGATCTATCAAATCAAGTCTATTTTCCTCTTTGACTTCTTTCTTATTTATTTTGTGGTTTGATTTATCTAATTCTGAGAGTGCAAGGTTGAGATCTCCCACTATTATAGTTTTGCTGTCTATTTCTTCTTCCAGCTCTTAATTTCTCTTTAAGAATTTGGTTCCCAAACTTGGTGTATATTTTTAATTTGATATTTTCAATATCTATTACCCTTCAGAAATATTCCCTTCCTTATTTCTTAATTAGATCAATTTTGCTTTTGCTTGATATGAGATCAGGATGGCTACCCCTCTTTTGCTTCACCCAGCTTAAGTTCTTAATCACCTTTCTCTGCATTATCTCCCTGCTTGGTGTGTTTCCTGTAAAAACATTTGTGGATTCTGGCTTTTAATTATTCTCAATCCTTCCTCTTTTGGGGAGTTTACTCTGTTCATTTTGGTTAAACTTACCAATTCTGTATTACTTGCCATATTTTAACCCCTGTTTATGCTTTTTTCCCTTCTTTCCCCTTCCCCCTTCCCAGTATTAAACTTAGAGCCCACTTGCTTCTCCAGCCCTTCCTTTTTAACACCCCCCTTGCCAAATTCCTCCCCTATCTTCTCTTTTCCCTCACAGTTTCTTTATTCCCTTTGCTTAACTTTTCCTTCCTTTTCACTTTTACCTTCCTCACTTTTCAGTGGGGTGGGAGGTTTCCCATAAATTAATATGTCAAATTTTTCAAAAATGGTGAAATTCCTTTTTCGTTGAATGTCCATCTTCTTCCCGGAAAAGTTCCCATTCTTGGGGAAGTTATTTTTGGTTGTATACCTAGTTCCTTAGCCTTTCAGAATATCACATTCCAGGTCCTTCAATCTTTTAATGTGGATGGTGCTAGATCTTGGGTAATCCTTATTGTGGATCCTCTATATTTGATATGGTTTTTTCTAGCCGCTTTTATTTTTTTCCTCATCTGAGGTTCTGGCTTTAACACTTATTTCTTGGTGTTTTGATTTTAGGATCCCTTTCAATGGTGATTGATGAATTCTTTGAATGTCTATATTACCCCTCTGTTTCCATGACTTCTGTGCAGTTATCTTTGATAATTTCCTGGGAAAAAGTGTCCAGGCTCCTTTTCTCATCATATTTTTCTGGGAGTCCAATAATTCTCTGATTGTCTCTCCTAGATCTATTTTCCAGGTTGTTGTTTTCCCAAGAAGGTATTTGACATTTTTTTGGTTTTGCTTGACAGATTCTTGTTGTCTCTTCAAGTCATTCCATTCCATTTGTTCAATTCTGATTTTCTTTTTTTTTATCATTATCCAAGGATCACTTGAAGGAAGTGGGGATATTTAGCTTTTTCTTTTTCTTTTTTTTAAATTTAATAGCCTTTTATTTACAGGTTATATGCATGGGTAACTTTACAGCATTAACAATTGCCAAACCCCTTGTTCCAATTTTTCACCTCTTACCCCCCCCCTCCCCAGATGGCAGGATGACCAGTAGATGTTAAATATATTAAAATATAAATTAGATACACAATAAGTATACATGACCAAATCGTTATTTTGCTGTACAAAAAGAATCAGACTCTGAAATATTGTACAATTAGCTTGTGAAGGAAATCAAAAATGCAGGTGGGCATAAATATAGGGATTGGGAATTCAATGTAATGGTTTTTAGTCATCTCCCAGAGTTCTTTCTCTGCGCGTAGCTGGTTCAGTTCATTACTGCTCCATTGGAAATGATTTAGTTGATCTTGTTGCTGAGGATGGCCAGGTCCATCAGAACTGGTCATCATATAGTATTGTTGTTGAAGTATATAATGATCTCCTGGTCCTGCTCATTTCACTCAGCATCAGTTTGTGTAAGTCTCTCCAGGCCTTTCTGAAATCATCTTGTTGGTCATTTCTTATAGAACAATAATATTCCATAATGTTCATATACCACAATTTATTCAGCCATTCTCCAACTGATGGACATCCATTCAGTTTCCAGTTTCTAGCCACTACAAAAAGGGCTGCCGCAAACATTTGTGCAGAATTACAGGTCCCTTTCCCTTCTTTATAATCTCTTTCGGATATAAGCCCAGTAGTAACACTGCTGGATCAAAGGGTATGCACAGTTTGATAACTTTTTGAGCATAGTTCCAAACTACTCTCCAGAATGGTTGGATTTGTTCACAACTCCACCAACAATGCTCAATTCTGATTTTCTATGAAGTTTTTTATTCACTCACTTTTTTAATATCTTTTTCTAATTGTCCAATTGAGTTTTTAAGTGAGTTGTTTTGTTGTATGGAACTTTTTCCATTTTGCCAATTTTATTTTTTAGAGAACTATTTTCTGTTTCCAGTTCACTAATTATATTTTTCAAGGATTTGATTTCTTTATCCACTCTGTATTTAAATGAGTGGGATGACTTCTCCAGACTCTCTTGCCAAGCCTCCCTTTCCTTTTCCCATTTTTCTTCTAGCTCTTTTGTGAGAGCCTTTTTAATTTTTTCTATGAGATTCATCTGTGATGAGGAACAGATGATATCCTTTGGAGGTTCACCTGGAGACAGTCTGTTATTAGTTTCCTCAGGGTTTAGAGTCTGCTGTCTATCCATATAGATGCTGTCATTGGTTAAGGTCCTTTTCAATTCTTTGCTCATTTTGTCAGAGAAGAATCAAAGACAAACTAGCAAAGAACAAAAGAAAAAAAATCCAAATGGGATCTGCTTTTGGGGCGGGGGTGAGAGGGTGGGGTTGGGTGGTTTTACCAAGCTTCTTCTACAGACTGCAGGGGGCAGCAGCGAGGCACTAACAGGACAGTGAAGTTCTGTCCCTGCCCTCTGAGACTCTGTGGGGGAGGGGTGTTCAGGTCCTGAGGGAATCCAGCTGTTCCAAGTTATAGTCTTCACCCCCTATGTTTTTAGCTTCTCAGCTTCTCTGCTGGCTTGCTGCCAGGGCAAAGTATCCAATCCCATAGCAAAGTTCTTCCCACAGAGACAGCTGAGATCATACCCCTCCCCTCTCCAGTCTGCTTGACTGTGATCTGCCTGCCCTTCTCTAGCTGCCACTGCCTGCCCTCAGCCTGTGCCCAGTCTAAAACTGTTCCCTCTCCCAAGCAAAAACAGACCTTTCCCAGTGAATTTCAAGCATGTCTTCTCTTGGTAACTCTTTGTGGGTTTTTTTTTCAGTCAAGCATTAATTCAGAGGCTTGTTATGAAATGAATTCTGAGAGAAAACACAGAGCTTATACAGCTGTGTGCCTCCTCGCCGCCATCTTGGCCTGAAGTCCAGCTTACTCCATTTTAAGTGAACTTTAATTTCTTATGAAGTTTAACTTTAGATTTGACTTTCTTCTACTTCTATCTGTTGTTCTTAGGTCTATTCTCTGGGAACAAGTTTCATTATTCTTTCTTTCTTTATAAATACTTTATGGCAACTGAAATTTGTCACTGTGTAACTCTTATTGATTTTTGAAGAGGGCTGGAATTCTGAAATGGTGTACTTGAATCAAGGAATCTTGAGCTTTCTTATTTTTAGAATACAGGTGTTCATAACCTTCCCTGACTTCTCAGGAAGAGACGTGTTAACACCAAAAAGGAGGTGATCATACCCTCCATGACTTATCAGGAAAGGAGATGAGAACACCAAGGGAAACTGGGGAGTCAAACCAGATATTGTGAGCAGGTTTCCTCTAAGCTGAAATTGAAACAGGTATACATAAATCCATCAGCATGGGAGATATTACACAAGCACATAGTAATATAACTCAGGCTAGTAGTGATGTAACAAACAATATGAATCAACATAGTGATATAAAAATATGAATATACATGTCCATAAATCCTAGAAGAAGGATATATGAATAATAATCACACATACACTTACTTCAACAGCAAAGAAAGAGACCAAAACCAATCTATTGTCCATTACTTCACATGTCAAGGAATCCAATCATTCCTGCAAGTTTTGAAGTTCTCCAATAGTCTCATCATGTGTCAGGGAATCCAATGATTCATGCAGATTTTAAAATCCTATAACAGTTTTATTATGTGTTAGGGAATCCAATAATTCCTGTTGGTTTTGAAGTCCTGCAGCAGTGGCATCACCAAATTTTTTGTGTTTGTGAGTCAATAGCCATCACATAGGATTAATTGTCAGGTTAACCAAGGGGTGATTTTCTGTAATCTCTTTGCTAATATTTTATTTAAGATTTCTGCATCGATATTCATTAGGGAAATTGGTCTATAATTTTCTTTCTCTTTTTTCGGCCTACCTGGTTTAGGTATCAGGACCATGTCTATGTCATAAAAAGAATTTGGTAGGACTTCTTTAATCCCTATTTTTCAAATAGTTTATATTGCATTGGAGTCGATTCTTCTTTAAATGTTTGGTAGAATTCACATGTAAATCCATCTGGTCCTAGGGATTTTTCTTAGTGAGTTGATTAATAGCTTACTCTATTTCTTTTTCTAAGGTAATTTATTTCCTCTTCTGTTAACCTGGGCAATCTATATTGCTGTAGGTATTCCTGCATTTCACTTAGGTTGTCTAATTTATTGGCATAAGATTGGCCAAAGTAACTTCTAATAATTGCTCTAATTTCCTCTTCATTGGTGGATAGTTCTCCCTTTTCATTTTTTGTGACTAACAATTTGATTTTCCTCTTTTCTTTTCTTATCAAATTAACTAAAGGTTTATCTATTTTGTTGATTTTTAAAATAAAACCAACTCTTTTTTATTTGTTAATTCAATAGTTTTTTTTTTTAGTTTCAATTTTATTTATATCTCCTTTTATTTTTAGAATTTCAAATTTGGTCTGTGATTTGTGGTTTTTAATTTGTTCTTTTTCTAGCTTTTTTAGTGGCAAGCTCAATCCATTGATCTTCTCCTTTTCTATTTTATGCAAGTAAGCATCTAGAGATATAAAATTTCCCCTTTTTACTGCTTTGGCTGCATTCCACAAATTGTGGTGTGTTGTCTCATTTTTGTCATTCTGTTGGATGAAATTATTGATTTTGTCTATGACTTGCTGTTTCATTCATTCTTTAAAATGACATTATTTAAGTTCCAATTACTTTTTGGTTTATTTTCCCCTCACCTTTTATTTAAAGTAGTTTTTTATTGCATCGTGAGCTGAAAAAAATGCATTTTCTATTTCTGCCTTTATGCATTTGATTTTGAGGTCTTTATATCCTAATATATGGTCAGTTTTTGTATAGGTTTTATGAACTGTTGAGAATAAAGTGTACTGCTTTTTGTCTCCACTCAATTTTCTCCAAAGGCCTATCATACCCAACTTTTCTAATTAACTTTAACTTCTTTCTAATTTTTTTGTGGTTTAATTTATCTCATTCTGGGAGAGCAAGGTTGAAATCTCCCAGTATTATAGTTTTACTGTCTATTTCTTCTTGCAACTCTCTTAACTTCTCCTTTAGGAATTTCAATGCTATACCACTTGGTGCATATATATTGCTTCATTATCTATGGTAACCTATAGCAAGATATAGTTTCTTTCCTTATCTCTTTTAATTAGATCAATTTTTCTTTTGCTTGATCTGAGGTCAGGATGACTACCGCTGCTTTTTTAACTTCACCTGAAGCACAATAGATTCTGCTCCAGTCTTTTACCTTTACTCTCTATGTATCATACTGCTTTAGATGTGTTTCTTGTAAACAACAAAAGTTTGTTAACAAACCTCCTGAAAGAGCCCTCAAAATTAAAACCCCAAGGAATATAATGGCTAAATTTCAGAGCTATCTGCACAAGGAAAAATATTACAAGAAGCCAGAAAGAAACAACTTAAGTACCAAGGAACCACAATAATGATTACTCGGGACCTAGCAGCTTCCACTTTAAAGGATCAAAGGGCATGGCATCTGATATTGCAAAAGGTGAAGGAACTTGGAATGTAACCAAGAATAAATTACCCTGCTAAATTGAACATTATCGTTCAGGAAAAATATTGGACATTCAATGAAACAAAAGAAATTCATTTACTTCTGAGGAAAAGACCAGAGCAAAACAAAAAATTTGACCTACTAATAAATATAGGACTCAAGAGAAGCATAAAAATGTAAAAAGGTAAATTGAAAAGAAATCTTGAGAACTGTATTTCTGTTATAAGTATACATACAGAGTGGATGTATAATCTGATGTTACAGTTATTATTATTTTTTTTAGAGTTTCTTTGGATTAATTTTTATGGTCTTATCTTTATTTGAAAATTTCCCTAAATAGAATAATTTTAAATAATTACATTTGGGAAAATTGTTTTTTTTTTTATTTTATTAACTTTTTAGTGACAGAATCCATGCCAGGACAATTTTTTTACAATATTATCCTTGCACTCACTTCGGTTCCGATTTTTCCCTATCATCTTCCATCCCCTCCCCTAGATGGCAAGCAGTCCTATATATGTTGAATATGTTCTAGTATATCCTAGATAAAATGTATGTATGCAGATCCAAACAGTTTTCTTGTTGCACAGGGAGAATTGGATTCAGAAGGTTAAAATAACCCGGGAAGAGACACAAAAATGCAAACAGTTTACATTCATTTCCCAGTGTTTTTTCTTTGGGTGTAGCTGCTTCTGTCCATCATTGATCAATTGAAACTGAATTAGGTCTCTTTGTCAAAGAACTCTACTTCCATCCAATTACATCTTCACAGTATCGTTGTTGACATACATAATGATCTTTTGGTAATGCTCATTTTACTTAGCATCAGTTCATGTAATTCTCTCCCCTTTCTGTATTCATCCTGATGGTCATTTCTTACAGAACAATAATATTCCATAACATTCATATACCACCATTTATCCAACTATTCTCCAATTGATGGGCATCCACTCAGTTTCCAGCATCTAGCCACCACAAACAGGGTTGCCACAAACATTTTGGCACATACAGGTCCCTTTCCCTTCTTTAGTATCTCCTTGGGGTATAAGCCCAGTAGCAACACTGCTGGATCAAATAGTGTGCACAGTTTGATAACTATTTGGGCATAATTCCAGATTGCTCTCCAGAATGGTTGCATTCGTTCACAACACCACCAACAATGTATCAATGTCCCAGTTTTCCAGCATCCCCTCCAACACTCATCATTATTTTTTCCTGTCATCTTAGCCAATCTGACAGGTATGTAGTGGTATCTTAGAAATGTCTTAATTTGCATTTCTCTGATTAATAATGACTTGGGGCATCTTTTCATATGACTAGAAATAGTTTCAATTTCTTCATCTGAGAATTGTCTGTTCATATCCTTTGACCATTTGTCAATTGGAGAATGGCTTGGTTTCCTATAAATTAGAGTCAGTTCTCTATATATTTTGGAAATGAGGCCTTTATCAGAACCTTTAACTGTGAAGAGGTTTTTCCAGTTTGTTGCTTCCCTTCTAATCTTATTTACATTAGTTTTGTTTGTACTGAAGCTTTTCAATGTGATGTAATCAAAATTTTCTATTTTGTGATATTTTCTATTTTGTGTTCGTCTTTAGTCACAAATTTCTTCCTCCTCCACAAGTCCGAGAGATAAACTATCCTATGTTCCTCAAATTTGTTGATAATCTCGTTCTTTATGTCTAAATCATGGACCCATTTTGATCTTATCTTGGTATACGGTGTTAAGTGTGGGTCCATGCCTAATTTCTGCCATGCTAATTTCCAGTTATCCCACCAGTTTTTGTCAAATAATGAATTTTTATTCCAAAAGTTAGGATCTTTGGGTTTGTCAAACATTAGATTGCTATAGTTGACTATTCTGTCTTGTGAACCTAACCTGTTCCACTGATCAAGGAATCTATTTCTTACCCAGTACCAAATGGTTTTGGTGACTGCTGCTTTATAATATAGTTTTAGAGCAGGTACAGCTAGGCGACCTTCATTTGATTTTTTTTCATTAATTCCCTTGAGATTCTTGACCTTTTATTATTTCATATGAATTTTGTTGTAATTTTTTCTAGATCATTAAAATATTTTCTTGGAAGTCTGATTGGTATAGCGCTAAATAAAGAGATTAGTTTAGGGAGTCTAGTCATCTTTATTATATTCGCTCGACCTATCCAGGAGCACTTAATATTTTTCCAATTGTTTAAGTCTGACTTTGTGTGGAAAGTTTTTTTGTAATTTTGCTCATATAATTCCTGACTTTCCTTTGGTAGATAGATTCCCAAATATTTTATACTGTCAACATTTATTCTGAATGGAATTTCTCTTTATATCTCTTGCTGCTGGATTTTGTTGGTGATGTATAAAAATGCTGACATTTATGGGGATTTATTTTATAACCTGCAACTTTGCTAAAGTTATGGATTATTTCTAATAGCTTTTAGTAGAATCTCGGGTCTCTAATATCCATCAACACTGAAAGAGTGATACTTTTGGTTTCCTCACTGCTTATTCTGATTCCTTTAATCACTTTCTCGATTCTTATTGCCGAGGCTAGTGTTTCTTTCTTTTTTTTTTATTTAATAGCCTTTTATTTACAGGTTATATGCATGGGTAACTTTACAGCATTAACAATTGCCAAACCTCTTGTTCCAATTTTCCTTATCCCCGCCCTCCTCCAGATGGCAGGATAATAGATTTAAATATTTAAAATATAAATTAGATAACAATAAGTATTAAGGACCAAACGTTATTTTGTTCAAAAAGAATGACTCTGAAATATTGCAATTAGCTTGTGAAGGAAATAAAATGGGTGGGCATAAATATAGGGTTAGTTCAAATAATGGTTTTAGTCATCACCCAGGTTCTTTTCTGGGAGTGGGTTCAGTTCAATACTGCCCATTGAAATGATTTGGATCTCTTCTGAGGATGGCCACGTCCATCAGAACTGGTCAACATATAGTATTTTGTTGAAGTATAATAACTCCTGACCTGCACTTTCATTAGCATCAGTTAATAAGTTCTCCAGGCCTTTGTAATCATCCTGTTGGTTTTTTAAGAACAATAATATTAAATATTCAATACCACAATTTATTCAGCCATTCTGAACTGATGGGCATCCATTCAGTTTTCTAGCCACAAAAGAGGGCTGCCCAAAATTCGTGCCATCAGGTCCCTTTCCTTTTTATAACTTTGGGATATAAGCCCAGTAGTAGCACTGCTGGATCAAAGGGTATGCACAGTTTGATAACTTTTTGAGCATAGTTCCAAACTACTCTCCAAAATGTTTGGATTCATTCACAACTCCACCAACAATTCATCAATGTCCCAGTTTTCTCGCATCCCCTCCAACAATCATCATTATTTTTTCCTGTCATCGTAGCCAATCTCACAGGTGTGTAGTGGTATCTTAGAAATGTCTTAATTTGCATTTCTCTGATTAATAATGACTTGGGGCATCTTTTCATATGACTAGAAATAGTTTCAATTTCTTCATCTGAGAATTGTCTGTTCATATCCTTTGACCATTTGTCAATTGGAGAATGGCTTGGTTTCCTATAAATTAGAGTCAGTTCTCTATATATTTTGGAAATGAGACCTTTATCAGAACCTTTAACTGTGAAGAGGTTTTTCCAGTTTGTTGCTTCCCTTCTAATCTTATTTACATTAGTTTTGTTTGTACAAAAACTTTTCAGTTTGGTATAATCGAAATTTTCTATTTTGTGATCAGTAATGATCTCTACTTCTTCTTTGGTCATTAAGTCCTTCCCCTTCCACAGTTCTGAGAGGTAAACTATCCTGTGTTCCTCTAATTTATTAATAATTTCATTCTTTATGTCTAGATCATGAACCCATTTTGACCTTATCTTGGTGTACGGCGTTAAGTGTGGATCAATGCCTATTTTCTGCCATATTAGTTTCCAATTTTCCCAGCAATTTTTATCAACAGTAAGTTCTTATCCCAAAAGCTGGGGTCTTTGGGTTTGTTAAAGACTAGGTTGCTATATTTGTTGACTGTTTTATCCCTTGAACCTAACCTATTCCACTGATCAACTAATCTATTCCTTAGAGGCTAGTGTTTCTAATACAATATTGAATAATAATGGTGACAATCGGCAACCTTGCTTCAGTCCACATCTTCCTGGGAAAGATTCCAGTTTTTCCCCATTGCATATGATGCTTACTGATGGTTTTAAATATATGGTCTTGATTATTTTAAAAAAAAGTCCATTTATTCCTATACTCTCACGTGTTTTTAATAGGAATGGATGTTGGATTTTATCAAATGATTTTTCTGCATCTATTGGGATGACCATATGGTTTTTGTTAGTTTGCTTATCGATATAGTCAATTATGCTAATACTTTTCCTAATATTGAACCAGCCCTGCATTCCTGGTATAAATCCTACTTGGTCATAGTGTATTATCCTGGGAATGATTTTCTTTAATCTTTTTGCTAATATTTTATTTAAGATTTTAACATTGATATTCATTAGAGAGATTGGTTCATAATTTTCTTTCTCTGTTTTCAGCCTACCTGGTTTAGGTATCAGTACCATGTCTGTGTCATAAAATGAGTTTGGTAGGACTTCAATCCCTATTTTTTCAAATAGTTTATATAGAATTGGGGCTAATTGTTCTTTAAATGTTTGGTAGAATTCACATGTAAATCCATCTGGTCCTGGGGATTTTTTCTTAGGGAGTTGGTTAATGGCTTGTTTTATTTCTTTTTCTAAGATGGGACTGTTTAGGGTATTTACTTCTTCCTCTGTTAATCTGGGCAAGCTATATTTTTGAAGGTATTCTTCCATTTTATTTAAGTTGTCGAATTTATTGCCATAAAGTTGGGCAAAGTAATTCCTAATTATTGCTCTAATTTCCTCTTCATTAGTGGCAAGTTCTCCCTTTTCATTTTTAAGACTAACAATTTGATTTTCCTCTTTCCTTTTTAAAATTAGATTTACTAAGGGTTTGTCTATTTTGTTGGTTTTTTCATAGAACCAACTCTTACTTTTATTAATTAATTCAATACTTTTTTTACTTTCAATTTTATTGATCTCTCCTTTTATTTTTAGAATTTCAAGTTTAGTGTTTGACTGGGGGTTTGTAATTTGTTCCTTTTCTAGTATTTTTAGTTGCAAGCCCAATTCGTTGACCTTCTCCTTCTCTATTTTATGCAAGCAGGCCTCTAGAGATTTGAAATTTCCCCTTATTACCGTTTTGGATGCATCCCACACATTTTGGTATGATGTCTCATTATTGTCATTTTCTTGGGTGAAGTTATTAATTATGTCTATGATTTGCTGTGTCACCCAATCATTCTTTAGTATGAGATTATTTAGTTTCCAATTATTTTTTGTCTACTTTCCCCTGGCTTTTTGTTGAGTGTAATTTTTATTGCATTGTGGTCTGAAAAGGATGCATTTACTATTTCTGCTTTACTGCATTTGAGTTTGACGTTTTTATGTCCAAATATATAGTCTATTTTTGTATAGGTTCCATGAACTGCTGAAAATAAAGTGTACTCCTTCCTGTCTCCATTTCGTTTTCTCCAGACGTGTATCATATCTAACTTTTCTAGTATTCTCTTTATCTCTTTGACTTCTTTCTTATTTATTTTGTGGTTTGATTTATCTAATTCTGAGAGTGCAAGGTTGAGATCTCCCACTATTATAGTTTTGCTATCTATTTCTTCTTGCTGCTCTCTTAATTTCTCTTTTAAGAATTTAGATGCTACACCACTTGGTGCATATATGTTTAATATTGATATTGCTTCATTATGCTACCCTTTAGCAAGATATAGTGCCCTTCCTTATCTCTTTTAATTAGATCAATTTTTGTTTTTTCTTGATCTGAGATCAGGATGGCTACCCCTGCTTTTTTGAATTCACCTGAAGCATAGTAGATTTTGCTAAATCCTTTTACCTTTATTCTGCAGGTATCTCCCTGATTCAGGTGTGTTTTTTGTAAACAACATATTGTAGGATTCTGGCTTTTAATCCATTCTGCTAACCGCTTCCTCTTTATGGGGGAGTTTACCCCGTTCACATTAATGGTTAAAATTTCCAATTCTGTATTACTTGTCATCTTGTTCACCCCTATTTATGCTTTTCTCTCTTCTTTCCCCCTTCCCCCCTTCCCAGTTTTAAACTTGTGAGCACCACTTGCTTCTCACAGCCCTCCCTTTTTAGTATCCCTCCTCCCCACCTTAGAGTTCCTCCCCCTATCTTACTCCTTTCCCTCACAGTTTCTGTATTCCCTTCTTCTTAGCTTATTCCTTCCCTTTTCACTTTTCCCTTCTCACTTTTCAATGAGAGGGGAGAAGTTTCACCATACACTGAATATGTCTATAATTTTTTCTCTTAAAGTCAATTCTTATGGCAGTGAAATATGCACTACATTCATCCCCTTCCATTCTTTCTCTCAGATATAATAGGTTTCCTTTGCCTCTTCGTGAGATATAATACCCCCACTTTACCCTTTTTCTGATACAATGTCCTTTCCACCTCTAATTTCTAGAACAAGGTATACATCTATTTTTTATACATATTTACAGCAGAAATATAGTTCGCAAGATTTCTTTTTACCTTTTTAGGTTTTTCTTGTGTTCTATATTTGCAGATTAAATTTCTTGTTAAGTTCTGGTTTTTTCACCAAAAATAGGTGAAATTCACTTATTTCATTGAATGATCATCTTCTTCCCTGGAAAAAGGTGCTCATTCTGGCTGGGTAATTTATTTTTGGTTGCATACCGAGTTCCTTAGCCTTTTGGAATATCATATTCCAGGCCCTTCAGTCTTTTAATGTGAATGCTGCTAGATCTTGGGTGATCCTTATTGTGGCTCCTCTATATTTGAATTGGGTTTTTCTAGCCACTTGGAGTATTTTTTCCTTCATTTCGGGGTTCTGGCATTTGGCCACTATATTTCTTGGTGTTTTGAATTTAGGATCCCTTTGAGTGGGTGATCAATGAATCCTTTCTATGTGTATTTTACCCTCTGTTTCCATCACTTCTGTGCAGTTCTCTTTGATAATTTCCTGGAAAATAGTGTCCAGGCTCTTTTTTTCATTGTATTTTTCTGGGAGTCCAATAATTCTCAGATTGTCTCTCCTAGACCTATTTTCCAGGTGTGTTGTTTTCCCAAGAAGGTATTGCACATTTTTCTCCATTGTTTGATTTTTTTGGTTTTGTTTGACTGATTCTTCTTGTCTCCTCGAGTCATTCAATTCCATTTGTTCTATTCTGATTTTCAATGAAGTTTTTTCTTCACTCACTTTTTTATATCTTTTTCTAATTGTCCAATTTGTTCTATGGAATGTTTTTCCATTTCGCCAATTTTATTTTTTAGAGAGGCATTTTCTGTTTCTAGTTCACTATTCCTATTTTACAAGGATTTGTTTTCTTTATCCACTCTGTCTTTAAATGAGTGGAATGACTTCTCCAGACTCTCTTGCCAAGCCTCCCTCTCCTTTTCCCATTTTTCTTCTAGCTCTCTTATGAGAGCCTTTTTAATTTCTTCTATGAGATTCATCTGTGCTGAGGAACAGATGATCTCCTCCTGTGGGAATTCACCTGGAGATAATATGTTTTTAGTCTCCTCAGGATTTAGAATCTGCTCTCTTGCTGCATAAAAGCTGTCAATTGTTAAGGTCCTTTTCAATTTTTTGCTCATTTTGTCAGAGAAGAATCAGAAACAAACTAGCAAAGAAAAAAAAAGGAAAAAAACCCAAAATGGAATCTGCTTTTTTTGGGGGGGACGGGCTGGCTGGTGTTACCGAGTTTCCTCTACAGACTTCAGGGGCAGCTGTGAGGTACTAGCAGGACTGTGCTGTGCCTGTGCTCCGAGACTCTGAGAGCATGCTGAGACTCTGTGGGGGAGGTGTGGCCAGGTCCCAGGGAACTCCAGCTCTTTGGGGTAGAATTCTTCATCCCCAGTGCTTTTAGCTTCTCTGCTGGGCTACTGACTTGCTGCCAGGGCAAAGTATGAAATCCTGTAGCAAAGCTCTCCCTACAGAGACAGCTGCGATCACACCCCAACCCCCTCTGGTCTGCTCAGCTGTGAGCTGCCTGCTAAGCTCTTACTGCTGCTGCCTGCCCTCAGCCTGTGCCTGATCTAAAACCGTCCCACCCTCTTGCAAAAACAGATCTTTCCTGGCGAATCTCAAGGATGTCTTCTCTTGGTAACTATTTGTGGGTTTTTTTTTCAGTCAGGAGTTAATTCAGAGGCTTATAATGAGATGAATTCTGAGAGAAAATGCGGAGTTTACACAGCTGTGTACCTCCTCACCGCCACCTTGGCCAGAAGTCCCTACTGTTATTATTTTTAAAAATCTAGAAGTGGAAAGAGGATTGTACTTGACAAAAGGAGTAAATGGAGGTTAGATGAAGGAAATTACATCTCAGAAAAAGGCAAAGAAAACCTATTATAATTGCATGAAAGAAGAGAAGGGGCTGAACATTGTGTGACTCTTACTCTCATCAGATTTGGCTCAAAGAAAGATTAGACATATTGGGTTCGACCCAGAAACTTCTCTCACGTTATAGAAGAGTGGGAGGATAAAGGGGAAATGGGAAGAGTTAGGCTAAATAGAAGGGAAAACAGAAATAGTAGGGGAAAAGACATAAAAAAGGAGAATGGTTTCTAAAAGAGGAGGATTGCTTGAGGTAAGTAGTGCTCATAAGTAAAATACTGGGGAGAAGGGAAAGGGAAAAAGGAAACAGAAAATTATATTTTGGGGTTAATAAGATGGCAGAAAATACAGAATTAGTAGTTTTAACCATAAAAGTGAATGTGTAAACTCCCCCATAACAGGGAGGCAGATAGTAGACTGGATTTAAAAGCCAGAATTCTACAGGACGATACATAAAGAGTAAAGGTAAAAGGCTGGAGCAGAATCTACTATGCTTCAGGTGAAATAAAAAAAAATCAGGGATAGTCATCTTGATCTCAGATCAAGAAAAATGAAATCTTGATCTAATTAAAAAGAGATAAGGAAGGAAACTATATCTTGCTAAAAGGTACCATAAATAATGAAGCAATATCAATACTAAACACATAAGTACCAAGTGGTATAACATATAAATTCCTAAAGGATAAGTTGAGAAAGCTGCAAAAAGAAAATACAGCAAAACTATAATAGTGGAAGAACTCAAGCTTGCTCTTTCAGAACCAGATAAATCAAACCGCAAAATAAATAAGAAGTTAAAGAGGTAAATAGAAATACTAAAAAAATTGGGTATGGTATACCTCTGGAGAAAATTGAATGGAGACAGAAAGCAAGCTACTTTCTTCTCAGCAGTTCATGCTGACTATATAGTAGAATATAAAGCCCTCAAAATCAAATGCAGAAAGGCAGAAATGGTAAATGCATTTTTTCAGATGACAATGCAATAAAAATTACTTCAAATAAATGGTGAGGGGAAAATAGACCAAAAAGTAATTGGAACCTAAATAATGTCATTCTAATGAATGAATAGAAGAAACAGCAAATCACGGACAAAATCAATAATTTCATCCAAGAGAATTACAAAAATGAGACAACATACCAAAATCTGTGGAATGCAGTCAAAGCAGTAAAAAGGGGAAAATTTATATTTCTAGATGCTTACTAGAATAAAATAGAAAAAGAGAAGATCAATGGATTGAGCTTGCAACTAAAAAAAAGCTAGAAAAAGAAAAAATTAAAAACCATAAATCACATGCCAAATTTGAAATTCTAAAAATAAAATGAGATATAAATAAAATTGAAACTAAAAAAGCCTATTGAAATAATAAATAAAAGAGTTGGTTTTATAAAAATTCAACAAAATAGATAAACCTTTAGTTAATTTGATAAGAAAAGGAAAGAGGAAAATCAAATTGTTAGTCACAAAAAATGAAAAGGGAGAGCTATCCACCAATGAAGAGGAAATTAGAGCAATTATTAGAAGTTACTTTGGCCAATCTTATGCCAATAAATTAGACAACCTAAGTGAACTGGAGGAATACCAATAGCAATATAGATTGCCCAGATTAACAGAAGAGGAAATAAATTACTTAAATAGTTCCATTTTAGAAAAAGAAATTTTTTTTCTTTTTCTAATCAAATCACTAACAAAAAACCCTAGGACTAGATGGGTTTACATGTGAATTCTACCAAACATTTTAAAAAGAATTAACTCCAATGCTATATAAACTATTTGAAAAATAGGGATTGAAGGAGTCCTACCAAATTCCTTTTATGACACAGACATTGTACTGATACCTAAACCAGGTAAGATGAAAACAGAAAAAGAAAATTATAGCTCAATCTCCCTAATGAACATTGATCCAAAAGTCTTAAATAATATATTCACAATCATTCCCAGGTTAATAGACCATGACCAAGTAGGATTAATACCAGGAATGCAGAGCTGGTTCAATATTAGGAAAACTAGTAAGATAAATGAGTATTTCAATAATCAAATTAATACAAAAAATATGATGATCTCAATAGATGCAGAAAAAGCATTTGATAAAATCCAATATCCATTCCTATTAAAAACATTAGAGAATATAGGAAAAAATGGTCTTTTCCTTAAAATAGTGAAGATCACCTATTTATAACCATCCGTAAGCATCATATGTAATGTGGATAAACTGGAACCATTCCTGATAAGATCAGGAGTGAAACTAGGTTGCCCTTTATCACAGAGAAAGAAAATTATAGACCATTCTCCCTAATGCATATTGATGCTAAAATCTTTAATAAAATAGTAGCAAAAAGATTACAGAAAATCATCCCAAGGATAATACACTATGGCCAAGTAGGATTGATACCAGGAATGCAGGGCTGGTTCAGTATTAGGAAAACTATTAGCATAACTGTCTATATCAATAGCCAAGTTAACAAAAAAATATGATCATCTTAATAGATGCACAAAAAGTATTTGATAAAATCCAACAACCATTCCTACTAAAAACGCCAGAGAATATAGGAATAAATGGATTTTTCCTTAAAATAGTCAGTAGTGTCTATTCAAAATCATCAGTAAGCATCATATGTAATGGTGATAAACTGGAACCCTTCTCAATAAAATAAGGAGTGAAACAAGGTTGCCCACTATCAGTATTACTATTCAATATCGTGTTAGAAATGCTAGCTTCAGCAATAAGAGAAGAAAAAGAGATTAAAGGAATTAGAATAAGTAATGAGGAAACCAAATTATTACTCTTTGCAGATAATTTGACGGTATACTTAGAGAACCTCAGAGATTCTACTAAAAAGTTTTTAGAAAAAGTCCACAACTTTAGCAAAGTTGCAGAATACAAAATAATTACACATAAATCATCAGCAATTTTACACATCATTAACAAAATCCAACAGTAAGAGGTACAAAGAGAAATTCCATTTAAAATAATTTTTGATAGTATAAAATATTTGGGAATCTATCTGCCAAGGGAAAGTCAGGAATTATATGAGAAAACTACAGAACACTTTCCACACAGATAAAGTCAGATCTAAACAATTGGAAAAATATCAAGTGCTCTTGGATGGGTCAAGTGAATATAATAAAGATGACAATACTAACTAAACTAATCAATTTATTCAGTGCTATACAATCAGACTCCAAAGAAACTATTTTAATGACCTAGAAAAAAGTAGCAACAAAATTCATCTGGAAGAAGAAAAGGTCAAGAATTTCAAAGGAATTAATGAAGAGAAAAGCAAATGAAGGTGGCCTAGTTGTATCAGATTTAAAACTATATTATAAAGCCGCAGTCATCAAAACCATTTGGTATTGGCTAAGAAATAGAGAAGTTAATCAGTAAAATACGCTAGGTTCACAGAACAAAATAGTAATTATAGCAATCTAGTATTTGACAAACACCTTGTGATAAGAATTCGCTATTTGAAAAAACTGCTGGGAAAATTGGAAACTAGTACAACAGCTAAATAAGGTCAAAATGGGTTAATGATCTCTAGATCATTATAGAATAATATTATAAATAAATTAAAAGAACATAGATAGTTTACCTCTAAGATTTGTGGAAAAGGATGGAATTTGTGCCCAAAGAAGAACTAGAAATCATTATTGATCACAAAACAGAAAATTTTGATTATATTAAATTAAAACCTTTTTGTACAAATAAAACTAATGTAATCAAGTTTATAGGGGAAGCAAAAAACTCGGAAAACATTTTACCATTCAAAGGATCTGATAAAGGCCTCATTTCTAAAATATATAGAGAATTCACTTAACTTTATTATAGTTCAAGCCATTCTCCAATTGATAAATGGTCAAAGAATATGAACAGACAATTTTCAGAAGAAATTGAAATTATTTGTAGTCACATGAAAAGGTGCTTTAAATAACTATCAGAGAAATGCAAATTAAGGCATCTCTGAGATATGACTACACACCTGTCAGATTGGCTAAAATGACAGAAAATATAGCGCCAAATGTTAGAGGGCATGTAGGAAAACTGGGACACTGACATTGTTGGTGCAACTGTGAACAGATTCAACCATTTTGGAGAGCAGTTTAGAACTATGCTCAAAAAGTTATGAAAGTGTGCATACCCTTTTATATAGCATTTTTTTCTACTGGAATTATATCTGAAAGAGGTGTTAAAGGTGTTAATGAGACCCACATGTGCAAAAATGTTTGTGGCAGCCCTCTTTTTAGAGGCAAGAACCTGGAAACTGAGTGGATGGCCATCAATTAGAGAATGGCTTAATAAAGTATGGTATATGAATGCTATGGAATACTATTGTTTTGTAAGAAATGACTGGCAGGATACGTTCAGAGAGGCTTAGAGAGCCCTACCTAAGTGAAATGAACAGAACCAGGAGATCATTATACATGCCAATAACAACACTGTATGACGATCAATTCTGATGGACTTTGCTCTCTTCAACAATGAGAGGATTCAAACCAATTCCAGTTCAGTGATGAAGAGAGCCATCTACACCCAGAGAGAGACTCGTGGGAACAGAATATGGAACACAACATAACATTCTCACTCCCCCTGTTGTTATTTGCTTCTATTTTGTTTTCTTTCTCAGTTTTTCTTTTCCTCTCTTCTTGATCCTATTTTTCTTGTGCATCAAGATAACTATACAAATATGTATACATATATTGGATTTAACATGTATTTCAAGATATTTAACATGTATTAGACTTTCTGCCAGCTGGGGATGGGGTGGGAGAAGGAGGGGAAAATTTGGAACAAAAGATTTTGCATGGGTCAATGTTGGAAAACTTAACCATGCACATCCTTTGTAAATGAAAAAAAAAATAATTAATTTTTAAAAATATTTATTTCTTATTATAAATAAAAGAAAGAAGTGTTTGTCCTCTCTGCCATCTTGGCTCCACTCCGGGACACTATCTTTCAAGAAGTTATCGAGAAAAGTTGTCCTTGTATTCTAGAACCAGTTATTAAAGTACAAATTGAAAGAATACACCAATCATCTCCTGGAAGAAATTCCAAAATGAAAACTCTTTGGAATATTATAGCTAAATACTAGAACTTCCAAGTCAAGGAGAAAATATTGCAAGTATCCAGAAACAAACAATTTAACTATGGTGGAGCCACAATCAGTATAATGCAAGATTTCCAGCTTCTATATTAAAGACTATATGGCTTGGTATATGATATTCCAGAGAGCAATGGAGCTAGGATTATAAGCAAGAATCACATACTAGAAAGACTGAGCATAATCCTTGAAAGGAAATGTTGATTATTCAGTGAAAATGGAGAATTTTCAAACATCCATGATGAAAAGAACAGTGTTGAATGGAAAACTTGATTTTCAAATATGAGATTCTTGAGAAGCATAGACATGAGAGATAGAGTCTAACTTCAAATCTTTTTCATATGTACACACATATTTTCAGATAGAAAGAAATATACACCCAAAGGATAGAGTTTAATATATGACATTTTAGTTTTGTTATATTTAATGGATAATTCTTTTAACAGCCCAAAATACATCTGATTTTACTAAAGTATTATTTAAGATAAATTTATCAAACTTATCTTATTCTTCTGATTCTCTACATGTGAAAGTTGGAAACTTTTATCAATTATTCTTTAATTGTAGGAAAATAAGACCTCAGGGAAGCTAAAATTATTTTCATGATAATAGCTGAGGAACACACACACATACACACAACTCAACATGGAAAACATAGGTAAGAAAGAAAGGGAAGTTGAAGAAATTAAATTGTATGGATATGATCATAATTACTCTTTTGTAAAACAAGAAATGATCCTTAAGATGAGGCTTCTGGGAATTCCAATTTCATATACATTTTGTAATTCAATTTGTGCAAGGTCAGTAAATCAGTCCTTCCTTTGGAGTTTCTGCAGTGTTTTGTTGTGTATTGTGTAATTGTATATATATTATACAATTATTTATACATATTTGTACAATTATACTATATATATACATTATATTTAAAAATTGTGAATATAATACTTTGTTGCACTGTTTCCTTTCCTTTTTGTAGTAACTCTGATTCCCCATGGTGATGGTTATGGGAAAAAGTTTTTTTGTCAGCCTTATTTCTCAGGAAAGCAACAACTTGGGCACTGCCAGACAGTTGCTTGAGAGAACATATAGTGGAAAGAGATTGCCAATAGTCATTTTTTTCACAGAAAAGGGAATTCTAGCTTATTCCATGTTCATTTAAACCAGTCTTGTCCCTTCCTTTTATTCCAAAGCACATTCATATTCAGACCTGTCCTTGTTTTAATTTATGAGGTTTTGGAAGCCATTGTAATCTTATTTCAGAAGGGATTGAAATCTTATCGAGATTAGTTCTTCAATCCCTATCTGGAGTCTTAGGGATTTGAGGGAAAAAGTTATAGGGTCCTTGTGACTAATACTTTTGTGATATATTTACAACCTTTACTCCTTGGAAATTACTACGTTAATGACTTATAGAGAGACCATCCCAGAGGGGAAGCAGAAGAATTGTAATATGGACAATACAGATATAAATTTACGTGGAAAATATGATGAAGTTCCAGGCCTGTCATGGTTAATACAGAGAAAGGGTAATACAGATGAAGACTTAAATTGATGAGGCACATATATAAACTGATAAAGAAAGCTCAATACACCACAACTTTGAAATCTATCTAAATTCAATATTGTTAAACATTCTTAAAGATCAGATGAATTATGCATGAAGTATATAGATTATTTGTCCTAGGCAAACAATGGTGACATTTCTGTCTGTCACTTAGTACGACAAGGTTAGCATGTTTTATTCAAAACTTTTAAATAGTAATATGTTTTGTAAGCAAATATTCTATTTTTGGACTATCAAGAAAACTAGAAAGCAACACAGTGATTCTATGACATGGGGTCAGTTTATTTCCTCTGTCCACAACCAAAAAAGAAAAAGACAATATAATTGCTACTGACATCTAAAAAGCTAACAATTTCACCTTTTTAAATAAAATGATTAAAAAACCAACCAAACACACACACACACACACACACACACACACACACACCCCAACCACAAGAAGAAACGTACTAAATAATGGAAATATATTATAGGTATAATCTGAGTAATACCAGTGACATAGATTATGTATAAGCAAGAAGGGATTCTTCTAACTTGTATGTATTAGAGTTTTGAAATGAATCTAGGATCAGAATCTATATTTCTTTCCAGAACAAGAAAGTGAATACAGTTAGTATTGCTATAGTGGGACCCATGTGTTCCAAAAAACAAATCATTATGCAAAGTAAGCAATAAAAACCTCAGGATTTATAGGAAAAAATTGGGCTAGACATATACTCAAAAACTTCTTCAGTGGCATATTAAGAAAGATAGGAATCCAATAAAAATAGTGGCACAGTTACATTCATGTTAAATGATTAAAAATACACAAATGCTACAAGAAATTGTGAGCTAGTCTGTGGCTTTAGACTGCTTCATGGGCTGCATTGTAAGCTTCTTCAACAAACTGAGCAGGTATCAACTCTGGTTCAGAAGATCATGATGTAGGTGACTGGAGATTAAGGTAGTGTGTGGTTAGGTCTTCTCTACCTAATTTCTACTATAACAGAATATATACAATAAATATGGCACTTAACTTTTCATTTACAAAACATATGCATGGGTAATTTTTCAAGACTGACCCTTGCAAAATCTTCTGTTGCAAGTTTTCTCCTCTCTCCCCCAACCCCCTCCCCTAGATGGCAGGTAGTCTAATATATGTTAAATAAAGTTTAGGTTAAATCCAATAAAATTGTACATATTCATACAGTTATCTTGCTAGATAAGGAAAATCAGATACAAAAAGAAAGAAAAAATCTTAGAAGGGAAACAAAAATGCAATTAAAGAATAACAGAAAGAGTGGCAATGCTATAATGTGGTCCACATTCATTTCCTATAGTTCTTTCTGGATGTAGCTGATTCTCTTCTTTACTGAACGACTGGAAATGGTTTGAATTATTTCATTGTTAAAGAAAGGCACATCCATTATAGTTGATCATCTTATGATCTTCTTGTTGCCCTGTATAATGATCTGGTTCTGCTTATTTCACTTAGCATCAAATCATGTATGTCTCTCCAAGCCTCTCTGAAATGATCATTATGGTCATTTCTTTTTTTTTTTTTTATTTAATAGCCTTTAATTTACAGGTTATATGCATGGGTAACTTTACAGCATTAACAATTGCCAAACCTCTTGTTCCAATTTTTCACCTCTTACCCCCCACCCCCTCCCCCAGATGGCAGGATGACCAGTAGATGTTAAATATATTAAAATATAAATTAGATGCACAATAAGTATACATGACCAAAACGTTATTTTGCTGTACAAAAAGAATCAGACTCTGAAATATTGTACAATTAGCTTGTGAAGGAAATAAAAAATGCAGGTGGGCATAAATATAGGGATTGGGAGTTCAATGTAATGGTTTTTAGTCATCACCCAGAGTTCTTTCTCTGGGCATAGCTGGTTCAGTTCATTACTGCTCCATTGGAAATGATTTAGTTGATCTTGTTGCTGAGGATGGCCAGGTCCATCAGAAGTGGTCATCATATAGTATTGTTGTTGAAGTATATAATGATCTCCTGGTCCTGTTCATTTCACTCAGCATCAGTTCATGTAAGTCTCTCTAGGCCTTTCTGAAATCATCCTGTTGGTCATTTCTTACAGAACAATAATATTCCATAATATTCATATACCACAGTTTATTCAGCCATTCTCCAACTGATGGGCATCCATTCAGTTTCCAGTTTCTAGCCACTACAAAGAGGGCTGCCACAAACATTCGTGCACATACAGGTCCCTTTCCCTTCTTTATAATCTCTTTGGGATATAATCCTAGTAGTAACACTGCTGGATCAAAGGGTATGCACAGTTTGATAACTTTTTGAGCATAGTTCCAAACTACTTTCCAAAATGTTTGGATTCGTTCACAACTCCACCAACAATGCATCAATGTCCCAGTTTTCCCGCATCCCCTCCAACAATCATCATTATTTTTTCCTGTCATCTTAGCCAATCTGACAGGTGTGTAGTGGTATCTTAGAATTGTCTTAATTTGCATTTTTTTTGATTAATAATGACTTGGGGCATTTTTTCATATAACTAGAAATAGTTTCAATTTCTTCATCTGAGAATTGTCTGTTCATATCCTTTGACCATTTTTCAATTGGAGAATGGCTTGATTTTTTATAAATTAGAGTTAATTCTCTATATATTTTGGAAATGAGGCCTTTATCAGAACCTTTGTATAGTTATTTCTTACAGAACAATAATATTCCATAACATTCATATACCATACTTTATTCAGCCATTCTCCAATTGAAGGGCATCCATTCAATTTTGTTTCTAGCGACCACAAAAAGAGCTGTCACAAACATTTTTGCACATGTGGGACCCTTTCCCTTATTTAAGATCGCTTTGGGATATAAGTCCGGTAGCAACACTGATGGATAAAAGGGTGTGCACAGTTTGATAACGTTTTGAGAATAGGTCCAAATTGCTTTCAGAATGGTTGGATTCATTCACAATTCCACCAACAATGTATCAGTAACCCAATTTTCCCACACCCCTTGCAATATTTGTCATTATCTTTTCCTGTCATCTTAGCCAATCTGATAGGTGTGTAGTGGTATCTCAGAGTTGTCTTAATTTTCATTTCTCTGATCAATAATGATTTGGAATACCTTTTCATATGACTAGAAATAGTTTCAATTTCTTCATCTGAAAATTGTCTGTTCATATCCTTTGACCATTTATCAATTGAAAAATGGCTTGATATTTTATAAATTTGAGTAAATATTCTATATATTTTGGAAATGAGGGCTTTATCAAAACTTTTAAATGTAAAAATGTTTTCCCAGTTTATTGCTTCCTTTCTAATCATGTCTGCATCAGTTTTATTTGGACAAAAACTTTTTAACTTAATATAATCAAAATTATCTATTTTGTGATCAATAATGATCTTCTTTGGTCACAAATTCCTTCATCCACCATAGGTCTGACAGGTAAATTATCCTATGTTCTTTCAATTTATTTATTATCTTATTCTTTATGTCTAATGAACCTATTTGACCTTACATTGTTATATGGTGTTAAGTGTGGGTAAATGCCTGGTTTCTGCCATACTAGTTTCCAATTTTCCCAGCAGTTTTTGTCAAATAGTGCATTCTTATCCCACAAGATGGGATCTTTGGGTTTGTGAAACACTAGATTGCTATAGTTATTGACTATTTTGTCCTCTGAACCTAAGCTGTTTCACTGACCAACGAGTCTATTTCTTAGTCAGTACCATTTGGTTTTGATGACCACTATTTTTTAATGAAGTTTTATTCCTGGTACAGCTAGGTTACCTTCATTTGATATTTTTTCACTAGTTCCCTTCTAATTCTTGATGTTTCTTCCAGATGAATTTTGTTGTTATTTTTTTCTAGGTCACTAAGATAGTTTGATTGGTACAGCACTAAATAAATAGATTAATTTAGTTAGTATTGTCATTTTTCTATTTGCTCAACCTTTCCAAGAGCATTTAATATTTTTCCAATTGTTTAGATCTGACTTTATTTCTGTGGAAAACGTTTTGTAGTTTTGCTCATGTAGTTCCGGACATTCCCTTGGCAGATAGATTCCCAAATAGTTTATACTATCAGCAGTTACTTTAAATGGAATTTCTCTTTGTATCTCTGGCTTTTGGATCTTTTTAGAGATGTACACATATGCTGATGATTTATGTGGATTTATTTTGTATTTTGCAACTTTGTAAAATTGCAGATTATTTCTAATATCTTTTTACTACATTCTCTGGGGTTCTCTAAGTATACCATCATATCATCTGAAAAGCGTGATAATTTGGTTTCCTCATTGCCTATGCTAATTCCTTTAATTTCTTTTTCATCTCTTATTACAAAATCTAGCATTTCTAATACAATATTGAATAGTAATGGTGATAATGTGCAACTTTGTTTCATTCCTGATCTTATTGGGAATGGTTCCAGTTTATTCCCAATACATATGATGCTTACTGATGATTTTGAATAGATACTACTTTTGAATAGATACTATTCTAAGAAAAAGTCCATTTATTCCTATACTCTCTAGTATTTTTTAGTAGGAATGGTTTTTGGATTTTATCAAAAGCTTTTTGTGAATCTATTAAGATGATCATATACTGTTTGTTAATTTGGTTTATTTTTTATTATAATAACTTTTTATTGAGAGAACCCATGCCAGGGTAATTTTGTACAACATTATCCCTTGCACTCACTTCTGTTCCGATTTTTCCCCTCTCTCCCTCCACTCCCTCCCCTAGATGGCAAGCAGTCCTATATATGTTAAATATGTCACAGTATATCCTAGATACAATATATGTATTCAGAACCAAACAGCTCTCTTGTTGCACAGGGAGAATTGGATTCAGAAGGTAAAAATAACCCGGGAAGAAAAACAAAAATGCAAATAGTTTGCATTGATTTCCCAGTGTTCTTTCTTTGGCTGTAGCTGCTTCTGTCCATAATTGATCAATTGAAACTGAGTTAGTTCTCTTTGTCAAAGAAATCCACTTCCATCAGATTATATCATCATACAGTATCATTGTTGAAGTATATAAGGATCTTCTGGTTCTGCTCATTTCACTTAGCATCAGTTCATGTAAGTCTCTCCAAGCTTCTCTGTATTCATCCTACTGGTCATTTCTTACAGAACAATAATATTCCATAACATTCATATACCACAATTTACCCAACCATTCTCCAATTGATGGGCATCAATTCATTTTCCAGTTTCTAGCCACTACAAACAGGGCTGCCACAAACATTTTGGCACATACAGGTGCCTTTCCCTTCTTTAGTATCTCTTTGCAGTATAAGCCCAGGAGTAGCACTGCTGGTTCAAAGGGTATACACAGTTTGATAACTTTTGGGGCATAATTCCAGATTGCTCTACAGAATGGTTGCATTCGTTCACAACTCCACCAACAATGCATCAGTGTCCCAGTTTTCCCACATCCCCTCCAATATTCATCATTATTTTTTCCTGTCATCTTAGCCAATCTGATAGGTGTGTAGTGGTATCTCAGAGTTGTCTTAATTTGCATTTCTCAAATTAATAGTGATTTGGAACACTCTTCCATATGAGTGGAAATAGTTTCAATTTCATCATCTGAAAATTGTCTGTTCATATCCTTTGAGCATTTATCAATTGGAGAATGGCTTGATTTCTTATAATTTTGAGTCAATTCTTTATATATTTTGGAAATGAGGCCTTTATCAGAACATTTAATTGTGAAGATGTTTTCCCAGTATTTTGCTTCCCTTCTAATCTTGTTTGCATTAGTTTTGTTTGTACAAAGGCTTTTTAATTGATGGAATCAAAATTTTCTATTTTGTGATCAATAATGGTCTCTAGTTCATCTTTGGTCACAAATTTTTTTCTCCTCCACAGGTCTGAGAGATGAACTATCCTATGTTCCTCTAATTTATTTATAATCTCATTCTTTATGTCTAAATCATGGACCCATTTTGATCTTATCTTGGTATACGGTGTTTAGTGTGGCTCTATGCCTAAATAGTGCCATACTAATTTACAGTTATCCCAGCAGTTGTTGTCAAATCATGAATTCTTACCTCAAAAGTTAGGATCTCTGGGTTTGTCAAACACTAGATTGCTATAGTTGACTATTCTGTCTTGTGAACCTAACCTGTTCCACTGATCAACTAATCTATTTTTTAGCCAATACCAAATGGTTTTGGTGACTGCTGCTTTATAATATACTTTTAGATCAGGTTCAGCTAGGCCACCTTCATTTGATTTATTTTTTTCATTATTTCCCTTGAGTTTCTGGACTTTTTATTATTCCATATGAATTTTGTTGTTATTTTTTCTAGATCATTAAAATATTTTCTTGGAAGTCTGATTGGTATAGTACTAAATAAATAGATTAGTTTAGGGATTATTGTCATCCTTATTATATTTGCTTGGCCTATCCTAGCACACTTAATATTTTTCCAATTATTTAAGTCGGACTTTATTTGCGTGGAAAGTTTTTTGTAATTTTGCTCATATAATTCCTGACTTTACTTTGGTAGATAGATTCTCAAATATTTTATGCTATCAACAGTTATTTTGAATGGATTTTCTCTTTGTATCTCTTGCTGTTGGATTTTGTTGGTGATGTATAAAAATGCTGAGGATTTATGGGGATTTATTTTATAACCTGCAACTTTGCTGAAGTTATGAATTATTTCTAATAGCTTTTTAGTAGAATCTGTGGGGTTCTCTAAGTGTACCATCATATCATCTACAAAGAGTGATAGTTTGGTTTCCTTATTGCCTACTCTAATTCCTTTAATCTCTTTCTTGACTCTTATTGCCAAGGCTAGTGTTTCTAATAATGGTGATAGTGGGCAACCTTGTTTTACTCTAGATCTTACTGGGAAAGCTTCCAGTTTTTCCCCATTGCATATGATGCTTACTGACTGTTTTAAATATATTCTCCTGACTATTTTAAGGAAAAGTCCATTTATTCCTATATTCTCAAGTTTTTTTTTTAATTAGGAATGGATGTTGGATTTTATCAAATGTCTTTTCTGCATCTATTGAGATGATCATATTTTTTTGTTAACTTGGTTATTGATATAGACAGTTATGCTAATAGTTTTCCTAATACTGAACCAGCCCTGCATTCCTGGTATCAATCCTACTTGGTCATAGTGTTTTATCCTGGGGATGATTTTCTGTAATCTTTTTGCTAATTTTTTATTTAAGATTTTAGCATCAATATTCATTAGGATGATTGGTCTATAATTTTCTTTGTGATAGTGGGTAACCTTGTTTTACTCCTGATCTTACTGGGAATGGTTCCAGTTTATCCACATTACATATGATGCTTACTGATTGTTTTAAATAGATTCTCTTGAATATTTTAAGGAAAAGACCATTTATTCCTATACTCTATTATTTTTATAGGAAGGGATGTTGGATTTTATAAATTTTTTTTTGCATCTATTGAGATGATCATATGGTTTTTGTTAATTTTATTATTAATATAATCAATTATACTAATAGTTTTCCTAATATTGAACCAGCCCTACATTCCTGGTATAAATCCTACTTGACCAGGGTGTATTATCCTGGGGATGATTTTCTGTAGTCTCTTTGCTAATATTTTTATTTAAGATTTTTTTCATCTGTATTGGTCTATAATTTTCCTTCTATATTTTTGTATTCCCTGGTTTAGGTATCAGTACCATGTCTGTGTCATAAAAGGAATTGGTAAGACTCCTTAATTCCCTATTTTTTCAAACCATTTATGGAATGTCGGGATTAATTGTTCTTTAAATGTTTAATAGAATTCACATGTAAATCCATCTCTTCCTGGGGATTTTTCTTAGGGAGATGATTAATACCTTGTTTTATTTCTTTTTCTAATATGGGACTATTTAAGCAATTAATTTTCTCTTCTATTAATCTGGGCATTCTATATTTTTTTAGGTAGTCATCCATTTCACTTAGGTTATCAAATTTATTGGCATAAAGTTGTGTAAAGTAAATCCTAATTATTGCTCTAATTTCTTCTTCATTAATGAAAATTTCTCCCTTTTCATTTTTAAGACTTACAATTTGATATTCCTCTTTCTTTTTTTAATCAAATTTGCCAAAAGGTTTATCTATTTTGTTTTTTTCCCATAAAACCAACTCTTAGTTTTGTTTGTTAATTCAATAGTTTCTTTTTTACTTTAAATTTTATTAATCTCTCCTTTTATTTTTAGAATTTCAACTTTAATGCTTGATTGGGATTTTTTAATTTGCTCTTTTTCCAGCTTTTTAGATACAAGCCTAGTTCATTGATCTCTTTCTCTATTTTATGTAAGTAAGCCTCTAGACACATACAATTTCCTCTTATTAAGGCTTTGGCTGTATCCCACCAATTTTGGTATGTTGTCTCATTATTGTCATTCTCTTGCAGTAATTAATAATTGTGTCTATGATTGGATGTTTCACCCATGAATCCTTTAGGAAGAGATTATTTAGTTTCCTATTGCTTTTTGGACTATTTTCCCTGGCTTTTTATTTAATGTATTTTTTATTACTTCATGATCTGAAAAAATGCATTTACTATTTCTGCCTTTCTGCATTTGATTTTGACGTCCTCAAGTCCTTATACATGGTCAATTTTTGCATAGGTACCATGAATTGCCGAGAAGAAAGTATACTTCTTTCTGTCTCCATTCAGTTTTCTCCAAAGATCTGTCATGCCTAACTTTTCTAGTATTTTATTTACCTCTTTAACTTCTTTCTTATTTATTTTGTGGTTTGATTTATCTAATTCTGACAGTGCAAGATTGAGATCTCCCACTATTATGATTTTGCTTTCTATTTCTTCTTGCAATTCTCTTAACTTCTCCTTTAGGAATTTAGATGCTTTACCACTTGGCACATATATGTTTAGTATTAATATTGCTTCATTATCTGTGGTATCCTTTATATATTTTCCTTCCTTATCTCTTTTAATTAGATCAATTTTTGCTTTTGCTTGATCTGAGATCAAGATGGCTACCCTTGCTTTTTTTTTTTACCTCACCTAGAACATAATAAATTATGCTCCAGTCTTTTACCTTTAATCTGTATGTATCACTCTGCTTTAAATGTGTTTCTAGTAAAAAAAATACATATTATAGGATTCCAGATTTTAATCCAGTCTGCTATTCACCTCTGCTTTATGGGAGTGTTCACCCCATTCACATTTATGGTTAAAACTACTAATTTTGTATTTCCTGCCATTTTATTATCTCCAGATTATACTTTTCTCTTTCCTTTCCCTCTTAGTCCCCTCAACAGAATTAAATTCATGGGCACCACTTGCTTCTTGCAGCCTTCTCCCTTTAAAGTTTCTCCTCCTGCTAGAGTCCCTCTCCCTTCCTTACACATTTTCCCTACTATTTTATTTATTCCCTACCATTTTATTTAGCTTACCCCTTCCCTTTTCACTTTTCCCCTCCCACTTTTCAATCGACTAAGAGAAATTTCTTTGTAAACCAAATAAGTCTAATATTTTCTCTTTGAGCCAAATCTGATGAGAGTAAGATTCACACAATGTTCATCGCCCTCATTTCTTTCTCTCAGATACAATAGGTTTCCTTTGCTCCTTCATGAGATTTAATTTCCTTTTTTTATTTTTCTACTTTTCCTTTTTTCTGATACAATCCCCTTTCCACCTCTAGTTCTTTTTTTATATTATAACAGTAAAATCAAATTATACATGCACTCTCTCTGTATACCCATAACAGAAATACAATTTTCATGAGTTCTTTTTGCCTTTATATGCTTCTCTTGAGTCCTGTATTTCGAGGTCAAATTTTTTGTTTAGCTCTCTTTTTTCATCCGAAATAAATAAAATGCCCATCTTCTCCCTGAAGAAAATGCTCTGTTTAGCTGGGTAATTTATTCTTGGCTGCATTCCAAGTTCTTTTGCCTTTTGGAATATTAGATTCCAGGACCTTTGATCCTTTAATGTGGAAGCTGCTAGACTCTGAGTGATATTTATTGTGGCTCCTCATTTTTTGAATTTTTTTTCCTGGCTGCTTGTATTATATTTTCATTGGTATGACAGTTCTCAAATTTAGCCACAATATTCCTTGGAGGTTTAATTTTGGGGTCCCTTTGCATGTGTGTTCTTCTTGCAGCTCCCTTAATTTCTACACCACTTGGTGCATATATGTTTAATATTGACATTGCTTCATTATCTATGCTACTCTTTAGCAAGATATAGTGCTTTTCCTTATCTCTTTTAATTAGATCAATTTTTTTTTTGATCTGAGATCAGGATGGCTACCCCTGTTTTTTGACTTCACCTGAAGCATAATAGATTCTGTTCCAACCTTTTGCTTCTATTCTGTATGTATCACCCTGCTTCATGTGTGTTTCCTGTAAACAACATATTGTAGGATTCTGGCTTTTAATCCAGTTGGCTATCCACTTCCTCTATATGGGGTGTTTACCCCATTCACAGTTATGATTAAAATTACTAATTCTGTATTATTTGCCATCTTGTTAACCACTGCTTATGCTTTTCTCCTTTCCTTCCTCCTTATCCCCCTTCCCAGTATTAAACTTGTGAGCAGTACTTGCCTCTCACAGCCCTCCTTTTTTAGGATTCCTCCCTCCACCTTAGAGTTCCTCCCCTTTTCTTGCCCCTTTTCCTCACAATTTTTGTATTCCCTTCCGCTTAGCTTACTCCTTCCCTTTTTACTTTTCTCCTCCCACTTTTCAATGAGGTGGGAGAAGTTTCTCTGTAAATTGAATATGTCTAATATTTTTTTCTTTAAACCAATTCTGATCAGAGTAAGACACACACTATGTTCACCCTGCCTCCCTTCTTTCCCTCATATATAATAGGTTTCTTTTGCCTCTTCATGAGATGTAGTGCCCCCACTTTACCTTATCATGAAAAAACGCATTTGGGGGGCAAAAAAAGAGCTTACATAGATGCATGTGTCCTCTCCACCATCTTGGGTAGAAGTCTGCTTTTTTCCATATGTGTTCAATGAATTATTTCAATGGCTATTTTACCTTCTGATTCTATGACATCTGGGCAATTCTCTTTGATTATTTCCTGAAAATAGTGTCTAGGCTCTTTTTTTCATCATGGTTTTCAGGAAGTCTTATAATCCTTAGACTATCTCTCCTCGATCTATTTTTCAGATCTGTTGTTTTCCCAAGCAGGTATTTAACATTTTTTTCCTATTTTTTTTCCATTTTTTTGGTTTTGCTTGACTGATTTCTGGTGTCTCATTGAGACATTCATTTCCATTTATTCTATTCTGATTTTTAATGAGCTATTTTCTTCATTTACTTTTTAAACCTCTTTTTGTAATTGTCCAATTGAGTTTTTAAATGAGTTATTTTGTTCTGTGGAAATTTTTAAGGAGTTATTTTCTTTTTCCAAGTCATAAATTCTGTTTTCCTAGGAGCTCTTTACCCTTTCCATTTCACATTTCAGGGAGTTGTTTTCTTTTTCCACATTATCAAATCTTTATTTTAATGAGCTATATGCCTGTCTCAGACCCTTTTGCAGAGTTTTCCTTTTCTTACCTGATTTTTCCCCTACTCTCTTTTAAGATCATTTTTAATTTCTTCTAGGTAAGCCTTGTGCGGTGGGGGTCAGGTTATGTCACTGTTTGGGGCTTCATCTGGAGATAATCTGCTTTTAGTCTCCTCAGGATTTGAAATTTATTCTTTTTCCCTATAGAAACTGTCTCTAGTTAGAGCTCACTTTGCCTTTTTACTCATTAAAAAAAAATGGGATCTGCTTTTAGGGCAAGAGGGTTCCAAGCTTCCTCTACAGACCAGGAAGTGACAGCAGCTGCAATGATCGTGCTGTGTCACTCTTGGTCCTGGGTAGGTGTGTTCAGGTCCTGAGAGTCTCCAGTGCTTTCGGGTATACTGTTTACATTTTATGTTTGTGTTGGATGTTTTACAACTTTTCTGCTGATCTATTAGCTTGCAACCAGTGCAGAGTAGCATGGAACTTCATCTTCATAAAAACTTGAAGTCTGCTTGTTGAAATGGATGGCAGAAAGATTATTGCTTATAAGTTGTTGAAAAAAATAGCAGTGTAGAAATCATTTAGTCATAGCTTTGACAAAATGACCCAAGGTTCTGGTTGGTAAGGCTCCCGACTCTGACCCACACATGTTGAAAAATGAAATTACTTTTCTGGACCACTCTCTTCTCATTCTTTACCTCCTGCAGTCACTGATATCCTTCAACTTCCCCCATGATCATTCTTTCTGTGTGGCATGGTATAATAAAAAAGGTTAATGTCCTTGGAAACAGAAGATATGCTTTCAAATTCCACTTCAGATATTCATTAACTGAGTAAACATAGACACCTAACTTAACTCTCTTGGTCTCAATTTTTAATTTGTGAAATGAGGTAATTACAACCAATGATCAATAAAAGACAAAAGTCTATTATTACTCAAAATCTGTACAATACCTCTTCATATTAAATTTTGGTATCCGGAACAGGATTTGGAATGGTTTTGGATAAACAGATACAAACTGGATATCTAGGTATAATAGTTGCCTGTTAGTCTTCTCTTGAAGTAGAAGTAGTTATAATTCTGGGGCTGATTAGATACTGAAGTGGACCTGACAGGAACAAATGTGGCTCATCTTTCTCATCAGTGAAAGCATTAGTCTTCTTGTGACATTTTATTCACACAGGTCAGGATGTTAATTGATCATAGAAACATCTGAATTCTATTTTTTCTATTAAGAATTACAAAAATTATTTACATGACAATCATTCAAATCAATCATTTTTTGTAATTCTTTCATAGAAAACTCTTAATGAGTCACTAATGTATTTTCATTCAAAATTCTCTATTCTGGGATAGAAAGATAATTTTTTTTTTGCTGGAATCTAGTCCTGTTTATGTTACTGTTTAATAATGCTTTAATGTAGATAATTGCAATTTTATTTTAGGAGTAGACCAAAAAAGTTTTCAAAGTTTCAAAACTTTTCATTCTCACACTTTTAATTTTGTCTCAATAAGGTTTTTGGTGCTGATCATCATGGTTAATCAGAGAAGGGAAAAGGAAAAGAAAGGAAAATAGAAAAAAGCACAAGGAGAAAGAGAAAAGTAGTGAGGGGAAGAGTTTGAGACAGCAGAGGGAGAAGAAAATAGGGAAGGGAAAGGGAGAATGAGGAACAAATACAGAAAGGTAGAGATACACAGAGAGATAAATACAAAGACAGGAATGGGAGGGGGGAAAGAAAGAAAAAGAGAGAAATATAGGCAAAGACAGACACACAGAGAGACAAAGACTGACAGAGACACAGAAAGGGACAGATGAAACAAATTGTTGTTATCAAGATTCATCCTGAACAGATAAGAGAATTGACAGCCAGAGCTTGTAAGAAAATTTAATTAAACAAGCATCTACTGTTTATAAGAAAAATATAGGACCCCCTAGCTTGCACAAACAACCTTCTGCAATGTCAATCATTGCTGTTGGGCTATCATCTTAAGAAACATTGTCTTCTAAGATGACATTTTTTTCTGAAAATCTGTATAATTTCCATTTTAACATACAAAATTAAGGGTGATATATCATCTCTAAGCAGGCTCAATTTCAAAGAAAAGATAGTGAGCTTTTCATTTAAAATTTTCATCTTGTTCCTTTTGTGAACAATGAAGCTACAGCAAAATCATAATTTTCTTGAAAACCATTCAAGCTTGATAATTTTATGCAAATCCAAGTAATAAAATTAATTTTAAAAACTTAGTATTTTTATATTTTGTCAGTTTTTTTCCCATTTCTTTCTAAACTTGCTTTTTATAGGTCCTGTGTTCAGTGTCTAGATATTTTCTTCCTCTGACTCCATCCCATTGTTTGTCCTAGATATGCCATCTTTTTATTATTTTCCCCTTTGCATCCTTTTGTAACTTTTCCATACTTTCACTTAATTCACCTATTGTTTTTTTTCTCTTCTGTTATCCTAATTCTATTCTAATACTTTACCTTAGGATTTTTTATTAGCTTGTTCTTTCTAACAAGATTAACCTTTAACAGTGAAACAAGAATACTTCTAATTCCTAATTCCATACTGAAAGATCATTGTCAACCTTCATCGTTTTAGCTTCAGGCTTTTATACCTGCTAAAATATAACTACAGAAAATGAAGAAAGAGATTTGGGAGTATATTAGGGTTGAAGAGAGTAGAAAGCAGTAAGTATTTGAAGGATACCAGGGGGGTGTGCAGAAAAGTAATACAATTTTTGAGAAAAAGCATAGACCTGGAAGATTGAGCACTTCATAAATTTTATCTATTTTAAGATTATTTGTCAGTCTTTTGTCCTAATATTTTTATGAATTTTTACTTCTTGTCCTTCTAGAATTCCATCCATTCCTTTCCATTCTTCTATTTAGATAACAGAATTTTAGTCTTCTAAAAAATTTGATTATTGGTTTGAGGCTACTGAGAGGTAGAGTGGGCTGCTGTTTTACATGTATGTACATTTATATATATATATATATATATATATATATATAGTTTCTAAAAGTAGTTATATATATATATATAACTACTTTTATTTATTTTATTTAATATTATTTATTTAATACAAACCATATTATAACATGAACCATGAACTTTTTGAGCAAGAGTATAATTGTTGATTTGAAAATATTTTTATTACTTTTTACTCAAATTATAAGAATGTAGAGGTTTGAATTTGCTCAAATTTTAATACTATATGCCTATACGACATAGGATTCTATGTCAGATAAATGACTGATATATAGTGATCTTCAGGAAGCTACACATAAGTACAAAGTGAGCATTCCTATCCTAATAAGGTATGTGAGTATTGTTCTCTCATCCCAGATATGGCATGTGTCTCCTGGAACTAACACATTGCTTATTAGGTGGGACTCCCTCCCAACACCATCTTGTTCACCCTTACAAGACTACCTCAGTTTCCTGAGCCGCTCCTTGTGTGGTGTTCAAGGCTGGCGGGGGGTTGGCAAGTACTCTACAATTCTCCCTTTTTGTTTTTATGTGACAGTTCCACAAGCTTAAAATTTTATGCATTAATAGCATACTGGATGGTGTTTAATACAGGCCTCAAAATCATTGGTAGAAAACATAGGGTTACTACAATTACCAACATAATTACTCTTAAAGTGATTACAAATTGTTTCAAATGATTCCATGGGTCAGCTTGTTGAAAGAATGCAATATCTACAACATCACTGAATCTAATTCTTTGGTCAGAGACTTGATCAATACTATCTGCAATTTGAGCCAATCTACTTAATTCATAAGTCACTTTTTCCAGACTTAATCCATGTAATTGACCCCTAATTATTTCCCACTGTATTTGGGTTTCATTATATATTGCATCTGTTAAACAATATTGACTGTATCTATAATCACATCGTAATGTTTACTATAATTCTAAATATTGCACCTCTTCTTCTAGAAACTGAACTGCCTTTTGTAATCTTTGTATAGCTTCATATAATTCCTCATTAATCTTTAATTGTCTCCTAAATCCAGCTGATACATTTTTCATTAAATCCTGTAAGTCTTGGGCTTCTGTTAGTTGATTTTGAGTTTTAGATATTGTTGAGTAAGAAATGATCAAGAGGATGATTTCAGAGAGATCTGGAGGGACTTACATGAACTGATGCTAAATAAAATGAGCAGAACCAGGAGATCATTATACAAAGCAACAACAAGACTATATGATGACTAATTCTGATGGACGTGGCTCACTTCAACAATGACACGATTCAAACAAGTTCCAATTGTTCAGTTATTGTTTGCTTGAATTTTGTTTACATTCTCAATTTCTTTTTCCTTCTTGATCCAATTTTTTTTTTGCAGCAACATAACTATATAACTATATATAACTATATATATATATATATATATATATATATATATATATATATATATTGGATTTAATATATATTTTAACATATTAAACAAGTATTGGACTACCTGTCATCTGGGGAGCCTGTGGAGGGAAGGAGAAAATTTGAAACAGAAGGTTTTGCAAAGATCAATGTTGAAATATTATCCATGCATATGTTTTGTAAATTAAAAGCTTTAACAAAAAAAGTGAAGGAGTAAATAAAATACTAGAAAATTTAGATATGATAGATCATTGGAGAAAATTGAATGGAGTCAGAAAGGGATACACTTTCTTTTTGGCATGTTAAGGGAACCTATACAAAAATTGATCATATATTCAGACATATAGATCTCGATATCAAATTTAGAAAGCCAAAAATAGTAAGTGCATTTTTCAAGATGACAATGCAATGGAAACTACATTCAGTGAAAGGTCAGGTGAAAATGGACCAAAAATCAATTGGAAACTATCAAATTTATTCCTAAAGAATGAATGGGTGAAACAGCAAATCATAGACACATGACAATAAGAGCATGACAATAATGAGACAACGTACCAGAATTTGTGGAATGTAGCCAAAACAGTAATAAGGGGAAATTTCTATCTCTAGATACTGACCATTCTGGAAAGCAATTTGGAACTATGGCTAGAGTTATCAAACTGTGCATACCTTTTAATCCAGAAGTGTTTCTACTGGTTTTATGTCCCAAAGAGATCTTAAAGAAGGAAAGGAACCCATATGTGCAAAAATGTTTGTGGCAGCCCTTTTTGTAGTGGCAAGAATCTGAAAACTGAATCGATGCCCATCAATTGGAGAATGGTTGAATAAAGTATATTATATGAATGATATGGAATATTCTTGTTTTATAAAAAAATGATAAGCAGAATGGTTTCAGAAAGGCCTAGAGATACTTGCTTAGTTAAATAGCAGAACAATGAGATCATTGTATAAGGCAATAACAGTTTTATACAATGATCAATTCTGATGGACTTGGCTGTCTTCACCAATAAGATAATTCAGACCAGTTCCAATCATCTTGTGATCAAAAGCACCATCTTCACCCAGAGAGAAGATTGTGGGAACTGAGTGTGATTCATAACATAGCATCCTTTCACTTTTTGCTGTTATTTGCTTGCATATTTTCTTCATAATTTTCTTCTCTTTTTTTAATTTGATTTTTCTTGTTCAGCAAGATACTTATATAATTATGTGTATATATTGAATTTAACATATATTTCAACTAGGTTTAACATATATTGAACTACTTGCCATTTAGTGGAGTGGGAAAAAGGGGGGAAGTGGAATACAAGGTGTTGCAAGGGATAAAATTGTAGAATTATCCATGCATCTGCTTTAAAAAAATAAAAAAGCTTCAATAAAAATAAAATAAAATAAAATAGGAAAAGTCCATTCATTCCTAAATTCTCTAGCTCTGTTAATAGGAATGGGTGTTGGGTTTTATCCAATGCTTTTTCTGCATCTATTGAAATAATCATTTGATTTTTGTTAGTTTGTTTATTGATATTGTCAATTATGCTTATTGTTTTCCTAATATTGAATCAGTCCTGCATTCCTGGTGTAAATCCTACTTGGTCATAATATATAATTGTGGGGATGGCTTTCTGTAATCTCAGAATTAAATCTAATATTTTATGTAATATTTTTACATCAATATTTATTGGGAAATTGGTCTATAATTTTCTTTCTCTGTTTTCACCTTTACAGATTTAGTTATCAGCACCGTATCTGTGTCATACAAAAAATTTGGTAGGAGTTCTTCTTTTCCTATTTTTTCAGATAGTTTGCATAGTACTAAAATTAATTGTTCATTAAGTGTTTGGTAGAATTCACATGTAAATCCATCTGGTCTTGGATATTTTTACTTAAGGAGTTGAATAATAGCTGTTTCTTTTTATTTTTCTAAAATGGGACTATTTAAATTAATAATTTCCTCTTCTGTTAATCTGGGCAATCCATATTTTTGTAAGTATTGCTCCATTTCATTTTGATTATGAAATTTATTAACATTTACTTCATCAAAATTACTCCTAATTATTGCTCTAATTTCCTTTTCTTTGGTGGAAAGTTCTCCCTTTTCATTTTTGATAATAACAGTTTGATTTTTTTCTTTTCTTAATCAAATTAGCTAAAGGTTTATCCATTTTGTTTTTTTTCATAAAACTAAGTCTTAGTTTTATTTAGTAATTTAATAGTTTTCTTACTTTTAATTTTATTAATCTTCCCTTTTATTTTTCATAATTTCAAATTTGATATTTAATTGGGAGTTATTAATTTGTTCTTTTTCTAGCTTTTTTTATTGCATCTAGAGATGTAAAATTTCCCGTAATAACTGCTTTGGTTGCATCTCACAAGTTTTGTTATATCATTTCATTATTGACATTCTATTGGATGAAATTGTTGGTTGTGTCTATGATGTGTTGTTTCACCTTATTAATTCTTTAGCATTAGATTAGATAGTTTCCAATTGATTTGGTCCATTTTCCCCTGCCCTTTTATTGACTTAATTTTTATTGTATCATGATCCTTTTTTATTTTTAATAGCTTTTTATTTACAAGATATGTGCATAGGTAATTGTTCAGCATTAATAGTTGCAAATGCTTTTATTACAACTTTTTTCCCTCCTTTCCCCCACCCCTTTACCAAGATGGCAGGTTGACCAATACATGTTAAATATGTTAAAGTATAAGTTAAATACAATATATGTATACATGTCCAAACAGAAAATTTGCTGTATAAAAAGTTGGACTTTGAAATAGTGTACAATTAGCCTGTGAAGGAAATCAAAAATGCAGGCAGACAAAAGTAGAGGGATTAGGAATTCTATATAGTGGTTCATAGTCATCTTCCAGAGTTCTTATCCCTACATTTAGCTGGTTCAGTTCATTACTGCTCTATTGGAACTGATTTGGTTCATCTTCATTATTGTAGAGGGCCACGTCCATCAGAATTGTGTATCATGATCCTTTAAAAATAAATTTACTATTTCTGATATCTGCATTTGTATGTCCTAATATATGGTTAAATATTTATAGGTTCCATGTACCTCTGAGGAAAAAGTGTACTTTCTGACTCCATTCAATTTTTTCTCCAATGATACCTAACTTTTCTGACATTCTGTTTTTATCCTTAACTTCTTTTTTTTTTTTCAATTAATTTTGTGGTTCAATTTATGTAATTTTGAGAGCAAAGTTGAAATCCCCTACTGGTATAGTTTTGCTGTTTAATTCTTCTTGCAGGTCTCTTAACTTCACTTCTAGGAATTTGGTTGAAATACCACTGGATGCATATATGTTTAGTATTGATATTACTTTAGTAATTAGTATTGATTATTTTAGTATCTATGGTACCCTTTAACAAGATATAGTTGCCTTCCTTATCTCTTTTAATTTGATCTATTTTTGCTTTTGCTTGATAGGAGATCAGAATTGCTACCATTGGTTTTGTTGTTGTTGTTGTTTTGTGGTTTTTACTTCATCGGAAGCATAATAGATTCTGCTCCTACCTTTTACCTTTACTCTGTATGTATTGTTCTGCTTTAAATGTGCTTCTTGCAAACAACATATTGTGAGATTCTCAGGTTCAATCCAATCTGCTGTCTCTTCTGTTTTATAGAAAAGTTCATCCCATTCACATTCAAAGGTAAAATGACTAATTCCTTATTTTCTCCCCATCTTATTTACCCCCAAGTTGTGCTTTTCTCCTTCCTTTCTGGCTTTCCCTCCTTCCCAATATTTTGCTTCTGACCATCATCTCCTTCAAACAGCCCTTCCATTTTACAACTCCTCCCCTTTTCTTATATCTTTCCTCTTCTACTTTTGTTTTCCCTTTTATTAGCCTCCCTTTTTCCTTTCCCCTTTGAAATCTATATAGGATGAGTCAAGTTTCTTCATGAAACCAAATATGTCTAACATTGTCTCTTTGAACCAAATCTCATGAGAGTAATATTCACACAATGTTTATCCACTCCTTTTTTCCCTCAATTATAATACATATTCTTTGCCACTTCATGAAATATAATTTCCGTGAAGGGCTTGTTCTTTTTTAATCATTTTTATTATTATAGCTTTTTATTGACAAAACATATGCATGTGTAATTTTTCAACATTGACTCTTGCAAAAACTTCTGTTCTAACTTTTCTCCTCCTACCCTTCACCCCTTCCCCTAGATGACAGGTAGTCCCATACACGTTAAATATGTTAGAGTATATGGTAAATACAACATATGTATACATATTTATACAATCTTGCTGCACAAGAAAAATCGGATTTAGAAAGAACAAAAATAACCTGGGAAGAAAAATAAAAATGCAAGCAAACAATAACAGAAAGAATGTAAATATTATGCTGTGGTCCACATTCATTTTCTAGTGTTCTTTCATGGGATGTAGCTGGTTCTCTTCATTGGAAGTGATTCACATTTTCTCATGCTTGAAGATAGCCATGTCCATCAGAATTGATCCTCATATACTATTGTTGTTGAAGTATACAATGATCTCCTGGTTCTGCTCATTTCACTTGGCATCAGTTCATGTAAGTCTCTCCAAGCCTCTCTGTATTCATCCTGCTGGTCATTTCTTACAGAATAATAATATTCCAAAAATTTCATATATCACAATTTACTTAGCCATTCTCCAATGGATGGACATCCATTCAATTTCCATTTTCTAGACACTATGAAAAGGGCTGCCACAAACATTTTTGCACATACAGGTTCCTTTCCCTTCTTTAATATCTATTTGGATATAAGCCCAGTAGTAATACTGCTGGATCAAAGGGTATGCACAAGTTAAAAGTTTTTGAGTATAGTTTCAAATTGCTCTCCAGAATGGCTGGATCCATTCACAATTCCAACAATAATGTATCAGTGTCCCAGTTTTTCCACATCCCCTCCAACATTCATCATTATCTTTTCCTGTCATCTTAGTCAATCTGACAGGTGTATAATCGTATCTTGGAGTTGTCTTAATTTACATTTCTCTGATCAATAATGATTTGGAACACCTTTTGGAACACCATATAGGTAGAAATAGTTTCAATTTCAACATCTGAAAACTGTCTATTCATATCATTTGACCATTTATCAATTGGAGAATAGCCTGATTTCTTATAAATTTGAGTCAATTCTCTACATATTTTGGAAATGAGGTCTTTATCAGAATCTTTAACTGTAAATATGTTTCCCAGTTAATTGCTTCCCTTCTAATCTTGTTTGTATTAGTTTTGTTTGTACAAAAACTTTTTAACTTGATATAATCAAAATTTTCTATTTTGTGATCAATAACGATCTCTAGTTCTTCTTTGGTCACAAATTCCTTTGTCCTTCACAGGTCTGAGATGGAAACTATCCTATATTCTTCTAATTTATTTATAATCTCATTTGTTAATTCTAGATCATGAACCCATTTTGATTTTATTTTGGTGTGTAGTGTTAAGTGTGGGTCAATGTCTAGTTTCTGCCATACTAAATTCCAATTTTTCCAGTCCTTTTTATCAAATAGTGAATTCTTATCCCAAAAGTTTGGATCTTTGGGTTTGTCAAATACTAGATTGCTGTAGTTATTGACTACTTTGTCCTGTGAACCCAACCTATTCCACTGATCAACTAGTTTATTTCTTAGCCAATACTAAATGGTTTTGGTGACTACTACTTTATAATATAATTTTAGATCTGTTACAGCTAGGCCACCTTCATTTGATTTTTTTTCACTAGTTCCCTTGAAATTCTTGACCTTTTGTTCTTCCAGATGAATTTTGTTGCTATTTTTCTAGGTTATTAAAATAGTTTCTTGGGAGTCTGATTGGCACAGCATTAAATAAATATATTGGTTTATGTAATATTGTCATCTTTATTATAGTCACTCAAGCTATCCAAGAGCACTGTCAATATACAAAATGAAGATCATCATCAGTATACTTAGTAGCATACTGATAATGAAGGCCACAGATGGGCTTTCATACCATCTCCCCCTTGGCTAAAAGCACTATGTCCATGTGACAGTCTTCTCTTAAATTTTGGCACAATGCAGATTACTACTTGACATCTAATATGTCAAACATTCTCTCTGTGAGAATGGACATGTGAGCATGGACAAAGACTATGACAGAATTTATTCTGCATGGTAACCTGTCCCATATGCACAAAGAGAGTGGTTTCAAATGGGAAAGGGACAACAAGCAATCAATGATGTTCAACAAGACATTTAATTTTACAGGACTAATCAAGGGATTACCATTATGCATTCAAAATGTAATAGGGGAGGTTTGGACAGGGGATAAGTGGGAGTACTATGGAAGTAGTACAGCCTTGGTGGGTTGATGCGCTTTACTAAGTGACAGTGTCATTTCTCTAGAAGATACATCCATAAGAACAGAGGCAGGCACCTTATCCATTAGCATACACCAATATCACTTGTATACATGGAGCCTGGAAGGTCAAAGTATTCCTCTCAACAAATCTAATAATTGGTTGAGCAACAGGCATAGCAAATATTATAATAGCATTCTTCCCCACAACCTGTTAGTAACATACCATTATCCAGGTTTTATGACTTTTCAGGAGTACATCACACATCAGTGCACACAAACTATTTTAAAACAGGAGAACTATACTGAGGCTTTGGACTCTTGTCATAACACCACCATGTACATACAAGATCAAGGGGCAATAGAATATCCAAGACTGAAATATATCCATAATTCAGGGCTGGAAATAAAAGATATAGAGAAAGCAGTCGCTGGTATAGGAAGGGTGACAGTACAAGAGATACTAGAGTAGGGAGAATTGACTCTAGGAATAATGTTACAAGCAATGTCATTTTGACTTCTAAAGTTTGTCTAGGAAAAGGTTATGCATTTCTTGTAGATCAAAACTGCATGTCTAGAATCACAACATATAGAGAATATTTGACATATTAGATGTCAAGTAGAAATTTGCTTTGTGCCAAAATTCAAGAGAAAAATGTACATAGTCACTCATCTCCAGTACACTTTTACTGGTGTGAAAGCAAATCTTGATACCCATAGTGATAATATTTTTGAGGCCTTACAAGAAAAAATGAATGAACTAGGTACAAAGACAAAAAGATGTATATCATGTGTTATATTAGGAATAACCTTATTAATTGAGACTGTTGTAGCCTCCACATCATTGGCTTTATCTATACATAACATTCATATACCATAATTTATTTAGCCATTTTCCAATTGATGGGCATCCATTCAGTTTCAAAACTCCTACCACTACAAAAACTTCTGCCACATACATTTTACACAAGTGGTCCCTTTTCCTCCTTTAAGATCTCTTTCGGATATAAGACCAATAGAAACACTGCTGGGTCAAAAGGTATACAGAATTTGATAACTTATTGAGCATAGTTCCAAAGTGCTTTCCAGAATGGTTGGATGTGTTCCCAGTTCCACTCACAATGTATCAGTGTCCCAGTTTTCCCACATCCCCTCCAAAATTTGTCATCACCTTTTCTGCTCATCTTAGTCAATCTGAAAGGTGTGGAGTAGTATCTCAGAGTTTTCTTAATTTGCATTTTTCTGATCAATAGCAATTTAAAGAATCTTTTCATATGACTAGAAATAGTTTTACTTTCTTCATCTGAAAATTATCTGTTCATATCCTTGGACCATTTATGAATTGGAGAATGGCTTGAATTCTTATATGAGTCAATTCTTTACATATTTTAGAAATGATGTCTGTATCAGAATCTTTGAATGTAAAAATGTCTTCCCAGTTTACTGCTTCCTTTCTTATCTTGTCTGCATTAGTATTACTTGTATAGAAACTTTTTAAGTTAATATAATTAAAACTATCTATTTTGTGATCAATAATGATCTCTAGTTTTTCTTTGGTCACAAACTCCCTCCTCCTGTATAGATATGAGAAATAAACTAGCCTATGTTGTTGTAATTTGTTTATAATATCATTTTTTATGTCTAGATCATGAACCCATTTCAACCTTAACTTGGTATATGGTATTAGGTGTGGGTCTGCCTTACTAGATTCAAATTTTCCTGGCAGTTTTTGTCAAATAGTGAAATTTTATCCCAAAATTTGGAGTCTTTGGGTTTGACAAACACTAGATTACTATAGTTATTGACTGTTTTGTCATGTGAACCTAATCTATTCCACTGTTCAACTAGTCTATTTCTTAGCCAGTTCTAAATGGTTTTGATAACCATTGTTTTATAATATAGTTTTAGATCTGGTACTGCTTAATGACCTTCATTTACTTTTTTCCCATTAATTCCCTTGAAATTCTTGACATTTTGTTTTTCCAGATGAATTTTCTTGTTATTTTTTCTAATTCAGTAAAATAGTTTCTTGGGAGTCTGATAGGTATAGCAGTAAATAAATAGATTAGTTTAGGTAGTATTGTCATCTTTATTATATTCGCTAGACCGATCCAAGAGCACTTGAGATTTTTCCAATTGTTTAGATCTGACTTAATTTGTGTGGAAAATATTTTGTTGTTTTGCTCATATAGTTACTGATTCCCAAATATTTTATACTATTGACAGTTATTTTAAATGGAATATCTCCTTGTATGTCTTGCTGTTGGATTTTGCTAGTGACATATAAAAATACTGATGATTTATGTGGGTTTATTTTGTATCTTGCAACTTTGCTAAAGTTGTGGATTATTTTTAATAATTTTAGTTGATTCTCTAAGGTTCTCTAACCATCATCTCATCTGCAAAGAGTGATAATTTTTTCATCATTACCTACTTTAATTGCTTTTATCTCTTTTTTTTATCACTTACTGCCAAAGCTAACATTTGTAATCCAATATTAAATAGCAATGGTAATAGTGGGCAACCTTGTTTCACCCCTGATTTTATTGGCAATGGTTCCTCTTAGTTCCCATTACATATGAGTCTTGCTGATAGCTTTAAATAGATGCTACTATTTTAAGGAAAAGTCCATTTATTCCTATGCAGTGTTCTTAATAGGAATGGATGTTGGATTTTATCAAATGCTTTTACTACATCTATAGAGATAATTGTATGGTTTTTTTGTTAATTTGGTTGTTGATATAATCAATTATGCTAATAGTATTCCTAATATTGAACATGCCCTGCATTCCTGGTATAAATCCTACTTGGTCGTGGTATATTATCCTGGGGATAATTTTTCTGAAATCTCTTTGTTAAAATTTTATTTAAGATTTTTGCATCAATATTCTTTTTCATATTCTTTTTTTTAATATGCTTTTTTATTGTACCTTTTTATTTACAAGATCTATGCATGGGTAATTTTTTAGCATTGACCCTTGCAAAACCTTCTTTTCCAACTTTTGCCCCACCTCCTTCCCTAGATGGCAGGTAGACAAATACATGTTAAATATGTTAAAGTATATGTTAAACACAATATATGTATACATATCCATACAGTTATTTTGCTGTACAAAAAAAGTTGGACTTAGAAATAAGGTAAAAATAACCTAAGAAGGAAAACAAAAATGCAAGTGGACAAAAACAGAAATGAAAATGCTATGTAGTGGTTCACACTCATTTCCCAGAGTTTTTTGCTGGATGTAGCTGGTTCTCTTCATTACTGAACAATTGGAACTTATTTGAATCTTTTCATTGTTAAAGAGAACCACTTCCATCAGAATTGATCATCATATAATATTGTTGTTAAAATGTATAATGATCTCCTAGTTCTGCTCATTTCACTCAGCATTATTTCAGGTAAGTTTCTCCAGGCCTTTCTGAAATCATGCTGCTGGTCATTTCTTACAGAACAATAATATTCCATAGCATTCATATACTACAACTTATTCAACCACCCTCCAATTGATGGTTATACATTCAATTTCCAATTTCTAGCCACTACAAAAAGGGCTGTTACAAACTTTTTTGCACATACACGTCCCTTTCCCTTCTTTGAGGGAATCTATTTAGGATATAAGCCCAGTAGTAACACTACTGGATCAAAGGGTATGTACAGTTTGATAACTTTTTGAGCATAGTTCCAAATTGCTCTTTAGAATGGCTATATATTTTCACAATTCCACCAACAATGCATCAGTGTCCCAGTTTCCCCACATCCCCTCCAACATTTGTCATTATCTTTTTCTATCATATGAGCCAACCTGAAAGGTGTATAGTGGTATCTCAGAATTGTCTTAATTTGTATTTCTCTAATCAATAATGATTTGATATACCTTTTCATATGGATAAAGATAGTTTCAATTTCATCATCTGAAAATTGTCTGTTCATATCCTTTGACCATTTATCAATTGGAGAATGGCTTGATTTCTTATAAATTTGAGTCAATTCTCTTTTTTTTTTTTTTTTGGAAATGATAAACCTGATAAACCTTTAACCATAAAGATGTTTTCCCAGTTTGTTACTTCCCTTCTAATCTTATATGCATTAGTTTTGTTTGTACAAAAACTTTTCAATTTGATATAATCAAATTTTTCTATTTTGTAATCAATAATGATCTCTAGTTCTTCTTTGGTCAAATTTTTTTCTTTCTTCACAGATCTGAGAGGTAAACTATCTTATGTTCTTCTAATTTATTTTTAATCTCATTCTTTATGCCAAGATCACGAACCCATTTTGATCTTATCTTGGTATACAGTGTTAAGTGTGGGTCAATTCCTAGTTTTTGTCATACTAATTTCCAGCAGTTTTTGTTAAATAGTGCATTCTTTTCCCAAAAGTTGAGGTCTTTGGGTTTGTAAAACACTAAATTGCTATAGTTATTGACTATTTTATCCTGTGAACATAACCTACTACACTGATCAACTGTTCTAATTCTTAGCCAATACCAAATGGTTTTGGTGACTGCTGCTTTATAATATAGTTTTAGATCTGGTACGGTTAAGCCATCTTCATTTGATTTTTTTTTTCATTAGTTCCCTTGAAATTCTTGACCTTTTGCTCTTCTAGATCAATTTTGTTGTTATTTTTTCTAGGTTATTAAAATAGTTTCTTGGGAGTCTGATTGATATAGGGCTAAATAAATAGATTAGTTTTGGTAGTATTGTCATTGGTTATTTTATTTTATTTTATTGGCTTGATCAATTCAAGAGCACTTAATATTTTTTCAATTGTTTAGATCTGACTTTATTCGTGTGGAAAGTGTTTTGTAGTTTTGCTCATATAATTCTTGACTTTCCCTTGGCCGATAGATTCCCAAATATTTTATACTATTGACAGTTATTTTAAATGGAATTTCTCTTTGTATCTCTTGCTTTTAAACTGTACTGCTCTGGGACTCTGAGCTTTCTGTGCTGGTGTTTGTGGTCAGCTGCCTGGGCCTCGCTGTCTCTCTCCCGCTTCTGAATGAAACAGACCTTGTCTGGTCTGCTTCCTCCCACAAATTCTCTGCCTGATTGAGGTCACACTGCTATATTGAGACTACTCTGTCCTGGGACTCTGCTCTGTCTGTGCTGGAGTTTGTGCTGTTTGTGCTGCACTTGCTCTCTCCAATTTCTGATTGAAACAGATATTTTCTGGTCTGTTTCCTCCTGGAAATTCTTTGCCTTGGAACTCTGAGCTGTCTGTGTTGGTGTTTGTACTGGTTACCCTGGCTGCCTCCCTTCTGATTCCAACTGAAACAGACCTTTTTTGGCGATCTTTGAAATTATCTTCTGCTGGCAATTTGTTGCACTCCCAATATTTTTGAGTTCTACCCATTCAGAGCTAATTCAGAGGCTAGTTTTCGTAATTATTGTAAGGGTTGTAAAGAAGGTCAGAGAGAAATGTGTGTCTTCTCTGCCATCTTGGCTCTATCCCCGAAAGTCTCCAGTACTTACTTTCTACCTCCATTGGATTAGCATGTTCATGTCTTCCTCATTTATTATTTATTATTATATTTAATTTAATTTATTATTTATTATTATAATTTATTTGTAATTTTATTATAAATTATAATAAACAAATATTATACATAACAATTATGAATATATAATATTTACGATAATAAATAAATATATAATAATTACAAATAAACAGTATAATAATCTTTAATTATTAATATTATTAAGATTCAATAACTTAATAGTTTTTTATCTTGTCTCTGAACAAAGAGTAGGCAGACCTTTTTAGCTCTCAATTTGCTGAGATAATTGATTGCTGTCTAATAGACACAAATGAAACTCATGCTAGAATTCCAATAAACTTCCAGTTAGAACTTGGATAAAAATTGTTTCTAAGAAGTTTTTCTTTCTTAAAATGTGCATCCTCATTAAAAGAATAAAACAAACTAAATTGAGGATTTCCTTAATAATATATAACTGTGTAATCATACATATATAAAAATTATTTGAGAAGTGTATGTTAAATTCTACTCACTACCACTCTTTAGATCTTAGTCATTGCCCATATCAGGGCAATGACAAAGTACTAATACTGGCTCCAAAGAAGACAATTCCATCAACAACATTACTGAGCCAGCAGATTGTCATATAAGTTAGAGGTTTTATGGTTTGATGCTGTTAGATTAAAATAAAAATAAGAACTGACACTTTTTACAAATACATACATTCTAGTGTTGTAGATTCTAGGTATATTTAAATACATGATTATGTTCTTGGAATAGTGTAGATAAGGAAAAACACAATTATTAGTAGAATTACTTTGGAGACAGGAGATATATGATGTTTCTATCTGTATGTTTTCTTTTTATCTTCTTAGTAAAAGCATCTTATCTAAACAGTTTGCAGGAGGTACCTAGCAACTACAACCAGATTGACTAACCAACTTCATGACAATATGCACATTGAAGTTGTGGAAGAGACATTGATTGCATTCTAAATCTCTTAAGAGAATCTGTGTGGCATAATATTTAGAAAGGCAGTCTCAGAACCAAGAAAATATACCCACATTTCAAGTTCAAGTCTTATCTCTTACACATATTGGCTATATGTCACTTTTTTGAACATGAGTTCAAATCCTAATTTCTGTTTCATATAACTTGTGTGACCTTGGGTGGGTATTTAACTTCTCTAAGTCTTATCTCTAAGGTTCTTTCCATTTTGAAATTCTAAGACATTATGAATAATTGCAGTGGATGGTTGGAATAAGTAAAAACGTTTGGACAAATGGTAGAGGAAGGGTACAGATAAAAATATTTAAAGGTAGAAGTTAATGGGCCAAGTTTTTTCTAGAAGGTTCATAATGAGAAAATGGGAGAAAATAAAAGACTAATTTACCAAGAGTGCAAGGGAATTATTCTTAGTGATATTATCATCATTATTCTTAATTTTATCACTTCTTATTTTCACTGGATTTCAGATGGAACTAATCTTAGAACAACTTTTTCTTATTATCATTATTTTATAGTTGATTTTGTTTTTTCATCTAATAAAATTATTTATTTTTCAAATAAACAATAAGCACAATGAGATATTGTACTCCTTGAATCATTCAAACAGTTTTGAGTTTATAAAAATGTGGTCTCTTCCTTCCTTCCTCCCTCCCTCCCTTCCTTCTTCCTTCCTTTTTTCCTCCTTTTATAGTTGATTTTGTTATACTTATTCCTATTGTCCTTCTCAGATTTTTCTATGTTGGTTGTTGTACTTTCTTCTTGATGAGGACCAAAATGACATCATTATGTTGGAGTCAAGGGTGCAGGGTGTTTAACTGTGGTAAATCAGATCAGTACAAGTTCGGAAGGTTCTACCACAGGTCAGATACAAATAGTCCATAAAAACGTTTTCAGTGGTGATGTCTTTAAAATGGCATATTGTGTTTTTAGCTATTGAAATACTGCTTTAGAGTGCAGCACAGCACCTACTTTGAGGTGGACAAGCCATGTTGAATGGTTTTGTGTCATTGTCTCCCATTTCTCACAATTGATTCCGAAGTTCTTCAGGGAGAATTTGAGAGTATCCTTGTATCACTTTTTGTGTCTTCTATATGAGCACATGCCTTGTGTGAGTTTTTTTAAAATAATTTTTTAGGCAAATATATATTTGGAATGAAAATAGCATGCTCAGCCCATCAGAGTTGTGCTCTCTGCAGTAGAGTTTGAATATTTGGCAATTCAGAATTATGGAGACTGAATGCAGATCAAAGCATACAATTTTCACCTTTTTGTTTTTCCTTTTCCTTTATCATGGTTTTTTCTCTTTGTTCTTTTTTTTTTCTTTCACAACATGATAAATATAGAAATATATCTAATATGACTTCTCATGCATGACCTATTACTTGCTTGCTTATTGTCTTGGAGAGGTGGGAAGAATGGAAAAAAATGGAAACTCAAAATCTAACAAAAACTAATATTAAAATATATATTTACATGTAATTGGAAAAATAAAATACAACAAAGAAAAGAGAAAGAACCTCAGTATTTTGTATTTCATCTTGCCAATCTTCAGAATCTTCCTAAAACAATTCGAATAGAAATGATTGTATTCCCTATAGCATAGATTTTACAGACATACAAGATCAGCACAATGGCTCTGTAGACCTTCAGTTTAATACTCTAAAGTCTCTTCATTTTCATGCTTTCCTTCAGTTCCTTTCAAACACTGAGCTAGCTCTGGCAATGAGTGTGTCAACCTCATCATCTATGTACATATGGTACATACACCCCTAAAAGGTATACTGTCAGGGTAAGGAAACTTATCTGCAAGACTCAAATTTTCTCTAATTTCTATAATTACTGGTTTTACATGGTGGTATTATTTCTTGGTGGTATTAGGCAAAATGTATTAGTAGAAGCAGAGAATCAATCCATACTTTGTTGCATGTCAGCTGAAAGATTGCATTGTAGATGAACTTATCTGTGAACAAAACAAAGAACACCACTTCTTCCTCCATTTTAGTGGAAACTTTAGTAGAAACCTTCCTGAATCAAGGTGCTGTATTGTTATTATGATTTTATAACTAATGTTCTATGACAATGCATAAGTGGATAAGGTAATTGCTTTTTTTACAATTAAAGTATTGATGTATAAGTTCATCTTCTGTAGCTTTACAAGAAATATTTTTGGAGCAACTCCAGTATCAGATAAGATGGCAAAGCAACAACAACTCATTCTTAATAATTTTTATTTCTACTAAGTCTTTCTATTTTGATATATTCATTCTTCATAAATTTGAGATGGCAAGAATTTAGTATGACAGCAGCTACTAAAATAATTTTCCTAAATTTGCAATCACATTCCTCAGACATTTTTGGTACTTTTTGATGAATCCAGAGAATATTCATATAAATGTTGCCTATTCTACCCTGGATCTTAGACATTCATAGACATAGGTCATCAATCAATTCATAGGCTCTTCTGAAAACAGATAAGTTTTGTTTTCATTTAACAAATTCTTACCAATTGTGTAACCCTGGGCAAGTTATTTAGCCTCTATCTTTCTCACTTTCTTCACCTGTAAACTGCCAGGTTTGTGTGAAACAAATGAGATAATGGTTGTGAAACACATAGCACAGTGCCAGAACATTCTAAGTACTGTATAATGCAAGTTGTTATTTTTGTTTATTTTGTCAGAATTTACTATTGAATGTCAAAATAATATTTGCTTATTTCAGAAATAGTTCTGTAAATTGTTAGCCTGATTTCCAAGAGATCTGAGCATATCTATCAATTCTTTTTCTCCTATTCACACAGATATGTTATTCTTTCTATCGTAATGGACCCTCATAATATTTTATGAATTTTAGTTAGGATACTTTCTATAGTAACGGAAATTCATAATATTTTATGAATTTTGTTTAGAATATGTTCCACATCTATTATAATTCATTTTATAGTTCCAAACTCCTATAGTAAAACTAGCATTTTATATATATATATATATATATATATATATATATATATTATAGGTATATAGACATATCTATATCTATATCGTAATTGCACCAAAATTTTATTCCCATTGAGCTTTGATTTAAGAATTCAAATACATATTTTGATATAAACAACCAAGAATTTCTTGATATTTTTATGCTAGATGCATCTTATTCAGAGTCAACAAAGGTCTGACCTCCATTCATTGGCTAAACTTAGGTTTTATTTTCTAGCTTAAAGCCCTCAGACTCCATCTTCTTTGCTATCATTCAGAATTTTATACTTATTGAGTTCAAATTACATTTTGATATCATTGGGGAACAATATTCTTTGTCTAACTTGGCCAAGATTGGAGCTGAGTTAGAAGTAAATGACATAATCAAAGACATGTCCCCTAGAATACTTGTTCAACAATCAGAGTAGATTGCTACCCTCAGAATACCATCCTTCCAAGGGTTGTTTCATGACTGGGTTCATGAGGGGCTTTGGAAGTTGAGAGTGTCACTGACCTTTTTATTAATAATATTACTAGCATTGCTAATAAAATGATCAATTATCTCTAGAAAGTATGTTTCTAAAATTCTTTAAGAATACAAAAATATCATGCTTCAGTCTGTATTCAGAGAGTTTCAGTTCTTTCTCTGGAAGCAGATAATATGTTTTATCATTAGTCCTTTGAGATTGTCTTGTATCAGTGAGAATAGCTAATAGCAGAGAATAGCTAAGTCAGTCATCTTTTTTCATCATCCATTATTTTTGTTATTGTATATGGCATTCTTCTCATTCTGTTCACTTTACTTTGTATCAGTTCATCTAAGGTTTCCAGGTTTTTCTAAAGTCATCCTGCTTGTCACTTATTATACCACAAAAATATTCCATTACAATTGTATGCAACTGTTTATTGAGATACTACAAAAAGAGTTATTTTACACAATTTTGTATTGTTCAGATTTCTAATGTCTCCCCAAGGTTTTTTTTCCCTACAATTAGTGTTGTTATCATTATGCTTACCAAACAAATTGGTATTCTATTTCCATAATTTCATTCTGTATCAGTTCATTTAAGTCTTTCCATAATTTTCTAAATTCAACATATTCATTATTTCCAATATTCCAAAATTTGTTTAGCTATTGGTAATTATTTATTTTGTTTCCAATTCTTTTTCTTTTTTATGAAAAAAAATCAGAATAAAAAAGAAAAACAGAAAAGGAAAACAAAACAAAGCAGAACATTGTCATTTGCTCAATAGAACATCAGGGAAGATTCAAAATTTGTAACAATAAATTACCATTTCAAGAAAGAATATATCATGGTAGAAGAAATTTTATATATGAATTGTCCATCTTATTTTTTTGCTTCCTTATCCTTTTGTTCTCTGCTGTGCACTTTTTAAATTTTATTCTTATCCCTCCTTTTTTTTATCTTAGCCATAAGAAGCTTATAGTTAAGTGCAGATATATCTTTATATATACACACATACACATATGTATATATATATATATATATATATATATATATATATACATTCTGACCCACACACATATACATATATCTATATATACACATACATAGAACATGTGTACATATCTACATATACTCAGACACATACATTTATGCACACATTTGCCCCTTTTTAAACATGCATCTAAAACAATATTAGTATTGCTGACATATAATGTAGATTTCTCTTGTTACTAAATCTTTTAAGTTTGATTTTGCCTAAGATCAATGATTACTAGCCATACCTTTTTTTCTAATACATTTTAAACTTGAACCTTGTTTTTTGTTTCTGCATATCTCGTCTTTCCTCTCCCTGCTAACTCTTCTGCTTAAATTCTGCTCCATCATTTTCCTTGCTATTACTTAACCTTTCCTCACCCAAGGATCTCTCTCTCTCCCTTGTCTTTTTTCCTTACTCTTTGTGCTCCTCTCTACCCATCCTTCCCTCCTTGTTTCTTTACAGATTTTGGAGAGTGCTATACCCTTCATAGTATAAATGTTGCATTGCCTAGTTTACTCATTTCTGATGTAAGTTTTTTAAAATTACTAGACCTCTTCTCTCCTCTAATGCCTCTGCATTTATACTTCCTCTGCACCTCATTTGTATAACATACTATTTTTATCTTTTCCTAGAAGTTTTGCTTTTATAGAGTCAGATCATACTCCATTCTGCCCCAATCTTTCTTTAAGCTACCCAATTGCTGATGCCAGTCTTAAACATTTGTAAGACATTTCCATGTAAAAAAACCATAAAATTTTACCCATGCTAAATTTCTTGAAATTGATCTTTAATATTGACTCTTGTAGGTTAAATTTTCTATTGAGTTCAGGTTTGGTTTAAAGTCCTGAAAATTTACATGTTCATAAAATGTCCATTTATTTTCATTCAATATGGATAACTTAATGTACATGATTCCATGACTTGTCTTTTATTGTAGCTGTTGCTAAGAGCTGTACCATTCTGATATATCTCTATTGTATTTGAATTGGGTTTTCTTCTTATTTCTTGCAAAATTTTCTCTTTGATCTGGGGTTTCTGAAATTTGGCAATAATAATCCTATGCCTTTTCTATAAAGTATCTCTTTGAGGTAGTGCTAGTTGGATTTTTTTTCTGTCTACTTTCCCCTCCTGTTTTATCATACCAAAGCTTTTTTTTATTTTTGGATTATTTCTTGCATTCTTGTGTCAAGTCTCTTTTTTTATCACAGATTTCAGGTAGTCCAATTACTCTTATGTTTTTTTTTCTTAATCTATTTTCTAGACCTGTTGTTTTTCTTGTAAGATATTTCAAATTTTGTTTTTTTTTATTCTTTATATTCTGTTTTATTATGTCTTGGTCTTTTATAGCTTCACTTGTTTCTCTTTTCCCATTTCTAATTTTCAAAGAGTCATTTTCATGTTTAAGATTCTGTTTTGCCTTTTCCAGTTGGTTAACTTTTTTTTCATAACCTTCTTGTTTTTCCTAGATGGTTTTTATTTTTTTACTTTTCAGTTTTTCCACAATGTTTCTCGTTTATTTTAGAATTCATTTTTGATTTCTCCTATAAATTCTCTTAATACAGGGAGCCATTTATCATTACTCTTTGGAGTAGAAGAAGGCTTTTTTTAGTTCAGTGTCCTCCTCTGAAAATGAACCATGGTCTTCTTTATTCCCATAGTTCTATGGTTGGGTTCTTTCTTGTCAATTCATTTGTTTAATGAGAACTATTAGTGTCAGCACCTCTAATTATGGTGTGGAGGGATGGTGCCTCTAGCTTCACTTTATCTCTCCCCTCTGACCTGGAACCCCAAGTGCCTGAAACCAGAAGAATTCTTGCCCCACTGCTTCTGCCCTCACCAAGGGTACTGATTCTAATTTATGCTGCAGAATCTATGCTTGTGTTCCTAATCAGCTGAGTTTCACACATTCTTCTTTGATTTAGACACCCAGACATAGACTCCTCACATTGTCTGGGAAGTTGACAATTCTGTCCTATTAAAGCTCTAGCAAAACCCCGTTAGCTTCAGGGGGCCCCACTTGCTGTTTCTGTGGAACTAACCTGGAGATGTTTGTACTTCACATAGGTTAATTCCAAACCTAGGTTGGACCAAGAGGACCCCTGTTCTATTTCAACACTTCTTGATTTTTCACCAGTCATCTCAACCTGTGGTGCAAATTTGATCTGTTTGTGGGGGAAATCCAGAGAACCTGAAATTTACTTGACCTACTCTATCATCTTCCAGAGTCCTTTCTGTAAGAGCCAGATATACTTGAAACAAGAAAACTTGAAACAAGATATTTAGTAGACCTATACTAAGTACTAAGTACATATAAGCTAGAGAATCATTATCTTAATTCCACTAAGTTAACACCTTGTTAATTAACACTCTCCAAAATCTATAAAGAAATAGGAGGGAGAGAATATGATAAAGTGGGAATATAGAAAGGTATATAGATTTATGGCAAAGAGGGAAGAAAAGTATGAATTAATAGGAATTGGATAAAGAGGGAGGGAAAAAGTAGCATAGGATAAAGTAAAAAAGGTAGTTTATATTAATGGGAATGGGTTAGGAAGTGTTGGTTGTTGCCCTTCATTTTCAGAGGACCAAAATGACAATACCATGTTAAGAGTCAAGTTAAAAAGTCTCACTACAGTTGATCAGATCAATATGACTTCAGAATTTTCTGTCACAGACCAGGCACAAATAGTCCCTATATACATTTGGGGTGGCTTTTCTCACTTTGCACATCTAGCATTTCTTCTGAGCTAATCCCCTTCTGCTTTGCTCAAAGAACTCAGAAACTTCTCTAAGCAAGTTAGGCCAGTCTCCCATGTCATATAATCAATTCTGAAGTACTTAGGGAGTTGGTTAATAGCTTGTTCTATTTCTTTTTCTAAGATCGGACTGTTTAGGATATTTATTCTTCCTCTGTTAATCTGGGCAAGCTATATTTTTGAAGGTATTCTTCCATTTCATTTAACTTGTCGAATTTATTGGCATAAAGTTGGGCAAAGTAATTCCTAATTATTGCTCTAATTTCCTCTTCATTAGTGGCAACTTCTCCCTTTTCATTTTTAAGACTAACAATTTGATTTTCTTCTTTGCTTTTTTTAATCAGATTTACTAAGGGTTTGTCTATTTTGTTATTTTTTTCATAGAACCAACTCTTAATTTTATTAATTAATTCAATAGTTATTTTTACTTCCAATTTTATTTATCTATCCTTTTATTTTTAGAATTTCAAGTTTAGTGTTTGACTGGGGGTTTTTAATTTGTTCCTTTTCTAGCATTTTTAGTTGCAAGCCCAATTCATTGACCTTCTCTTTCTCTATTTTATGCAAGTAGGCCTGTAGAGATATGAAATTTCCTTTTATTACCGCTTTGGCTGCATCCCACACATTTTGGTATGATGTCTCATTATTGTCGTTTGCTTGGGTGAAGTTATTAATCATGTCTATGATTTGCTGTTTCACCCAATCATTCTTTAGTATAAGATTATTTAGTTTCCAATTATTTTTTGGTCTACTTTCCCCTGGCTTTTTGTTGAGTGTAATTTTTATTGCATTGTGGCCTGAAAAGGATGCATTTACTATTTCTGCCTTACTGCATTTGAGTTTGACATTTTTATGTCCTAATATATGGTCTATTTTTGTATAGGTTCCATGAACTGCTGAAAAGAAAGTATACTCCTTTCTGTCTCCATTTCGTTTTCTCCAGAGATCTATCATATCTAACTTTTCTAGTATTCTATATACCTCTTTGACTTCTTTCTTATTTATTTTGTGGTTTGATTTATCTAATTCTGAGAATGCAAGGTTGAGATCCCCCACTATTATAGTATTGCTGTCTGTTTCTTCTTGCAGCTCTCTTAATTTCTCTCTTAAGAATTTAGATGCTACACCACTTGGTGCATCTATGTTTAATATTGATATTGCTTCATTATCTATGCTACCCTTTAGCAGGGTATAGTGCCCTTCCTTATCTCTTTTAATTAGATCAATTTTTATTTTTGCTTGATCTGAGATCAGGATGGCTACCCCTGCTTTTTTGATTTCACCTGAAGCACAGTACATTTTGCTCCAACCTTTTACCTTTACTCTGCATGTATCTCCCTGCTTCAGGTGTGTTTCCTGTAAACAACATATTGTAGGATTCTGGCTTTTAATTCATTCTGCTAACCGCTTCCTCTTTATGGAGGAGTTTATCCCATTCACATTTATGGTTAAAATTACCAATTCTGTATTACTTGCCATATTGTTTACCCCTGTTAATGCTTTTCTCCCTTCTTTCCCCCTTACCCCCATTCCCAGTATTAAATTTGTGAGCACCACTTGCTTCTCACAGCCCTCCCTTTTTAAGTATCTCTCCCCCCCTGCCTAAAAGTTCCTCCCCCTATCTTACTCCTTTCCCTCACAGTTTCCATATTCCCTTCTGCTTAGCTTATTCCTTCCCTTTTCACTTTTCCCTTCTCACTTTTCAAGGACATGGGAGAAGTTTCACCATAAACTGAATATGTCTAAATTCTTCTCTCTTAAAGCCAATTCTGATGGCAGTATAATACCCACTATATTCATCCCCCTCCATTCTTTCTCTCAGATATAATAGGTTTCCTTTGCCTCTTCGTGAGATGTAGTACCCCCACTTTACCCTTCTCCTGGTACAATGTCCTTTCCACCTCTAATTTCTAGAACAAGGTATACATGCATTCTTTATACATCTTTACAGCAGAAATATAGTTCCCAAGATTTCTATTTACCTTTTTAGGCTTCTCTTGAGTTCTATATTTGTAGATCAAACTTTTTGTTGAATTCTGGTTTTTTCATCAAAAATAGGTGAAATTCACTTATTTTGTTGAATGACCATCTTCTTCCCTGGAAAAATATGCTCATTCTGGGTGGGTAAGTTATTTTTGGTTGCATACCGACTTCCTTAGCCTTTCAAAATATCATATTCCAGGCCCTTTGATCTTTTAATGTGGATTCTGCTAGATCTTGGGTGATCCTTATTGTGGCTCCTCTATATTTGAATTGGGTTTTTCTAGCCACTTGGAGTATATTTTCCTTTGTTTGAGGGTTCTGGCATTTGGCCATTACATTTCTTGATGTTTTGATTTTAGGATCCCTTTCAGTAGGTGATCAATGAATCCTTTCAATGTATATTTTACCCTCTGTTTCTATGACTTCTGGGCAGTTCTCTTTGATAATTTCCCGGAAAATAGTGTACACAGACTCTTTTTTGCATCATATTTTTCTGGGAATCCAATAATTCTCAGATTCTCTCCTAGATCTATTTTCCAGGTCTGTTGTTTTCCCAAGAAGGTATTTCACATTTTTCTCCATTGTCTGATGTTTTGGTTTTGCTTGACTGATTCTTCTTATCTCCTCGAGTCATGTAATTCCATTTGTTTGATTCTGATTTTCTTTTTTTTTTCTTTTTTTTAATTTTTTAAATTTATTTTTTATAGTAACTTTTTATTGACATAATCCATGCCAGGATAATTTATTTTTACAACATTTTGCACTCCTTCACCATTCAATTTTTTCCCCCAACCTCCCCCTAGCCTAGATGGCAAAACATCCTATAAGGTTGAATTGTCCTATATATCCTAGATACAATGTTGTGCAGATCCAAAAGTTTTCTTTTGCACAGGAGTTCATTCAGAGGGTAGAAATAATCCGGAAGAAAACAAAATTCAAACAGTTTCATTTTTCCCAGTGTTTTTTTCTTTGGGTGAGCTGCTTCTTCCATCATTGTAAATTGAAACTAATTAGGTCTCTTTCTCGAAATCCACTTTCGTCAGATTATATCTTCAACAGTATCTTTTGACATATAATGATCTCTTGGTTCTCCATTTCACTGACATCAGTTCAATGTTTCTCAATCCTCTGTATTCATCCTGATGGTCATTCTTACAGAACAATAATATTCCTCTTCATATACCCTTTCCCAACCATTCCCCAATTGATGGGCAGCCACTCAGTTTCAACCTAGCCACTACAAGCAGGGCTGCCACAAACATTTTGCACATACAGGTCCTTTCCCTTCTTTATATCCCGGGGTTTGGTAAAACACTTGGATCAAAGGGTATGCCGTTTGATAACGGGCATAATTCAGTTCTCTCCAGAATGGTTGGATTCGTTCCAACTCCACCAACAATATATCAGTGTCCCATTTTCTCCCTCAACATTCATCATTATTTTTTTCCTGTCATCTTGCCAATCTGACAGGTGTGTGGTATTCAAAGTTATCTTGTTTTCATTTCTCTGATTAATATTTTTGGAAATCTTTCTAATTTAATGATTTCTTCATCATCTGAAATTGTCTGTTCATACCGACCATTTATCAATTGGAGAATTGCTTGGTTTCTTATAAATTAGGTCAGTTCTCTATATATTTTGGAAATGGGCCTTTATCGAACCTTTAACTGGAAGTTTTCCCAGTTTGTTCTTCCCTTCTAAATTTTTTACATTAGTTTTGTTTAAGAAGCTTTTTAATTTGATGTAATAAATTTTCTATTTGTGATCAATAATGGTCTCTAGCTCTTTAGTCACAAATTTTTTCTTCCACAAGTCTGAGATAAATATCTATTTCCTAATTTGTTTATAATCTCGTTCTTTTATGTCTAAATCATGGACCCATTTGTTTATCTTGGTATATGGTGTTAAGTGTGGGTCCTTAATTTCCCATACTTTTTAGTTTACAGTTTTTATCAAATAATAATTTTATCAAAGGAGGAAATTTGGGTTTGTCAAACACTAAAAATGCTAAGTTATATTCTGTCTTGGACCTAATCTGTTCACTGATCCTAATCTATTTCTTAAATACTAAATGGTTTTGGTGACTGCTTTTAAATATAGTTTAGGTCAGGAACGCTAAACCCCTTCATTTGATTTTTTTTCATTTTCTTTTGGTTCGACCTTTTATTATTCCATATGAATTTTTTGTTTTTCGTTTAAAATATTTTCTTGGAGTCTGATTGGTATTTAAACTAAATAAATAGATTAGTTTGGGGATTGTCATCTTTATTATATTTGCTTTTATCCGGGGCATGATATTTTTCAATTGTTTAAAATCTGACTTTTTTGTGTGGAAAATTTTTTGTAATTTATAAATAATTCCATTTCCTTTGGTGATAGATTCCCAAATATTTTATGCTGTCGACAGTTATTCTGAATGGAATTTCTCTTTGTATCTCTTGCTGTTGGATTTTGTTGGTGATGTATAAAAATGTTGAGGATTGATTCTGATTTTCAATGAAGTATTTTCTTCATTCACTTTTTTTATAACTTTTCTAATTGTCCAATTGTGTTATTTTGTTCTACGGAATGTTTTTCCATTTCACTAATTTTGTTTTTTAGAGAGCCATTTTTTTTTTCTTTAAATTTAATAGCCTTTTATTTACAGGATATATACATGGGTAACTTTACAGCATTAACAATTGCCAAACCTCTTGTTCCAATTTTTCACCTCTTACCCCCCACCCCTCCCTAAATGGCAGGATGAAGTGATTTAAATATATTAAAATATAACTTAGATACATAATAATATACATGACCAAAACATTATTTTTGAAAAAGAATCAGACTCTGAATTATTGTACAATTAACTTGGAAGGAAATCAAAAATGCAGGTGTGCATAAAATAGGGTTGGACAATGTAATGGTTTTAGTCATCCCCCAAGGTTCTTTTCTGGGTATAGCTGTTCAGTTCATTACTGCTCCATTAAAATTTGGTTGATCTTGTTGCTGGGATGGGATCCTGAACTGGTCATATCTTATTTTGTTAGATATTGATCTTGGTCCTGCTCATTTTCCTCGTCAGTTGTGTAAGCTCTCGGTTTCGAAATCATCCTGTCGGTCTTTCTTACAGAACGTAATTTCCATAATTTTCATATACAAATTTTTCAGCCATTCTCAACTGATGGACATCATTCAGTTCCAGTTTTCTACCACTAAAAAACGGCTGCCACAAACATTCGTGCCTGGGTCCCTTTCCCTTCTTTATAATCTCTTTTTGGGATATAATTTAGTAAACTGCTGGATCAAAGGGTTTGCAGTTTGATAACTTTTGAGCATAGTTCAAACTACTCTCAAAATGGTTGGATTCGTTCCCAAATCCACCAACAAAGAATCAATGTCCCGTTTTCCCATCCCCTCAACAATCATCATTTTTTTCCTGTAAGAATCACAGTGTAATATCTTAGGTTGTCTTAATTTGCATTTCTCTGATTAATAATGACTTGGGAATCTTTTCATTGATAGAAATGTTTCAATTTCTTCATCAAATTGTCTTTCATTCCGAATTTTCAATTGGAGAATGGCGTTTTTTAAATTAAGTTAATTCTCTATATTTTTGGAAATGGGCCTTTATCGGAAACTGCTTAAAATTTTTCCCATTTTTCCCCCTTCTAATCTTGTCTGCATTATTTTGTTTTGTACAAAAACTTTTCAGTTTGGTATAATCAAAATTTTCTTTTGTGATCGTAATGATCTTGTTCTCTGGTCATAAAGACTTCCCCTTCACAGGTCGAGATGTAAACTATCCTTGTTCCTCTAATTTATTAATGTTTCATTCTTTATGTTGGTCTGAACCCTTTGACCTTATCTTGGTTCGCGTTAAGTATGGATCAATGCCTAGTTTCTTATTGTTTCCAATTTTTCCCAGAATTTTTAAAACAGTAAGTTCTTATCCCAAAAGCTGGGATCTTTGGGTTTTTCAAAGACTTAAGGTTGCTATTTTGTTGACTGTTTTCCGAACCTACTCTTTCCACTGATCAACTAATCTTTCCTTAGCCAATACCAAATAGTTTTGTTTCTCTATAATATAATTTTAGATCTGGTCAGAAACCATATTTATTTTTTTCATTAATTCCTTGAAATTCTTGAATTTTTTTCCATATGAACTTTGTTGTTATTTTTTCTAGGTCATTAAAATAGTTTTTGGGGTCATTGGTATGCTTTAAATAAATAGATTAGTTTAGGTAATATTGTCATCTTTATTATATTTGCTCCCCTTCCAAAAGCATTTAATATTTTTTCAATTGGTTAGATCAGACTTAATTTGTGTGAAAATGGTTGTAATTTTGCTCATAAAGTTTTAATTTCCCCTTGGCAGATAGATTCCTAAATATTTTATATTATCAGTAGTTACTTTAAATGAATTTCTCTTTGTAACTCCTTTGGTTTTGTTATATATAAAATGCTGATGACTTATTGGGTTTATTTTATAACCAGCAACTTTTCCTAAAGTTGTGGTTATTTCTTAACTTTTGAGAATCTCTGGGGTTCTCTAAGTATACCATTGTCATCGCAAAAGGTGATAATTGGCTTTCATTGCCTATTCTTTTCCTTTAATCTCTTTCTCAGCTCTTATTTATAGCACGTTTCTAATACAATTTAAATATAACGGTGGGGGCACCTTGTTTCCTCAGATCTTTTGAATGGTTGCGTTTTCTCCCCATATATGCTTACTGATGGTTTAAATAGATGCTGCTGATTATTTTAAGGAAAAATCCATTTTTCCTATACTCCAAAATGGATGGTTTGGATTTAATCAAATCTTTTCTCATCTATTGGAGATCATATGGTTTTTTAATTTGGTTTCTTTAAATATAGTTTTCTAATATTGAAACCCACCATTCCTGGTATAATCTACTTGATCATAGTGTATTATCTTGAAGAGAATTTTCTGTGTCTTTTTGCTAATATCTTTTTAAGATTTTAGCATCAATATTATTAGGGAGATTGGTCTATAATTTTCTTTCTCTGTTTTCAGCCTACCTGGTTTAGGTATCAGTACCATTCTGTGTCATAGGGAATTTGGTGGACCCTTCTTCCCTATTTTATCAAATAATTTTATAGCATTGGGAATTTTCAAATTTTGGTAAAATTCACATTAAATCCATCTGGTCCTGGGGGTTTTTTCTTGGGGAGTTGTTTAATTGCCTGTTCTTTTCTTTTCTGAAATGGGACTATTCCCAATTTTCTTCCTCCTCTGTTAATCGGGATTTTTGGGGAGTATATTTCATGGGTTATCAAATTTATTGGCATAAAGTTGGCAAAATAACTCTTATTTCTCTAATTTCCTCTTCCTTTGGAAAGTTCTCCTTTTCATTTTAAGATATAATTTCATTTTCCCCCTCCTTTTCTAATCAGATTTCCAAAGGCTTATCTATTTTTTGGCTTTTCATAGAACCAACTCTTGTTTTATTAATTGTTCAATGATTTTTACTTTCTTTTTTTCCCTTTTAATTTTAAATTTTCAATTTAAATATTTGATTGGGGGTTTTTAATTTGGTCTTTTTTTGTTTTTTGTTAAGCCCAATTCATTAATCTTTTCTTTTCTGTTTTATTCAAATAAGCCTCTAAGGATATAAAATTCCCTCTTTTACCGCTTTGGTGCATCCCACAAATTTTGGTATGATGTTCATCATTGTCATTATCTTAATGAAAATTAATTTTATCTATAATTTTCTCTTAAATCATTCTTTAAAGATGAGTTGTTTAGTTTCCAATTACTTTTGGTCTATTTCCCCTAATTTTTTTTGTTAATTGTTTTTTTGCATCATGATCTGAAAAAAAGCATTTACTATTTCTGCTTTCTTGCATTTAATTTGAGGTTTTATTTAATAATGGTCAATTTTGAATAGGTTCCATGAACTGCTGAGAAAAGTATTCCCTTCTATCTCCATTCAATTTTCTCAAAGATCCAACAACCTAATTTTCTACTATTCTGTTTACTTCTTTAATTTCTTTCTTATTTGTTTTGTGGTTTGTTTGTCTAATTCTGAGGTGCAAGGTTGAGATCTCCTACTATTACAGTTTTGTTGTCTTTTCTTCTTGAACTCTCCTTCCTTTAGGAAGCTGGTATACCATTGGTCATATTGTTTAATATTGATTTGCTTCCTGTTTTGCCCCTTTGGCAGGATGTAGTTTCCTTCCTTATCTCTTTTGATCCAATTTTTTCTTTGTTGTCTGAGATAAGGATGGCTCCCCTTTTTTGACTTTCACCTGAAGCATAATGTTTTGCTCCAGCCTTTTACCTTTCTCTATATGTTCCCCTGCTTTAAATGTGTTTCTTGTAAACCATAGAGGTTCTGACTTTTATATCTGTATCTGCCTCCTCTTTTGGGGGTTCATCCCATTCACATTTGGTTAGAATTACTAAATCTGTTTTCTCCATCCTAATAACCCCAGTTGTGCTTTACTTTTTGCCTCCCCAACCCTCTTTCCCCAAACTTTGCCCTCTTTATCCGATACTTATCCTCTTTTTCCCCTCCCTCCCCCTTTGAGTTTTCCCCCTTTTATTACTCTTTTTCTTTTCCCCTTTCCTCTCCCCCGTTTTTAATGAGGCGGAAATTTTTCTCTAAAACAAATTCAATTATTTTCCTTTGGAACTCATGAAAAGATTCACACAATGTTCCTCCCCCTCTCTAAATTCCCTCAGATATGATAAGTTTCCTTAGCCTCTTTGTGGGATGTGGTTTCCCTCATCCCTCCTTCCCCCCTTATTCTGCCCATCCCTTTTCCATATCTACTTCCCTTTTTATGTTATATCAGTACTATCAAATTTTACATGTATTTTTTTTTGTATATCCAACAAAATACAATTCTCAAGTTATTTTTCCTTTTCTGCATCTCTTGGTTCTATTCTTGGAGATCAAATTTTTTGTTTAGTTCTGGTTTTTTCGAAACAAATGGAATTCATTTTTTCATTTTCCATCTTCTTTCCTGGGAAAATTAAACATGGGTGTTTTTTGGTGCATCCCAAGTTCTTGTGCCTTTCAGATATCATTTCATTCTTTCCCCAATGAAGAGGATCTTGGGTGATCCTTCTTGTGGCCTTATTTAAATGGTTTTTGGCTGCTTGGAAAATTTTCTCCTTAATCTGATGTTCTGAAATTTTGCCCAATATTCCTTGGGGTTTTTATTTTAGGGTTTCTTTCAGAAGGTGTTGATGAATTCTTTCAATGCCTATTTTCCTTCTATTCTATTCATCTGGGAGTTCTCTTTGATGTTTTTGTAAAATAGTATCTAGGCTCTTTTTTTCATCATAGTTTTCGGAAATCAAAATCCTCAGATTATCTCTCCAATCTTTTTCAAGTCTGTCATTTTACAAGTAGATAATTATGGTTTTCAGTTTGTCATTTTTTTGGTTTTTGTTGACTGATTCTTTGTCTCAATGCACATTGTTTTAATTTTTCAGTTCTAATTTTTAAAATTATTTTTCTTCATTAGCTTTTTACTTCTTTCTGTTTGCAATTAAGTTTTTTGAATTATTGTTTTGGTCTGTGGAATTTTTTTCCATTTCATAATTTTTTTTTTTTTATGAATTTTTTTTTCAATTCCAAATCCTACTTTCTATGAATTTTTATTTTTCCAATTCACTATTCTTACTTTCCTGTGATTTTTTTTTTTTTTCCAATTCAAATTTGCATTTTAAATTTTTCTTTTCAATTCGTATTTCAGGAAGTTGTTGCTCTCTAGTAAGGCTTCTCTTTCCTTTCCCCATTTTCTTCTAACCTCTTTTGAGACTTTTAATGGTCTCTTCTGTAAGGACATCATGTAAAGGAGGACAGTCAGATGTTTGTTTTGGGGTCTCTTCAGGTTTGCTGACCTGCTCTTTTTCTGCACAGAACTGTCGATCGTTCTTTTCATCTTTTATTCATTTTTAAAGCCTTTGGGGGTCTCTCAGGGGTTACCAGCTTCCTCCAGGGGAAGATGTAAACCATTTCTGGCTCAAGGTATGGGGATCTCCGGTGAGGTTTTCCCTTCCCCAACAGGAAGTGGTTCGCACTGGCTGAGCTATCAAATGGCTTAGTAGGGCTGGTGGATTATCGTTGCCCTAGGCTAAGACTAAGTGGTGAAAGTGTCCCTTTCCCCAGGCCGGGGCCTCTTGTGGGACTTTATTGGCTGAGCCCAGACCCAGACCCCTGGAACTCTGCCCATGTCTCTGCCCAAGAAATCGCCCTGGAAAAAGCTCTATCAAGCCGAGCTCCCACTGTGCAGTTGGGGCTAACCCGGGCTGCGTCCTCCCCTGCAGGATCCTCGGAAAGCCCTTTTTGGGGTTGGGGCTGGCGCTTTGCTGGTCTTTCCACCCTCGGTTTGGACTCTCCTCGGCTAATTTTCTCCAGTCCCCGGATCTCCCCGGCCCCGGAACCCCTTTTTTGGCGAGACCAGTTTTCTTGCGGTGGGTTGTTCTTTCTTATCTTTACAATTTAGCATAAGACTATTTTTGAGGTCGATATAATATTGATAAAGAGGGTAAGAGAAGAGCTTAAAAGTCGCGTTGTCTTCCCCAATCTTGGCTCCGCTAGAGCCATTTTTTTTCAGTTCACTAATCCTTTTTTAAGGTTTGGGCTTTATCCCACTCTTCTTTAAATGGTAGATGACTTCTCAGACCTCTTGCCAATCCTTCCTCTCCTTTTCCAATTTTCTTCAGCTCTTTAGGCCTTTTAATTCTTCTAGATTCATCTGTGTGACAAACAGATATCTCCTCCTTGGGAGATTCACCGGAGACAGTCTCCTTTTGTCTCCTCAGGGTTTTAAGTCTGCTCTCTGTCCATATAAAAAGCTGTCAATCTTGGTCCTTTTCAATTTTTTTCATTTTTGTTAGAAGAATCGAGACAAACTTTCCTTGAACTAAGGATGTCTTCTCTTGGTAACTATTTGGGTTTTTCAGTCAACATTAATTCAGACGTAATGGATGGATTCTGAGAGAAAATCGGGCTTAACGGCTTATTTCCCTCGCCATCTTGGCCGGAAGTCCCAATTCTAAAGTTTTTAAGAGAAAACTGGAAAGTATTCTTGTTCTGACCACCTTGTGAATGCTTGCTATATGATTTCTGATTAATGGGAGAAGGATAAAGTGTGAGATTAATTGAAATGTGATAAAGAAGGAGAGAAAGAGTGGGGGGAGAGGATAAGAAAGATATCCATGCTGGCGGGAGGTTAAGTAATAGCAAGGCAAGTTCATGAGTGGAATTAAAGTACAAGAATTTAATAGGAAATTTAATAGGAAAAAATAAGGTTAATAATCATTGAACTAAAAAAGAGCCAAACAAAGATTCATTCAAGAGAGAAATCTACATTATTTGTTAGCCACATTAATATTGTTTTAGAAACAGGTCTACATATGTGTAAATGCATATGTAGATAGATAGATGCATGGTGTGAATATATATATGTATGAATGTATGTATGTTTATACATATTTCTATATCTATATAATATATTCTTGCTTAATTGTAGCTTACTTAGAGTGGATGGGATGAAAACAGGAAAAAAGAACAAAGTAAAAAGTGCACAGCACATAACAAAAGAATAGCCTAGATAAGGAACAAAGATGGACAATCATGAATACAATTTCTTCCATTATTATATATGCTTTCTAGAAATGGAAATTTAATGTTACACAGTTTGAAGCCTCCCTGATGTTCTGCTAGGCACATACTAGTTTCTGACATACTAGTTTCCAGTTTTCCAAGAAAAGTTTGTCAAATAGTGAATTCTTATCCCAGAAGCTGATATCTTTGGATTTATAACACTAGATTACTATAGTCATTGACTATTGTGTCTTGTGAACCTAACCTAATTTATCAGCTACTCTATTTCTTAGTCACTACAAAATATTTAGGTAGTATTGTCATTTTTATTATATTAACTAAACCTACCCACGAGTATTTGGTATTTTTTCAATTTATTATATCTAAGTTAATTAGTGTGAAACATGTTTTGTAATTGTGTTCATATACTTCCTGAATGCCTTGGTAAATAGACTCGCAAATATTTTATATTATATATAGCTATTTTAAATAGAATTTCTCTTTCTTCCTCTTGCTGCTGAACTATTTTGGTGATGTATAAAAATACGGATGATTTATGTAGATTTATTTTGTATCCTGCAACTTTGCTGAAATTGTGTATTGTTTATACTAGCTTTTTACTTGATTCTCTAGGGTTCTCTAACAAAACCCTTATATCAGCTGCAAAGAGTGATAATTAAGTTTCCTCATTATCTATTCTAATTCCTTTACTTTTTTTCTTCTATTGCCAAAGCTAATATTTTTTAATACAATATTGAACAGTAATGGTGGTAGTGGCCAATGTTGTTTAACCCCACATATTATTGGGAATGATTCTAGTTTATCCCCATTACATATAGTTTTCTTCAGTAGTTTTAAATAGAGGCTATTGATCATGTTAAGAAAAACTTTATTTGTTCCTATATGCTCTAGAGTTTTTAATATGAATGAGTGTTGAATGTTGTCAAATGCTTTTTCTGCATCCATTGAGATAAGCATATGATTTATGTTAGTTTGGTTATTGATATAGTCAATTATGCAAATAGTTTCCTTAATATTGAAATAACCCTGCCTTCCTGGTATTGTGTATTATCCTGGGGATAGCTTGATATAATCTCTTTGCTTACATTTTTATTTAATACTTTTGCATCAATATTCATTAGAGAAATTGGCCTATAATTCTTTGTTTTTATCCTATCTGGTCAAATCATCACCATATCTGTGTTGTAAAAGGACTTAGATAGAATTCTTTCTTTCCTATTTTTCCAGTTAAGTTGCTTAATTTTGAAATTAATTGTTCTTTAAATGTTTGATAGAATTCACATATAAATTCATCTGGCCTTGGAGATTTTTTCTTAGTGAGTTGATTAATAACTTATTCTTTTTCTTTTTCTTTTTCTAGAATGTGACTATATAAGTCATTTATTTCCTCTTCTGTTAATCTGGGCAATCAATACTTTTGTAGTTATTGCTTCATCGTGATTATGAAATTTATTGACATAAATACACAAGTGGATAAAAGAACTCTTAATTTTTGTTCTAATTTCTTCTTCATTGGTGGAAAGTTCTCTCTTTCCATTTTTGGTATTAACTTTGATTTTTTTTCCTTTTTCCAAAAAATTAAATGTTTATTTATTTTGTTGTTTTTTGCATAAAATCTACTCTTAATTTTGTTTATTAAGTAAAGTTTTCTTATTTTCATTTTGTTAATCTCCCCTTTTATTTTCAGAATACAAATTCTGAATTTTCAGAAAATTTGGTATTTAATTGGGGATTTTTAACTTGTTCTTTTTCAAGCAGTTTTATTTGCATGTCCAATTCCTTGATTCCTTGATTTTCTCTTTCTCTATTTTATGCAAGTAAGCATTTAGATATATAAAACTTCCTTTACAAACTGTGCTGGCTGCATTCCATAAATTTTTGTATATCATCTTATTATTGTCATTTTCTTGGATGAAATTACCAATTGTATCTATAATTTGTTATTTCCCTTGCTCATTCTTTAGGCTTAGATAATTTAGTTTCCAATTAATTTTGTTCTATTTTCCCCTGGCCTTTTTTTGCATGTAATTTTTGTTGCATCATGATATGAAAAACACATTTAATATTCCTTCCATTTTGCATTTGATTTTTATACCTTAATACATAATCAACTTATATATAGGTTCCAAGTACTGCTGAGAAAAATAGATATTCCTTTCTGTCTCCATTCAGTTTTCTCCAAAGGTCTATCATACACAACTTTTTAAAAAATTCTATCATTTATCATGCTGCACAAGAAAAATCATATCAAAAAAGAAAAAAAAAACGAAAGAAAACAAAAAAACAAACAAATAACAACAAAAGAGATAAAAATATTATGTTGTGATGCACAATCAGTCCCCACAGTCCTCTATCTGGGTACATATGAGTTTCTCTTTCACAGTTCTATTGTAATCAGCCAAATCACTTCATTGTTGAATAGATCTACATGCATTACAGTTGATTACTGAATAATCTTGTTGTTGTGTACAATGTTCTCTTGGTTCTACTCACTTCAATTAGTATCAGTTCATTCATGTAAGTTCTTGAGACCTTTCTGAAATCATCATTCTGATCATTTATTATAATAATAATATTCACATAACATTTATATTCCACAAATTATTCAGCCATTCACCAACTGAAGGATTTCCATTCAGTTTCCAGTTCCTTGCCACTACAAAAAGAATATAGTGATCTTTTTAAAATCAATTTTTGATTTATATAACATAGAAATTATTATTTTAGTATTTAATAGTATTCACGTGTAATATCATTTCTTCAGAAACTTATTGTTTATTCTTTATTTTGGGGGAACATAAGAGAGATTTTTATAGATTGTGCAATTTATTTTTTCCCTGGAGATTGGGTGATGTATGAGTATGTTTTCTGTTTAACTAATTTTAACATTTTATATTTTGTAAAATATTAATCTCATTTAAGTTTTCAGTTTTCCTCACAAAGCACCAAAATTATTTGTATTATTTCCATTTTTTTTCCTTTGTTGTGAATTTTTTTTCCCACTGACAAAATTATTTTCTTTTCTCTCTTTAAAAATTACATTAGTGGAGGGTGGAGCCAAGATGGAGGAGAGTAGACAGGGCATTATTTGATCTCCTCTGAGCTTCCTCTCTGATCAGGAGCAGAACAAGCTTCTGAACTGTCTTGGGAGTGACAGAACCCACAAATATTTGAAGTACAACAATTTTCCAGAAGAAGATATTTTGAAAGAACTGCAGAAAAGTTGTCTCAATTGGGCAGGGGAAGAGGCTGCTGAGCTCAAATAGCAGCACAGGGAGTCTGGGGTAGGGAACCTTATTGTAAGGCTACTCTGTCCAAGTGGCAAGACAGTGGTTCATCAGATTTGCTGCAAGATATGCAAAAGCAAATACAAAAAGCAAATTTTGAGTTACTGTGCCTTGAGAGAAACCAGGGTCAGGCCATGCCTACCCATCATAGAAAATCAATCAGCAGCATTGGCACTGTGGAAAACTAAAGCAGCTGTCTCCCCTTTGTCCTAGGAATACACTTTAAAAAGCAAGTAAAAAAGCAAAAAGAACTCTGACCACAGGCAAGTTTTATGAAGAAATAGGACAGACCTCAAATACTGAGTACCCTAAAAGAAAATCACCTCCAAATGAAGCCTCAAAAGGTTATGAGTTGGTCTCCATTTCACAAGGCTCTCTTTGAAGATTTCAAAAAGAATGTTAAGAGAGAGTTAGAAAAAAAATGGGGAAAGGAAACAAGATATTTGTAAAAGGGTATGGAAAAGGAAATACACAAATTATCTGAAGAAAACTCCTTAAAAATAGACTTGATGAAATGGAAAAAGCATATAACTCTTTACAAAAAAGATATGAGGGGGCGGAGCTAAGATGGTGGAGAAGTCACGCATGACTTTCTAAGCTCCTCTCTTACCCTCACTATCAATATTATATCCAGGCTCAAAAATAGGGCTTGACTGCTAAACCTCATAAAGATCAGAAGTAAAACAACTAACCAGCCTAAGATTATCTGAAATCTCACCAGAAAAGGTTTGTTCTGAGGGGCTTGGGAGAAGATCAGTACAGGCAGGGGGGAACTAGAAGCAGACAGAGTGAAAACCCAAACCGGAAGTGAGAGCACAGATCACAGCACAAGCCAGCAGCTCCAATCCACAATATGGGGCTTTTCCTTGGGGCAGTTGAGAACCTGCATAGCAGGGGGGCACAGCCCATGGCAGCCACTAATCTGCACAGTGGGAAGCTCGGCTTGGGGCAATACAACCTTCCCAGGGCGATTTGCTTCCAGGCAGAGACTTCCAGACAGAGACTTCCTGTCAGAGCCCGGCTCTTCCCTAGTCAGCTGCTAATACCCACGGCCCCACAAAGGGCTCTGGCCTAGGGCAGTGACACTTTCACCACTTAAGTCTCTAGCCTTAGGGCAGATGCTAAATCACACAGCAGTTCTCCACTGGGGTAAATCACTCATGCTGAAACACCTCTGGTTGGGGGACAGGGAACTTTCACTCAGAACACTCAGGAAGTCAGTTTACATTTCTCCCTGCTGTGCAGAGGAAGGTGGTAACCCCCTTTCGCTGAAGGCATACCCTAAAGGCTTTAAAAAATGAATAAAAAATGAAAAAGCCTATCCATAGCTTCTATACAGAAAAAGAACAGGTCTGCAAACCCAAAAAGACTAATAGCAGTCACCAGATAATACCCAAAGGGGAATGTTACTTGTCCCCTTTTACATAACACTCTTAGGAGAAACCATTAAGTCTCAAAAGAGAGTTAGAACAAAAATGGGGAAAGGAAAGAGAAGCTTTGAAATATGAATTGGAAAAGGTAAAAAAAATCTCTGGAAAGTAAGATTTGTGAACAAGAAACTAAGATTTGTGAAGAAGAAAGTAAGATTTGTGGACTAGAAAAGACAAAGAACTTGCAAGAAAGTAGGATCTGTGAACTGGAAAAAGAAAATAATTCACAAAAAAAAAAATTAGTGAAATATAAAAAAATTCCATAGAGAAAAACAATCCATTTAAAAACTCAATTGGACATATGCAGAAAGAAGTAAAAAAAAAAGCTAATGAAGAAAATAATTCATTAAAAATTATAACTGAACAAAGAGAAACTAATAATTCATTGAGACAGCAAGAATCAGTCAAGCAAAACCAAAAAAATGATGAACTGGAAAAAACCATGAAATATCTACTTGGAAAAATGACAGACCTGGAAAATAGATCTAGGAGAGATAATCTGAGGATTATTGGACTTCCCAAAAATTATGATAAAAAAGACTCCAGATACTATTTTACAAGAAATCATCAAAGAGGTCCAGAGGTAATAAAATCAGAAGGTAAAAAGGTATCAAAAGAATTCATGGAACACCTTCTGAAAAGACTCTAAAATAAAAAGGAATATTGTGGCCAAATTTCAGAACTATCAGATTAAGGAAAAAATATTACAAGCAGCCAGAAAAAAAAACAAATTAAATACCAAGGTGCCACAAAAAGGATCACCCACAATCTGGATGACTCCATACTAAAGGATCGAAAGGCCTGGAATCTGATATTCCGAAAGGCAAAAGAATATGGAATGCAGCCAAGTATAAACTACCCATCTAAACTGAGCGTTTTCTTCCAGGGAAGAAGATGGACATTTAATGAAACAGATGAATTCCATTTGTTTCTAAGGAAAAACCAGAACTAAACAAAAAATTTAATCTCCAACCATAGGACTCAAGAGATGCAGAAAAGGTAAAAGGAACTCTTGAGAATTATATTTCTGTTGTGGATATACACAAAGACTACATGTATAATTTGATTTTACTGATATAACATAAAAAAGGGGAAGTCGAAATAGAAAAGGGATAATGTCAGAAAAGGGGAAAAGGAGGAATAAAAAGAGGGAAACTACATCCCAAAAAGAGGCAAAGGAAATATCATATCTGAGGGAACTCAGAGAGGGTGAGGAACATTGTGTGAATCTTACTCTCATCAGAGTTGGCTCAAAGAGAAAATAATTGATATACTTGTTTTAGAGAAAATCCTCTCTCGCCTCATTAAAAAGGGCGAGAGGAAAAGGGAAAAGAAAAAGAGTAATAAGGGAAGGGTACAAGAAAGGGGAAGAGATTCAAAGGGGGGGAGGGAAGGATCCTAAAGAGGATGAGCGTCATGATACAAGTGGGCCACATAAGTTTAAAACTGGGAAAGAGGGTTGGGGGGGCAAGTGAAAGAAAAACATAATCCAGGGATAATAAGATGGCAGGAAATACAGAATTAGTCATTTTAACCATAAATGTGAATGGGAGGAACCCTCCCATAAAGCAGAGGAAGTTAGCAGACTGGATCAAAAGTCAGAACCCCACAATATGTTGTTTACAAAAAACACATTTAAAGCAGAGGGATACATACAGAGTCAAGGTAAAAGGCTGGAGCAGAATCTATTATGCTTCAGGTGAAGTAAAAAAAAGCCATGCTTATCTCAGATCAAGCAAATGCAAAAACTGATCTAATCAAAAGAGATAAGGAAGGAAACTATACCTTACTAAAAGGTAGCATAGACAACAATCAATACCCATACTAAACATATATGCACCAAGTGGTATAGCATCTAACTTCCTAAAGGAGAAGTTAAGAGAGTTGCAAGAAGAAATAGCAAAACTGTCATAGTGGGTGAACTCAACCTTGCACTCTTAGAATTAGAGAAATCAAACCACAAAACAAATAAGAAAGAAATTAAAGAAGTAAATATAATATTAGAAAAATTAGGTATGATAGATCTTTGGAGAAAACTGAATGGAGACAGAAAGGAATGTACTTTCTTCTCAGCAGTCCATGGAATGTATTCAAAAATTGACCATATATTAGGACATAAAGACCTCAAAATTAAATGCAGGAAGGCTGAAATAGTAAATGCTTTCTTTTCAGACTATGATGCAATAAAACTACATTCATCAAAAAGTTAGGGGTAAATAGACCAAAAAGTAATTGGAAACTAAATAACCTCATCTTAAAGAATGATTGGGTTAAACAGTAAATTAGAGACACAATTAAGAATTTCATTCAACATAATGACAACAATGAGACATCATAGCAAAATTTGTGGGACGCAGCCAAAGTGGTAATAAGAGGCAATTTTATACCCATAGAAGCTTACTTGAATAAAACAGAGAAAGAGTAGATCAATGAATTGGGCTTCCAACTAAAAAAGCTAGAAAAAGACCAAATTAAAAACCCCCAATCAAATACTAAATTTGAAATTCTAAAATTAAAAGGAGAAGTTAATAATATTGAAAGTAAAAAAAAAAACTATTGAACTAATAAATAAAACTAAGAGTTGGTTCTATGAAAAAACCAATAAAATAGATAAGCTTTTGGTAAATCTGATTAGAAAAAGGAGGGAGGAAAATCAAATTACTAGTCTTAAAAATGAAAAAGGAGAACTTTCCACCAATGAAGAGGAAATTAAAGAAATAATAAGGGGTTACTTTGCCCAACTTTACGCCAATAAATTTGATAACCTAAGTGAAAAGGATGACTACCTCCAAACATATAGGCTTCCCAGATTATCAGAGGAGGAAGTAAATTGCTTAAATAGTCCCATTTCAGAAAAAGAAATAGAACAAGCTATTAATCAACTCCCTAAAAAAATCCCCAGGATCAGATGGATTTACATGTGAATTCTACCAAACATACAAAGAACAATTAGTCCCAATGCTTTGTAAACTATTTGAAAAAATAGGGAATGAAGGAGTCCTAAGAAATTCCTTTTATGACACAAATATGGTACTGATACCTAAACCAGGTAGGTTGAAAACACAGAAAGAAAATTGTAGACCAATCTCCCTAATGAATATTGATGCTAAAATTGTAAATAAAATATTAGCAAAAAGACTACAGAAAATCATCCCCAGAATAATACACTATGATCAAGTAGGATTCTACCAGGAATGAAGGGCTGGTTCAATATTAGAAAAACTATCAGTAAAATTGGTCATATTAATAATCAAATTATCAAAAACCATATGGTCATCTCAATAGTTGCAGAAAAAGCATTTGATAAAATCCAGCATCCATTCCTATTAAAAAAACACTTGAGAATACAGAAATAAATGGACTTTTCCTTAAAATAATCAGCAGCATCTATTTAAAACCATCAATAAGCATCATATGTAATGGGGACAAACTGCAACCATTCCCTATAACATCAGGAGTGAAACAAGGTTGTCCACCATCACGTTACTATTCAATATTGTATTAGAAATGCTAGCTTTGGCAATAACAGTTGAATCCTAGAAAAGCTAGGGATGATAGACCTTTGAAGAATATTGAAGGGAGGCAGAAAAGAATGTACTATTTTTTCTTGGCAGTAAATGGAAGCTATACCAAAACTGACCATATTTTAGGTCCTATATTATGGCATAAAAGTTCAAAATCAAATGATGAAAGACAGAAATAATAAATGCATTTTTCTCAGATTACAATGCAATAAAAATTACATGCAATAAAAGGCCAGTGGAAAATAGACCAAAAAGTAATTGGAAACTAAACAATCTAATTGCAGGATTAGGTGAAACAACAAATTACAGAAATAATCAGTAATTTCTTCCAAAAGAATGACAATAATGAGACACATAACAACATTTGTGGGATGCAGACAAAGTGGTTTATTAGGGGAAATTTTATTTCCAGTTACTTAAACAAAATAAAAAGAAGATCAATGAACTAGGTTTAAAACTGAAAAAGCTAGAAAAAGAACAAATTAAAAACTCTCGAGTATCAAATTTGAAATTCTGAAAATAAAAGGCAAGATTAATAAAATTGAAAGTAAGAAAACTATTGAATTTTATGAAAAAACCAACATAATAGATAAGCCTTTGGTAAATCTGATTAGAAAAAGGAAAGAGGAAAATCAAATTATTAGTCTCAAAAATGAAAAGAGAGAACTTTCCATGAATGAAGAGGAAATTAGGGAAATATTTAGGAATTATTTTGCCCAACTATGTGTCAATAAATTTGTTAATCTTTGTGGAATGGTGAAATACTACAAAATATAGAATGCCCAGATTAATCGAAGAGAAAATATAGTATTTAAATAATGCTATTTTAGAAAAATAAATAGAACAAGGTGTTAATCTACTCCCTAAGAAAACTCTCAATGGCCAAATGGATTTATATGTGAATTCCATCAAACAGTTTAAGGAACAATGAACTGTAATGGGCTGAGGCTTGAGTTGATGCACTGAGGTCCCAAGTACATGAGGCTAAATAGTAATTGTACTATACTTTATTAATATACATGCTTGGATAAAGAATGGCCCCTCCCACTCTCTGTGCAAATCCTGATGTGTTTGTATAGGAAATGACGATTTTGGTGGGTGGAAGCAGAGAGACAGGAAGAGAGGCTGGGGGAGATTGGCCTGGGTTCTATGCTTGTAGCTGCTGGTCTAGCTAGCTTCTTGACTCAGCTACACACATTACCATTGCCCATTCTCTTCCACCTCTGATCTTTCTTCACTGAGAATAAAGATTGACGATTTTCCCCTAACCTGAATTCCTGACTCCTGCTGATTTTAAAATACATGGTCTTCACAATTAACTCCAATACAATATAAACTATTTGAAAAAATAGGAAAAGGAGTCTTATGAAATTCCTTTTATGACACAGATATCATGCTAATACCTAAACCAGATAGGGTGAAAGCACTGGAGGGTATAGGAATAAATGGAGTTTTCCTTAAAATGATCATAGCATTAATCAGCAAGCATCATATGCAATGGGAACAAATTAGAAGCATTCCCAATAAGATCAGGGATGAAACCAGGTTGCTGATTATCATCATTACTATTTGATACTGTATTAGAAATGTTAGCTTTGGTAATAAGAGATGAAAAGGAGATTAAAGGAATTAGTGTAGGTAGTAATGAAGAAAGCAAATTATCACTCTTTGGAGATTATATGATTGTATGCTTAGAGAACCCTAGAGCATTAACTAAAACACTTTTAGAAGTAATCCACAACTTTAGCAAACTTTCAGGATACAAAATAAATCCACATTAATTATCAACATTTTTATATATTACCAACAATGTCTAATAGCAAGAGTTATAAACAGAAATGCCATTTAAAATACCTGTCAATAGCAAAATATTTGAGAGTCTCCCTGCCAAGATAAAGTCAGGAACTATATGAGCACAATTACAAAACACTTTCCACACAAATAAAGTGAGATCTACTCAATTGGAAAAATATCAAATGTTCATGGGTAGTCCAAGCAAATACAATAAAAATGAAAATACTACCCAAATTAATCTATTTGTTCAATGCCATATGATCAAACTGCCAAAAAATTATTTTCCAGATTTAGAAAAAATAACAAAGTTCATCTGGAAGACAAAAAGGTTCAGAGTTTCAAAAGAATTAATGGAAAAAATGCAAAAGAAGGTACTATAGATAATATAGCTGTGCCAGATCTAAAACTATATTATAAACCAGCAGTCATCAAAATCATTTGGTACTGGCTAAGAAATAGTGATTGGTCAGTGGAATTGGTTAGGTTCAGAGTACAAAATCATCAGTGACTATAGTAATCTAGTGTTGGACAAACCCAAAGACCCCAGATTTTGAGATAAGAACTCATTATTTGACAAAATCTACTGGGAAAATTGTACATTAGTATGGCAGAAACTGGGCATTGACCCATGACTAACATTGTATACTAAGAAAAGGTCAAAATAGGTTCATGATTTAGATATAAAGAGTGATATTATGACCAAATTAGAAGAACAAAAGATGATTTCCCTCTCAGATCTGTGGAGGAGGAAGGACTTTGTAACCAAAGAAGAATTGGAGATCATTATTGATCACAAAATAAATAATTTTGATTATATTGAGATAAAAAGATTTTGAACAAATAAAACTAATGCAGAAAAGATTTAAAGGGAAGCAACAAATTGGAAAACACGTTTACATTCAAAGGTTCTACTAAAGGCCTCATTTCTAAAATATATAGAGAACTGACTCAAATATACATAAGAATTCAAGCCATTCTTCAACTGATCGTAGTCAAAGGATATGAACAGACAATTATCAGATGAAGAAATTAAAACTATTTCTACTCATATGAAAAGGTGCTCTAAATCACTATTGATCAGAGGAAACGCAAATCAAGACAACTCTGAGATACCACTATACACTTCGCTGACTAACTAAGGTGACCGAAAAAGATAATAATAAATGTTGGAAGGAATATGGAAAAACAGGGTCACTAATACATTGTTGGTGGAGTTGTGAAGTGATCCAACCATTCTGGAGAGCAATTTGGAACTATGCCCCAAGGGCTAGCAAATTTTGCATATCCTTTGAGCCCTGTGTTTCTATTGTGTTTCTACTGGGCTTATCTAAAAGAGGGAAAGGGACCCCAAAGTGCAAAAATATTTGTGGCAACACTTTTTGTAGTGGCAACAAACTGGAAACTGAGTGAATGGCCATCAGTTGGAGAATGGCTGATTAAGTTGTGGTATATGAATGTTATGGAATGTTATGGTTGTGTAAGAAATGCTCAGCAGGATGATTTCAGAGAAATATGTAGAAACTTATATTGACTGTTGCTAAGTGAAACGACCAGAAGCAGGGGATCATTTCACAGCAACAGGAAGATTATATGATGATCAATTCTGATAGATGGCTCTTTTTTTAGCAAGGAAATGATTCTGGCCAGGTCCAATAATCTTGTGATGATGAAAGTCATCTATACCCAGAGAGAGGACTGTGGGAACTGTGTGTGGATCATAACATAGCATTTTCATTTCTTTTGTTGTTCTTTGCTTGAATTTTATTTTCTTTCTCATTTTCTTTCTTTTTGATTTGATTTTTCTTGTGCAGAGAGATAATTGTATAAATATATATGCCCATATTGGATTTAAATATATTTTTACCATGTTAAACTTATTTTGGATTACTTGCCATTTAGGGGAGAGAATGGGAGAAGGGGAAATGATTGGAACACAAGGTTTTACAAGTTCCATGTTGAAAAATTGTCCACGCATATGTTTTGAAAATAAAATTATTTTATTTTATTTTTATTCAATAGCCTTTTATTTACAGGCTACATGCATGGGTAACTTTACAGCACCAACAATTGCCAAACCTCTTGTTCCAATTCTTCACCTCTTACCGCCCACCCACTCCCCCAGATGGCTGGATAACCAGTAGATGTTAAATGTATTAAAATATAAATTAGATACAAAATAAGTATACATGACCAAACCGTTATTTTGCTGGACAAAAAGAATCAGACTCTGAAATATGGTACAATTAGCTTGTGAAGGAAATCAAAAATGCAGGTGGGCATAAATATAGGGATTGGGAATTCAATGTAATGGTTTTTAGTCATCTCCCAGAGTTCTTTCTTTGAGCCTAGCTGGTTCAGTTCATTACTGCTCCATTGGAAATGATTTGGTTGATCTCCTTGCTGAGGATGGCCAGGTCCATCAGAACTGGTCATCATATAGTATTGTTGTTGAAGTATATAATGATCTCCTGGTCCTGCTCATTTCACTCAGCATCAGTTCATGTAAGTCTCTCCAGGCCTTTCTGAAATCATCCTGTTGGTCATTTCTTACAGAACAATAATATTCCATAATATTCATATACCATAATTTATTCAGCCATTCTCCAACTGATGGGCATCCATTCAGTTTCCAGCTTCTAGCCACTACAAAAAGGGCTGCCACAAACATCCTTGCACATACAGGTCCCTTTCCTTTCCCTATAATCTCTTTGGGATATAAGCCCAGTCGTAACACTGCTGGATCAAAGGGTATGCACAGTTTGATAACATTTTGAACATAGTTCCAAAACTACTCTCCAGAATGGTTGGATTCGTTCACAACTCCACCAACAATGCATCATCGATGTCCCAGTTTTCCCGCATCCCCTCCAACAATCATCATTATTTTTTTCCTGTCATCTTAGCCAATCTAACAGGTGTGTAGTGGGATCTTAGAGTTGTCTTAATTTGCATTTCTCTGATTAATAATGACTTGGAGCATCTTTTCATATGAGAATTATCTGTTCATATCCTTTGACCATTTTTCAATTGGAGAATGGCTTGATTTTTTATAAATTAGAGTTAATTCTCTATATATTTTGGAAATGAGGCCTTTATCAGAACCTTTGACTGTAAAAATATTTTCCCAGTTTATTGCTTCCCTTCTAATCTTGTCTGCATTAGTTTTGTTTGTACAAAAACTTTTCAGTTTGGTATAATCGAAATTTTCTATTTTGTGATCAGTAATGATCTCTAGTTCTGCTTTGGTCATAAAGACCTTCCCCTTCCACAGGTCTGAGAGGTAAACTATCCTGTCTTCCTCTAATTTATTAATAATTTCATTCTTTATGCCTAGGTCATGAACCCATTTTGACCTTATCTTGGTATATGGTGTTAAGTGTGGATTAATGCCTAGTTTCTGCCATATTAGTTTCCAATTTTCCCAGCAATTTTTATCAAAAAGTAAGTTCTTATCCCAAAAGCTGGGGTCTTTGGGTTTGTCAAAGACTAGGTTGCTATATTTGTTGACTGTTTTATCCCTTGAACCTAACCTATTCCACTGATCAACTAATCTATTCCTTAGCCAATAACAAATGGTTTTGGTAACTGCTGCTTTATAATATATATTAGATCTGGTACAGCTAAGCCACCTTCATTTGATTTTTTTTTTCATTAATTCCCTTGAAATTCTTGACCTTTTGTTTTTCCATATGAATTTTGTTGTTATTTTTTCTAGGTCATTAAAATAGTTTTTTGGGAGTCTGATTGGTATAGCGCTTAATAAATAGATTAGTTTAGGTAATATTGTCATCTTTTATTATATTTGCTCGTCCTATCCATGAGCATTTAATATTTTCCCAATTGGTTAAATCAGACTTAATTTGTGTGAAAAGTGGTCTGTAATTTTGCTCATAAAGTTTCTGATTTTCCCTTGGCAGATAGATTCCTGAATATTTTGTATTATCAGTAGTTACTTTAAATGGAATTTCTCTTTGTAACTCTGACTGTTGGATTTTGTTAGTGATATATAAGAATGCTGATGACTTACGTGGGTTTATCTTATAACCAGCAAATTTGCTAAAGTTATGGATTATTTCTAATAACTTTTTAGTAGAATCTCTAGGGTTCTCTAAGTATACCATCATGTCGTCGGCAAAGAGTGATAATTTGGTTTCCTCATTGCCTATTCTTATTCATTTAATCTCTTTCTCAGCTCTTATTGCCAAAGCTAGCATTTCTAATACAATATTAAATAGTAACGGTGATAGTGGGCAACCTTGTTTCACTCCAGATCTTATTGGGAATGGTTGCAGTTTGTCTCCATTACATATGGTGCTTACTGATGGTTTTAAATAGATGCTGCTGATTATTTTAAGGAAAAGTCCATTTATTCCTGTAGTCTCAAGTGTTTTTGATAGGAATGGATGTTGGATTTTGTCAAATGCTTTTTCTGCATCTATTGAGATGATCATATGGTTTTTGTTAGTTTGGTTATCGATATGGCCAATTATATTGATAGTTTTCCTAATATTGAACCAGCCCTGCATTCCTTGTATAAATCCTACTTGATCATAGTGTATTATCCTGGAGATGATTTTCTGTAGTCTTTTTGCTAATATCTTATTTAAGATTTTAACATCAATATTTATTAGGGAGATATGTCTATAATTTTCTTTCTGTTTTCTACCTATCTGGTTTAGGTATCAGTACCATGTCTGTGTCATAGAAGGAATTTGGTAGGACTCCTTCACTCCCTATTTTATGAAATAATTTATATAGCATTGGGGCTAATTGTTCTTTAAATGTTTGGTAAAATTCACATGTAAATCCATCTGGTCCTGCGCATTTTTTCTTAGGGAGTTGTTTAATTGCCTGTTCTATTTCTTTTTCTGAAATGGGACTATTCAAGCAATTTACTTCCTCCTTTAAGGATTGTGTGAAGATATATTCAAAAGATTTTCTTGACTTTATCCTAGAAGAATCTTTAGAATTTTTTAAATGTAGAACATTTCTATTATTATGCCTGCTTATTTATTTTTTAATTCTCCTAAATAAATTTGATGATGAAAATGGAACAGCATTATTAAAAATCTCCTTGACATCTAATATTGCTTTATTTAAGATCCTTCCTTAATTATAGAATTGTCTGATTGTCTCTTCTCAGTCCTTAATTTTTTCAAAACCTTTTTTCATATCATTTTACATTCTATCTTACCCCCTTTACTTAGGTATTTTCTCTTCTGTCTTGGCTTCCATTATTCTAGTTTTACTTGTTTTTTTTTTAATTTTGTTTTTTTCAGTTGTCTGACTTCTCCTTCTCAATCTTCTGCATTGATTAATTGTCTCCCAATGCCCTAAGTATGAAGTTCTTCAAAGGCTCTGTTAAATGTCAAGACAATCTTTATGATTTCATGGGCCATATATATAATCTTTCTTCTCAGCTTAGTTACTAAATTTCTCAAAGTGTAGTCCAAAGAATTGTTGGGGTCTCTGAAACTTTTTTAGAGGGTCTACCAATTCAAAATGATTTTTAATTGCTAATATATTAAATAGCTATAAATATAACCCATGTGGACAAAAACTCTTTGAACAGATCCTCAATAGTTTTTTTAACAACATAAAGATACTAAGAACAAAAGTTTGAGAACCATTGGCTTAGTAATTAATGCCAGAGATTGAGCTCTGTTAAGCTTGAGTTTGAGATGCCACTATCAAGGTCAAACTATGATGATGAACAGGAAAATACACTAGTGGCAGTATGCTTAATAACAACAACAAAAAGGATCTCTGTTTTATCAAGTATCTCATTTTTGTTCTTGTAATGAATGGAATAAAATTCATGCTATATGAAGGCAAGATATCTGAGTTGCTCACAAGTATAGGTACAGAATTAAACTAGAAGGATTTTATGTTTATTCCTCGTTTGAGTCTCCCTAAATAGATCTAAGCATGAGGTTAATTTGTGCTTTTGCAAAAGCAAATAAATATTGAAATTAAAATGTACCTTACAATCTATTCATTTTGTTTCCTAGACCCTAATCATTTTGTTAGAATTGGATAATCACCCTATATTTTAAGTCTATTTTTGTTTTCCTTCTAGTTTACTTTGCATTCTTCTGTTGTTAATAGTTTTTCCCCTTGTTCTGATGATACAAGCAAAATATACATAATTAAAGTAGTACTTTCTATATTCAGATAATCAAAACTGCCAGGACCTGAAGACATTTATGCTGAATTGAAGCTAGAGAGTGAATTTAAAAGGAATTTCTTAATATATATCTTAGAACCAAAAGGAGTTTTTAGATAACATCTCCCAGCCACCTAGAAAATGCAAAATAAAGCTATCATATTTTCAGCTGGGGTATGAATTACCACTTGAAACTTGAAATTGAGAAGATTGTTGTTGGGATAAGAATTTGAAATGAACCATTCACCTTTCAGAGACCTGTATATAATAAAGCTGAATATTGCCTAATAGAGAGTATAAGAGTCTCAGTAGACACATTACTGGAGCTGGAGCACATTGGCTGCTTGTGAACAATTTCTATGGCAGCCAGATTGTCAGATTTGAATGAAAACCTGTTGTTTGCCAACTGTGGACCCCATCACCATTAGATGAGGGATTAGATCCAAGAATGTTATGCTTCTGAATGCTTCTGCCAGGGACCACTTCTGTGACCACTGAGCTGCATAGTACTAGATTTTCATTTAAAAAAAAAAACCAAACTGAAACAAAACAAAAATTTGCAGGAAGAGAAGGAAAATGTAGAGAACAGATATTAGGGAAAAAATCCAAAACAAAACAAAAGAAGCATCATCAACTAGAAGTCATAGATTAATATATTTCCCAAAATCATAATGAACTTATTAAAGCCAATCTTGCTAATCAAGAATAAAATTTAGCAAAATTGTGTGTATGTGTTTCTGTCAGGTTGTGGTTTAGTTTGCATGTGGCCCCTGTTCAACTCTTACATACTGACCAGCTTGGAATTATGATCTTGTGGGGAAAACCCAAATAGCCCATCAACTTGTGCAGCTGTGGAAAAGTCAACTTTCCTTGCCCTTGATGAGGGATGAGGGTACAGATGAAGAGTTTAGGCAGGAATGGGTGGGGTTCCATTCTCCAAGGTGTGGGTTGGGGCAAAGGAATTTGCTAAACCCAAAGACTATGGTAAAAAAGCTTTATTGTGAGCAGGACAAGGAGATCATTATATATTTCAACAACAATACTATATGATGATCAATTCTGATGGACATGGCCATCTCCAGCAATGAGATGAACCAAATCAGTTCCAATAGAGCAGTAATGAACTGAACCAGCTATACCTAGCGAAAGAACTCTGGGAAATGACTATGAACCATTACATAGAATTCCCAATCCCTATATTTTTGTCCACCTGCATTTTTGATTTCTTTCATAGGGTAATAGTACACTATTTCAAAGTCCGATTCTTTTTGTACAGCAAAATAACTGTTAGGACATGTATACTTATATTATATTTAATTTATACTTTAACATATTTAACATGTATTGGTCAACAATTGGTTTGCATATAACTTGTAAATAAAAAGCTAAAAAAAAAGCTATTGTTAAAGAAACACCAAGAAGAATTCTCTTGGCGGGCATATCATTCTCAAGACAGAAGTGATCTGCAAAGAGTCATTTTCTGAAGACCCATTTTATGCATGAGTCTAAGGGAAATCTCAGGTGAATGTGAAATCTTGCCTGGACTTGTGACTTCCCCAAGAAAGCATCCAAGAGGATGCAAGAATATTTGGGTTTGTAAATCAAAGGAGACATTTTCTGGTGATTTTACATAATTTTACAGGGCTCGCTCAGGTCATACAGAGTTTTACTCTCATCACCCTGATGCCTCTACTATATTACTAATCCATTCTAGTGCATCAAAAAGCAATTAGAATTCTGGATCCAAGAAATTCCAATTTTTGGAATTCATGAGCTTCTGTATTCTATTAGTTACATAGGAACTTCATTAGCCTGCTGTTAAAAAAAAAGTGATTGTCTCATTTACAATTCTGTAAATATAGGAGCTGGGTAAACACTTTCAGTGAGATATAAGTTGCATTTTTCTTTTTAAATGGCAAAATGTAGATTGTGATGTTTACTAGGCTTAAAAACTATTTAGACTCTGGGAAAAACAGAAAAATAATATCGAAACAACATGACCTTATAAGGATCTGGGATTATTGTTCTAAATAGAACATTGCATTGTAAGAAATGAAGTTATTGTTTTTTAGTAGACAATTTAAGCCAATTAAGGAATTGGAAAGAGATATTTGAATCACTGAACCATTTTGTAAAGAAGTAAATAAAGTTCTCAAGTCTTAATCTTGGGGTAATACAAAACAAAAAAACTTGTAGCCAGAAGACCAGAAATAAAGCTCTGGCTTAGTCATCGGACCTATTTCTAGTAACATTTCTCCTGAGGCAAATTCATTGATGGGGTACAGAGAATAGCTGACACCTACATAGGATAAAGAGGGAAAGGAGACCATAGAGGTGCTCCATGTTAATGTGACTCTAAAGGGTTGTAGAGAATAATAGAAAATAAAGAGAGGCAGTACTGAGGTGATAGTAACAATGAAGAGGAAGTGGATCAATGCAGTTTGTCCTATGTTAATTACAGTTCCATCTGCCAGGTAGCAACTATATAACAATACATTCTCTGAACTTTATTGCCTTTATTTGTAAAGAGGGCAAAAACTAGCTATACTACTAATTCAGGGATTTATTCTTTTCTTTTTTGGAGAATGAATTAAAATAATAGTTTCACAGAATTGGAAATTTAGAATTGCTATTGATTATAATGATCATTTAGTCCAATTTCCCATTTCACAGTGAAGATTCAAGAGGTGGAAGAATAATAAATGTGGAAATGCTTTATAAAATATTAAAGTTTATATCAATAGCAGCTAATCTGTTAACATTATACTTCTTTCTTATTACTATTCCTCTTTGTAAACTCTTTTTCAGCTAAACTATTTTTTCTTATTATTAGATCCTCCCCTTTTCAAATGCCCTTGGATATTATCAACACTAATTCTTCCAGCCATATGGCATGTGATAGCATATCCTCTAATACTGTGTAGGAAAGAAACTTGCTCCTATTCTGAGTGGTGGAAAGAGACACAAATTCTTCCACACCCTTATCATCTTGCCTCATAAGCATAAGCATTTTTAATTCCTCAGAGGGCTCCTCTTTCTTAATTGTACTTGCTCTCTTTTAAGAGAATGGGCTATATTGTTAAATCATACTTCTTTCTGAATTTCTTCAATGTCTTTATTTTATCAGCATCATTACTATATCACAGGGGCAGTGGGGATGTTTGAGATGGAAAGGCACTAAATAAACCAAATGCTATACATATTAACCATTTTGCATCTTTCAGCTAGATTGTCTGCATTTCTCTATGTCAGTTTTTTTCTAATGCTGCAGGCAACAATGAAAACAGGTTCAATAATAGCTAAGTAAGTGATTTTTTTTTCAACAAACATGGCCTTGTTCTGTATATTCATTTGTATATTTACTGGGCATGGCTAGAAACACTAAATACAGACCATAAAATTGGTCATGAAATGAAACATACTTTCCCTTCAAAAACAGGCAACAGAGTCAAGTTTAAAGTGACTGGCATATCAAGGCACAATTTTATAATTGTGCTTGGAGAAGCACAATTTTTACTGATTTGCATACAGGAAAAAAAATTCCAATGGTTCTTGGGGTGAAGAGTCTCTTTTTAAATTTATAATAATGGAAAGAGTAAGATAGGAAACAAAACAAAGGAATGGAAATTGAGTGAAAATAAAGGTTTATTCTTATTTCACTTTCCTTTTATGAAAAATCATCTACTGATACTTTAGAATCTAAGGGAAAATACTTCAGGTACAATAATATGTATTTTGTTGAATTTGCAAATGCTTAGGATTCATATCTTCAGAATTTTGAAATAAATCTCAAAATATATTGGCTTATGTTGAAAACAATTTTCTAGTTTTTAAGAAGAAATAAGTGTAATGTTTGGGCTAGAAGGTTCTCTGAAAGGGGATTGGTCTCAGCAGGATAAACACCATGAAAATGGACAAGAATAGAGTCCAAAGTCTTTATTGTCTTTTACACAGTCATTGTCATAGTCTGAGCCAGTCTCAGTCTGAGCCAGTCTCTTTTAGCATTCTGCCATTCTGCCAGTCTCAACCAGTCTTTCCCCCACCCCCTCAGTCTGATTTTGTCCCCAGTTTAAATACCCTATTACAATTACATCATTACAGTATACTGAGTATGTATGAACTAGAGAACCATTACTTCACCATGCTAAGTACTAATTATATGTATACTAGAGAACCATTATCTCATCAATTCCACTGAGTTAACACCTTGATTCACGTATACTTCTCCAAAGTTCCATCTCTCTACAAATAAAGAAGATTGGGAAGATATGAGGCCTAAGTAAAGAGACTTAGAATTCTAGTAATTTAAAAATGCTAACATTATAATTAATGATATTAGTCCCCCAATCCCATGTCTTTGCTTTTGTAGAAACTTTGAATTGTTCTTTGAAGAAAATCATGAGGTAGGTGAATGTACATGAGAATTTTAAGCTGTGATATAATAAATGTCTGTTTATTGACTTTGCATTGTCTACTAAAAATGGGGAAAGGACTTTAATTTAAATTATAGATATTTTTGTTTGAACCTAAGGAAGAACTTGAGAAATAATGAGGGAAAATTTAGACTCAAAGTTGGAAAAATGAAGGTTGAAGGCTTGTTTGTGACAAATTCTAAATATGTAGTTATGGGCAAGTTATTTAACCTATTAGTACCCCCTGGCTACTATCTAAAGCTATGGATGAGTTGCAGATCATACTGGCATTCATATTATAATATTAATATTATTTAAATTCATGATTTTGAGAACTTTCTTAAAGGGATGAAGAATGGAATATGTGTTGCATTGAATTTAAAGGTTGTTTTAACTATTTATTTTTCTAGGTACCAGATTCTGGATTTATTTTTTCCTTCTTCTCTCCCCCTTTTTGGTACCATTTCAATTTTGAATATCTCTAATTAGGAAGTTTAGTCTAGGCTTAACTATCTGATACCTCTACCTATTTATGCAAGTTCCTTTTGAGAGCTAATCTAATCTTTTTTTATATGTTAACTTTTCAGAAACTTAATGATAACTATTATTTTTACCTCATATCTTTGCTCCTTCATGCCATACATTTTATGCTAAACATTGTCAACTAATCCTCATGCTTCCTGCCCTCTAAACTTCCCACATTTTCTTCTAAACATGTCCAATCAATCAATATCCTTTCTACAATGTGCCACCAAGAAACTAAAACAGTAACCCAGATGTGTTCAAACTAAGGAAGAGTATGTGAGAATTGCAATGATTTTTGTATTATTCTATTCTAACAAGACTGCTACTTTTTCATATTCATCCTCAGTTATCCACTCTTGCTTCTCTCATCTATGTATGTCTTTAAAAAAATCCAAAATCATTGACTCTTTAAATGATCAAACTAGAAACACTTAAAAATGTTTTCAACCAAGCTCCTGAATGTTTAGTTGAATCTCTGCCCATATTTTGAAAGCCCTGAAACTTTCCACTGAAAATTCCTACAATGATCAATTTTCACGGATGTGGCTCTTTTCAACAGTGAGATGATGCAGGCCAGTTCCAAAAGACTTATGATGGAGAGAGCCATCTGCACCCAGAGAGAGGGTTGTGGGGACTGAGTGTGGATCATCACTTAGAGTTCCTTTGGCACAGTTCTGCTACTATCACAAAGAGATAGTTCTTTGAATTACAGAAAGCACTGTCACAATATGTACTTGTTTGTTTGTTTTAATAGATAATAGATAATAGAAGCATCTCTCAAAATAATGATACTTACCCTAACGTCCCAGGAAGTATTTTTAAATACATATAATATAGCTTTCTAAGTTGATTTTTTTGTTGTCCTTATTTTCTTTATCATTGCAATAAGAGGCTTGGATTACACAATTCTAAGGGATCAACAAGGCTCCTTCCATTTTACAAAAACTTTGGATTTGGATTTGCTCAGCTACCTGATCATGGATTCATACACAGTGTAAGTAAAAGCAGTTTAAAAATGAATGTGCATATTTAACATGTATTGGTCAACCTCCCATCTGGGGGAGGAGATGGAGGGAAGGAGGGAAAAAATTGGAACAAAAGGTTTGGCAATTGTCAGTGCTGTAAAATTACCCATGCATATAACTTGTAAATAAAAAGTATAATTAAAAAAAAGAAAAAAAATGAATGTGCATTCTAGGTATTACTTTATCCCACAAATGCATGAATGTTGAAAATAACTTTCATTATTTATAGCAAAGTCACCTATGAACTTGAAAAACTGATAAAATGATTAAAGAAGCAAAATGTTTTACCTTTGCACATTTTGTAATTGCTTTTTGCCAAGATCAATTAATTCAAATTCATTGTACATCAGATTGAAGGAAACAGGCTTTAATGTTCTGAAGTTTTATCAGCTTCATTCCTCTGGCAAAAAGAAATTGGGGAAATGAGTGTTCCATAGATCAGCATTCTTAATGCAGAATATCACCTCCACAATCTGGGATCTAAATATAATCATCCTATTGCTGCATATTTACAAAGACCTAAGATTGATATTGGAGGTGCTAATAAGTTGGCTTTAAGTTTCTCCAAATGAAGCTCATTGTTGTCACTGAGTGCATCACTGTGGAGTGACTGCAGTGCAATGAAGCACTGTAACTTTTAGCCATGGTATAACTAGAGCAGCATTTTTTCCTGCTGCTTTAGAGTATGTACTTTCTTGCTCAAATAATTTATCAAATGCTCGCCTCCCACACATCAACCTTAATAGATCTAGCACTCTCTGGAGACTCCTTTTTTTCTAAAGGAGGAAAAAATTTAAAAATAAACAACTTTTCTCAAGCATGTTAAATATAGCTTTTTCCCTAGGAATTACTTTGTTTTCATATTTTCTGCCTCTCTGTTAAAATTGAAAACATTAATCCTTCATTGCCTAAGAAACTTTGTAAACTTGTTTTCTGAAATGTACCTTTTAATGTCTTTTATGATTTTGTTTTTCTTCTCTTATTTGCACTCTCAGTTGTGGATGAATTCCTATGCAATGCATCATTTCTTTAAGAGTTTACATACTAGAAGAAATAAAAATGTAAAATGGTGTCTATTAAGAGAAAATAGCTTTCCTAAGTCCCTAGCAGATGCTCCTGATGAAACAGTTCTCTGTTTGCTCAGCACTGCAGACCCATTTTAACTCTCAATAGGGGTTTCCCTGAAGAATGAAAAACATATTTCTGGGTATTAAAAAAATAAAAATATTCTTAACATGTCTCCCCCTCAATTATTGTTTTAGAATAGATTGTGTACCAGCCTGGGGTTTGTAAATTTAAGTCACACATCATTCCACATTGAAAATGAACAGTCTATTAATACAATTCACAAATTATACTATAATGACTAAATGCTTGATCAACTTTTGGATTGATTCACACTTAAATTTTTTAAAATACTTTTTCTCCTTTTTGTTTTTCATTATCTTGTTTGTTATTAAATGATATTGTTTCTTCTTGATATCTCACTTCTTCCATATCTAGGACAGAAGCAACAATGATGAATGATGACAGGGGATTTACTGTTTAACTTTATTTTTTAAATCTATAGATTGTTCCACTTTGGAAGACTGAGAGTCAAGCTTTGGTTTCCTGACTTACCTCAATTGTTGCATTAAAGACCAATATACTAAATATGAGAAAGGGTTTAGTCACCAATGTTTACAAATAGATAATTAAAGAGCTTATGAAACAAAAAAAGCTGGAAAATTGGTAGTGGGGGGATGATATATGATGTATAATTTGTTTTCAACTTATTGATAAAGAAGAAATGTGGGGCAAAGTTGACTTTGGCAAGGGCAAAGCATTTATGAAGAAAAATCTCATACCAATTAGCTATACAAAAGAGGAAACACAGAGTAACTTTATGAATGGAAAATGTAATTATAAAATATTGAATCTATCTTGTGAAATGAACTCCAATATTTTTAAATTTATTTTTAACACATTGCTTTATGAATCATGTTGCGAAAGCAAAAACAGAGCAGAAAAAACCATGAGAGATTAAAAAACAACAGAAAAAAAAGTGAATATAGGATGTGTTAATTTACATTCAGTCTCTTAGATCTTTTTCTGGATGTAGATGGTATTTTCTATCCAAATCGATTGGGATTGCTTTGAATCATTAAACCACTGAGAAGAACCAAGTCTTTCAAAGTTAATCATTGCACATTCTTGCTACTATTGTGTACAGTATATTCCTGATTCTGCTTGTTTTGACCATCATCATTCATTTAAATCTTTCCAGGCCTTTCTTAAATCACCTTGTATAACATTTTTATAGAACAATCATATCACATTATTTATATACCACAACCTGTTCAGCCATTCCCCAATTGATGGACATTTACTAATTTTGCAATTCTTTGCTATCACAAAAAGAGTTGTTACAAACATTTTTGCACATGTAGATCCTTTGCCCTCCTTTATGACTTCCTTGGATTACAGACCCAACAATGGCACTGCTGGCTCAAAGGGTGCACTCAGTTTAACCCTTTCGACATAGCTTCAGATTGCTCTCCAGAATGGGTGGATCATTTCACAACTCCACCAACTTAGTGTCCCAGTTTTCCAACATCCCTTCCAACATTTTTTCATGATCTTTTCCTGTCATCTTGCCAATCTGAGAGAAATGAGGTGGTATATCAGAGTTGTTTTAATTTGCATTTCTCTAATCAATAGTGATTTAGAGTTTTTTCCATATAACTATAGATAACTTTAATTTCATCATCATAATTGTCTGTTCGTAAAGGGTCAAACATTTGTCAGTTGGGGAATTTTTATTTTATGTTATATACATATACATACACATACACACATATGTATACATTTAACATTAATTTATATATGTATATACATATACATTATAATAGTTATATAGTGCTTACTACATACCAGGCACTGTGCTAAGTACTTTATAATTATTATCTCATTGGATCCCCACAACATGCATGTATATATTATATACATTTTTATATGTGTGCATATGCTATATATGTTTATTTTAAAATATTTATTGAATGGTTCTGTTCCAAACAGTTATATTGACTCTTGATTTGATCCTTTGTTTTATCAGCTTCCTAGAAAGAAAGTAATCTTTAAGAATTTCCATTTCTTGTGAATCCTTGTGAATTATTTCTTTGAGTTTATTATTTATTTCTTCAGATTTCAGGTCATCATATGACTTAGGGATGAAAATGAGATTTGTTTTGCAGTTTCTCTTCTCTCACTTTTCTGGCTTGATGGCTTTGGCTGAGCACAGCTGTTCTTTTTTATTTTATTTTATTTTTTATTTTTTTTAAGACAAACTGCAACCATTCCCAATAAGATGGGCACAGCTGTTCTGTTTTGCTGCTGTAGTGATAGTTAACTTGAAGGCAAACATCTGCTGAATCCCTTTTAATATTTCAATCTTCCCTTCCCTTTTTCGGCTTCCCCCCTTTTTTATCCTTTTTCCTTTCTACTTCTGTTCTCCCTTCTATTACTTCCCCCCCCCTTTCCTTTGCCTTTTAACCTCCTATTGCAGTATAGAAAGAAATTTCTCTCTGAAACTAAAAATGTCTGATATTCTCTGTTTGACCCAAATCTCATGGAATTAAGATTCATACAGTTCCTGAAATTTGCCTTGGTACATAAATTCCAAAATATTTTATACCATCAACAGTTATTTTAAATGGAATTTCTCTTTATATATCTTGCTGTTGGACTGTGTTGGAGATGTATAAAAATGCTGATAATTTATGTGGAATTATTTTGTATCCTGCAACTTGCTAAAGTTGTGGATTGTTTCTTTTTTATTTATTTATTTATTTATTTATTTATTTATTTTTATTTTTATTTTTTTTATTTAATAGCCTTTTATTTACAGGATATATACATGGGTAACTTTACAGCATTAACAATTGCCAAACCTCTTGTTCCAATTTTTCACCTCTTACCCCCCCACCCCCTCCCCTAAATGGCAGGATGGCCAGTAGATGTTAAATATATTAAAATATAACTTAGATACACAATAAGTATACATGACCAAAACGTTATTTTGCTGTACAAAAAGAATCAGACTCTGAAATATTGTACAATTAGCTTGTGAAGGAAATCAAAAATGCAGGTGTGCATAAATATAGGGATTGGGAATTCAATGTAATGGTTTTTAGTCATCTCCCAGAGTTCTTTTTCTGGGTATAGCTAGTTCAGTTCATTACTGCTCCATTAGAAATGATTTGGTTGATCTCGTTGCTGAGGATGGCCTGATCCATCAGAACTGGTCATCATCTAGTATTGTTGTTGAAGTATATAATGATCTCCTGGTCCTGCTCATTTCACTCAGCATCAGTTCGTGTAAGTCTCTCCAGGCCTTTCTGAAATCATCCTGTTGGTCATTTCTTACAGAACAGTAATATTCCATAATTTTCATATAGTTGTGGATTGTTTCTAATAGGTTTTTAATTTGTTCTCTGTGGTTCTCTAAGTATACCATCATATATCATCTGCAGAGAGATAATTTAGTGTCCTCATTACATACCCTAATTCCTTTAATCTCTTTTTCTTCTCTTACTACCAAAGTCACATTTCTAATACAATATTGATTAGGAATTGTGAGAGTGGGTAACCTTGTTTCACTCCAATCTTATTTGGAATGTTTCTAGTTTATCCCCATTACAGATGATGCTTGCTGATGGTTTTAAATAACTGCTATTGATTATTTTTAGGGAAAGTCCATTTATTCCTATTCTCTCTACTTTTTTTTAATAGGAATGGATGTTGGATTTTATCACATATTTTTTTCTGTATCTATTGAGATAATAATATGGTTGTGGTTAGTTTGGTTATTGATATAGTCAATTATGCTAATAGTTTTCCTAATATTGATACAGCCCTACATTCTTGGTATAAATTCTACTTGGTCATGGTGTATTATTCTAGAGATTAATTTCTATACTCTCATTCCAAATACTTTATTTAAGATTTTTGCTTCTATATTTTACCTAATGAATATTAGGCAAAATTTTCTATAATTTTCTTTCTCTGTTTCCAATCTTCCTTATTTAGGTATCAGTACCATGTCTGTGTCATAAAAGGAATTTGGTAAGACTCCTTATTTCCCCATTTTTTCAAATAGTTTATATAGTATTAGAGTTAATTGTTCTTCAAATGTTTGTAAATCCATCTGGCCCTAAAGAATTTTTCTTAGAGAAGTTGATTAATAGCTTGTTCTATGTTCTGTTTCTTTTTTTCTAAAATGAGACTATTTAAGTACATTATTTCCTTTCTGTTAATCTGAGTGATCTGTATTTTAGCAGGTATTTGTCCATTTCAATTAGGTTATCAAATTGAACGGCATAAAGTTGGGCAGAATAACTGCTAATTTTTGTACTAATTTCCTCTTCATTGGTGGAAAGTTCTCCCTTTTCATTTTTAAGACTAACAATTTGATTTTCCTCTTTTCTTTATGAGATCAACTAAAGATTTATCAATTTTGTTTTTTTTCATAAAACCAACTTTTAATTTTATGTATTAATTCATTAATTTTTTTTTACTTTCAATTTTATTAATCTCCCCTTTTATTTTTAGAATTTCAAGTTTTATAGCTTTTTTTAGTTTCAAACCCAATTCATTGATTTACTCTTCCTCTATTTTATGCAAGTAAGCAATCTAGAGATAAAAAATTCTCCCTTATTACCACCTTGACTGCATCCCACAAATTTTGGTATGTTGCCTCATTACCAGAATTCTCTTGGATTAAATTATTGATTGTGTCTGTGATTTGCTGTTTCACACATTCATTCTTTAGGATTGGGTTATTTAATTTCCTATTGATTTTTGATCTATTGCCCCTGGCCTTTTATTGAATGTAATTTTTATTGCATTGTGTTCTGAAAAAAAATGCATCTAATATTTGTGCCTTTCTGCATTTGATTTTGAGATCTTTATGCTTTAATATATGGTGAATTTTTGTATAGGTTCCAAGAATTGCTCAAGAAAAACAGTGTATTCCTTTCTGTCTCCATTCAATTTTCTCCAAAGATCTATCATACCTAACTTTTTTAGTATTCTATTTATTTCCTTACTTCTTATTTATTTTGGGGTTTGATTAATTTAGTTCTGGGAGAGCAAGTTTGAGATCACCCACTATTATAGTTTTGCTGTCTATTTCTTTTTGCTCTCTTAACTTCTCCTTTATGAATTTACATGCTGTACCATTTGGTGCATATATGTTTAGTATTGATATTGCTTCATTATCTATGGTACCCTTTAGCAAGATATAGTTTCTTTCTTTATCTCTTTTAATTAGATCTGTTTTTGGTTTTACTTGATCTGAGATCAGGATAGCTACCCCTGTTTTTTTACTTCACTTGAAGCATAATAGATTCTGCTCCAGTCTTTTGCCTTTACTTTGTGTGTGTCACTCTGCTTTAAATGTGTGTTCTTGTAGACAACATATTGCAGGGCTCTGGCTTTAAATTCAGTCTGCAATCTGCTTTCATTTTATGGGAGAGTTCACTCAATTCATATTTATAGTTGCAACTACTAATTTTGTATTTCCCACCATCTTATTTACCCTAAATTATGCTTTTCTCTTTCTTTGCCTCCCTTCTCTTCCTCTCCAGTATTTATTTATGGATACAACTTGCCTCAAGAAGCCCCCCTTACATTTCCCCTACTATTTCTCTTTTTTCTTCTACCAGTCTCTCCCTTTCCTTTTTCTTTTCCATTCCAACTTCCCCATAAAGTGAGAGAAATTTTTCTTTGAAACCAAATATGTTTTATATTCTATCTTTGCGCCAAATCTGATGAGAGTCAGATTCACACAGTGTTCATCCCCCTCCATTTTTTTTCACCTTGGCCTCTTCATGAGATGTAATTTCCCTCATTTTACCTCTGCTTTCCCCCTTTTTCACTACAATCCTTTTTGCCACCTCTAGTTTTTATTTTATTATAAATAACAGTAAAATCAAATTATACATGCACTCTCTATGTATACCCATAACAGAGATATAGTTCTCAAGAGTCCTTTTAATTTTACCTTTTTAGCTTCTCTTTAGTTCTATATTTGGAGCTCAAATTTTTTATTCAGTTGTAGTTTTTTCAAAAGAAATAAATGAAATTCAATTGTTTCATTGAATGCCCATCTTCTTCCCTGAAAGAAAATGTTCAGATTAGCATTGTAAGTTATGTTGGCTGCTTTCAGAATATCATATTACAGTCCTCTTGATCCTTTAAGGTAGAAGCTGTTTTGTCCTGGGTAATGCTTTTTGTGGCTGCTTGGTATTTGAATTGTTTCTTTCTTGATGTTAGTAATAGTTTTTTTCCCTTCCTCCGATAGTTCTTAAATTTAGCCATGATATTATTTGGAGTTTTCATTTTGGGGTCTCAGGAGGTCATCAGTGAATTCTTTCAATGGTTTCTTGTTCTAGGATATCTGGCCTATTCTCTTTGATGATTTTCTGAAAAATAATGTCTAGGTTCTTTTTTTTAATCATGATTTTCAGGAAGTCCAATAATCCTTAGATTGTCTCTCCTAGATTTATTTTCCATCTCAGTTGTTTTCCCAAATAGGTAATTTACATTTTCTCCTAATTTTTAGGTTTTTTTGGTTTTGTTTGACTGCTTCTTGATGTCTCATTGAGTCATTCATTTCCATTTGTTCAATTCTGACTTTTAGTGAATTATTTTCATTTTCCTTTTTTAGTTCTTTTTTTATACGGCCAATTGAATTTTTAAATGAGTTATTTTGTTCTATGGGTTTTTTCTCCCATTTCACAAATTCTGTTTTTCAGTGTTTTCTTTTTTTTTCCATTTTGTCAAATCTATTTTTGTAAGGAGTTAGAGGATTTTTCTATTTCACTAAAACTATTTTGTAAGGATTTTCTTCAGATAATTTTTGGGTTTCCTTTTCCAAACTCTCCTGAAAAGTTCTCATTTCCTTTCCCCATTTTTCCTCTCTTTCAATATCCTTTTTAATTTCTTCATGGAGAGCCTTGTGTAATGGGGATCAATTTATGTCACTCTTTGGGACTTCATCTGAAGATGATCCACTTTCATGACCTCAGGGTTTTAAATCTGTTCTCTTTCACCATAAAAACTATCTATGGTCTGAGTTCTTTTTGCTTTTTTGTTCATTTATTTTAAAGTTGAGGTGTGCTTTTAGGGCAAGGAAGATTGTCCAAGCTTTCAGTATAAGTGGCAGTCCTGTGCTGCAGCGGTGGACATGGCAAAGTCTCATGAAATTCTGGCATTTTGTTTGTGTTGGATGTTTTATTATAATTTTTATTATGATCTACAGACTTTCAACCAAGGCAGAGTAGCCAACACTGCTCTAGTTTCCTCCCCATACATTTTCTGGCACAGGGAGCCCACGCCACCCCAGTACTTTGTACTGCCTGCATTTGTGGTCTGTGCTCAATTGGCCTGTGCTTTCCCCTCCATTCCTGATTGAAACGGACCTTTTCTGGAGAACTCCAAAATTGTCTTCTGCTGGTAATTTTTTACACTTCTAATATTTGTGGGTTCTGTTACTCCAAACCTAATGCAGAGGCTAGATTTGCTGTTAGTCTGAGGATTGTGGAAAGAGCTCAGAAAAAAATGTGTCCTCTCTGCCATTTTTGCTCCACTCATTCCCCCTCCCTTTGTTTCTTATAGAACAATAATATTTTGTAATATTCGTCAGCCATTCTCCAACTAATGGGCATCCACTTAGTTTCCAATTCCTTATTATTTTAAATCTCTTGATTCAATATGAACCTTAAATATTATCTTATATACATTATGCTTTTCAGAAAAAAGGCAACCAATGCACATATTCTAAAAGGTAATCCGTAGTTAGTGAAGATTTTCTGTATGATGAATAATATTTATTCATTTAAAAACGAGGTCTAAAAATACTCCTTAAGCTGCAAAGCACTGAAAAAACATAGAATAGTACAACATACCAATACATCATATTTATAACAGAAAGAAACATGAAGAATGTGAAAGACAGCTGCTTGGGAAGGAGGGGTGGACTTATTTACAACTGGATTCACAATAAAATCACATTGAGAAAATGGGAGATTTTCAACTTCTTCACTTCCCTGAATATTATATAACCATTAAAATAACTATAGCAAAGAAAAATAACAATGATCTTCTTATATAGAAGTATTAGTAAAGCTAAGTCCTAGTTTAAAAACATTGACAAGTAGCCTTCACATTCTCATCTACACCATTTTTCTCCATTAATATTGGGTTACAATACAGTGGCTGGGGCAGTGTATCATCAAATAAATGGAAAGGTCACTGCTTTGTTTATAGAGTTTTATTTTCAGAATTTTCAACAAGCTGGATCACATAATATCCTTTGATCTTTCCAGTTCTCCCCCCTAATTTTTCTCTCTCTCTCTAGCTTACAATTTGGGCACTTGGATACCTTAAGTCAGATCCATTAGCTCTGTAATATCCATCTGGTGATTATGGCACTAGCATATAATTTTGGTAGATACCAGAAGAAAACAGCCAACCCAATGAATAGGGAATAAATCCTAAGTGTCCTTTTGTTTGCATTAGCAAACAAAACTGAAAGCTGAAGTTTCTTTTGCTTTTCAAGAATACTCATTTTTGGAGGTTAATTCCAAAAAAATCCAATGATTTCTCTATTTGAGGAGAAAATGCTCTGATATCAAGTTTGTCTTAAAGATGGGCTTCATCCACATGATACCAAAAATAGACACATGAAAATAGAAATTGTAAAACTGTACATGAAAAAATTTGTTAAAATTTTGTCATTGCTTTTCCAGATATTGGTTTTGTACTTGGAAAATCTAAGTGTTGGCAATTTGAAATATATGTATATATGTATATGTATACATATATGTGTATTCCCACTTATTTTATTTTTATTTATTAATTAACAAGCTTTCTCTCATTTTCTAATCCTAATTTTAAAAAAAAGAAAATTGAAAGCTTTGTAATAAATATGCATGGCCAAGCAAAAACACATTCCTATAAAATCTATGTCCAAATATGTATGTCCTATTCTACATCTTTGATTCAACTCCTGTCTATATAGATTTGGATAGTATACATTATCATCCTTCCTCTGGAATCATGATTAGTCATGTCATCAATAAAAATTGTAATGCTTTCATAGTTCTTTTTATAATACTATTACTGTAAATTTTTTTGTTCTGGTTTTGTTCACTTAATTTTCCTGCAATTCATACAAGTCTTCCCAAGTTTCTCTAAATGCATTCCTTTCCTCATTTATTATATCACTCTTGTATAGTATTTTTATTTAAAACAAATGAAAATGTATGTAATACTTGGGATAAAGGTATTGAGGGGATTTGGTTAATTGTGGGAACTGAGTACCCACTGTGAGTGGGAACTGAGTGGGATACCTTCACATTGTGACTCAATTCATGGGCAAATTCAATTTCCTTTCTATTTAATTATGTATTTAGTCCAAATTCTGTCTTTTGAGAAAACACTACTCATTTTTAGGAATTTGTAGAAAACTTTGTCCTTTGTGGATGAGAAACTGGATCACTTCTACCTGCTTAAAAATACCTGCTGTGTGATTATTATCTTCTCATTCCCCTTCCAATCTCTTCAAAATTCAAGTGGTTTACAAATGACCATTTTTGGGGTTGATCAGGACATTGTATCTTTCTGGGAGTTTGCCTTAGCTCTTATGAATTCCAGGCTTTCAAAGGCAAGCCAACACCTGGGAATCAACAATCCCACATATTAGAAAAGGAGAAAAAATTCCCCATGCCTTTTAGTGGGTGAGTTGTTTACATATAAATGTTTGTTAGACAAAGAACTCATGTAATCCTCTGCTTATGTGCTTACATCCAAACCTTTCCTTTGAGTGTACTTTTTATTCTGCAGCTGGGACATTAGCAATATTAAATTGAAAATGTCACAGAATGTCAAATATAAAAATGTCACTGGGAAAGAAAAAAATATGGTGACCCTATACCATACACAGATGAAAAAATAAATATCTCTCCCTGGTACTGTACAGTGGTTTCCTAGTGAGAATAATTTCAAAACATTTGTATTCTATTCATTTTCATGGCATCAGTGAAGTAATATTAGAAGAGTGAGAATACTTGATGACAAATTACTCATCAATTACATGTACAGGACAGTGGAGACTGAGTTTGTTTCACTATTTCAAATTAAAATCAGACTGTAATTACTAACTTGTGAAATCTTCATGAAAATCTGTATTCATTATTAGTTAATTTGAAGTCAGAGACTGTTGTATATACTTAATTTTTCTAATTTCTGTAGAAATTCTGTAGAAAGTAGAAAGTAGTAGAAATAGCAGAATTAGTTTAGAATAAAATAGTTATCCTTTTCAGTCCCCACAGAAGCATTTTTTTTTATTTTTCACTTAACCAAACTAAATATTTCTCTTGACTGATCATTATGAATTTAAATACTGCAGAAAATAAGGAAAATTAATACAATGCCCAAAGTCACTATCATTTCTTCTCTCTTCATAACCTCTCTCTCTCTGATTCCCATATTGTTATTCTCCTTTCATTTTATTCTCTTGCCCTTTTTTTCTGATCTCTTTTATCTTTCTTTGGCTAAAGGAAACTTTATTCTGGAAAAACTTTTCCAAAAAAAAAAGAAGAAGAAGAAGAAGAAGAAGAGTATCATAGATGTTTAAGACTGTAAGTTGAATCATTAAAGGCATTTCATTTCTCTAATCAGTTTAGGTGAAGCATTATCCCCAACCACATTTGTCATATTTGTCACATTTGTTGTGAGTCCCTTATCTTTATTTAATATTGTGGAATGCAAACATTGTGAATATACTTCAATTATTATTTTAGTTATATGATTTTTAATCACTTTGTTATTAGAAATACTAATTCCTAGTGTTCCTAATATTATGAGACTCCAAACTTGGATTCATTGCATGAATTTGCCCTTGTCATTCCTAAAAATTGTAATATAGAAGCAGCTAGGTGATGCAGTATATAGAGCAACCAGGCCTGAAATCAGGAGAACCTAAGTTCAAATCTGGCTTCAGACACTTAATGCTTCCTAGCTGTGTGACCCTGGGCAAGTCACTTAATCCAATTGCCTCAACATTTTAAAAATTTAATTTATATTTCTTTCCTTTAAAAGATAAGAGCACAGGTTTAAGAGATAGGTTTGGGGAGAGAAAAATAACCTATTTTAAGGAAAAAAAATTGGAATCAGAGATATTTTCAGAAACTTGATTTCTCTTAACTAAGAAATGGTGATGCATAGGAATTTCTGAGAAGCAGAGAAAATAAGAGTTTAAGGTATATTCAATATCTCATTGAGAGAGCAGGAAAAACACACTCATCTTGACAAAAGGAAAATAAATGAAGTTTGCTCATAAATATTAGTCACAAATATAAAATATAAGCATGGCAACTTTGAAATTCTGGCACAAAATAGTAGACAATAGAAATTATTAGGTTGATTCCTAGCAGGAATATAGGTCTGGCTCCATATTAGGAAAACTAGAAGCATTATTTACAATAACTATGATCAACCAAATAAAATATAATTATCTAAATAGATTCAGGAAAAATAATAACACTTATTGCTTTTAAAAACTCATAGGAAGACATAGGAATAAATGGAGCTTTTCCTAAAATGATAAGTAATATTTATTTGATAAAGGGCTCATTTCTTAAATATATAAAGAACTGAATTAAATTTATAAGAATTCCCCAACTGATGAACAGTCAAGGTCTCTGTGAAGTCAGTCTCTTCAGACAAATAAATTAAACCTATCCATACTCGTGTGGAAATTCTCTAAAACAGTTGACTCAGGAAAAAAACCAAACAGAAAAAAAAATAACAAATGTTGGTTAAACGTGAAAAAATTGAAACACTAATGCATTTGTTGGTGAAGTTGTGAATTAATCCTACCATTCTGAAGAATAATAGAGCTATAAAATTGTATACCCTTTTACCTAGCAATACAATACTAGATCTTTCTTTTTTTGTTTCTTCCTAGTTATATATGTATATGAACTTTTAAAATATATATTTCTTTACACATCATATTGAGAGAGAAAAATCAGAACAAAAAAATCATGAGAGAAAAAACAGGAAAAAAAGTGAACATAACATGTTTTGATTTACATTCAATTTCTATAGTTCTCTTTCTGGATGCAGCTGGCATTTTCTATTCAAAGTTCATTGGAATAACCCTGGACCACTGTACCACTAAAAGAAGAACCAAGTGTTTCATAGATGATCATCAAACAATCTTGCTGTTACTATGTACAATGTATTACTGGTTCTGCTTGTTTCACTATGTCTCAGTTCATGTAAATCTTTTCAGGTCTTTCAAAAATCAATTCATCATTTTTTAATAGAACAATAATATTCAATTATTTTCATATACCATAACTTATTCATCCATTCCCCAAATGATGGACATTTAGTCATTTTCCAATTCTTTGGCACCACAAAAAGAGCTCCTGCAATTATTTTTGCACATGTGAGTTCTTTTCCCTCCTCATTGTTGGGTCAGAGAGCTTGCAAAGTTTTAGGCAAATATTGGGCAGAGTCACAAATTGCTCTTCAGAATAGTTGAATCACTTCACAATACCATCAACAATCTCCTCCAACATTTATTATGGTTTTTTTCCTATCATCTTAGCCAATCTGAGAGAGGTGAGGTAATACCTATGAGTTATCTTAATTTGTATTTCTCTAATCAAGAGTGATTTAGAGCATTTTTGCATATGACTATAGATGGTTTTAATTTCATCATCTGAAAATTGTCAGTTCATATCCTTTGACCATTTATCAATTGGGGAATAACGTACATTTTTATAAATTTGATACAATTCTTTATATATTTTGGAAATGAGGCCTTTATCAGAAACAGTGGCTATATAAATTTTTCCTTGCATTTGTACTTCTTTTTTAATCTTGTTTGTGTTGCTTTTGTTTGTACAAAACCCTTTTTAATTTAATGTAATTAAAAATTGTCCATTTTGCATTTTATAATGTTCTCTAGTCCTTTGATCATAAATTCCTCTCTTCTCCAAAGATCTACAGGGTCCTCAAACTTTTTAAAATAGGGGGCCAGTTCACTGTCCCTCAGACTGTTGGAGGGCCGGACTATAGTAAAAACAAAACCTTTGTTTTGTGGGCCTTTAAATAAAGAAACTTCATAGCCCTGGGTGAGGGGGATAAACGTCCTCAGCTGCTGCATCTGACCCGCGGGCCATAGTTTGAGGACCCCTGACTACTATTAATAGTTAAACTACCCCTTCCTATGATTTGCTTAGGGTACCGTCTTTTATGCCCAAATAAAAAATGTCCCTATTTTGACCTTATTTTGGTAAAAGTTGTAAGATGTAGGTTTATCTCGAGTTTCTGATTAAATATTTTCAAATTTTCCCAGCAATTTTTTTTTTGTGTGTGAAATAATGAGTTCTTATCCCAGAAGCTGACTTTGGAAGTTTAGCAAATACTAGATGACTGTAGTCATTGATTATTTTGTTTCTTAAAGAGATCAAAGAAAAAACATTACATATATACATCAGGCTTATAGCAGATTCTTTTGAGATGGCAAAGAAATTGAGGGGGCAGCAATCTATTATGGAATTGCTCAATGGTATAAGATTATGATGAAATACTATTTTATAGTAAAAAATGATGAATAAAATGTTTTCAGAAAAACCTGAAAAAACCTATATGAATTAATACAAATGAAAATAAGCAGAACCAGAAGAATATCACACAGATTGGCAATAATATTATAATGATGATCAACTGTCCTCAGCAATCCACTGATAGAAGATAATTTGAAAGAACACATGCTAAAAAAAAAAAAAATGCTATTGACATTCAGAGAAAGAACTGAAGTCCAAATGTAAATTGAAACTTTCTTTCCCCTGAGGCAATTGGGATTAAGTGACTTGCCCAGGGTTATACAGTAGGAAATGTTAAGTGTCTGAGGCCAGATTTTAACTCCTGACTTCAGGGCTGGTGTGGATACATTTCTTTTTAAACTTTATTACTGTGTGTGTGTGTGTGTGTGTGTGTGTGTGTGTGTCTTTTCTTTGCAACATGGCTAATGTTAAAATGTTTTGCATGAGAGTACAAGTCTCATCTATATCAAATTGCTTGTCTTTTAAGAGTAAGGATGAAGAGGAGTAAGGTAGAAAACATTTGGAACTAAACATGATTTTAAAAGGTGAAAGCTAACAATTTTTGGTGCTATGTAATTGAGAAAAAATATTTTTTAAAAAAATATTGATTTTAATTTAATTTAATTTAACTGATAAGTCAGTTGCCTAATTTAGCATGGTACTTAGCAAATCCTCTACCTCACTAATGTATTTAAGTACTCATTGGAGTTCACACTTTTGGGAGATTCACAAGTCAGCATTCAGTATGAGATTCACAAGTCAGAAACCCATAATCCCACTCTCAGATCCCATAATCCCACTCTCGGTGGAGGAGTCAACCTTTTACACTGACCATAAATAGAGCTTCAGTGAGTCAGTCAGAGTCAGTTCAGAAGAAGCCCACTCTCGGAGGCGGAACCAGATTCATTCATCCTATCTCACACCACCATGGCCTCCTGAACTTGCCCCACTGAGACCAAGGCTGGTCTGAAAGACTCTTCAGAAAGCTACCCAGCTCTAGGCAAGGAGACAAGACTCGGAAGGAGAAAATAAACATTTGGATTTTATCAGCTGGCTGTATTTGAGGTGATTATTACTTTGAATCAAAACAAAGGCTGCCTCCAGAAAACCTCCCCAAGAAACCTGCTCCCAGAGAACCATTATATTTTACAGAAGTGAACACTGCATTTTGGCGCCCTGAATGTAAGACTGATAGGACTCTGATCTCAGTGGAAAAACCTCTGATCCTGATCCAGTGGAAATGTATCCTCAACCCAGAAATTAGAGTGAGTACAACAAAGAAATTTTATTAAAAGAGTTAAAGTAGAATTTCAGCTAAGATGGGACAGATGTTTAGAAAATGGCCTTCTGTTTCTGTTCAAGGAAAATATTTAGAGAGTATTGTCAATGTTATGAAAAGCCAAGGTTTGATTATAATTTTGCAGTAGATCACTGAACTTTTAAAACTGTAAAATACATATGTCCTTGTTTCTCTATGGAAAAAGAATTGGATCTAGAGGAGTGGAAATTAGTAGGAGAGGATCTTTGTCAATTTACAATAAAAATGGACCTGACTCAATTTCCAAAGACACACTTAATACATATAATTTAATACAACTGGCTTTAGGAAATTTTATAAGTGTTAGAATAAGGAAAAAGAAGAAAGAGAAAGAAGGGGAGGTGCCAACTAAAGTAGGTGAAAAGGAGGAAGAATCAGATAAGAATGGAGTTAAGTACAATTTTGAGTGTGATACAGCAGGAGAAAGTAGATCATTCCACATCTCATGACCCTCTCCCCTCAGTTAACCCTTCATGGGTGGAGGGAAAAGGAGGAAGGGGAGAGGCAGTAATGCCTCAGAGCCACCAATTAAGGAGCCTGTGACAAGATTAGAAAAGACATTAATAAAGGCAAAAAATGAAGGAGAAGATCTATCTGATTTCATAAATGAATAGCCTGTGATTGAAGAGCTTGACTCTTCAGGTCAAAAAGGAAGAAGATACATCCTTTTAATTAGGAAAAAAAATTAAGGATTTGAAAAAGGGGTGCATTCTTTATGGGGCTACATCCTCTTATGTTAAAATGTTACTAGATTCGTGCACATACAGGTCCCTTTCCCTTCTTTATAATCTCTTTGGGATATAATCCCAGTAGTAAATTTGGACGGGTATGAAGTTTGATAACTTTTGGAATGTTCCAAACTATTTCTCCAAAATGGTTGGATTCGTTCACAACTCCACCAACAATGTATCAATCTCCCAGTTTTCCCATCCCCTCCAACAAAATTTCTTTATTTTTTCCTGTCATCTTAGCCAATCTGACAGGTGTGTAGTGGTATCTTAGAGTTGTCTTAATTTGCATTTTCTGATTTAAAATGACTTGGAGCATCTTTTCATATGACTAGAAAAGTTTAAATTTTCTTCATCTGAGAATTGTCTGTTCATATCCTTTGACCATTTTCAATTGGGGAAGGCTTGAATTTTATAAATTGATTAATTTTATATTTTGGAAATGAGGCCTTTATCAGAACCTTTGACTGTAAAAATATTTTCCCAGTTTATTGCTTCCCTTCTAATCTTGTTGCTAACCCTTTTTGTAGTGGCTAAAAACTGGAAACTGAATGGATGTCCACCAGTTGGAGAATGGCTGAATAAATTGTGGTATATGAATATTATGGAATATTACTGTTCTGTAAGAAATGACCAACAGGATGATTTCAGGGCCTGAGAGACTTACACGAACTGATGTGAGGAAATGAGCAGGACCAGGAGATCATTATATTTCAACAACAATACTATATGATGACAGTTCTATGGACCAGGCCATCCCCAGCAAAGATCAATCAAATCATTTCTAATGGAGCAGTAATGAACTGAACACTATGCCCAGAGAAAGAACTTAGATGACTAAAACCATTAATTGAATTCAACCCTTATTTTATACCCTGCATTTTGATTTCTCCAAGTAATTGTACAATATTTCAGAGTCTGATTCTTTTGTACAGCAAAAATAACGTTTTGTCATGTATACTTTATTGTGTATCTAATTTATTTTAATATATTTAAACTACTGGTTCCTGCCATCTAGGGAGGGGGGGGGTAAGAGGTGAAAATTGAAAAGAGGTTTAATTGTTAAGCAAAGTTACCAGATATATCCTGTAAATAAAAGGCTATTAAATAAAAAATATGTTACTAGATAATTTGTCTTATGAAATCTTAACCCTGAATGATTGGAAATCCATAGCTAGAACATGTTTAGTACCGGGACAAAATTTGTTGTGGTTTTCGAGAATATCATGAGTTATGCAGGATTCAAGCCCAATGCAATAGGCAAACAGGAGCTAAGTTACAAATAGCTTTTGACCAACTAGCTGGTGAAGGTCAGTATGGAGAGAATTCAGAACAGATTTATTATCCCATACCAGTGTATGAGCAAATTTCTAAGGCTGCAATAAAAGCTAGTGGGCTTCCTCCCGGAGTGCTCTTTGGCCCTAAGAGGTTCTTGCTCATATGAGCTCTCTAAAGGTGTGAACACAAGAATTGTTTCTATCAGTTCCACTTAGTACCTTGTTTCAAGTTCTGGCCGATAACATCTCCTTGTAAGATCAGATCAATCATATTGAACCATGCTAAATTAGATAATTATTGTCTCTATCAATTCTAATGGCTTAACAGCTTGTAAGGATTCTAACATATATCATTTGTTTATTTATATTCAGTATCCATACTTCTCTCTCTGAATGTAGATGGTGTTTTCTATACAAAATTTATTGGGATTGCAATAGAAGAACACTGAACTGCTGAGAAGAATCAAATTTTTATACTTGATCATTGCATAATCTGGCTGTTACTTTCTACAGTATGTTCCGGATTCTGCTTGTGATGCTCAGCATCAGTTCATGTAAGTTTTTCTAGGCTTCTCTAAAATTAGCTTTGTCATTTTTTATAGAACAATATTTCATTACTTTCTTATACTATAACTTATTCAGTCATTCTCCAATTCATTGTCACCAAAGAGCCACTCCAAAAATTTTTGCACCTGTAGGTCCTTTCCCCTCTTTCATTATTTATTTGGGATACAGACCCAATAGTGGTACTGCTAGGTCAATGTATGCACATTTTGATAGCCTTTTGGGCAGAATTAAAATTGCTCTCCAGAATGGTTGAAGCATTTCACAATTTCACCAACAGAGAGGGCAGAGCCAAGATGGCAGAGAAGGCACACATGACTTTCGAAGCTCTTCTCTTACCCTCTTTATCAATATTATATTGAGCCTCAAAAATTGTCTTGACTGCTACAATTCATAAAGATTAGAAGTATAACAACTCACCAGCCAAAGAAAATCTGCAGTCTCACCAAAAAAGGTTTGTCTCAGGAGGCTGAGGGGGAGGGAGGGAAAGAGCAGATCAGCACAAGCAGGGAGAGAACTAAGGCTCTGAGCAGAGCCTCAAACCGGAAGTGAGAGTACAGATTTCAGCACAAGCTCAAAGCCCCAATCCACAGTATGGGGCTTTTCCTTGGGGCAGTTGCGAACCTGTAGGGCAGGAGGACACAGCCCAGGAAAGCCTCTAATGTGCACAGTGGGTGGCTCGGCTTGGGGCAATAAATCTCAGGGCAATTTGCGTCTGGGCAGAGACTTCTGGGCAGACTTTTGGTAGAGTTGAGCTATCTGCTGGTCAGCTGCTAATACCCACAACCCCACAAGGAGCTCTGGCAGTGACACTTTCTCCATTTAGTCTCTAGACTTAGGGCAGTCACTAAACCTCACAGCTCAACTGGGCACTTCCATAGATCAGCCAGTGCTAAATCCACCTCTGTTGGGGGAAGGGAAAATTCTCACTCAGAGCACTCCCATACCTCAGAGCCATAAGCCGGTTTACATCTCTCCCTGCTCTGCAGAGGAAGCTGGTAACCCCTTTGCCTAGAAGGCGTACCCTAAAGGCTTTAAAGAATGAATTAAAAAAAATGAAAAGAATGATTGACAGCTTCTATACAGAAAAAGAGCAGGTCTGCAAACCAGAAGAGATTAATAGCAAACAGGCACCTGACAATACCCCAAAGTGAATGCTACCTGTCCCGTTTTACATAATGCTCTCATAGAAGAGACCATTAAAAGTCTCAAAAGAGAGTTAGAAAAAAATGGGGAAAGGAAAGAGAAGCTTGACAAGAGAGCAACGACTTCCTGAAATATAAATTGGAAAAGACAAAAAATTCCGAGGAAGTGCAGGGAAACAAAATTTGTGAATTGGAAAAAGTAAAAAAAATTTGAGGAAAGCAAGATTTGTGAATTGGAAAAAATAAAGAATTCACTAGAAAGTAGGATTTGTGAATTGGAAAAGGCAAAGAACTTGCAAGAAAGTAGGATCTGTAAATTGGAAAAAGAAAATAATTCACTAAAAAAATTTAGTGAAATGGAAAAAAATTCCATAGAGCAAAACAATTCATTTAAAAACTCAATTGGACATATTCAGAAAGAAGTAAAAAAAGATAATGAAAAAAAATAAATCATTAAAAATCAGAACTGAACAAATAGAAACTAATGATTCATTGAGACAGTAAGAATCAATGTAGCAAAACCAAAAGAATGACAAACTGGAAAAAACCATGAATTATCTACTTGCAAAAATGACAGACGTGGAAAATAGAGCTAGGAGAGATAATCTGAGGATTATTGGACTTTCCAAAAATTATGACGAAAAAAAGAGCCTATATACTATTTTACAAAAAATCATCAAAGAGAACTGCCCAGATGTAATAGAATCAGAAGGTAAAATAGGCATTGAAAGAATTCATCGAACACCTTCTGAAAAAGACCCTAAAATAAAAACCCCAAGGAATATTGTGGACAAATTTCAGAACTATCAGATAAAGGAAAAAATTTTACAAGCAGCCAGAAAAAAACAATTTAAATACCGAGGTGCCACAATAAGAATCACCCAAGATCTGGCTGCCTCCACATTAAAAGATCGAAGGGCCTGGAATCTGATATTCCAAAAGGCAAAAGAACTTGGAATGCAGCCAAGAATAAACTACCCAGCTAAGCTGAGCATTTTCTTCCAGGGAAGAAGATGGACATTTAATGAAACAATTGAATTCCATTTGTTTCTAAAGAAAAAACCAGAACTAAACAAAAATTTTGATCTCCAACCATAGGACTCAAGAGATACAGAAAAGATAAAAAGAACTCTTGAGAATTGTATTTCTGTTGTGGATATACAAAAAGACTTCATGTATAATTTGATTTTACTGATATAACATAAAAAAGGGAAGTAGATATGGAAAAGGGAGGATGGCAGAAAAGGTGGGAAGGGGGGATAAAAAGAGGGAAACCACATCCCATGAAGAGGCAAAGGAAACTTATCATATTGGAGGGAATTTAGAGAGGGGGAGGAACATTGTGTGAATCTTACTTTCATCAGAGAGGGTTCAAAGAAAATAATTGACATATTTGTTTTAGAGAAAATTCTCTCTCGCCTCATTAAAAAGGGGAGAGGAAAAGGGAAAAGAAAAAGAGTAATAAGGGAAAAATATAAGAAAGGGGAAAAGATTCAAAGTGGGGAGGGAGGGATTCTAAAGAGGTGAGCATCGTGATACAAGTGGGGTACATCAGTTTAAAAAGGGGAAAGAGGATTGGAGGGACAAGAAAAAGTAAAGAATAATCTGGGGATATTAGGATGGCAGGAAATACAGAATTAGAAATTTTAACCGTAAATGTGAATGGGATGAAGTCTCCCATAAAGAGGAAGCAAATAGCAGATTGGATCAAAACTCAGAACACTACAATATATTGTTTACAAGAAACACATTTAAAGCAGGGAGATACATACATAGTAAAGGTAAAAGGCCAGAGCAAAATCTATTATGCTTCAGGTAAAGTCAAAAAAGCAGGGGTAGCCATTCTTATCTCAGATCAAGCAAAAGCAAAAATTGATCTAATTAAAAGAGATAAGGAAGGAAACTACATCCTGCTAAAGGGTAGCATAAACAACGAAGCAATATCAATATTAAACATATATGCACCAAGTAGTATGGCACTCAACTTCCTAAAGAAGAAGTTAAGAGATTTGCAAGAAGAAATAGACAACAAAACTGTAATAGTGGGAGATCTCAACCTTGCACTCTCAGAATTAGACAAATCAAACCACAAAACAAATAAGAAAGAAATTAAAGAGGTAAATAGAATATTGGAAAAATTAGGTATGTTAGATCTTCAGAGAAAATTGAATGGAGACAGAAAGGAATATACTTTCTGCTCAGCAGTTAATGATATATGCACATAAAGACCTCAAAATCAACTGCAAGAAGTCAGAAATAGTAAATGCTTTTTTTTTAAGATCACAATGCAATAAAGACTACATTCAACAAAAAGTTAGAGGTAAATTGACCAAAAAGTAATTGGAAACTAAACAATATCATCTTAAAGAATGATTGGGTGAAACAGCAAATTATAGATACAATTAATAATTTCACTCAAGATAATGACAACAATGAGACATCATACCAAAATTTGTGGGATGCAGCCAAAGCAGAAATAAGAGGAAATTTTATATCCTTAGAGGCTTACTTGAATAAAACAGAGAAAGAAAAGATCAATGAATTGGGCTTGCAACTAAAAAAAGACCAAATTAAAACCCCCCAATCAAATACTAAATTGGAAATTCTAAAATTAAAAGGAGAAATTAATAATATTGAAAGTAAAAAACTTATTGAACTAATTAATAAAACTAAGAGTTGGTTCTATGAAAAAAACAATAAAATAGATAAGCCTTTGGTAAATCTGATTAGAAAATTAGGGAGGAAAATGAAATTATTAGTTTTAAAAATGAAAAGGGAGAACCTTCCACCAATGAAGAGGAAATTATAGATAATAAGGAATTATCTTGCCTAACCTTATGCCAATAAATTTCATAACCTAAGTGAAATGGATGACTACCTCCAAAAATGTAGACTTTCAGAACTTTCCACCAATGAAGAGAAAATTAGAGAAATAATAAGGAGTTATCTTGCCTAACTTTATGCCAATAAATTGGATAACCTAAGTGAAATGGATGACTACCTCCAAAAATATAGACTTTCCAGACTGAGAGGAGGAACAATTTGCCCCAATGCTATATAAATTTTTGATAAAATAGGGAATGAAGAAATCCGACCAAATTCCTTTTATGACACAGACATGGTACTGATACCTAAACCAGGTAGGTTGAAAACAGAGAAAGAAAATTATAGACCAATCTCCCTACTGAATATTGATGTTAAAATCTTCAGTAAGATATTAGCAAAAAAAACTACAGGTAATCATCCACAAGATAATACTCTATAATCAAGTAGGATTTATACCAGGAATGCAGGGCTGGTTCAATATTAGGAAAATTATCAATATAATTGGCCATATTAATAACCAAATAAACAAAAACCGTATGATCATCTCAATAGATGCAGAAAAGGCATTTGATAAAATCCAACATCCATTCCTATTAAAAAACACTTGAGAGTATAGGAATAAATGGACTTTTTCTTAAAATAATCAGCAGCATCTATTTAAAATCATTAGTAAGCATAATATGTAATGGGGAAAAACAGCAACCATTCCCAATAAGATCAGGAGTGAAACAAGGCTGCCCACTATCACCGTTACTATTCAATATTGTATTAGCAATGCTAGCTTTGGCAGTAAGAGTTGAGAAAGATATGAAAGGAATTAGAGTCGGCAATGAGGAAACCAAATTATCACTCTTTGTTGATGATATGATGGCATACTTAGAGAACCCCAGGGATTCTACCAAAAAGTTATTAGAAATAATCCACAACTTTGGGAAAGTTGCAGGATACAAAATAAACCCACATAAATCATCAGCATTTTTATATATCACTAACAAAATCCCACAGTTAGAGTTACAAAGAGAAATTCCATTTAAAGTAACTACTGATAGTATAAAATACTTAGGAAACTATCTGCCAAGGGAAAATCAGAAACTTTATGAGCAAAATTACAAACCACTTTTCACACAAATTAAGTTTGATCCAACCAATTGGAAAAATATTAAATACTCTTGTATAGGATGAGCAAATATAATAAAGATGACAATACTACCTAAACTAATCTATTTGTTTAGCGCTATACCAATCAGACTTCCAAAAAACTATTTTAATGACCTAGAAAAAAATAACAACAACAACAACAACAAAAAAAAAAAAGGTCAAGAATTTCAAGGGAATTAATGAAAAAAATAATCAAATGAAGGTGGCTTAGCTGTACTAGATCTAAAATTATATTATAGAGCAGCAGTTACCAAAACCATTTGGTATTGGCAAAGGAATAGATTAGTTGATCAGTGGAAAAGGTTATGTTCAAAAGACAAAACAGTCAACAACTATAGCAACCTAGTGTTTGACAAACCCAAAGACCCCAGCTTTTGGGATAAGAACTTACTGTTTGACAAAAATTGCTGGAAAATTGGAAACTAATATGGCAGAAACTAGGCATTGATCCACACTTAACACCATATACCAAGATAAGGTCAAAATGGGTTCATGACCTAGGCATAAAGAATGAGATTATAAATAAATTAGAGAAACATAGGATAGTTTACCTCTCAGAGCTGTGGAAGAGGAAGGAATTTATGACCAAAGAAGAACTAGAGGTCATTACTGATCACAAAATAGAAAATTTCGACTATACCAAACTGAAAAGTTTTTGTACTAACAAAACTAATGCAGACAAGATTAGAAGGGAAGCAATAAACTGGGAAAATATTTTTACAGTCAAAGGTTCTGATAAAGGCCTCCTTTCCAAAACATATAGAGAATTGACTCCAATGTATAAGAAATCAAACCATTCTCCAATTGATAAATGGTCAAAGGATATGAACAGACAATTCTCAGATGAAGAAATTGAAACTATTTCTAACCATATGAAAAGAGGCTCCAAGTCATTATTAATCAGAGAAATGCAAATTAAGACAACTCTAAGATACCAATACATACCTCTTAGATTGACTAAGATGACAGGAAAAGATAATGACGAATGTTGGAAGGGATGTGGGAAAACTGGGACACTAATACATTGTTGGTGGAACTGTGAATACATCCAACCATTCTGGAGAGTAATTTTGAACTATGCTCAAAAAGTTATCAAACTGTGCATACCCTTTGATCCAGCAGTGTTACTACTGGGCTTATATCCCAAAGAGATCATAAAGAAAGGAAAAGGACCTATATGTGCACGAATGTTTGTGGCAGCCCTCTTTGTAGTGGCTAGAAAGTGGAAACTGAATGGATGCCCATCAACTGGAGAATGGCTGAATAAATTGTGGTATATGAATATTATGGAATATTATTGTTCTGTAAGAAATGACCAACAGGATGATTTCAGAAAGGCCTGTAGAGACTTACACGAACTGATGCTGAGTGAAACAAGCAGGGCCAAGATATCATTATATACTTCAACAACAATAGTATATGATGACCAATTCTGATGGACCTGGCCATCCTCAGCAATGAGACCAACCAAATCATTTCCAATGGAGCAGTAATGAACTGAACCAGCTAAGCCCAGGAAAGAACTCTGGGAGATGACTAAAAACCATTACATTCAATTCCCAATCCCTATATTTTTGCCCACCTGCATTTTGGATTTCCTTCACAGCCTAAGTGTACAATATTTCAGAGTCCGATTCTTTTTGTATAGCAAAATAACTTGAGTAGCATAGCATATTGGGGATAAGGGTATATTTGATTTAATAAGTCACACTTGAGTATAGAAAAAATGGTGTGATGCTAAGGGATGAGGTAAGGGGAGAGAATGTAGGGAACAGCCAGTGGTAGTACACATAAAAGCTTGAGTATTGTGTAAGAGGAATATCAAAAAATTTCATCTCATTGGAGCTCAGAATTTGAATTTGTAAAACAGGTCAGGAAAAGTAAGTTGGGATAAGTTTGTAAAGGATCTTAAAAGTTAAATAAAGAAGCTTACATTTTGATCTTAAAGGCAGATATAGACAGTAAGAAAATCATATTTGTAGGCATGTATATGTTGGATTAGAGATGGGTAAGAAAATGTAGAGATTTTGATAATTATTATTAATTATATTATTAATTGATATCAAATTTCTCATTATTCATATGTTTGTGTATTTATTAATATCAAAATATTAAATTTTGATATTGAAACCAATATTAATATTAAAACCAATAATATTAACAATCATTTTTAACAATAATAATTGATAAGAACTGAGCAGAAACTAGGTTTAGAGTAACATGGTTATTTAATCATTCAGCTCCATCCAACTCTTCATGACCCTGTGGATCATTAAATGCCAATACTGTCCATGAAATTTTTTTGCAAAGATACTGGAGGAAACTGAGGCAACCAAGCTTAAGTGATTTGTCCAGGTTCTCACAGCTAATAAGTGTATGAGAACAGATTTGATCTCAGGAACATGAATCTTCCAGACTCCAGAATTGGTGTTCTAACTACTACCTGGGTAGTCATAAGCTATCCTAAGCATATTTCCTATCCTTATATTTTATGTTTGTAGTAATTTCCCCATCACCTAGAATCTGAGAGGAAGAATACAAGGAAGAATACTGTTCCTATTCCCAGATACTCTCTTATCTCCATATATGTGTATATGTATATGTGTATGGAGTCTACAATCTCCTTTGAAAAACACAACTGTTAACTTCCACCTAGTTCACCTGCACAATTTGAAAATATATAGTTTGTGAAAGAAATGGATGTGGTGTGAGAATTGAGGATTGAGAAATCCCCTAACAGCAAAGGGATCCCCTTGGCTGGTGGCAGGCTTTGCAAAAGAATTCACAAACCCCAGTGAATTCAGGCTCAAGGTTTGTGTCAAGAATAGGTTTATTTAGACTAAGAAAATAGCTTTCTTAGTGGGAAAATTCCTGATTAGGAATTATCAGAGATAGATTGACAGGCCTCAGATTTTATCAAGTTTGTCCTGGCCTGAGCTGGGGCTAATCTTCAACTCAATAGAGGAGCTGACCATGTCCCAGATTGAGATTTCCAATTGAATGAAATTACTTATCTGGGAGTTACCCTCACGAATGGGTGTGGCCCCTCCCTGTCAGAAGCACACTTCCCCCAAAAGTTATTTTCGACCTTTAATCCCAAAAGAGGGCACAGTTTACATCACACACACACACCCCCCCTAAGATTAAAGAGGACACAGTTTACATCACTTTCCTTAATCAAACCTGGAAAATATGTCCTGGGAAAGATCAGATGTGCACAGATCAGACTAGTCTGTGTTTGTTGTTGCAACAAGCTTTTATACTATTCTTATTCCCATTGACTAGATGGGAACAAGGAAGAAAATGAAAGGCTATCAGTAATGCTGACTGAGAACAATTTTGGCACAATTCCTTCATCTGTTCAACAAGTTCACATTATAGGGTCTTTTCTGTCCTTGACCTCCAGGGTATTGATGTTGGGACAACAACCATTAATGTTAATGGGAGTTCCACATGTTAAATCCCAGTATAGTGACAGAAAGACAGATAATAGCCTTCAGATTTTAGCTTTACACAGGAGAGCTTTGAGAAAGGCAAGTTGACCCTAACTCAAGTAAATTGAGATTTTTTTTTCTTTTTCTAATAGATATTGGAAAGGATTCAAACAAAAATGGAGTTTGTATTCTTTTCTGGTAAATAATTGTGTCTAATTTGTTTTAAAAAATATACTATGTAAAACCTTAGAGTAATCCTCAAGGGCAATAGAATCAATTTGTGTAGCTAGGTGTTTATTCATTCATTCAACTTTCTAGATTTCTCCGAAGATTTAGGTGGTCAAAGTCATCAAGTCAAGATAATCATATACTTAGATGATTTTTTTTTATTCCTGTGGAAGTTTTGGCATGTTGTAGATGGGCAACACCAAACTTTTTTCTATCCTTCAATATTGGAGGGAGGAAAGTACTATATCTCTCACACCATATTTACCTTTATGTAGTTCTTATAGCTATTGACTTGATATGCAATCTGCCTTAAACAGAATTATTGGGAAGAATGATTTTTCTTTGGATAAAACACTGAATGGTAATATAAAATAGTTTACTAAATCCTGCTGTAGATGAAAATTTAGAAATTATATAGATTATTTACTTAAGTGGTCACTGATGAACTGCTTGGACAATCATGATGGATCACATATGAAGAATTATTGAAGTGCATCCAACACACACAAATATATGTGTATATATATATATATATATATATATATATATATACATATATACATATATATACACACACACACACACACATATATATATATATATATATATAGGCATAATTTTTATTTCAACTAAAATTATTAAAAATCACAGTTTAATTATCCTGAGGCTTGAAAATGATAATTGAAACTATCAAAATATACATAAATTCAAGAATAAGTTTGCAATGTAGTCAAGTTAAATCAGGATGACAAAATTTAATTATGCTGAAAAACTTTCATAAATGATTTATTTGGATAAAAGTTACCTAAAGATTAAAGATTTTAGGAGGGAAGGTTGTCAGAAATGGGACTAGGACCTAATAGAATGCATATCTCCCACTCTAGATTTAAGATAATGAAGCAAATGTTTCTATTTGAAATGCAAAAGCTAGCACAGACTGTCTTTGAAAAAATGATAGAATTTCACAAATGTTTTCTATATAATATCCAAGCAGCTGAATCTGGAGGTATAACATACTCCCCTGCTACTCATCTAGTAATTTCATGTGTGTTGAAATATTTTTTCCTGGGAGTCTCTAGTTGGAACAATCTGACCAAAACCAGTGAAACTTATTTTCTTTTCTTTTATAAAATCTTTTACAACATTTTTTTTTTGCCTAATTATACTCAATTCATGCTGTGGACACCATCTTCACCAAGATTTCCAAGTTACTGTTGTGCTCTTTATTAGTTTGAATCTTGTTATTTGCATAGCATTCACATTCTCCATGTGAAGGATTCCTTACAATGACCTAGGATTTAATGGACCCTCCAGTTAATTTGATATCACCTTAATGTGCTAAATGAGCATTAGAACTCATCAGTTATCAGTTATCCTGTCATTTAAAATGTAATATTGATCATTTTTTAAAATTACCTTAATTTGTTGTCCTTACATATAAAAATTACAATTTGCTAGTCAAAATTATATTTTTTCTCCCATCCTACCACGTGAAGGTTTATTGTCTTCTACAGTACAGTTACAGATTCTTTCAAGCTGGTTTGATTTGAGCCTGAAAAGTTGGCTTTATAGGTATTCCACATAGAAGGGGACCTTCTCATCTCTGTGCTTTTACACAAGCTTTCTCACATGTCTGGAAGATGCTTAATAAATGTTTGATGCTTGATTGATAATTGAAATCTGGACTCTGCACTGAACAATGCCTATGGAAAATTATTTTAGCCAAGTTATTATCTTTGTTTTGTACATTAGTCATCAAAGTTTTTTCTCTTATTAGATTTTTTAAAGGTATCATATATGACTTGGAATATGATTTCTTATTGGAAGAGAATCTTTAAGGAGGTTTTTTTATCTAATGAATAAAAAACTTTTTTAATATTCAAAAAATGCTAAGCATACTTATTGAAATTTATGTGATTAAAGGCAAAAAACCTCCTGTCCTAAGAAACTTACAATCTGATGCGGCTGGAAAACATACGCATATCAAATCAAATACAAAACAGATTCAAAGTCTTTTTTTTTGGGGGGGGGAAGGGAGAGAGTAAAATTTAGCCTTATTCAGAAGATGGCTCTTCCTAAAGGTGAACTGAGACTTGACCGAAATCAGGGATTTCAAAAGTCAAAGAATGAGAAGGGAATGAATTCCAGGGATGAAAGTCAAGGAGTAAAGTCAGTGGATGAAGAATGGAAAGTTGTCTATATGGATGGATCACAGGCTATGTGAAGGTGATAATATGTAATAAAACTATGTAGGACAGAACCAGTTTCGAAGAGATATAAATGTCAAAAAATAGTTTATATTTTAATCAAAAGTAATAGAGAAGAACAATTTGCATAAAACTAGCCAATCAAAATGTTTATATCTTAAACAAATAATTTACTTTGAAATTTGTAAATAAAAGGATCATATATTAAAGTAAATTCAGAAATAATAAATACATTACAATTCATGCACAAACTTAGTTCATGATCTCTCTCAACTGTAAGCAATATATTTGATAGGCATACATTTATAAAAACCTTTCGGTGAAATATGTGAATAAGGAAATCCCATCTTTAAAGCAATAAACTGGGAAAATATTTTTACAGTCAAAGGTTCTGATAAAGGCCTCATTTCCAAAATATATAGAGAATTAACTAATTTATAAAAAATCAAGCCATTCTCCAATTGAAAAATGGTCAAAGGATATGAACAGACAATTCTCAGATGAAGAAATTGAAACTATTTCTAGTCATATGAAAAGATGCTCCAAGTCATTATTAATCAGAGAAATGCAAATTAAGACAACTCTAAGATACCACTACACACCTGTCAGATTGGCTAAGATGACAGGAAAAAATAATGATGATTGTTGGAGGGGATGCGGGAAAACTGGTGCATTGATGCATTGTTGGTGGAGTTGTGAACGAATCCAACCATTCTGGAGAGTAGTTTGGAACTATGCTGAAAAAGTTATCAAATTGTGCATACCCTTTGATCCAGCAGTGTTACTACTGGGCTTATATCCCAAAGAGATCATAAAGAAGGGAAAGGGACCTGTATGTGCACGAATGTTTGTGGCAGCCCTCCATTCTGGAGAGTAGAACTGGAAACTGAGTGGATGCCCATCAGCTGGAGAATGGCTGAATAAATTGTGGTATATGAATATTATGGAATATTATTGTTCTGTAAGAAATGACCAACAGGATTATTTCAGAAAGGCCTGGAGAGACTTACATGAACTGATGCTGAGTGAAACAAGCAGGGCCAGGAGATCATTATATACTTCAACAACAATACTATATGATGACCAGTTCTGATGGACCTGGCCATCCAGAGCATTGAGATCAACCAAATCATTTCCAATGGAGCAGTAATAAACTGAACCAGCTACGCCCAGAGAAAGAATTCTGGGTGATGACTAAAAACCATTACATTGAATTCCCAATCCCTATATTTATGCCCACCTGCATTTTTGATTTCCTTCACAAGCTAATTGTACAATATTTCAGAGTCTGATTCTTTTTGTACAGCAAAATAACGGTTTGGTCATGTATACTTATTGTGTATCTAATTTATATTTTAATATATTTAACATCTACTGGTCATCCTGCCATCTGGCGGAGAGGGTGGGGGGGGTAAGAGGTGAAAAATTGGAACAAGAGGTATGGCAGTTGTTAATGCTGTAAAGTTACCCATACATATAACCTGTAAATAAAAGGCTATTAAATAAATAAGTAAATAAATAAATAAATAAATAAAATTGTGCTATCCAAAAAAAAAAAAAAGAAAGAAAGAAAGAAAAGAAATCCCATCCTTAGTCAATTCATAGGTATATGCATAACATGAAAACCATTCTTTGCTAACTGCTCTCTTCTTGTTCCTTTTTTTTTTTCAGGATTTATTTATTTATTTTATAATAACTTTTTATTGACAGAACCCATGCCAGGGTAATTTTTTTTTACAACATTATCCCTTGCACTCACTTCTGTTCCGATTTTTCCCTCCCATCCTCCACCCCCTTCCCCCAGATGGCAAGCAATCCTATATATGTTGAATATGTTATAGTATATCCTAGAAAATGTATGTGTGCAGATCCAAACAGTTTTCTTGTTGCACAGGATGAATTGGACTCAGAAGGTAAAAATAACCCGGGAAGAAAAACAAAAATGCAAACAGTTTACATTCATTTCCCAGTGTTTTTTCTTTGGGTGTGGCTGTTTCTATCTATCATTGATCAATTGAAACTGAATTAGGTCTCTTTGTCAAAGAAATCCACTTCCATCAGATTATATCATCATACAGTATTGTTGCTGACATATATAATGATCTACTGGTTCTGCTCATTTCACTTAGCATCAGTTCATGTAATTCTCTCCAAGCCCCTCTGTATTCATCCTGCTGGTCATTTCTTACAAAACAATAATATTCCATAACATTCATATACCACAATTTACCCAACCATTCTCCAATTGATGGGCATCCATTCATTTTCCAGTTTCTAGCCAACTACAAACAGGGTTGCCACAAACATTTTGGCACATACAGGTCCCTTTCCCTTCTTTAGTATCTCCTTGGGGTATAAGCCCAGTAGTAGCACTGCTGGGTCAAAGGGTATGCACAGTTTGATAACTTTTGGGGCATAATTCCAGATTGCTTTCCAGAATAGTTGGATTCGTTCACAACTCCACCAACAATGTACCGGTGTCCCAGTTTTCCCACATCCTTCTTGTTCCTTATTAATCAACAGCTTCTTTTATCTTCTACTCTCAAACTGATGAAGCATTTGTAAGCTCTTTAAACTTCAGATGACCTTAAAATGGCCACAAGAAAATGTTATATTTTAACTTAACTAATATTTCCCTTTAAGTCAGAGAGATACAAAGTCTATTAGTTTGGTTTTCCCTGCAATACAAAACAGTCCAGCCAGTTCATATGAGGTTGAACCTATTCACTGCTTGACTCAAAAAAGTGTCTAAATTAATCAATTCTCTTGTATCCAAAAGATCTTTTAGCAAAGGACTTGCAAAAACAAACCAAACAAACAAAACCATCTTTCTCTGCTCTTTAAACTTAGACTAAAGGTGGTAGCAGAGAGCAATCTTGAACTTTTGAGAGAACTCATCTCTCTTAAACTCAAGGTAACACAAAAGAATAATAGCTAGCGGTGATTCTTCATTCATTACACTTCTTTCATTTTTAGTGGATTGAAATTAGACCCTACTAGTATTTAAAGACTCACTTTTAGCAAATGAGGTCACATATCTTCAACTGTCCCCTATGGAATCAACAATTATTATTTAATTATTCCAAAATGTCCTTTCCTATTGTGTTTTAACTTTCTTAAGCCTCAGAATTGTTATATGAGAATGAGCTGAGAGTTAACAATGCTCTGCAGCTGCTTATATCCCATTATTTTCAGAGAGGTCAAATTTAGCTATTTCAAAAAACTGTTTATACACATTTTTCAACTTTTAATAAATAAAAGTTCTTTATCTGATTCCTTTAATGACCAATTATTCACATATAAAAGAGTTGTCATATATCTTTTAAATCCTATATCATTTACAATGTGATATGAAACTTTAAATTTGTTCTACAATTCATTTTCTTCACAACCAAACTGTCCTCAGCCTATCCAAAAACTGTTTACATAAAAATGTTTGTAATTTTTATTAGGCTAAAGTTCTATTCTTGTACCTTCTGGGCACTAAACTGGACATTTATGTAAACAGTGCTTTACTCATTCATCAGATGATTTAATTATTTTTAAAGTTTAAAGTTTTTTTTTTTTTTTGCTCATTTGAGCAATGCATTTCACAATATAACAGGATTGTTCCTTGAATAAAATATCTTAAAGAGACAATATCTTACACCAATATCTATTGATCCCATGGGTAACAAAGAATATAAAACAAAAGATCTTACAAAAGTATCTGCAAAAAGTCATCTGGAGACAGGAGTGAGATACTGCAATCCTTTAATTCTGTGTCCAGATTGGTGCAACAGAATGATAATTCCTCAGTATGGGGTGGTGATATTGAAGTATCAGATGTTATAATGGGAAAAGTATTAATTCTCACTTGTGTTAAAGATGATTCCTCCTTTTCATGAGTCTAGAATGGTCATTGTAAACTTCTTCTTTGAAATCTTTGAGCATGCCAATTGAATGAAAAAGAATGAAAGTTGAGATTGGAATTTTCCTTTTTTAAAATTTTTAATAACTTTTTATTGTCAGTACATAGATCTTCTCTTTGTTGAAGATATCCACTTCCTTCAGAATACATCCTCATCCAGTATTGTTGTTGAAGTGTATAATGATCTCCTGGTTCTGCTCATTTTACTCAGCATCAGTTCATGTAAGTCTTTCCAAGCCTCTCTGTATTCATTCATCCTGCTGGTCATTTCTTACAGAACAGTAATATTCCTTAATATTCATATGCCACAATTTACCCAACCATTCTCCAATTGATGGACATTCATTCATTTTCCAGTTTCTAGCCACCACAAAAAGGCTGCCAGAAACATTTTTATTATCTCTTTGGGATATAAGCTCAGTAGTAGCATTGCTGGATCAAAGGGGTATGCACAGTTTGATAACTTTTTGGGCACAATTCCAGATTGCTCTCCAGAATGGTTGAATTTGTTCACAACTCCACCAACAATGCATCAGTATCCCAGTTTTCCCACACCCCCTCCAACATTCATCATTATTTTACATAACATCCTGTTATTGTAGAGATCAGAATTTTTCATGATTTACTCAAACTTAGCTGAAAACTGTGGTGTGGAGGGTCCTATTTAAGATACTAGATGCAAATAGAACTGTTTTAGCTCAGGTAGACACTTAACTATGACATTATAATTAAGAAAAAAGAAAGAAACTTTCTTTAGTGATTTTAGGGGTAAAACTAAAAGGGAGCAAGAAACACTGAACATTTATAGGATACTAGAGAAATAATAGAAGAATAAATTTTCCCAAATAGTTCTCCCTCTTAAATATCCTCCAGTGTTAAGAAAATTACCTGAGAATGTATGTGTATGTATGTATGTATATGTGTATATGTATATGTATATCTATCTATCTATCTATCTACATATTATTCTTCCCTTTGAGATTCTATAATAGGAATGCTTATTCTGTTGAAGAGAAGAGAATAAACTTTGATTACACAAAGATCATAAAAGGGGAGAATAAAAACAATCCATCATTAGTTATTGATAAATGTGTGTATTCATGCCTACTTTCTATAGTAAGCACGACTTTGCTTTCATTTTCTTTCTCCAAATTGGGAAAGGATGGCTTTTATAGCTACACAGTTCTAAGAAACAAACGTATCCTAATAAACAAAACTGGAAATATCATAGAAACTGCAAGCTAGACATTATGAAATGAATTGTGGTTGTCAAAGTTTAAAGGATTCTATAACAGTGGTTCATCTTTTGGAAATTTCAGTGAATATTTAAACAAAACAAAGACAGTTTTTTTTTTCGAAACTATCATCAAGTTGACCTTGTTGGTCTGATTTTATTCCTTCTTTGGGTGGTGATTAGTGTTCCTATCTAGAGTACTGTTGAAGGTGATCAGGAGCTCTATGTTTTGCTCAGTGTTTGGATGCAGCCTTTGACTGAGCTAAACACTGTTAATTTAAAGTCAGAATACAGAGTACATTTAAGAGGGTAACCAAGAACTGATAGATTTTCCTGATGTTTTAGATAAGTTATACAAGGAACTTATAGCTTCATTCTATTCTGTTTAATTATTTAGCTATCAGTGTCTCATAGAAATAGCACTTAGGAAAGCTAGAAGGGGAAAAATGCTTACTTATCAACACTGGAAAACAAAAGAGAAAGATCCATTGTTTTTGCATTTATTGTAAAGTTTGTTTTGATATGGATCTGAAAGTTTGTATTTCCTGGAATATTAAAAAGATTGTGGAAGTGGAGATGAGAGTAAGTACAGATAAAAGGAGCTGAGTTGAGAGTGTTATGTACGTGGATCCTTTAAAATGTTAATTTATTATTAATAATCACATTATATACAATTATTATTGTTATTAGTTATGTATACAATGTAATTATTATTTTTATTATTTTATTAAATATATATTTAGTAGAAAGAAGGCAGCTAAGCCCAGCCTATAATAAATATTCTGCAAGGTTAATTTGAAAAGCAAATATACTTGATCTGTAGAAAAAAGTTTAGAAAAGAAACAAAAACAAAAGAAAAGATCACATAGATTTTGTATTCTTCCCTTTACCCACCATAAGCAGCACTGATTCAAACAGTTTTTATCTAAAACATTAACCTGATCCAGTGGGTATCATATTTGATATATATCCACTCCATTATCTTGGTCTACTACCCAGTACCAAAGGATCTATGGAGATGGACACAGAGAGGGAAAGAAAATTTTTAAAAAGGATATCTCTTCAGTTTTAATGTAGCACTTTTAACATTAAATAAAATCAATAACTGGATTGTTTGGTTTGGTTTTACCTATTTGGTAGGGAGCATTATTGTTTTCCATAATGTATCTAAGGCATATCATTACTGAAGAAATCACAGTATTATCTCCCTCTGTCTTAATGCTTATTTGGCTAGATATAAAACCAAAGCTATCTGTAAAGTTGCTTTTTTTTTCATTTCCAAAAGTACTAAAAATTGTATACTTATTTTCTTTATGAGTTGTTTGAACTACCCACAACCTTAGAATTCAAATTAAGTTGTGTGTGTGTGTGTGTGTGTGGTTCTGTATGCATGTGCAAACACACTCATTTTTTTTCCAGGATTACTTACCTTGTTTTACCCAAATATGTCTAATCACTAGGAAATAAAAAAGTCATTTTGAACCTGCAGGGTCACCTTATTTCTGTGATAGTTTCTGGAGGTCAGTAATTGATTAGAGATTGTAAAGTGTCTTCATACCACTTGAATGATCTACTATAGAACATTTGATCTAAAATAATAGAAAGTACTAAGTAGCCATAAATTAGTTTTCTGAGATAGGTCTATATAAAAGAGTTAGAAAATACATAGTTGAAGTCTGATTTGTTTTAAAGACAGTGGACATCAGAATACTTTTCTCACATCCCTCAAGGATACTTTATGAAATAAAGGTATTTTGTTATGTTTGTATTTGTTTATGTGAGATTGTGTGCATGTGTAGATACATGGGTAACTTTCTGTGTGTGTGCATGTGTGTGCGTGTGTGTAGATAATAGATGGAGACAATTAAATTAGGGTAGTGTTGTTGTGTTGGAAAAGGCCTGTTTCTTAAAGAAGAAAAAAATGAAAGATAAGGTAGAACACTATATAGAATTGATTTATCCCCCAAATTCTCATTGTTAAATAGTTTTGATAAGATTACTGATAAAATGTGATAGACACAAGCAAGAGAGTACTGGGAAATACAAAATGATAAATGTTTCCAAAACAGGAAATCTTGAAAGTACAGGAAACAGAAAGCTTTAAGCAATGAACCATGCTGTAAAGAGATACACTATAGCTCGACAGTAGATGGAAATGAAGAGGATGAATAATGGAAACTATATCATATACTTGGTCTAAAGACTTTTGACAATTGGGGTATAACATTCTCCCTAAGGACAGGAAATAATAATATTTCTATCCTTTACCCCTAAAAAGCTTTAGTTCTACTTTCAGACTGAATATGAAGGATTAGTTGTTTGTCAGCAAAAAAAAAAAAATGAGACAATAAATCATCTATAAAAATGAATATTTTTTAAGGAACAGACCTTTTCCCAAAAAAATCTAAGTTCAAATCCTGGCAAAAGTAACCCCTGTATTATATGTAAGGGAGAGAAATTAGAAGCATTCCCAATAAGATCAGAGGTAAAACAAGGATGCCCCTCATCACTATTACTATTCAGTATTATAGTAGATGTGTTAGCTTTAGCAATAAGAGAAGAAAAATAAATTGAAGAAAATGGGAGAAGACAAAGAGGAAGCAAAACTATCAGTCTTTGCAGATGAAATGTTGGTATATTTAGAGAATCCTATAAATCAACTAAAAAAATCTATGAAACAATAAACAACTTTAGCAAAGTTGTAGGAAATAAAATAAACCCATATAAGTAACCAGAATTTACATATATTTCCAACAAAGCTTAACAAGAAAAGATAAAAAGAGAAATTCCATTTAAAATAACTGTTGACAAAATGAAATATTTTTGTGTCTATCTGCCAAAACAAACCTAGGAACCATATGAGCATAATTACAGAATACTTTTCACACAAAGTCATCTCTAAACAATTGCAAAAATATCAATTGGTAATGATTAGGCAGAACTAGTAAATTAAAAATGACAATTCTACCTAAATTAGTCACTTGTTCAGTGCCATACTGTTAAAATAAATAATAATAATAATAATAATCTGAAAGAAGAAAACATAAAGAATTTGAAGGGAATTAAAGAAAAAAATTCAAAGGAAGATAGCCCAGTTCTACCAGATCTAAAACTATGATTAAAGTGGCAGTCATGAAAACCATTTGGTACTTACTAAGAACTAAAGTAATAGATTAGTGGAATCTTGGGTTCAAGGGTCACAATAGCTAATAACTGGAAATCTACTCTTCAATAAACCTAAAAGTTCCAAATTCTGGGTAAGGACTCACAATTTCACAAAAAAAATACTGAAAAAATTGAGAAATAGTATGGCAGAAACTAGGCTTAGACCAACATCTCACAGCCTATACTAAGTTCAAAATGGATTAATAATTTAGAGATAAAGGATGACATTCCAAGAAGTTAGGAGAACAAGTGGATAGTTGACCTTTCAGATCTTAGGGAAGGGAGAAATTTTAGCCCAAAGAACTAGAGAACATTTCAAAATGCAAAATGGACAACTTTGACTACATTTAAAAAGTTTTTGCACAAACAAAAATAACAACCAACATTAGAAGGGAAGCAGAAAGCTGGGAAACCATTTTTATAGACAATGTTTTTGGTAGACGACTAATTTATTAGTTATATATAAGAAAACAAGTCATTATCCAGATGACAGATGGTCAAAGGATATGAACAGACTTATTTTCAGATGAAGAAATTTAAGTCATATATAGTCAAGTGAAAAATGTTCTTAATTATTTTTGATTAGAGAAATGCAAATTAAGACAGTTCTGTTGTACCACTTCACAGCTATCAGATTGGCTAAGATGACAGGAAAAGATGATGTTGGAGATGTGGGAAAACTGAAACTTTAACACATTGTTGGTGAAGTTGTCCAAAATACTATAAAACTGTGCATATCCTTTGATCCAGCTTTGTCACTATTTGGTCTGAATTCCAAAGAAATCATAAAAAAGTGGAAAGAATACACATGTGCAATGATATTTGCAGTAGCTCTTTTTGTAATGGCAAGGAATTGGAAATTGAGCATATTCTCACCAATTGGGGAATGTATCAATAAGTTATGGTATATGAATGTAATGGAATATTATTGGTTTATAGGAAATGATGAGCCTGGAATAGAATCAAAAGAATATTGTACATAGTAACATTAATGTGTATGATGCAACAGCATAGTAATAGTCAAGTGTGATACTTATCTCTTTTCAATAATGAGGTGATCCAAGACAATTCCAATAGACTTGGAATGGAAAATGCCATCTGCATTCAGAGAGAGAATTATGGAGACTGGATGTGAACTGGAATATAATATTTTCACATATTTTGTTGTTTGTTTACTTTTCCTTTCTTGTGATTTCTTTCCCTTTTGGTCTGATCTTTGTTGAATAATATAACAAATATGGAAGTTTGTTTAAAAGGATTGTATATGTTTAACTTATATCAGATTGCTTGCTGCCTTGAGGAGGGAGGAGATGAGGAAGGGAATTAAGAAAAAAATGGAACATAAAATCTTACAAAGATGAATATTGAAAACTATGTATTTGAAAAAAAATTAAGAAAAAGAAAAAAGAAAAATAATAGCACCTCAAAAAGAACCTTGTACTACTCCAACACCATAGTGAGAAGAATAAGAAAGGGAAATTGATTTTTCAAGGCCTTCTCTAGATGGAGTTCTTATATTGTTTAATACTCACGAGAAGATTTTCCTTAGTGGAATGGGAAAATGAAAACATTTTTTCCCCAATGGCTATGAAAGCAGCCGAATCAAGTGCTGTGGAATACTCAGAGCTTAGTCAGATATTGAAGATGCCAACAGCACCTGCAGCATCTTAGGCCACTGTCAGTCATCCTGACTTTAATGATTCTAAAAGTAAAAATGAGGGTGATGATTTCAGACAACTATGCCTTCCTTAATTCCAATTCATGTGTAAGACATCACCCCATCATGGTGATTTCATTGATCTTATTCTAAAACAAATGATGAACAAATCAAAGAACAAAAATAGCACTTCTAGGCTTAATTTATGCCACTGTCCCTCACAGTGCCTAGTGATTTCAAGTTTTACACTTGAAGATGGTGGGTAGGCAATTGAGGATAGACATTTCTACCTGACATGCTGGACTTGAAATTGTCTTTACCATATTCTCCTGATACTTTTCTTTTTTCCATCATATGTTCCAGCTATGCAGTTTGAACTTTTCTCATTTTCTTTTTATTTACATATTCTACTAAAACTGGTTGACTAGGTCAAGGCAGAAGATGTAGGAAGAGGGGAAGCAAAGGGAAAGCAACAAAATCTTTCTCCATAAGAGGCAAATAAAATGAAGGACCATGAATATTAATAGTAGTTGAACTATTAAAAAAAATACTTGGTTCCTAGATTGGATCTAAAGCTCTTGCCGTACATTATCTCATTTGAATCACACAATACAACAATAATATTGTGACATGGATGTTCTAATCATCATTTTATGAATTTTGTAGACAAAATTGAGATTTATTAATATTAACTTATTTGCCCAAGTTCATGAAACTAGCAAAAGACTATTATTGAGATCTCTTTTTTCTTAGGTGCAGCTGGTACTTTAAACAATTTTGCATGGCAAAATTTTAACTATTCTATTTTTGTCCATTTAATCTGAACTTGTATGTCTATTTGCTATGGGACATCACAAAAGAAGTATGACTTTCCCAGATACTCAAGGATCATAATAAGCCCTTTCACCTGGCCATCACAGAAAAATTCACCTATAACTAATCATTTATATTTTCTGATTAATTGCAATATAATCAGTTCAATATTATAAAGACTTGTCATTTTTTATTGATATAAATTAGCTTTTGGTAGAGTAGGATGTTGAGAGTAAATCTTTTTATACAACATAGCACCATTGTGCTTTATGTTAATTCAAGTTAGAATCAACATGATGAACAATCAATTTTACATCATGTTTCTGTTTGAAAGACATGGAAGTATCACAGGACTTTTTCTTGTAGATCAACTCATTATTTAATTGGATCAAAAAAATCTCCCTTGTGTTGTGTTAAAAGACAAACACACATACACACACTCACACAAGCAAACATTTTTCTGTTTATAAAAACAAAGCTCAAGTCTTGGATTGTAAAGTAATATCATTAGGAATTGTGACTGGTGTTGAACACTTCAGGAATGTGTGACCTGTGGAATTTCAAGGCATCTCAATGATGGAATGTGACAAAGTTGTTAACCTCATACAATTTTAACGTTGTCATATTATGTTTGTCCTTAATTGTGATATTGCATTTCTTCTCTCAAAATCAATGGATAAGATGAACTTTAATTCTTATCTTTAAGGTACTTTCAAATAAAAATCAGTACAAATTATTTGATTTTCCTGTTCTGTAGTTTTATCCATTTTATTTTGATCAATTGCTTAAACCATTAACCTCAAAAGGGAAGTAATAGTAATATTATTATTAATTATTAATTATTATCTAGCCCCTAGCTTCTTAAACTGTGGTTTGTGAGTCCATATGGAGGTCCTTCAATAACTCAATGGAGGGATAATGAAATTATGATTATCAATAGATGTTTGATTTATACACCTATTTTATATACTTAGATACCTAGGATCATGTAAAAATTTATTGGGCAAAAGAGGCACAAGTGGAAAAAGTTTTAGAAACCAGTTCTTGTGCACATTTGATGAATGTATTTTTTTTAAAAGTCCAGTTCATTCCTATCATCCAGGAATCCCTTTTAAAAAGTGATATGGAAAAGACTCTTTTCATGATTTGGATAGCTTTATTTGGTTTTTAGAATATAATTCAACAAAATTTTAGTCGATGTGTTTTGTGAAAAGTACTGAAAATATAAAGATGAAAACAAGATTTTCTGTCCTCAGAATCCTTGCATTATGCTAGTGGCAGGAGGAGAAAGATGACATTAAATATGAACCTCTTTTGTACTAATTCTTTTTAATTAAGACCCAAAAAAAGAACATATAACTGTAGATGTATAATGAAACTAAAAGGTTGGTTAGTAAATCCAAGGTCTTCTTCAATGGAGCCATAGCCTCTCTCAAACAAACCTCTCTCTCAAACAGCACCATACTCTTTCTGCACAACTACTCAGAGATGTAGGGAAATGAGTATGCTTTATGATACATGTTATAGTTATATTTTATCCCTCAGAGCAGCTTAAAGAGATAGTGACATGAAGAGTGCTCTTCAACAAACAGATCTGCCATTCAAATCTAGGATTAAGATCATTCAACCACTGAGTACTTATTGAACACTGTCATATATCAGGTACTGAGACAGATGTTGGGGATAAAAAGACAAAAATAAAATACCCCTCATCCTCAAGGACCTTACCTATTATTGGGAAAGATAACATGCATATAAATATTTTTAATTTATAGAGAGTATTTTAATAATATATACATATATGTTTACACACACATATATCTTTATATTTGTGTGAGTATGGGAAAAGGAAGGAAATAAACAATTACCTAGTGACCATTATGTGCCAGACATTTATGTGCTTTTTATGTACTTTACAAATAATATCTCATTTGATCTTCACAATAACCTTATGAAGAAGATCATGTTATTAACTTCATTTTATAGTGGCAGAGCTATAGAAAGGAGGAACTAGTGAAAAGTTATGAGACTTGCCTAGGATTATATGACTTAAATGTCTGGGGCTGGATTTGAACTCACTTATTCCTAGTCCAGAAACCATACTTTATCCACTGTGCCACATGACTTATCTTGGAATTCTCAAATATTGAGGCGCCAGTTTTTATTCTTTTTTGATTTGGGTTTTTCTTTTTTCTTCTTCCAATAATTTAAGTAATTTACATGTTTCTTTTAAAACTAGTAACAATAGAGCCAAAATTGCAGAGGGGACTCATGTCTTTTTCGGAGTTATCCCAGCACTCTCACACTTACAGCAAATCCAGTCTCTGAATTAGTTCTACACTATACATACATATATTGGGAGTGTAACAAATTACCAGCAGAAGATAATTTCAAACATCTCCAATAAAGGTCTGTTTCTATTGGGTATGGAGGGAGGCTGGCCAAGGGCAAGCAGACAGAGCACAGACTCTGAATTTAGGCAGCGCACAGTCCCAGGAGTGGTGTGAGCTCCATAGGCCAGAGGATCTTTGGGAAAGAATCTACATCAGTGATGGCTACTCTGTTTTGGTTGCAAATGGTGAATGTCGAAATACCAGAATTTCACGGGGAACCTGGCCATGCACACCCAGCCTGGAAGTCAGTCAGCACTTACCCAAGCTGCTAAAGTCATTTTGTAGAGGAAGATTGGAAAATCTCTCTCTTGGCCTAAAGGCAGATCTCAACTTTTTTTTTTTTTTTCACATGAACAAAAAAAAATCAAAAAGAAATTTGATCAAAGAGTTTTTATGATGAAAAAGAACAGATTTTAAAACTCTGAGGTTACAAAAAGCAGATCATCTCAAGATGAAAACTCAAAGGCTGAAATAAAGTGCTCCCTATCTCACAAGGCTTTCCATGAAGAAAAAAAAAAAAAGATCTCAAAAGAGAGCCAGAAGAAAAATGGGGAAAAGAAATGAGAACTTTGCAAGAGGGTTTGGAAAATAAAACACAAGAATTATCTCAAGAAAACACCTAACAAAACAGAAAAATTATATAACATTTTACAAAATAGATTTGACTATTAAAGAAAACTACTCCTTGAAAACCAGAATTTGTGAAATGGAAAAAAAACCCATAGTACAAAACAACTCATTTAAAAGTTCAATTGGCAAAATACAAAAGGAACTTAAAAAGATAAATGAAGAAAATAATTCATTAAAAATCAAAAGTGAACAAATGGAATTGAATGACTCAATGAGACACCAAGAAGATACCAGTCAAGCAAAGCAAAAAAAAGAAGAAAAAAATACATGTAAAATACCTGCTTGGGAAAACAACTGACCTGAACGATACATCTAGGAGACACAATTTAAGGACTGTTGGACTTCCTGAAAACCATGATGAAAAAAAGAGCCTAGATATTATCTTTCAGGAAATCATAAAAAAAAAAAAAACAATTGTGCTGATGTCCCAGAATCAGAAGGTAAAATAGCCATTGAAAGAATTCACTGATCATCTCCTGAAAGAGATCCCAAAATGAAAACTCCAAGAAATGTCGTGGCTAAATTTCAAAACAATTGCACCAAGGAAAATATATTATAAACAGCCAGAAGGAAAAAATTCAATTATGAGGAGTCACAATAAGGATTACCTGAGACCTAGCAGTTTCCATCTTAAAGGAATAAAGGGCCTGGAATCTGATATTCTGAAATGCAAAAGAACTTGGAATAGAGCCAGGAATAAACTACCCTGCTAAACTGAGCATTTTCTTTCAGGCAATAAGATGGACATTCAATGAAACGGTAGAATTTCATTTATTTCTGATGAAAATAGCAGAGCTGAACAAAAAATTTGACCTCTAGATATAGAACAAAAGTGTTATATTCTTTTCTCAAAAACACAGCCAGGTGATAAAAGTTCAGATCTTTTATTGCTTCCTCCAAAATAGCCCGGTTAGCTCAGGCCTATCTGCTTGAGCTCTTGCAGCTTTGTCCTTGGCTTCTGTCTCTGCTTTCTTCAGCCTCCAGCCAGTACCAAGTTGGAAGATGCAATGAATCTTTCTTGCCTCAAAGATAGGGCTTGTAGGCTTTCTTCCAGAGTGCTCCGCTCCTACCCCAGTCAACGTTCACAAGAGAACTCTCCAAGAAACTCCCTCAAGTAACTCCCACAAGAAGAACTAACTCAAGCTCCAAGAGCTCCCTATATATGTGATCTCCCAAAGGTTAACTCCACCTTCTGGAGGGAGAAGGATTCTGGGTTATCTCCCAGAGTGCTCTCTGGCCTTAAGGGAGGTGTGAATTCAGACTAAGCCATACTAAGCCCTGAATTCTCCCAAACGTGTGAACTCCATTGAGTACTTAGATACTTATGAGCTCTCTAAAGGTATGAACTTGTGTTCCATCTTGCATTGTTTCCATCAGTATTAGCAACTTATCACCTTGTAAGGATTCATTCTAAGGTGTGAGCCAATAAGCACTGTATCAATTCTATTGAGTTAACACCAGGATTCTGACATCACCCTTGAGTTTTTACCTTGTTTCAAGTTGAGTTGACACTAGGATTCCAACACAAAAGAGAAACATAAAATGGTAAAAAGAAAAGAACTCGAGAAATATATCTCTGTTATGAATATACATAGAGTGCATTATAATTTGACATTAATGTTATAATATAAAACTAAAATAAAGGTGCAAAGGGAATTATAATGGAAAAAAAGGGAAAGGAGGTAAAATGAAGGAAATTCTCACAAGGAGGCAAAGAAAACCTATTATAATTGAGAAAAAGGAAGGAGGGGAATGAACATTGTATGAATCTTACTCTCATCAGATTTGGCTCAAAGAGATAATATTATATATATTTGGTTTCACAAAAAAACTTCTCTCACTTTATAGGGAATTGGAAGGGGTAAAGGAAAAGGAAAGGGGAGGCTAATAGAAGAGAAAAGAGAAATAATAGGGCAAATGGATAATAAAGAGGGAAGAGGTATAGAAAGGGAGGGCTCCTTGAGGCAAGTGGAGCTGTAACCAAAATACTGGGGAGTGGGGAAAGGGGAAAAGGAAAGAGAAAAGCATAATTTGGGGTAAAAAAGGTGACATTTTAATTGTGAATGGGAATAGGGTGAACTCTCTCATAAAGAGAAGCAGATAGTAGAAGAGATTTTTAAAAGTCAGAACCCTACAATAGGTTTTTACAAGAAACACATTAAAAACATATAGAGTAAAGGTAAAAGGTTGGAGCAGAATCTATTATACTTTAGGTGAAGGAAAAAAAACAGGGGTAGGCATCATGATCTCAGATCAAGTAAAAGCAAAAATAGACCTAATTAAAAGATATAAGAAAGGAAACTATATCTTGTTAAAGGGAATCATAGATAATGAAGAAATATCAATACTAAACATATATGCACCAAATGGAATAGCATCCAAATTCCTAAAGGAGAAATTAAGAGAACTGCAAGATGAAATAAACAGCAAAACTATAATAATGGGGGATTCTCTCAGAATTAGATAAATCAAATCACAAAATAAATAAGAAAGAAGTTAAGGAGGTAAATAGAATACTAGAAAGATTAGGTATGATAGATCATTGGAGAAAATTGAATGGAGAGAGAAAGGATACACTTTTTCTTGGCAGTTTATGGAACCTATACAAAAGTTGACCATGCATTAGGGAATAAAGACCTCAAAATCAAATGCAGAAAGGTAGATATAGCAAATGTATTTTTCAGATCATGATGCAATAAAAATCACATGCAATAAAAGGCCAGGAGGAAGTAGATAAAATTTACTTGGAAATTAAATAATCTCATCCTAAAGAATGAATGGATGAAAGAACAAATCATAGACACAATCAATAATTCATCCAAGAGAGACAATAATGAGACAACAAACCAAAAATTATGGGATGCAGCCAAAGTAGTTATAAAAGGAAATTTATGTGTACTTGCATAAAATAGAGAAGGAAAGAATTGGTCTTGCAACTAAAAAAGCTAGTAAAAGAGCAAATTAAAAACTCCCAATCAAGTACCAAACTTGAAATTCTAAAAGCAAAAGGGGAGATTAATAAAATTGAAAATAATAAAAAAGAACTATTGAAGTCATAAATAAAACTAAAAATTGGTTTTATGAAAAAAAAACAAAATAGATAAACCTTAAGTTAATTGGATTAGAAACAGGAAAGAAAAAAATCAAATTATTAGTCTTAAAAATAAAACGGGAAAACTTTCTACCAATGAAGAGCAAATTAGAGCAACAATTAGGAGTTATTTTGCAGAACTTTATGCCAAGAAATTTAATAATCTAAGTGAGGTGGAAGAATATACAAAGTATACATTGCCTAGTTTAATAGAAGAGAAAATAAATTACTTAATTTTAGAAAAAGTCTCATTTTAGAAAAAGAACTAGAACAAATTTTAATCAACACCCTAAGAAAAAGTCTCCAGGACCAGATGGGTTTACATGTAAATTCTACCAAACATTTAAAGAATAATTTAACTCTGATACTATACAAATTTTGAGAAAATAGGGAAAGAAGCACTCCTACCAAATTCCTTTTATGACAATCATGGTATGATACTTAAACCAGGTAAGAAGAAAACAGAGAAAGAAAATTAGAGACCATTTAAAAAAATGAATATTGATGCAAAAATCTTAAATAAAATATTAGAAAAAACGATTACAGAAAGTCATCTCCAGGATAATACACCATGACCAACCAGGAATGAAGGACTAGTTCAATATTAGGAAAACTATTAGCATAATTGACTTATATCAATAACCAAATTAACAAAAATCATATGATTATCTCATAGATGCAAAAAAAGCATTTGATAAAATCCAATATCCATTCCTATTAAAACTACTAGAGGGTATAGGAATAAATGGACTTTTATTTAAAATAATCAATAGCATCTATTTAAAACATCAGGATGCATTATATGTAATGGGGGTAAACTAGAACCATTTCTTAGTAAGATCAGGGGTGAAACAAAGATGCCCACTATCATCATTACTATTCAATATTGTCTTAGAAATGCTAGTTTTGGCAATAAGAGAAGAAAAAAGACATTAAGGGAATTAGACTAGGTATTAAGGAAATCAGATTATCACTCTTTGCAGATGATATTATGGTATGCATAGAGAACCCTAGAGAATCAACTAAAAATAATAAAAACAATCCACAACTTTAGCAAAGTTATGACATAAAATAAATCCACATAAATCATCAGCATTTTTATACATCATCAACAAAGTCCAACAGCAAGATATATGATGAGAAATTCTATTTAGAATACCTGTTGATAATATAAAATATTTGGGAGTCTATGCACCAAGGGAAAGTCAGAAACAATATAAATACAACTACAAAACACTTTCCAACAAATAAAGTCAGATCTAACCATTTGGAAAAATATCAAGTGCTCTTGGATAGGTCATGCAAATAAAAAAATGACAATACTATCTAAATTAATCTATTTATTTAGTGCTATACCAATCAAACTTTCAAGAAATTATTTTGAAGACCTAGAAAAAATAGTAACAGAATCCATCTTAAAAACAAAAGGTCAAGAATTTCAAGGGAATTAATGAAAAAATGCAAAATGCAAAGATGACCTAGCTGTACCAGATCTAAAACTATATTATAAAGCAGCAGACATCAAAACCATTTGGTATTGGCCAAGAGAGAGAGTAATTGATCAGTGGAATAAATTAGGTTCACAGGACAAAATAGTCAATGACTATAATAACCTAGTGTTTGACAGACACAAAAACCCCAGGCTTTGAGATAAGAATTCAAAAACTACAAGGAAAATTGGAAACTAGTGTGGCAGAAATTAAGCACTGAACCACACCTAACACTGTATACCAAGATAAGGTCGAAATGGGTTCATGATCTAGACATAAAGAGTGATATTATAAAGAATTAGGGACTTCTGGCCAAGATGGCAGAGAGGATGCACACAGATGTGTAAGCTCCCCATTTTCTCTCAGAATTCATTTCATGACAAGCCTCTGAATTAATGCTTCACTGGAAAAAAAAAACCCATAAATAGTTACCAAGAGAAGACATACTTGAGATTCGACAGGAAAGGTCTGCTTTTGCTTGAGGACAGGGACAGTTTTAGATCTTGTGCAGTCTGAGGGCAGGCAGCAGCAATGAGATACCGGCAGGCAGCTCACAGCCAAGCAGACTGGAGGGGGGTGGGGTGTGATCTTAGCCGTCTCTGCAGTGAAAGCTTTGCTACAGGATTGGATACTTTGCTCCTTCAGCAAGTCAGTAGCCCAGCAGAGAAGCTAAAAACACCAGGGATAAAGAATACAACCCCAAACAGCTGGAGTTTCTCAGGACCTGGCCACCCCTCCCCCACTGCGTCTCAATACGTTCTCAGAGTCTCAGAGCACAAGTGCAGCACAGTCCTGCTAGTGCCTCCCACAATCTGTAGAGGAAGCTTGGTAACACCACCCAGTCCCTCCCCCCAAAAAAGCAGATTCCATTTTGGGTTTTTTTTTCTTTTTTTCTTTGCTAGTTTGTCTCTGATTCTTCTTTGACAAAATGAGCAAAAAATTGAAAAGGGCCTTAACGATTGACAGTTTTTATATGGATAGAGAGCAGACTCTAAAACCTGAGGAGACTAAAAACAGATTGTCTCCAGGTGAATCCCCAAAGGAGGAGATCATCTGTTCCTCAGCACAGATGAATCTCATAGAAGACATTAAAAAGGCTCTCACAAGAGAGCTAGAAGAAAAATGGGAAAAGGAGAGGGAGGCTTGGCTAGACAGTCTAGATAAGTCATCCCACTCATTTAAAGACAAAGTAGATAAAGAAATCAAATCCTTGAAAAATAGGATTACTGAACTGGAAACAGAAAATAGCTCTCTAAAAAATAAAATTGGTGAAATGGAAAAAAAATTCCATAGAACAAAACAACTCAATTGGACAATTAGAAAAAGATATAAAAAAAGTGAGTGAAGAAAATACTTCATTGAAAATCAGAATCGAACAAATGGAATTGAATAACTCGAAGAGACAACAAGAATCAGTCAAGCAAAACCAAAAAAATCAAACACTGGAGAACATTTGAAATACCTTCTAAGGAAAACAACAGACCTGGAAAATAGGTTTAGGAGAGACAATCTAAGATTTATTGGACTCCCAGAAAAATATGATGAAAAAAAGAGAATGGACAATATTTTCGAGGAAATTATCAAAGAGAACTGCCCAGAAGTCATAGAAAAGAGGGTAAAATAGACATTGAAAGAATTCATCGTTCACCTACTGAAAGGGATCCTAAAATCAAAACACCAAGAAATATAGTGGCCAAATGCCAGAACCCTCAAATGAAGGAAAAAATACTCCAAGTGGCTAGAAAAACCCAATTCACATATAGAGGAGCCACAGTAAGGATTACCCAGGATCTAGCAGCATCCACATTAAAAGATCGAAAGGGCCTGGAATATGGTATTCCAAAAAGCTGAGGAACTCAATATGCAACCAAAAATAACTTACCCAGCAAGAATGAGCATCTTTTTCCAGGGAAGAAGATGGTCATTCAAAAAAAAAAAGGAAATTAAACCTCTTTTGATGAAAAAAAAAAAAAAAAAAACAGAACTTAACAAAAAGTTTGATCTACAAATATAGAACTCCAGAGAAACCTAAAAAGGTAAAAAGAAATCCTGGGAACTATATTTCTGCTATAAAGATGTATAAAGAATACATGTATACCTTGTTCTAGAAATTAGAGGTGGAAAGGACATTGTACCAGAAAAAAGGGTAAAGTAAGGATACTATATTTCACGAAAAGGCAAATGAAACCTATTATATCTGGGAGAAAGAATAAAGGGAGATGAATACAGTGGGTATCTTACTCCCATCAGAATTGGCTTTGAGAGAAAAATTTTAGACATATTCAATTTATGGTGAAACTTCTTCCACCTCATTGAAAAGTGAGAAGGGAAAAGTGAAAAGGGAAGGAATAAGCTAAGCAGAAGGGAATAGGGAAACTGTGAGGGAAAGGAGTAAGATAGGGGGAGGAACTCTAAGATGGGGGGAGAGGGATACTAAAAAGGGAGGGCTGTGAGAAGCAAGTGGTGCTCACAAGTTTAATACTGGGAAGGGGGGAAGGGGGAAAGAAGGGAGAAAAGCATTAACAGGGGTAAACAATATGGGAAGTAATACAGAATTGGTAATTTATACCATAAATGTAAAGGGGTAAACTCCCCCACAAAGAGGAAGCAGTTAGCAGAATGGATTAAAAGCCAGAATCCTACAATATGTTGTTTACAGGAAACACACCTGAAGCAGGGAGATACATGCAGAGAAAGGTAAAAGGATGGAGCAAAATCTACTATGCTTCAGGTGAAGTCAAAAAAGCGGGGGTAGCCATCCTGATCTCAGATCAAGCAAAAGCAAAAATTGATCTAATTAAAAGAGATAAGGAAAGGCACTATATCTTGCTAAAGGGTTGCATAGATAATGAAGCAGTATCAATATTAAACATAGATGCACCAAGAGGTGTAGCATCTAAATTCTTAAAGAGAAATTAAGACAGCTACAAGAAGAAATAGACAGCAAAACTATAATAGTGGGAGATCTCAACCTTTCACTCTCAGAATTAGATAACTCAAACCACAAAATTAATAAAGGAAAAGTCAAAGAGGTAAATAGAATTCTAGAAAAGTTAAATATGATAGATCTCTGGAGAAAAAGAAATGGAGACACAAAGGAATATCCTTTCTTTTCAGCAGTTCATGGAACCTGTACAAAATTTGACCATATATTAGGACATAAAAACCTCAAACTCAAATGCAGTAAGGCAGAAATAGTAAATGCATCCTTTTCAGACCACGATGCTATAAAAATTCCATTCAACAAAAAGCCAGGGGAAAGTAGACCAAAAAATAATAGGAAACTAAATAATCTCATACTAAAGAATGATTGGGTGAAACAGTAAATGATAGACATAATTAATAACTTCACACAAAAAATTATAATAATGAGACATCATACCAAAATGTATAACTGGTAATAAGGGAAAATTTCATATCTCTAGAGGCCTACTTACATAAAATAGAGAAAGAGAAGGTCAACGAATTGGGCTGGCAACTAAAAATGTTAGAAAAGGAACAAATTCAAAACCCCCTGTCAAGCACTAAACTTGAAATTCTAAAAATAAAAGGAGAGATCAATAAAATTGAAAGTAAAAAAAAAACTATTGAATTATAAAACTAAGAGTGGGTTCTATGAAAAAACCAACAAAATAGATAAACCCTTAGTAAATCTGATTAAAAAAAATGAAAGAGGAAAATCAAATTGTCAGTCTTAAAAATGAAAAGGGAGAACTTGCCACTAACGAAGAGGAAATTAGAGCAATAATTAGGAATTATTTTGCCCAATTTTATGCCAATAAATTCAACAACTTAAATGGAATGGAAGAATACCTTCAAAAATGTAGCTTGCCCAGATTAAAATAGGAAGAAGTAAATATCCTAAACAGTCCCATCTTAGAAAAAGAAATAGAAAAAGATATTAACCAACTCCCTAAGAAAAAATCCCTAGGACCAGATGGATTCATATGTGAATTCTACTAAACATTTAAAGAACAATTAACTCCAATGTTATATAAACTATTTGAAAAAATAAGGATTGAAGGAGTCCTACCAAACTCCTTTTATGACACAGACATGGTACTGATACCTAAACCAGGCAGGCTGAAAACAGAGAAAGAACATTATAGACCAATCTCCGTAAGGAATATTGATGCTAAAATCTTAAAAAAATATTAGCAAAAAGATTACAGAAAATCATCCCCAGGATAATACACTATAACCAAGTAGGATTTATACCAGGAATGCAGGGCTGGTTCAATATTAGGAAAACTATTAGCATAATCGACTATATCAGTAACCAAACTAACAAAAACCATATGATCATCTCAATAGATGCAGAAAAAGCATTTGATAAAATCCAACATCCATTCCTAATAAAAACATTTATGAGTATAGGAATAAATTGACTTTTTCTTAAAATATTCATGAGCATATATTTAAAACTGGAACCTTTCCCTGTAAGATCTGGAGTGAAGCAAGGTTGCCCACTATCACCATTATTATTCAATATTGTGTTATAAACACTAGCCTTGGCAATAAGAGTCAAGAAATTGATTAAAGGAACCAGAGTAGGCAATGAGGAAACCAAACTATCACTCTTTGCAGATGATATGATGGTATACTTAGAGAACCCAGAGATTCTACTAAAAAGCTATTAGAAATAATTCATAACTTTAGCAAAGTTGCAGGTTATAAAATATATCCCCATAAATCCTCAGCATTTTTATACATCACCAACAAAATCCAACAGCAAGAGATACAAAGAGAAATTCCATTCAAAATAACTGTCAACAGCATAAAATATTTGGGAATCTACCTACCATAGGAAAGTCAGGAATTATATGAGCAAAATTACAAAAAACTTTCCACACAAATAAAGTCAGACTTAAATAATTGGAAAAATATTAAGTACTCTTGGACAGGCCGAGCGAATATAATAAAGATGACAATACTCCCTAAACTAATCTATTTATTTAGTGCTATACCAATCAGACTTCCAAGAAAACATTTTAATGATCTAGAAAAAATAACAACAAAATTCATATGGAATAATAAAAGGTCGAGAATCTCAAGGGAATTAATGAAAAAAATGAAATGAAGGTGGCCTAGCTGTACCTGATCTAAAACTATATTATAAAGTAGCAGTCACCAAAACCATTTGGTATTGGCTAAGAAATAGATTAGTTGATCAGTGGAACAGGTTAGGTTCACAAGATAGAATAGTCAACTATAGCAATCTAGTGTTTGACAAAGGCAAAGATCCTAACTTTTGGGATTAGAATTCATTATTTGACCAAGAACTGCTGGGATAACTGGAAATTAGAATGGCAGAAATTAGGCATGAACCCACACTTAACACCATATACCAAGATAAGATCAAAATGGGTCCATGATTGAGGCATAAAGAACGAGATTATAAATAAATTAGAGGAACATAGGATAGTTTATCTCTCAGATTTGTGGAGGAGGAAGAAATTTGTGACCAAAGATGAAGTAGAGACCATTATTGATCACAAAATAGAAAATTTTGATTACATCAAATTAAAAAGCTTTTGTACAAACAAAACTAATGCAAACAAAATCAGAAGGGAAGCAACAAACTGGGAAAACATCTTCACAGTTAAAAGTTCTGATAAAGGCCTCATTTCCAAATTATATAGAGAAGTAACTCTAATTTATACGAAGCCAAGCCATTCTCCAATTGATAAATGGTCAAAGGATATGAACAGACAATTTTTAGATGATGAAATTGAAACTATTATTACTCATATGAAAGTGTTCCAAATCATTATTAATCAGAGAAATGCAAATTAAGACAACTCTGAGATACCACCACACACCTATCAGATTGGCTAAGATTAATAATGATGATTGTTGGAGTGGATGTGGGAAAACTGGGACACTGATAAATTGTTGGTGGAGTTGTGAACAAATCCAACCATTCTGGAGAGCAATCTGGAATTATGCCCAAAAAATTATCAAACTGTGCATACACTTTGACCCAGCAGTGCTACGACTGGGTTTATACCCCAAGGAGATACTAAGCAAGGGAAAGGGACCTGTATTGCCAAAATGTTTGTGGCAGCTCTGTTTGTAGTGGGTAGAAACTGGAAAATGAATGGAAGCCCATCAATTGAAGAATGGTGGGGTAAATTGTGGTATATGAATGTTATGGAATATTATTGTTCTGTAAGAAATGACCAGCAGGATGAATACAGAGAGGCTTGTAGAGACTTACATGAACTGATGCTAAGTGAAATGAGCAGAACCAGGAGATCATTATATACTTCTACAATGATACTGTATGAAGTTGTATTCTGATGGAAGTGGATCTCTTTGATAAAGAGACCCAATTCAGTTTCAGTCGATCAATGATGGACAGAAGCAGCTACACCCAAAGAAAGAACACTGGGAAATGAATGTAAACTGTTTGCATTTTTGTTTTTCTTCCCGGGTTATTTTTACCTTCTGAATCCAATTCTCCCTATGCAACAAGAAAACTGTTTGATTCTGCACACATATATTGCATCTAGGATATACTAACATATTTAATATGTATAAGATTGCTTGCCATCTAGGAGAGGGGGTGGAGGGAGGGAAGGGGAAAGTCAGAGCAGAAGTAAATGCAAGGGATAATGTTGTAAAAAATTACCCAGGCATATGTTCTGTCAATAAAAAGTTATTATAATTAAAAAAATAAAAAAAATTAGAACAACATAGGATCAGTGGAGGAGGAAGGAATTTGTGATGAATAAGAACTGGAGATAATTATTGATCACAAAATAGATAATAATGATTATATTAAGTTAAAACTTTTTGTCCAAATGAAACTAATGATAGAAAGGAAAAAATTAAATCAAATGGGAAAATATTACATTCAAGGATTCTGATAAAGGCCTCATTTCTAAAATATATTGTGAATTGATTATAAGAATTCAAGCCATTCTAATTGATAGTCAAAGGATAAATACAGATAATTTTCAGAATTGAAACCATTTTTAGTCATATGAAAGGGTACTCTAAATCATCATAATTCAGAGAAATGCAAATTAAGACAATTCTGAAATACACCTGTCAGATTGGCTAAGACACAAAAAATAATGATGAATATTGGAGGGGATGTGGGAAAACTTGGATACTAAAAATTGTTGTTTTTTTTTTAATGTAACTTTTTATTGACAGAACATATGCCTCGGTAATTTTTTACAACATTATCCCTTGCATTTACTTCTGTTCTGACTTTTCCCCTTCCCTCCCTCCACCCCCTCTCCTAGATGGCAAGCAGTCTTATACATATTAAATATGTTAGTATATCCTAGATGCAATATATGTGTGCAGAATCAAACAGTTCTCTTGTTGCACAGGGAGAATTGGATTCAAAAGGTAAAAATAACCTTGGAAGAAAAGCAAAAATGCAAACAGTTTACTCTCATTTCCCAGTTTCTTTGTAAGCTGCTTCTGTCCATCATTGATCAACGGGAATTAAGTTAGATCTTCTCTTTCTTGAAGAAATCCTTCCATCAGAATACATCCTCATACAGTATTGTTGTTGAAGTATATAATGATTTCCTGGTTCTGCTCATTTTACTTAGCATCAGTTCATGTAAATCTCTCCAAGCCTCTCTGTGTTCCTCCTGCTGGTCATTTCTTACAGAACAATAATATTCCATAACATTCATATACCACAATTTACCCAACCATTCTCCAATTGATGGGCACGCATTCATTTTTCCAGTTTCTAGCCACTACAAACAGGGCTGCCACAAATATTTTGGCACATACAGGTCACTTTCCCTTCTTTAGTTTCTCTTTGGGGTATAAGCCCAGTAGTAGCACTGCTGGATCAAAGAGTATGCACAGTTTGATAACTTTTTGAGCATAGTTCCAAATTGCTCTCCAGAATGGCTGGATATATTCACAATTCCACCAACAATGTATTAGTGTCCCTGTTTTCCTACATCCCCTCCAACATTCCACTTTATCTTTCCCTGTCATTCTAGCCAATCTGACAGGTGTGTAGTAGTATCTCAGAGTTGTCTTAATTTGCATTTCTCTGATTTCTCTGATTTATAATTCTCTGACTTGGAGCATCTTTTCATATGGCTAGAAATAGTTTCAATTTCTTCTTCTGAGAATTGTCTATTCATATCCTTTGACCATTTATCAAATGGAGAAAGACTTGATTTCTTATAAATTAGAGTCAATGCTCTATATATTTTAGAAATGAGGCCTGTATCAGAACCTTTGACTGTAAAAATGTTTGCCCAGTTTATTGTTCTTACCGAACAATAATATTCCATAATATTCATAGATGCTGGTTCATTCTTTACTGCCTATACAAACATGCCAATGTCAATTCCAAAATCCTCACTTTATCCTTCTATTCTCACTAATTACTGTTCTCCATATATTCTGCTCTTTAAGGTAAATATATTATACTCTGCTGGTTTGTAGCTCTTCAAAAATTCTTCCTTCAGCAGGTGTCTCTAGATTTTCTCTTTTCATTGTTTTTACTCTTACAATCTGCCTTCCTAATTCATTATTACAACTAATTGTTCTGTTCAAAGTTGCTGATGATTTCTTGTGAAATGTAATGTTTTTTTTTTCCTTCTATCATTCTCTGTGACATCTCTGCGGTCTATGATACTGTTAATAGCTATCTCCTACTTCATATTCTTTTTAAAAATTTTCCCCTGCCCCATATTGTTCTTTCCTGTTTCTCCTCTTACATACCTGATTGCTTCATCTCAATTTCCGTTTCTGATTCATCATACAGATCATTCCTTCTATCCTACCTGAGGTATATCCCAGCAGTTTTCCTGGCACATGGTAGACACTGAATAAATGTTTACTGATCATTTCTTTTTAAGTAATGTTTCTGATGTCTCCATGCTATGGAACTCTAGGCAAGTCAATTAACCTTTCAGTGCTTTATAGAAGTATAATTTACTGGAAACATGCCAACTTAACATTGGTGGAGGGATCCTATATCAATGAAATAGTAAGTCTATTGCCTATACTATGTCAAACAAATTGGCAGCTTTTAAAGGATTTGCCCTGTAGGATCCTTCATTTTTGGCTGGCATCATCAGCAAGTCTGTCTTTCAGCCTACATCTTCTTATGCCTCCACAAAAGGAGGTTACTATAGCAATAAGGAGTATAGGAAGGATAAATGGCTTTTTTTACAGAAAAGGATAGATAATTTGAGAATTGAAACACAAGTTGAATGATCCGTACTTATCTCCATTCAGTGTTTTGGGGCACCTTTCCTAGCCAATGAATGGTACCAGTTTTGCCTTACTCCACTATTACAAGAAACAATTGACTTTGTCTATGGAGGGTGACTTCTTTAAAAGCCAAGACACTTCCCATTAAATCCAGGAATTTTTGGAAAATACATGATATATGAATGAATGGGATATGATTGTGCCTTTAAAATGACAAAAGGGAAGGTTTCAAAGAAAACTGGGAAAACTTGTGAATTGATCCAAACTGATGCTAGCAGAACTTGAAGAACCTTTTCATCAAATGCTGAGAAAGGTGGTGACTTGCCCAAGATTACACAACTAGAAGAATATTTATAACATTTTACAAATGAATTACTTTGAAAGGTTTAAAAACTCAGATCGATGAGTAATCATAATTCCAGAGAACCATGAATATGGGATGTTCACTGCATCTTAAGAGGTAACTCAAGATGCAGAATAAGTATATCTGTATATGTATATATTTACATATACACATACATATATATGCTATATATATTCATATGTGTCATGTGTGTATATATCTACATATATATGTATATATATATACATATACATACCAGTATATGTAGATTGTGAGAGTGTTTGTGAATGTGTGGGTGTATTCAATGTATGAACTTATTCTGCTTGACTCTGTATATTTATTACCAAGAGAAAAATAAGTCCTTGACAATTGAAAAAAATCAGTCAAACCATTCACATGATTCTTTGCAGTGGTGGTGGGGAAGAATGAGAAATGTGGTCAAATCTCAAATGGGTTTGTTTTTCTCCTACCACTAGGAGAGTCCATATTTTTCTGTTCTAGTCTATAAGAAAAGGCCAATTTCATGCATTTGCTTTAGTCTATTCATGCTTTCCAAATTTATGTATTGCATCAATTACTGTCCCTTTCTTAAGAAAAAAAAGGGTTAGGTCTCTCATAGTAACATGACATTCTAGATCTAGAGTTCAGAGTCTATCACAACCACTTTATTTTATAGACAAAAAATGCTTAATCAGATTCCTTTTATAGATAATGTTTCCCATACCAGATGTATCTCCTAGGTTGGTGAGTTTCACTTTCTTTATTACATCCAAAAAGAACCAATAAACAGGCAATAAAGATAGGTAACTAGCAAGGTAAAATTGCTGTTCCTGTAAAATCAATTACTCAGGAATATAGTATGTTCTGAGACTTATAGAGGTTAAGTGACTTGTGGCTATGCCACATTTTGGAAGCCTACCATCCAGAGGACACTGTCATTCATCCCTCTTCCTTTTCTTGCATGCATTTCTTTTCCTACCTGAAGTAACAAAGAAAAAGGTGGATATAGGATCATAGATTCTATGATTTAGAAGAGTCTTTACAGGTCATGAAGTCCAAATCTCATTTTGTAAATAAGGAAATTGAGGCACAAAAAAGTTAAGCAACTTACCTGGAGTCAAGTGTTCCAATGGATAGTGTTGGGCCTGCAGTCCAGACCACCTTATGTTCAGATCTGGCCTCGGAAGCTTAATGGCTATGTGATCCTGGATAAATACTTTAACCTCTGTCTGTCTCATATGTCTTGTTTATAACATAGGAATAATAATAGCACCCACTTCATAAAATGGTGGTAATATTTGTAAAGCTCTTAGCAGAATATTTGGCACTTAATAGTTTTCCTTCTCTTTCTAGGATCTGAGGATTTAAACTTAGACATATTCCAAATCAAATATTATTTTATCTACTATATCATCCTCTATGTTCCAGTTATCTTCCTCAGGATGTCTTGGAGTCCTGTAGTCTTATAAGTGGTTATTCAGAAAAGGGGAAGCACAGACCATGCCATCCTTTTAAGTATCACATTCCTCTCTACCTTTCCTCAGCAGAAATATAAATTTCTGCAAAGAATCACTGAACACACAAATATATGGAAAGAGTACCTCTCTTCCACCAAATACTTAGGAACTTCTTTCTTGTGGTTCTCATATGAGAATTGTCCTTTTGACAATTTTCAGGCACTTTAAATTACTTGTAATAAAGAAAGGAGCTCCAAGTAATATATTGTACATCATAAACACATTTATTACAGTTATCAGTACACAAAAGGAATGTAGAAGCTGTGGATCAATAGAGGGAATTTGAAAGATCTTTTCCAAAGATTTTCAATGTCTCACTTTTGCTCTAATCAATCACATGCTCAAGCAGAAAAGATCACATATAAAGGTCAGTTAAATCCTGGAATCTTTATTAGTTACATGCCTTATGATGGCTTAACTCTCCTAGAGCACATTCACCCCAAACAGAATTGCATGAGACTTGCACATTTGTTATGAATTTATTTTCTTGCTACTGTATTTTCTCTCTTCCTCACTTCTCTTTTATTCCATTAGTGTATTTGCAATTTTCTTAAATTCTTCCAGCTTCACCTTCATTCTTTTCCGGTGAATGATGCAAAAGTAATACCTACAGTGGGAATGGAGCATTATTCCCCATTATACAACACTGATTTCTTCTTTCAAAATAATATCTTCCTATTGTTTGGTTACTTATCCTAATGAAATCAAACTGTATTTCAACTGTATTTTCTAAATCATCCTTTCTCCTTAGCCTTTTAACTTTATGTTTTCTCATATGAAACCCTCCCTCCAATGGTTGTTGGGTTGATAAAGTGTAAGACTCACAGAAAAGCAATAGATCCCAATCCCACTGCCTCCACCATCAATGTTAGAAATAATGCAATTTCTCGTTGTTCAGCTGTCTTTGGGTCATCATCTTGAGAAGTAAAAAGAAAAAAATCTCTATGGTTCCCTCATAAGTTCCTCTATCATTTTCCTAAAAAATGCTCCTCCTCAGCTATTAATAATTTTTCCACTCTTTCCTAGTTGTTTCCCATTATTCTCATTCACCATCCCAGGTCCTCTGACTCCCAAATTATCGGATGCTCACAGCACTGCTTCACAATTTCATCAGCCTTTCCACTGTCCATTATCCTTACATTTATCAGTATAGAACTCTTTCAATACTCAGATATTCAAACTTTTCTAGACTTTTCATCTCCTTTCTTATTTTCAAACCACCCAATTTTCATAATCTCTATATCACCCAAACACTCTGTCACTATTCCCTCATACCACCACAAAGTTCTCCTTTGAAGCAAGGTGTAGTAATTCGTAAACAGTTCCAACAATCAAGAACAGGACCCTCAGTCATCACTAAGGAGAAAAAGTAAGTAGAGATTAGTTTTACCTGGGTCTCCTAGTAAGGATAGTGTCTGAAGATTTAGGCTATTATGACCTCTGTGGGAGTTCAGGTTGTGACAGAAAGTGAACATTTAGCTATATAAAGGGTTATGGTAGAGAAAATCACCAATTTAGCAGGTGACAGTACTACCAAGGACTATAGAAAAATGCTTCAGCTAAATGTGATAAGGACGTATTTTCATGAAGAATCACCCCATAAAAGCAAGAGACCAAAAGGAAATAATACCTCTGATCTTGATTAGGGTATAGGCAAGGCAGGGCATAGGAAAAGAATTATGGTAAGGAAAGTATGGGGTACTTTAGTATTCTGGATGTGTTTATACTTACTGCAGTCTTCAGAACAAGCTGTAGGAGAAACATTCACGAGGTTACCCTCATATACTCACATTTGCATACACATACATGCATGCATACATACATATATGTATATGTGTACATGCACACAAACATAAATATATGTGTTTGCTGGTACCCCATATTTCTTCCCCTCAATTTTTATTCTGTCAAGGTCTGCATCATGCAAGTTGAAACTCAATCTTTCTTCCCACAAAGAGCTCTTTTAATAGTTCCCAACCAAGTTCCAATTGTTTTAGGGCTTCTAAACTGACCCCTCCCATTACCAAGATCAGAGAAGGTCTTTAAAGTCTCAGTCAGATAGGACTGAAGGTTCTGACGAAGTTGAAGAAGTTGACCCTGGAAGATGAAGACTCCTGAAGAAGGATAAAAAAAACTAAAATTATCCCTTTAACATTTATTTAATCCCACCTCACCTTTTAATAACATTTTTCTCTCCCACTTCACCTTTCCATGGCTTCTGTTTTAGATTCTTGAGTTTTTCTTTCAACCATTCTCTTACTTTGAAAGTTTGACGAACATCTGGGAAAAGAAAAGAGAGGAGGTGACTATACATTTGATGAGATATTGAAGACTTAGAAGCCTTCCCCAAAACTTCCTATAATTTTTCACCTCCCAGTCCTCACAGCCATTTTTGCCCAAGGCATCCCTCACCCAAGACCCGCAGCCTTTTCTTCCCCTGGTGGACCTTGGTGCTTACGTCCCTCATTTCTTGAAGTTGCCGATCAAGGAAAGCAGTTCTTGAAGGAGTGTTTTGGGGCACCAGGTCTTCCAGTAGCCAAATAATGTCATTAAAATATTTGGGATCACATTCAAGACAGCTCCTTATGACCCTTGTTTCCAGAAGTAGTAATAACAATAGTAACCACTGAGATCCCATTTCCTTTCCTCTTCCCTCCCTAACAGCATGTTGTCTTGGCAACCAGTTCTTTAGTTCATTCTCTTCCACAGTTTAAGAATGAAAATCTTCTTTGTGGTAGTTTTAACTCTCCTCCCTCTATTCATCCATTTCTTCAAGATACCTTGCTTGGGGATGTTTATTCTTTTTTTTTTTTTTTTAATCTGCTATCTCATTCCAGAAGAATGACCTAATAATCAAGTTAGCAGGTGTTCAACTTCTATATGTGGAATGTGAGATCAGAGTTGAGGTAGAATGGGCTAAGGTCACACAGGGAAGTTATGGAGAGTTCTTAGCTCTCCTCCAGCTCTGTCCCTCCCTATCTTAATATCTATAAATTAATTCCAACCCGGCCACATAAACTTTGGATCTCTAAAAAGTTATTCCATTTCCTTTGCCTAGGCCTAGCCAAATGCCTTCACAAACAACTCAAATCAACTTTCATACTTCTTGATCAAAGACCAGGAGAAAAGGGATGAAAGAAAGAGGACCTAATGATTATATTATTCTTGCCTTGCCAGTTCTTTGTATTATAAAAGTTTATTAAGGCTTCTAGTAGATAAAACCACCAATTTAGGGGTGACAATTTTCTTTAGTGAAATAAAAATGATAATGGAGAGGAGGAAGCAAGTGATTGAATATCTTAGGAAAACTGGGAGAAAGGACAGATTAACATAAGCCAATTTAGTTACTGTAAGACTACAGTACAAGAAAGAATTAGGGAACATTAAAAAATGTGGGCAGTGTCAGCATGAGCTAGGATAAATTAAAATCTGATTTGAGACTAGAGAAACTACAATGACTAGTAACTAGTAATGATTAGACTTGGAGACAGGATAAAAGGCACATACCAGATGATAAGCTGACTTCTTAAGTTGAGAAAAAAAAATAAATACTGAAGACAGTTTGAAAACTTTGATTACAGATGAAGAGCAGAACATTCTGGTATGTGGAAAAGATTATTTGAACTAAGTAAAATGCACATAGCCAATATTTAACTGTTCTGCTCCATCAATAAAACTTAGGCAAGTGACAGGAAGTGACAGCAAAAAAAAAAAAAAAAAAAAAAAAGAACTGGGAACTTGGGTCAAAACTTAATTCAAAATGGTATAGCAAATTAGTTTACCCTGTCATTACTTCTGCCAACTCTACCCTGATGTCATTTTTAATTTATTAAATAAATGTATAGATAGTTCTTTCAAGTTCTAAGTACTACAATATTATAATGATATGTTTCAAGTGATTTTTGGTTAGAAATCAGAGAGATATGGACAAAAGGAAAATAGTAAAAGGCCATTTTAGTCCATTCATCTTTAGTTGGCTATCCACATATTAGGAAGACAAACTACTGTTGCTGCTAATACTACTACTTTACTTCTTAAGTTTTATTTATTTTATTTTTAATTTATGGACTAAAGAAGAATTTCTATAACAGTATAATTCAAATAAAAGATGAGACATGAAACTGCAAATCTATTATATATAATTTGCTATTCCTTTTAAATATATAATGACGTTATCATGTAAATTGCTTTTTTTTCTCCCTTTTTTCCCTTCTTGCAACCTAGAGATGGCTACCATTAAACACAAATAGGTATACATATATATAAAATTATTCTATATATTCTTTTGTTTTCCAGTTCTTTCTCTGGATGTACAGAGCATCTTCCTTTATATGTCCTTGGTAGTTAATCCAAGTATTTGAAATGGTGAAAATGACCTTATTCACACAAAGTTCTTCTTAAAACAATATTTAAAATATTAAAACAATTCCTGGAGAATACATTGTGGGAATATGGCAGAAAAGGTCATATTGCCTCCACAAATAGACAGAAAATCACCATGAAATGGACTCAGAGCAGCAAAATAAAGGAATAAAACAATTCTTCTCCTAAAACATTTTGAGGGGCCCTCAGAGAAGATTTCAGAAAATAAGATGTAATATGAGTGAAATGTAAGTACCTCCAGGTCCACGCCACTGAATTAACAATGGGCCATGAGGTAATTAGATTAGGCCTCAAGAAATTTCACCTCACAAACCTAATGTAAGTAATAGCAAATGCTGAGTGAGGGAAGATGGAAGGGTCCCTTGCTGTTTCCGTAAGTCAGTGCTGACCAAATGTGATACCCAGTCTATAGCTATGGGTAAAGAGGAACAAGTACACGTGTGGTGAGTATGGTACTGCAGGCAAGAACATTTTTAAGACAGCATGGCTGGGGCTTAGGGAAGGAAAAAAGGAGTTCTAAAGTTGACAGTAAGCAGAACCTGAGGTCTAGCACAAAAATTGTCCATAACTAAGGATTAAAACTTAATAATTTAAACTTCTAAAAATAAAATAAGACAAATTAAAAATACAAATCAGTAGACATAGAAAAAAGAACCTGACCATTGATAGCTCCTTTGGTATAAAAGAAAATCTGGGTTCATATTTAGACGAATATAATAAGGCTAAAAAGGAATTTTTAAAAGAATATTAGAAAGGAATTTCTTAAAAAGGAATTCAAAAGTCAAATTAAAAAAGAATGAGAAAAAGTAGAAAAAAAAAGCAACTCAAGAAAACAATGAAAAGATAACCAATTTAAAAAAAGATAAGATCTCAAGGAAAATGTAAAAAAGGAATTAAATAACCAAATATGAAAAAACAAGAAAAAGATAGAAAAAAGTAAATAAATCCAAGAAAATTATGAAAAGAACATTAACCAACTAGAAAAAAGAAACAAATAGAATAAGGCAATTGGATTGAATAACATTATAAGACATCAAGATATAATAAAAATAGCAAACATAGAAGAGGATCTGAAACATGTCATTTTTTAAAAATTATAGCTTTTTATTGACAGATCATATGCATAGATAATTTTAACAACATTGTCCCTTGCACTCACTTCTGTTCCAACTTTTCCCCTTCCTCCCTCTACCCCCTCACCCAGATGGCAAACAGTCCTATACTTGTTAAATATGTCACAATATTTCCTAGATACAATATATGTGTGCAGATCCATATAGTTCTCTTATTGCACAAGAAGAATTGGATTCAGAAGGTAAAAATAACCTGGGAAGAAAAACAAAGATGTAAGTAGTCCACATTCATTTCCCAGTGTTCCTTCTCTAGGTGTAGCTGATTTTGTCCATCATTGATCAATTGTAATTGAATTAGATCTTCTCTTTATCGAAGATATCCACTTCCATCAGAATACATCCTCATACAGTATTGTTGTTGAAGTGTATAATGATCTGGTTCTGCTCATTTCACTCAGCATTAGTTCATGTAAGTCTCTCGAAGCCTCTCTGTATTCATCCTGCTGCTCATTTTTTACAGAAAAATAATATTCCATAACATTCATATACCACAATTTACCCAATCATTCTCCAATTGATGGGCATGCATCCATTTTCCATTTTCTAGCCACTACAAAAAGGACTGCCACAAACATTTTGACATGTACAGGTCCCTTTCCCTTCTTTAATATTTCTTTCGGATATAAGCCTAGTTGTTACACTGCTGGGTCAAAGGGTATGCACAGTTTGATAACTTTTGAGCACAATTCCAAATTGCTCTGCAGAATGGCTGGATCTGTTCACAACCCAACCAACAATGTATCAATGTCCCAGTTTTCCCACATTCCCCTCCAACATTTATTGCTATCTTTTCCTGTTATCTTAGCCATTTGGACAGCTGTGTAGTGGTATTTCAGAGTTGTCTTAATTTGGATTTCTCTGATCAGTAGTTAAAACATCTCATTTTTTAAAAAAATCATCTAGTTAAGAGATGTAGAAGGGAAAATATGAAAAGTATTGGTCCACCTGAAAATTAGGAACACAGAAAGAATCTGGACAAAATATTAAAAGAAATCATTAAGGAAAAATGCCTGAAAATCTAGAACAAGAAGGTAAAGAACAAATATGTAGAAATGCCATAGCCACTTTTCAGATTGTCTCTAATAACAGTCATTTCTTGAATGGGGGAAGGAGGGAAGAAGAAATTTACATGATAACTCATATATTTGAAAGGAAAATTAAGTTTTCCATATATTGTAGGGTCATGTACAATTATCTTTTTTAATGTAAAGTGTTATAGAAATGTTTGTTTTATGTCATGAATTAAAAAAGTTACTATATACAGCATTCTCTTGTTTCTTATTTCATTTTTCATTATTTCATATAAAGAGAAAACATAAGGATATTTAGTTTCTCAGAAGAACATGAAAAGACAAAAATTCTTAAGAGGAAAGTGCAAAGTAGATACAATGGAGTTGAGTAGAACTTCTGAACTTAAATAATAAAATAAAATGGAAAGAATTTCTAGATTATTTTCAGGAAAAACAATACCCTGAAGTAAAAATAAAAAGAATCCCCAAAAGTATACAAACTTCAAGACACACTGGTTAAGTTTAACTATTCTCTTCACAAAAAACTTCTGCAAACATAAAGATCTTATCGGTTTTCTCTGGATCTGTCCATTTTGTCATTTCTTAAAGCACAATGCTATTCCATTCAATCCATATACCATGACTAGTTAGGCCGCTCCCCACAGAGAGAGAATTATGCCTTAACTGTATAATTTTTAACAAACACAAAAAGTTTCCTAAATATATTTTAGTAGGTACTTCCATCCAAGATGGCGGAGAGGAGGAACACAGCTGTGGAAGCTCCGTATTTTCTCTCAGAATTCATTTCATGACAAGCCTCTGAATTAATGCTTGACTGAAAAAAAACCAACAGATAGTTACCAAGAGAAGATATCCTTGAAATTTGCCAGGAAAGGTTTGTTTTTGCTTGAGGGCAGGGAAGGTTTTAGATTGGGCAAAGGCTGAGGGCAGGCAGTGACAGTGAGATCCTGGCAGGCAACTCACAGCCCAGCAGACTGGAGGCGGGTGGGGTATGATCTCAGCCGTCTCTGCAGGGAGAGCTTTGCTACAGGATTGGATACTTTGCCCTGGCAGCAAAGCAATAGCCCAATAAAGAAGTTAAAAACGCTGGGGATGAAGAATACAACCCCAAACCACAGGAGTCTCTCGGGACATGGCCCCCCTTCCCCTACAGTGTCTCAGCACACTCTCAGAGTCTCAGAGCACAGGCACAGCACAGCCATTGCTGTCCTACTAGTGCCTTGCTGCTGCCCCCTGCAGTCTGTAGAGGAAGCTCTGTAACACCACCCAGCTCCTCCCCCCAAAAAAGCAGATTCCATTTGTTTTTTTTTTCTTTTTTTCTTTGCTAATTTGTCTCTGATTCTTCTCTGACAAAAGGAGCAAAAAACTGAAAAGGACTTTAACCACTGACAGCTTTGATAGGGATAGAGAGCAGATTCTAAAACCTGGGGAGACTAAAAACAGACTGTCTCCAGGTGAATCCCCAAAGGAGGAAATCATCTGTTCCTCAGCACAAATGGATCTCATAGAAGAAATTTAAAAAGGCCCTCACAAGAGAGTTAGAAGAAAAATGGGAAAAGGAGAGAGAGGATAGGCAAGAGAGTCAGGAGAAGTCATCCCACTAATTTAAAGACAAAGTAGATAAAGAAATCAAATCCTTGAAAAATAGGATTAGTGAACTGGAAACAGAAAATAGCTCTCTAAAAAATAAAATTGGCAAAATGGAAAAAAATTCCACAGAACAAAACGATTCAATTGGACAATTAGAAAAAGATATAAAAAAGTGAGTGAAGAAAATACTTCATTGAAAATCAGAATCGAACAAATGGAATTGAATGACTTAAAGAGACAACAAGAATTGGTCAAGCAAAACCAAAAAAATCTAACAATGGAAAAAATGTGAAATACCTTCTTGGGAAAACAACAGATTTGGAAAATAGGTCTAGGAGAGACAATCTTAGAATTATTAGACTCCTAGAAAAATATAATGAGAAAAAGAGTCTGGACACTATTTTCCAGGAAATTATCAAAGAGAACTGCCCAGAAGTCATAGAAACAGAGGATAAAATAGACATTCAAAGAATTCATTGATTGCCTATTGAAAGGGATCCTAAAATCAAAACACCAAGAAATATAGTGGCCAAATGCCAGAACCCTCAGACAAAGGAAAAAATACTCCAAGCAGCTAGAAAAACCCAATTCAAATATAGAGGAGCCACAGTAAGGATTACCCAGGATCTAGCAGCATCCACATTAAAAGATTGAAGGGCCTGGAATATGATATTCTGAAAGGCTAAAGAACTCAATATGCAAAGAAAAATAACTTACCCAGGCAGAATGAGCATCTTTTTCCAGGGAAGAAGATGGTCATTCAACGAAATAAGCAAATTTCACCTATTTTTGATGAAAAAACCAGAACTTAACAAAAAGTTTGGTCTACAAATATAGAACTCAGAGAAACCTAAAAAGGTAAAAAAGCAATCTTCAGAACTATGTTTCTGCTATAAAGATGTATAAAGAATACATGTATACCTTGTTCTAGAAACTAGAGGTTGAAAGGACATTGTACCAGAAAAAGGGTAAAGTGGGGGTACTATATCTCACAAAGAGGCAAAGGAAACCTATTTTATCTGAGAGAAAGAATGGAGGGGGATGAATATAGTGGGTATCTTACTGCCATCAGAATTGGCTTTAAAAGAAAAATTTTAGACATATTCAATTTATGGTAAAACTTCTCCCACCTCATTGAAAAGTGAGAAGGGAAAAGTGAAAAGGGAAGGAATAAGCTAAGCAGAAGGGAATACGGAAACTGTGAGGGAAAGGAGTAAGATGGGGAGAGAAACTGTAAGGCGGGGGAGTGATACTAAAAAGAAAAGGCTGTGAGAAGCAAGTGGTGCTCACAAGTTTAATACTGGGAAGGGGGGAAGGGGGAAAGAAGGGAGAAAAGTATATACAGAGGTTAACAAGATGGCAAGTAATACAGAATTGGTAATTTTAACCATAAATGTGAATAGGGTAAACTCCCCCATAAAGAGGAAGCAGTTAGCAGAATGGATTAAAAGCCAGAATCCTACAAGATTTTGTTTACAAGAAACACACCTGAAGCAGTGAGATACATGCAGAGTAAAGGTAAAAGGTTGGAGCAAAATCTACTATGCTTCAGGTGAAGTCAAAAAACCAGGGGTAGCCATCCTGATCTCAGATCAAGCAAAAGCAAAAATTGATCTAATTAAAAGAGATAAGGAAGGGCACTATATCTTGATAGAGGGTAGCATAGATAATGAAGCAGTATCAATATTAAACATAGATGCACCAAGTGGTGCACCATCTAAATTCTTAAAAGAAAAATTAAGAGAGCTGCGAGAAGAAATAGACAGCAAAATTATAATAGTGGGAAATCTCAACCTTGCACTCTCAAAATTAGATAAATCAAACCACAAAATAAATAAGAAAGAAGTCAAAGAGGTAAATAGAATCCTAGAAAAGTTAGATATGATAGATCTCTGGAGAAAACAAAATGGAGACAGAAAGGAGTACACTTTCTTTTCAGCAGTTCATGGAACCTATACAAAAATAGACCATATATTAGGACATAAAAACCTCAAACTCAAATGCAGTAAGGCAGAAATAGTAAATGCATCCTTTTCAGATCACAGTGCGATAAAAATTACATTCACCAAAAAGCCAAGGGAAAGTAGACCAAAAAATAATTGGAAACTAAATAATCTCATACTAAAGAATGATTGGGTGAAACAGCAAATGATAGACATGATTAATGACCACCCAAGAAAATGACAATAATGATACATCATACAAAAATGTGTGGGATGAAGCCAAAGCAGTAATAAGGGGAAATTTCATATCTCTAGAGGCCTACTTGCATAAAATAGAGAAAGAGAAAGTCAACAAATTGGGCTTGCAACTAAAAATGCTAGAAAAAGAACAAATCAAAAACCTCCCAGTCAAACACTAAACTTGAAATTCTAAAAAAAAAAAAAAAAAAAGGAGAGATCAATAAAATTGAAAGTAAAAAAAAAACTATTGAATTAATTATTAAAACTACGAGTTGGTTCTATGAAAAAACCAACAAAATAGACAAACCCTTAGTAAATCTGATTTAAAAAAGGAAAGAGGAAAATCAAATTGTTAGTCTTAAAAATCAAAAGGGAGAACTTGCCACTAAGGAAGAGGAAATTAGAGCAATAATTAGGAATTACTGTGCCCAACTTTATGGCAATAAATTCGACAACTGAAATGAAATGCAAGAATATCTTCAAAAAATATAGCTTGCCAGATTAACAGAGAAGAAGTAAATAGCCTAAACTGTGAAGACTGCGTATTTTAAAATCAGCGGGAGTCAGGAATTCAGGTTAGGGGAAAATCGTCAATCTTTATTCTCAGTGAAGAAAAATCCGAGATTGAAGAGAATGGGCAATAGCAATGTGTGCAGCTGAATCAAGAAGCTAGCTAGACCAGCAGCCACACAACCAACAGCTATGAGCATCGAACCCAGGCCCAATCTCTCCCAGCTTCTGTTCCTGTCTCCCTGCTTCCACCCACCAAAATCTTCATTTCCTATACAACACATCAAGATTTGCACAGATTGTGGGCAGGGGCCATTCTTTATCCAAGCATGTATATTAATAGAGTATAGTCCAATTACTATTTAGACTCACATGCTTGGGACCTCAGTGCATCAACTCAAGCCTCAGCCCATTACACGAACAGTCCCATCTTAGAAAAAGAAATAGAACAAGCTATTAACCAAGTCCCTAAGAAAAAATCTCCAGGACCAGAGGGATTTACATGTTAATTCTACCAAACAATTAAAGAATAATGAACTCCAATGCTATATAAACTATTTGAAAAAATAGGGATTGAAGGAGTCCTACCAAACTCCTTTTATGACACAGACATGGTACTGATACCTAAACCAGGTAGGCTGAAAACAGAAAGAAAATTATAGACCAATCTCCCTAATGAATATTGATGCTAAAATCTTAAACAAAATATTATCAAAAAGATTACAGAAAACCATCCCCAGGCTAATACACTATGACCAAGTAGGATTTATACCAGGAATGCAAGGCTGGTTCAATATTAGGAAAACTATTAGCATAATCGACTATATCAATAACCAAACTAACAAAAACCATATGATCATCTCAATAGATGCAGAAAAAGCATTTGATAAAATCCAACATCCATTCCTAATAAAAACACTTGTGAGTATAGGAATAAATTGACTTTTTCTTAAAATAGTCAGGAGCATATATTTAAAACTGTCAGTAAGCATCATATGCAATGGGGAAAAACTGGAATCTTTCCCTGTAAGATCTGGAGTGAAGCAAGGTTGCCCACTATCACCATTATTATTCAATATTGTATTAGAAACACTAGCCTCAGCAATAAGAGTTGAGAAAGAGATTAAAGGAATTAAAGTAGGCAATGAGGCAATCACTATTTGCAGATGATATGATGGTATACCTAGAGAACCCCAGAAATTCTACTTAAAAGCTATTCGAAATAATTTATACCTTTAGCAAAGTTGCAGGGTATAAAATAAATCCCCATAAATTCTCAACATTTTTATACATCACCAACAAAATCCAACAGCAAAAGATACAAAGAGAAATTCAATAATATAAAATATTTGGGAATCTATGTAGCAAAGGAAAGTCAGGAATTAAATGAGCAAAATTACAAAAAACTTTCCACACAAATAAAGTCAGACTTAAATAATTGGAAAAATATTAAGTGCTCTTGGATAGGCCGAGCAAATATAACTAACATGACAATACTCCCTAAACTAATCTTTATTTAGTGCTATACTAATCAGACTTCCAAGGAAATATTTTAATGATGTAGAAAAAATAACAACAAAATTCATATGGAATAATAAAAGGTCGAGAGAATCTCAAGGGAAATAATGAAAAAAAAATCAAATGAAGGTCGCCTATCTGTACCTGCTCTAAAACTATATTATAAAGCAGCAGTCACCAAAACCATTTGGTATTGGGTAAGAAATAGATTCGTTGATCAGTGGAGCAGGTTAGGTTCACAAGACAGAATAGTCCACTATAGCAATCTAGTATTTGAGAAACCCAAAGATCCTAACTTTTGGGATAAGAATTCATTATTTGACAAAAACTGCTGGGATAACTGGAAACTAGTATGGTAGAAAGTAGGCATGGACCCACACTTAACACCGTATACCAAGATAAGATCAAAATGGGTCCATGATTTAGGCATAAAGAACGAGATTATAAATAAATTAGAGGAACATAGGATAGTTTATCTCTCAGACCTGTGGATGAGGAAGAAATTTGTGACCAAAGATGAACTAGAGACCATTACTGATCACAAAATAGAAAATTTTGATTACATCAAATTAAAAAGTCTTTGTACAAACAAAACTAATGTAAACAAGATTAGAAGGGAAGCAACAAACTGGGAAAACATCTTTACAGTTAAAAGTTCTGATAAAGGCCTCATTTCCAAAATATATAGAGATTTGACTCTAATTTATAAGAAAGGAAGGCATTCTCCAATTGATAAATGGTCAAAGGATAAAGACAATTTTCAGATGATGAAATTGAAACTATTACCACTCATATGAATGCGTGCTCCAAATTACTATTAATTAGAGAAATGCAAAATAAGACAACTCTGAGACACCACTACACACCTGTCAGATTGGCTAATATGACAGGAAAAAATAACAACGAATATTGGAGGGGATGCGGGAAACCTGGGACACTGATGCATTTTTGTTGGAGTTGTGAACGAATCCAATCATTCTGTAGAGCAATCTGGAATTATGCCCCAAAAGTTATCAAAATGTGAATACCCTTTGACCCAGCACTGCTACTATTGGGCTTATACTCCATGGAGACACTAAAGAAGAGAAAGGGGCCTGTATGTGCCAAAATGTTTGTGGCAGCTCTCTTTATATTGTCTAGAAACTGCAAAATGAATGGATGTCCTTCAACTGGTGAATGGTTGGGTAAATTGTGGTATATGAATGTTATGGAATATTATCGTTCTGTAAGAAATGACCAGCAGGATGAATACAGAGAAGCTTGGAGTGACTTACATGAACTGATGTTAAATGAAATGAGCAGAACCAGGAGATCATTATATACTTCAACAATGATAATGTATGAAGATGTATTCTGATAGAAGTAGATTTCTTTGACAAAGAGAACTAACTCAGTTTCAATTGATCAATGATGGACAGAAGCAGCTACACCCAAAGAAAGAACATCGGCAAATGAATGTAAACTGTTTGCATTTTTGTTTTTCTTCCAGGGTTATTTTTACCTTCTGAATCCAATTTGAACTGTTTGGTTCTGCACACATATATTGTATCTAGAATATACTGCGATATATTCAACATATATAGGACTGCTTGCCATCTAAGGGAGGGGGTGGAGGGACAGAGGGGAAAAATTGGAACAGAAGTGAGTGCAAGGGATTATCTTGTAAAAAATTATCCTGGCACGGGTTCTGTCAATATAAAGTTATTATAATAAAAAAAGAAAGAAAAAAAAGTATTTTACTTCTAACCATCTCCTCCCTCAGTATACTCCTTTCCACTTACTTTCCTGCAGGGTGAGTTAGATTTCTATACCTATATTGAGTGTGTATGTTATTTCCTCTTTGACACAATTCCAGTGAGAGTAAGGTTCATTCATTTCTCCCCCATCCCCATCATCCTCTTCCCTTTCACTGTGTTTTTCTTGCCTCTTTTATAGAAGATAATTTATACTATCCTATCCCATCTTTTCCCTTTCCTGCAGTACATTCCTTTCTCGCCCCTTTATTTTTTAAGATATCATCTCTTCACATTCAACTTATACTGTATATATATATATATATATATATATATATATATATATATATACATATATTTCTTCCAACTGCTATAATAATGGGGAACTTCTAATGAGTTACAAGTATCTTCTTCCTATGTAGGAATGAAACAGATTGACCTAATTAAGTTCCTTATGATATCCCTTTTCTGATTATCTCCTGAACACTGTATTGTAAAATCATATTTCTTAAATGTAGACGCTGTTAAATCTTGTGTATTCTGATTGTAGTTCCACTATACTTGATTTTTTTTCTGACAGCTTGCATTATATTCTCATTTACTTGATAGTCTCAGAATTTAGCTTTAAAACTTCTGGGAGTTTTCATCTTTCAGGAGGTGATTTATAAATTTTGTCAGTTTCTATTTTACTGTCTGGCTCTAAAATATCAGAAAAATTATCCTTGATAATTTCCTGAGGGGGCAGAACCAAGATGGCAGAGCAGATACAAGCTTTATTCTAAGCTCCCTTCAGCCATCACTTACTAATTACCAAATTCAGTCTTTGAAATACCACTGTTGCCCCAGCAGTCTGTAGAGGAAGCTCGATAATACCCCCCAGCCCGTCCCCCCAAAAAAGCAGATTCCATTTGGGGTTTTTTCTTGTTGATCTTGCGGGAGGCAGCCAGCCCAGGCAGGGAGGCAGAAGACGGAGGCTGGTACTCTGAGTGAACTGGGTAGGGGTGGTCTCTGGGAATGGAGCATTTGCGGGGAGGACTCTACCACAGGTTGGATGCTCTGCTTTGGTTGCAAAGCAGTAAATTAGAAGAGAAGTTACACAAAAAACAAAGGTAGCATGTACCCCAAACACCAGAGCCTAACAGGACTTGGCCACACCCACCCAGCACTGGGAATGAATCAGCACGAATCACAGTGCAGCTGCACTCCTCAACATCTCTGCCCAGGGCAGTAACAACTTCACAGTAGGGTTCTGTTTGGGGCAGTCACGTTTCTGCACAGTGGGTCTCTTCCCAGGGCAGTGGCACTTTCACAGCTCAGCCACTCCTAGGAGGCCATTCACAGAACAGCTACTGTATATCTGTCTCTGTTCTGTAAAGGAAGCCTTTAGAGCAAGGAGGTTATCAGCTTCCTTTACAAGAGCTTTTTAAAAAAAAATGAGTAAAAAAGCAGGGTGACCTGAAACTATAGATTGCTTCTATAAAGAAAGAAAGCAGGTTTCCAACCTTGAAGAGACTAATAGCAGACAGTCTCCAGAAAAAAACCCAAAAAAGGATATAGCCTGATCCCCATCACACAAGGCTCTCCTAAAAGAAATTATAAAAGATCTTAAAAGAGAGCTAGAAGAAAAATGGAGAAAGGAAAGAGAAGCCCTTCAAAAAAGTATGGAAAAGGCATTTAACTCAGTTAAAGAAAAATTTGAAAAAGAAAACAATTCCCTAAAATGTGAAATGGAAAAGGTAAACAACTCCCAGGGAAACAGAATTCGTGAATTGGAAAAGATAAAGAACTCCCAGTAAAGTGGGATTTGTGAATTGGAACAAGAAACTAGCTCATTAAAAATAAAAATAATAGTAATGAAATGGAAAAACAATTCCATAGAGCAAAACAACTCATTTAAAAACTGAATTATACATAAACAGAAAGAAGTAAAAAAAAAGTTAATGAGGAAGATAACTCATTAAAAATCAAAACTGAGCAAACAGAATGGATGATTCGTTGAAACATCAAGAATCTTTTAATGACCTAGAAAAAATAACAACAAAGTTCATATGGAAAAACAAAAGGTCAAGAATTTCAAGGGAATTAATGAAAAAAAAAATCAAATGATGGTGGCTTAGCTGTACCGGATCTAAAATTATATTATAGAGCAGCATTTACCAAAACTATTTGGTATTGGCTAAGGAATAGATTAGTTGATCAGTGGAATAGATTAGGTTCAAGGGACAAAACAGTCAACAAATATAGCAACCTAATCTTTGACAAACCCAAAGATCCCAGCTTTTGGGATAAGAACTTACTGTTTGATAAAAATTTCTGGGAAAATTGGAAACTAATATGGCAGAAACTAGGCATTGATCCATACTTAACGCCGTACACCAAGATAAGGTCAAAATGGGTTCATGACCTAGGCATAAAGAATGAAATTATTGATGAATTAGAGGAACATAGGATAGTTTACCTCTCAGACCTGTGGAAGGGGAAGGTCTTTATGACCAAAGCAGAACTAGAGATCATTACTGATCACAAAATAGAAAATTTCGATTATACCAAACTGAAAAGTTTTTGTACAAACAAAACTAATGCAGACAAGATTAGAAGGGAAGCAATAAACTGGGGAAATATTTTTACAGTCAAAGGTTCTGATAAAGGCCTCATTTCCAAAATATATAGAGAATTAACTCTAATTTATAAAAAATCAAGCCATTCTCCAATTGAAAAATGGTCAAAGGATATGAACAGACAATTCTCAGATGAAGAAATTGAAACTATTTCTAGTCATATGAAAAGATGCTCCAGGACCTCAACAACAATACTATATGATGACGAGTTCTGATGGATCAGGCCATCCTCAGCAACGAGATCAACCAAATCATTTCTAATGGAGCAGTAATGAACTGAACTAGCTATGCTCAGAAAAATAACTCTGGGAGATGACTAAAAACCATTACATTAAATTTCCAATCCCTATATTTATGCACACCTGCATTTTTGATTTCTTTCACAAGCTAATTGTACAATAATTCAGAGTCTGATTCTTTTTGTACAGCAAAATAATGTTTTGGTCATGTATACTTATTGTGTATCTAAGTTATATTTTAATATATTTAACATCTACTGGTCATCCTGCCATCTAGGGGAGGAGGTGTGGGGGGGGTAAGAGGTGAAAAATTGGAACAAGAGGTTTGGCAATTGTTAATGCTGTAAAGTTACCCATGTATATATCCTGTAAATAAAAGGCTATTAAAAAAAAAAAAAAAAGAAACATCAAGAATCAGTCAAGCAAAACCAAAAAAAAAAAAAAGAAAAAATAGAAAAAATGTTAAATATCTACTTGGAAAAAACAACAGACCTGAAAATTAGATCTAGGAGATAATCTGAGGATTATTGGGCTTCCTGAAAATTATGATGGAAAAAAGTGCTTAGACACTATTTTATAGGAAATCATCAAAGAGAACTTTCCAGATGTAATAGAAACAGAAGATAAAATAGACATTGAAAGAATTCATTTGAACACCTTCTGAAAGAGACCCCAAAATGAAAACTCCAAGGAATATTGTGGCTAAATTTCAGAACTATCAGACGAAGGGAAAAAATATTGCAGGCATCCAGACAAAAACAATTGGAATACTGAGGTCCCACAATAAAAATCACTCAAGATCTAGCTGCTTCCACATTAAAAGATCAAAAGGCCTGCAATCTGATATTCTGAAAGTCAAAGAACTTGGAATGCAACCAATAATAAACTACTCAGCTAAGCTGAGCATTTTCTTCCAGGGAAGAAGATGGATATTTAATGAAACAGATAAATACCATTTGTTTCTTTCTTTCTTTTTTTAAAATAACTTTTTATTGACAGAACCCATGCCAGGATAATTTTTTACAACATGATCCCGTGCACTCACTTCTGTTCCGATTTTTCCCCTCCTTCCCTCCACCCCCTCCCCCAGAGGGCAAGCAGTCCTATGCATGTTAAATAGGTTACAGTAGATCTTAGATACAATATATGTGTGCAGAACTGAACAGTTCTCTTGTTGCTCAGGGAGAATTGGATTTAGAAGGTATAAATAACCCAGGAGGAAGAACAAAAATGCAAGCAGTTTACATTCATTTCCTAGTGTTCTTTCTTTGGATGTAGCTACTTCTGTCCATCCTTGATCAATTGAAACTAAGTTAGATCTTCTCTTTGTCAAAGAAATCTATTTCCATCAGAATACGTCCTCATACAGGATTGTTGTTGAGGTATATAATGATCTCCTGATTCTGCTCATTTCACTCAGCATCAGTTCATGTAAGTCTCGCTAATCCTCTCTGTATTCATCTTGCTGGTTGTTTCTTACAGAACAATAATATTCCATAACATTCATAAACCACAATTTACTCTACCATTCTCCAATTGATGGGCATCCATTCAGTTTCCAGTTTCTTGCCACTACAAAAAGGACTGCCACAAACATTTTTGTACATGTGAGTCCTTTTCTCTCCTTTATAATCTCTTTGGAATACAAGCCCAGTAGAAACACTGCTGGATCAAAGGGTATGCACAGTTTGATAGCCTTTTAGGCATAGTTCCAAAGAGCTCTCCAGAATGGTTGAATCAGTTCACAACTCCACCAACAACATATTGATGTTCCAGTTTTCTCACATCCCCTTCCACATTTATCATTATCTTTTCCTATCATTTTAGCTGATCTGAGAGGTGTGTAGTGATATCTCAGAGTTGTATTAATTTGCATTTCTCTGATCAATAGTGATTTGGAACACCCTTTCATATGAGTGGAAATAGTTTCAATTTCATTATCTGAAAATTGTCTGTTCATATCCTTCAATCATTTATCATTTGGAGAATGGCTTGATTGTTTTATAAATTAGAGTCAATTCTCTATATTTTGGAAATGAGGCCTTTATCATAACCTTAACTGTAAAATGTTTTCCCAGTTTGTTACTTCTCTTCTAATCTTGTTTGCATTTGTTTGTACAAAGGCTTTTTAATTTGATGTAATCAAAATTTTCTATTTTGTGATCAATAATGGTCTCTAGTTCATTTTTGGTCATAAATTTCTTTCTCCTCCACAAGTCTGAGACATAAACTATCCTATGTTGCTCTAATTTATTTATAATCTCGTTCTTTATGCCTAAATCATGAACCCATTTTAATGTTATCTTGGTGTAGGGTGTTAAATGTGGGTCCATGCCTAATTTCTGCCATACTAATTTCCAGTTTTCCCAACAGTTTTTGTCAAATAAATTCTTATTTCAAAAGTTGGGATCTTTGGGTTCGTCAAATACTAGATTCCTATAGTTATTGACTATTTTGTCCTGTGAACCTAACCTATTCTACTGATCAACTAATCTATTTCTTAGCCAATACCCAATGGTTTTGATGACCGCAGCTTTATAATATAGGTTTAGATCAGGGACAGCTAGGCCACCTTCATTTGATTTTTTTTTCATTAATTTCCTTGAAATTCTTGACTTTTTGTTCTTTCATATGAATTTTGTTATTATTTTTTCTAGGTCATTAATATAGTTTCTTGAGAGTCTGATTGGTATAGCACTAAATAAATAGATTAGTTTAGGGAGTATTGTCATCTTTATTATATTCGCTCAGCCTATTCAAGAGCACTTAATATTTTTGCAATTATTTAAATCTCACTTTATTTGAATGGAAATAAGTTTGTAATTTTGCTCATATAATTCCTGACTTTCCTATGGTAGGTAGATTTCCAAATATTTTATGCTATCGACAGTTATTTTGAATGGAGTTTCTCTTTGTATCACTTGCTGTTGGATTTTGTTGGTGATTTATAAAAATGCTGAGGATTTATGGGGATTTATTTTTACTCGTGCAACTTTGCTAAAGTTGTGAATTGTTTCTAATAGCTTTTTAGTAGAATCTCTGTGGTTCTCTAAGTATACCATCATATTTGGTTTCCTCATTAGCTACTCTAATTCCCTTAATCTCTTTCTCAACTCTTATTGTTGAGGCTAGCATTTCTAATACAATATTGAATAATAATGATGATAGTGGTCAACCTTGTTTCACTCCTGATCTTACTGGGAATGGTTCCTGTTCATCCCCATTACATATGATGCTTACTAATGGTTTTAAATAGATGCTACTGAATATTTTAAGGAAAAGTCCATTTATTCCTATACTCTGAAGTGTTTTTATTAGAAATGGATGTTGGATTTTATCAAATGCTTTTTCTGCATCTATTGAGATGATCATATGGTTTTTGTTAATTTGTTTATTGATATAGTCAATTATGCCAATAGTTTTCCTAATATTGAACCATCCCTGCATTCTTGGTATAAATCCTCCTTGGTCATTGTATTATCCTGGGGATAATTTTCTGTAGTCTTTTTGCTAATATTTTATTAAAGATTTTAGCATCACATTTTTCTTTCTCTATTTTCAACCTACCTGATTTAGGTATCAGTACCATGTCTGTGTCATAAAAGGAATTTGGTAAGACTCCATTAATCCCTATTTTTTTCAAATAGTTTATATAGAATTGGAATTAATTGTTCTTTAAATGTTTGGTAGAAATCATGTGTGAATCCATCTAGTCTTGGGGATTTTTTCTTAGTTCTTTAATAGCTTATTCTGCTTTTTCTAAGATGGGACTGTTTAACCAATTTACTACTTCCTCTGTTAATCTGGGCAAGCTGTTTTTGAAGGTATTCTTCCATTTCATTTAAGTTATCGAATTTATTTGCATAAATCTGGGCAAAGTAACTCCTCTAATTTCCTCTTCATTGGTGGACAGTTCTCCCTTTTTATTTTTAAGACTAACAATTTGATTTTCCTTTTTCCTATTTTTTAATTAGATTTTACAGAGGATTTATCTGTTTTGTTTGATTTTTCATAGAACCAACCCTTAGTTTTATTAGTTAATTCAATTTTTTTACTTTCAATTTTATTAATCTCTCCTTTTAATTTTAGTATTTCAACTTTAGTGTTTGACTGGGGGTTTTTAATTTGTTCCTTTTCTAGTATTTTTAGTTGCAAGCCCAATTCGTTGACCTTCCCTTTCTCTATTTTATGCAAGTAGGCCTCTAGAGATATGAAATTTCCCCTTATTACTGCTTTGGCTGCATCCCACACATTTTGGTATGATGTCTCATTATTGTCATTTTCTTGGGTGAAGTTATTAATTATATCCATGGTTTGCTGTTTCACCCAATCATTTTTTAGTATGAGATTATTTAGTTTCCAATTATTTTTTTGGTTTATTTTCCCCTGGCTTTTTATTGAACGAAATTTCCATTGCATCATTGTCTGAAAAGGATGCATTTACTATTTCTGCCTTAATGCATTAGAATTTGAGAATTTTTTGTCCTAATATATGGTCAATTTTTGTATAGTTTCCATGAATTGCTGTACTTCTTTCTGTCTCCATTTAGTTTTCTCCAAAAAATCTATCATATCTAACTTTTCTAGTATTCTATTTACCTCTTTGACTTCTTTCTTATTTATTTTGTGGTTTGATTTAGGTAATTCTGAGAGTGCAAGGTTGAGATCTCTCACTATTATAGTTTTGCTGCCTATTTCTTCTTGCAACTCTTGCAACTAAGAATTTAGATGCTCTACCACTTGGTGCATATATGTTTACTATTGATATTACTTCATTATCTATGGTACCCTTTAGCCATATATTGTGCCCTTCTTTATCTCTTTTAATTAGATCAATATTTGCTTTTGCTTGATCTGAGATCAGGATGGCTACCCCTGCTTTTTTGATTTCACCTGAAACGTAGTAGATTCTGCTCTAACCTTTTACCTTAACTCTGTCTGTATCTCCCTGCTTCAGGTATGTTTCCTGTAAACAACATACTGTAGGATTCTGGCTTTTAATCCAGTCTGCTAACAGCTTCCTCTTTATGGGGGAGTTTACCCCATTCACATTTATGGTTAAAATTACTAATTCGGCATTATTTGCCATCTTGTGAACCCTTCTTATGCTTTTCTCCTTTCCTTCCCCCTTCCCCTCCTCCACAGTATTAATCTTGTGGGCATCACTTGCTTCTCACAGTCGTCTCTTTTTAGTATCCCTGCTCCCACCTTAAAGTTCCTTCCCCTATCTTACCCCCTTTCCTCACAATTTCTGTATTCCCTCCTGCTTGTCTTACTCCTTCTTTTTTCACTTTTCCCCTCACACTTTTCAATGAGGTGGGAGAAGTTTCACCATAGATCAAGTATGTCTAATATTTTTTTCCCTTTAAGCCAATTCTGATGAGATTAAGATACACACTATGTTCATCCCCCTCCATTTTTTCTCTTATTTGTAATAGGTTTCCTTTGCCTCTTCATGAAATGTAGTACCCCCCACGTTACCTTTTTTCTGGTATAATTACCTTTCCACTTCTAGTTTCTAGAACAAATTATACATGTATTCTTTATATATCTTTGTAACAGAAATATAGCTCCCGAGATTTCATTTTACCTTTTTACATTTCTCTTGAGTCCTATATTTGGAGATAAAACTTTTTGTTTCATTCCAGTTTTTTCGTCAGAAATAGATGAAATTCACTTATTTCATTGAATGTCCATCTTCTTCACTGGAAAAAATACTCATTTTGTCTGGGTAATTTTATTTTTGCCTGCATACCAAGTTCCTTAGTCTTTTGGAATATCAGATTCCCAGCCCTTCGATCATTTAATGTGGACTCTGCTAGATTTTGAGTTTGCTCTCTATCCATATAGAAGCTATTTATAGTTAGAGCCCATTTAAATTTTTTGCTCATTTTTTCAAAGATGAGTCAAGGAAAACAAACTAATAACAACAACAACAACAACAAAAACAAATGAAGTCTGCTTTTTTTTTTTTTTTTTTTTTTTTACATGGGGTGGGGCTGGATGGTAATATTGAGCTTCCTCTACAGACTGCAGGGGGCAGCAGTGAGACATTAGCGAGACAGCAATGGGTGTGCTGTGTCTGTGCTGAGCTCTGAGACTCTGAGAGCCTGCTGAGACACTTTGGGTGGGTATGGCCAGTTCCTGAGAGACCATAGCTTTTCGGGATTATAGTTTTTACCCCCTGTGTTTATGCCTTCTCTGCTGATCTACTGGTTTGCTGCCAGAGCAAAGTAGCCTCACTGTGGTAAATTTCTTCCCACAAAAACGGCTGAGATCACAATCCTCCCCCTTCAGGTCTGCTCAATGTGAGCTGCCTTCCCTACTTTCATTGCCTGCTATGTTTTCTCTTTCTGCCTTCTGTCTGTGCCAGATCTAACCATCCCTACCTGAGAGCAAAAACAGACCTTTTCTGGCAAATTTCGAGGATATCTTCTGTTGGTAATTATTTTTGGGTTTTTTTCAGTCAAGCACTAATTCCTAGGTCTTGTCATAAAATAAAGTATTCTGAGAGCAAAGACAGAGCTTAAAGAGATGTGTGTGTCCTCTCTGCCATCTTGGCCAGAAGTCCAACATTCAGGGTTCTTAATCTGTAACATCTAAAACTAAATACAGTGCTACCAGTGTGGTTTGACCAATATATAAGATAGACTTCTGTATTTCTGCATGCAATATCTCTTTTAGTATAACAATAATAGTTTTTGTGGCTGATTGATATTGAGCCAGTCCAGTAAAACCACCAGATCTTTTTCAGGAAAATTTTCTGTCTAGCCATGCATCTCTCAACCTGTTTTTATTATTCTTTTGTTCAAAATCTTAAGTGATACCCATTGTATTCCATAAAGTCAAAAAATTAATTTGTCATTCAAGAATCCCCATAATCTGTCCCTAAATTTACTCTCCAGAATATTTTATATTCTAACTAAATCACATTAATTGTAACTTTCTTAACATGTTTTATGTTTTCTTCCTCTCTGCCTATTCTTGAATTATTTCTTATGTCTAGGATCCATGTACTCTTTCCTATCCCTTCTCCCTCTCTATTTGTTGAAAAACTTCCTGTGCTTTAAGACAACTCAAAGGCTACCTCAACCATGACAGACTGTCAGCTGATACTAAGAATTATTCTCATTAAAATTATCACAGAAATTTGTATCTTTTATGAGTCTAATTTAATTTTTTCTACCAATTTATAATCTCTTCCTTTAGATAGTAAATCTTGAGAACAATAAAGACATTTTTATTCATTTTTTATCTTTCACATCACCAAGCAAAATACCTTATACGTGAAATATGCTTATTGTTTGTTGAGCTGAAAGGAAAAGAAATAAACTTACATGTAGTAGTTATTATGTACCAGGCACTGTGATAATTGTTTTTAATAAATATGATCTCAGTTGAACATCACAAAGAATTCTGCAAGATAGATGATAGTATTATCTCTATTTTACAAGGGATGAGAATGACACAGACAAAAGTTAAGTAACAAGATCCCAGATGTAGGAATAATGTGAAGCTGCTTTTGAACTCACTTCTTCCATATTCCAGGACCAACAAGAAATGTCCAGTAAGCTGAAGAGACTTACATGAACTGATACTAAGTGAAGTGAATAGAACCAAGAGAACATTGTACACAGCAACAAGACGATTATATGATGATCAATTCTGAAGGACATGGCTCTTTTAAACAACAAAGTGATTCAGGCCAGTTCCAATGGACTTGTGAAGGACAGAGCCATCTGCATCCCAAAAGAAGATTGTTGGGCCTGAATGTGGATCATTTCCATTTGTTTTGTTGTTGTTTGCTTGCTTTTTGTTTTTTATCTCATTTCTTACCCTTTTTGATGTGATATTTTTGTGCAGCATGGTAATTTTAGACATATGTATAGAAGAATTATTAATGTTTAACATATATTGGATTACTTGTCATTTAAGAAAGGGAGTGGGGAAAGGGACAGAGAAAAAAAATTGGAATATGAGACTTTCCAAGGGTATGTGTTAAAAACTATTTTTGCATATATCTTGAAAATAAAAAGATATTATTAATTAAACAAATTAAAAAGGGTTTTTTACAAACAAAAGCAATGCAGCCACTATTAGAAAGGCAGCAGAAAGCTGAGGGGAAATTTTGACATTCAAGGATTCTGATAAAGGTCTAATTTCTAAAATATGTAGAGAATTGACTCAAATTTATAAGAATTCAAACCATTCTTTAATTGATAAATGGTCAAAGGATATGAACAGACAATTTTCAGATAACCATTTCTAGTCATATGAAAAAATAATATTGATCAGCAAAATGCAAATTAAGACAATTCTGAGGTATTACTCCATGGTTCCTAGATGATCAAGGTGATAGGAAAAGATAGTGTTAGAGGGGTTGTGGGAAAACTAGGACACTAATACATTTTTGGTGGAGTTGTGAATAGATACAACCATTCTGGAAAACAATATGGAACTATAACCAAAGGGCTATCAAACTGTGCATACTCTTTGATTCAGCAGTGTCTCTACTGGGCCCATATCCAAAAGAGATCATAAAAAAGGGAAAAGAACCCACATGTGCAAAAATGTTTGGAGCATTTCTTTTTGTAATGGCAAGGAACTGGAAACTGAGTGGATGGCCATCAGTTAGTGAATAGCTGAACAAGTTACGGTATTATGAATGCTATGTAATACTATTGTTGTATAAGAAAACAATCAGCAGGATGGTTTCAGAATGGGCTGGAGTGACTTATATGAACCAATGCTAAGTGAAGTGAGTAGAACAAAAAGAACATTGTAAAAAGCAACAACAAGGTTTTGGGGGAAAAGGGAAGGAAAAAATGAAATACAAAATATTGTAAGGTTGGATGTTAAAAACTGTCTGCATATATTTTGAAAATAGAAAGCTATTGTTAAAAAAGAAAAGAAAAGAAAAGCAGGAAGCCAGCCATCAAGTGGAATTTTGAAGTTGTTCAACATTGAAAAATAAAGAAAAGAAAAAATAAGAATTGTGTTAGGCTAAGGAAGAGCTCAAAGGGATTTTGAAAATCAAGTGAGAGAAAGAGGAGAAATTGTGAAAAGAATTGAAAGTGCTGCAAAAGGAAATTTTTAAAAATAGGTAATGAGAAGAATACCTTAAAAAGCAAAATTGGCCAGTTGGTGAAGGAGATTTAAAAGCTCACTGAGCAAAATAATTCCTTAAAAAAATAGACTTTCAAAAATGGAAGTTAATAACATTTCAAGAAATCAAAATACAATAAAGCAGAATTTTTAAAAAATTACCAAAAGAAAGTGAATGTCTCATTGGAAAAATGACTGATATGGAAAATAGTACCAGAAGATAATTTTTTAAAATTTTTCTGAGACAATTGGGATTAAGTGATTTGCCCAGAGTCACATAGCTAGGAAGTGTTAAGTGTCTGAGATTTGAACTCAGGTTTTCCTGACTTCAGGGCTGATGCTCAATCCACTGCACCAATTAGCTGGCAAGGAGAGATTATTTTAAAATTATTGGTTTGCATGTGTGCATATCAGCATAAATGCATATTTTTGTGTGTATGTTTGCATACACACAATTTATATATAGCATATCCCAAAAATATTAGTATTGAACTAATAAAATACAGTTTCACATGCTTGACAAACAAATCATTCAGATGTCAGATGTCATGAAAATGAACCAATTAAGCTTTCTAAGTATCAGGTATCATTTATACATTGGGGTACAAAGAAAAAGGTGGTACTTAAGTCATCAGCAAAACATTGTCTTCAGCAGACAATCATAATAATAGGTGATAGATTGGAATTAGTCTGGACTGGTTCAAAAGCTATCAGAATATATGCCATCCGAGAATTACATGAACTAATGCTGAGTGAAATGAGCAGAACCAGGAGATCATTATATACCTCAACAACGATACTGTATGAGGATGTATTCTGATGGAAATGGATTTCTTCGACAAAGAGAAGATCTAACTTAGTTTCAATTGATCAAGGATGGACAGAAGCAGCTACACCCAAAGAAAGAACACTAGGAAATGAATGTAAACTGCTTGCATTTTTGTTCTTCCCGGATTACTTATACCTTCTAAATCCAGTTCTCCCTGAGCAACAAGAGAACTGTTCGGTTGTGCACACATATATTATATCCAAGATCGACTGCGACCTATTTAACATGTACAGGACTGCTTGCCATCTGGGGGAGTGGGTGGAGAGAGGGAAGGGAAAAATCGGAACAGAAGTGAGTGCAAGGGATAATGTTGTAAAAAATTACCCTGGCATGGGTTCTGCCAATAAAAAGTTAATAAAAAAAAAGATGCTAATTGAAAAAAAAAGAATATATGCCATCAGATAATTGATCTGAATAATATTTAATTGAAGCATATTACTTTGGTTGATTTTTTTTCTGCAGTCCTGGATTTTTCCCCCCCTGTTATATCCCTTCAGTTTTAAAAGACAAAAGCCTCCTAATTTATTATAGGGAATCATAGATTTCCTCTGCTTTATCTTCATTTATCTTTGTGGGAAAATATATAAAAAAGCCTCTTCTCCCCCCTCCAAAAATATTAGTTATTCATTCAGTTATTTAATAAAAATGTGTTTAATAGTTATTTAATATTTAATTACTCACTGTGTAATGTGTAACATGGGGTAGTTAGGTGGCTCAGTCAAGACCTGGAATTAGGATTCAATTATTATTCAGCTATTTATTATGAGTTGTAAAATATTAATAGTAAAATAATTTTTGAATCATTCTTCCCCATATAGCTAATACTTACACTTTAGTTTATGGGATGAGGTAATATATATATATATATATATATATATATATATATAATTTATTTGATTTTGTATGATTGTGTATTTTATTAACATCCCATACAAGAGATATCAGACTTTTTTTGATAGGGTTATTTTTAGATTTATATTTATGTTTGATTATTCAAAAAATATTCTAAAAGATATTTTTAAAATATAAAATTTTTATAACCACATGTCATTGGGGAAGAATTAATCTATCTTTAAGAAATGTCTGAAGTAAATTTTTTTTTTCAGTAAGAATAACTTTTTTTTAACTTTCAATATAAGTAATCATTGATAATAGACTAACAATTAATTTTCTATTAGAATTTCTGTTGAGCGCTGTTTTAATGGCAATATGATGACAATTTATAATTAGAATATTTATTTTGTATATGTAAATTGATTGGCTCTAGATTAAGCAGGTTTAAGTCTTTTCTGTACTTATTGTTATATTTTCAGTTTACATTTTTCCTACTTAATATAAAAGGAAATATCAACCCACTATTTTTCCTAATGATACTAAATACTAACTCAATTGTTTTTGAATAATCATTTTATTGTAGTACTTACTTTGCTGTATCAAGGATAGTGTTTGTCTTTACCACTGGCTTTGATCACAGTTTTTATCTTTGTTTAAAAAGATAGTTTGGAACCAAAAAATACAGTTATTAAGTGATTACTCAAGAGGCCTTTCTGGTAGGCAATTAAATTTAAATAAACACATTTCTTGGATTACAATAGAATTGTGCTTCTAAATGTTTCATTTGTATCTAGTAAAGTCTAACTTTACTAGTTGCTTATTATACTTATTATACTACATATTTGCTTATTATACCACAAGGCAGATATGGTAAGAGAGTTGATGAGAATTAACATCCTAAATAGAGGTAATTCAACAAAATTAAGTTTTCTTTATTAACTTAGAAAAATTCTAGCAAAGTGATGAATTTCATTTTCTTGACTAGAATTATTATTCTTTGGTAATGAGCCAGTATTGTTAGAAAATGAGGATTTAAAACATAGCCAATTAATAAAAATTTATTTGATTGCCAAACACAATTTTTCATGTTAAACATTAATTAAATTCTAGACTATATTTAATAAAATGAATGTAGAGAAAACATAGTAAGGGAAAGGATCAATTTAGCAATCAAAAAGTACAATCAAAATAGTGCTTATTGCTTTATAATGGTATCATTTTATTTTTAAAAATTGAGGCAAATTATTACCACATTATATTAATGGCCAATTTACCAATTGGAAGTTACATTTTCCATAAGAAGTGTCAAAACTTAAAGTTCTTCTTTATATTACCAAAAACACCAATGAGTTGTTTACAATTAATGTATAGATTATATGATAGTAAACTTTTTTGATAGTCATTCTGGGAAAATTGGGAGCAGAAAAGTCATAAAAACACCAAGAACATATCACCAAAGTGATTCAGTTTAGTAAAGGAAGGAAAATAATATTAAATGAAGTGTACTGGAGGCTGAGCCAAAGAGGTGCAGTAAAGACAGAGACAACTGAATTCTCTCAAATTCCCTGCAAAGCACCTTAAAATAACACCTCATATTGAGTTCTGGAGTAGCAAAATCAGCGAAAGGTCTGGGTAGAACAATTTTCCAGACCTAAACAACTTAGGAGGTTGACAGGAAAGATCTTTCTTAGCATTGTGGTCATCAGATCTAGAGCCCAATACAAAGTAAGCAGTGCAGGCTGCACAGAGACTCCAACAGAATGCCTCAGAGACAATTCATCAATATTAGAAGCAGCTTTAGGAGCTCACAAGCCATAGATGGTAAAGAGGTCAGGCAATTGGTCAGAAGGAGATTACAAGGAACACTTTGCTGGCCCTGGATGTGGATCACAGTCTCAGAGTTAAAAAAGATTACTAGTTAATCAAAATTAATTACTAGTTAAATAATTGTAGTTACAGACCCTGTTCACAGTTCTGGAGTGGAAAAGCTTCCTTATGATAACTCACAGGCTAGAGCACAGACCAGGAGAGCAATAACCATACTATTCCTTACATCATAACAATTTGGCAGGACCGAAAACCAAAAAGCCCCTAGAAGTAGCTCAATAAATGGCAGCAAAAAGGTTGAGACTTCAGGAAATTCCTTTCTCCCACCTTGGGAGCAGAACCAAATAAAGTTAGATGTCAAGAAATAGACTGAAAAAAAAAAAACCTGACCATAGACCATAGAAAGTTATTATGGTGATAGAAAAGATGAAGACACAAACTCAGAAAAAGACAATGACATCAGAATAATTCCATGAAAAGTCTACAACAAAAATGTGAATTAGTCTCAGTCCCAAACAAAAGAACTCAAAAGAGTTTTAAATCAAGTAAGTGAAGTAGAAGAAAAATTGGGAAACAAAATGAGAATGACTGAAGAAAATGATAAAAAATATAGTCAATAATTAGGTAAAGAAAAAAGAAAAATATATTAAGTAAAATAATGCCTTCAAAAAAAATTGACCAAATAGTAAAAGAGGCACAAAAATTCATGAATAGAAGAAATCCTTAAAAAGTAGAATTATCCAAATAGAAAATGAAGTACAGAAATCTATCGAAGAAAAGAAATTCTTAAAAAATAGAATTGAAAAAAATAAAAAATTGAATTGACCAAATGGAAAAATAGATCAAAAAGCTTGTTGAAGAAAATAATCTTTTACAAGTTAGAACTGGGAAAGTGGAAGTTAATGATCCCATGAGATATAAGAAAAAATAAAATCAAATCAAAAGAGGGGAAAAATGGAAGAAAAGGCAAAATATTTCATTGGAGAAAACAATTCACCTGAAAATCAAATCAAGGATATATCATTTTAGGATTGTTGGATTTCTTGAAATCTGTAAAAGAAAAAGAGCACATAAAAACACATTTTAAGAGAAAGAGAGAGAAAAAGAAAGAAACAGAGAGAGAAAGAGAGAGAGAGAGAGAGAGAAAGAGAGAGAGAGAGAGAGAGAAAGTGTGTGTGTGTGTGTATTTAAATTCTAGAGGTGCCAGGTCCAGGAGAAAATATGGCAGACAACCATAAAAACAAAGAAAATAATTCAAATATCAAAGAGCCTCAAGACATATAAGAGTTAGGATGAAAGGGCTTGGATTTTGATATTCTAAAGGACAAAGCAGCTAGGATTAAAATAAATAATAATTTAATCCAGCAAAACTGAGCATAATGCTTCATGTACAAATATGGATATTCAATGAAATAGAAGACTTCCAAATATTCCTGATGAAAAGACTGAATAGAAAAATCTGATTTTCAAACAAAAGATTACCGAGAAACTTAACAAGGTATATAAGAAAGAGAAATCATAAGGGATTCGATAAGATAAAATTATTAAAACTCCTCCATGGGAAGAGGACATTTGCAATTTCTAAAACATTTTTTCATTATTAGAGCCATGAAAAGAGCTTGAGGGCATGAAATAGAGCATGAATATGACTGTGCTAGAGTGATTTAAAAAATAAATAAAATTATAAGGTAATAAATAGGGTAAAAAACTTTATTCTTCTGGAAGGAAGAAGAAAAAAAGAGATAAAACAGGTAAAAGATTTGTCATTTAAAAGGTACATGAAGAGTTTTTATAGTAGGGGAGGAAATGAAGGGTCAAGGGAATAATTTCTTTTTTTAAGTTTCTAATTTGCTTTAATGTGTTAATGATAAAACAACTCAAATCCAATATGCAAATTTAAAAAAAATAATCCGTACCTAAGCGTGTATTATAACATTTGTAAAATAATTTTGAAAGTTGTTTCTTCCTAGAACTTAACATAATGGTGAAATTTTGTATCTGAAGATGTTTCATTTCATGTTTTATACTTAGAAACATGTTTGTAAGTATAACAGTAATATCAAAATTAAAATACAATTAAATAATGACAAACCAAACATTACTACAGAATGCCCATTGAAGGAATTTAATAAGAGATTAATTTTTTGTAAAGCTTTTTATTTTCAAAACATATGTATATATAATTTGACAACATTGACCTTTGCATAGCCTTATGTTTCAGATTTTCTCCTCCTTCCCCCTACACTCTCCCCTATATGGCATACAATCTAATATATGTTAAACATGTTAAAATATATGTTAAATCCAATATGTATAAACATATTAATACAATTCTCTTATTGAATAAGAAAAATCAGCTAAAAATGTAAGTAAATGAGTGAGAAAACAATGCAAGTGAACAACAACAAAAAGAGTGAGAATGTTATGTTGTGATCCACTTTCAGTTCCCACACTCCTCTCTCTGGGTGTAGATGGCTCTTTTCATCACAAAATCATTGGAACTGGCATCAATCATCTCATTGGAAAGAATCACATTCATCAGAATTGATCATCATATAATATTGATTTTGTTGTGTACAATCATCTCCTGGTTTTTTCATTTCACTTAGAACGTGTCTCCAGGCTTCTCTAAAATCATGCTTCTGATTGTTTCTTATAGAACAATAACATTCCATAATATTTATATAACATAACTTATTCAGCCATTCTCCAAATGATGGGCACCCACTCAATTTCCAGTTTCTTGCCACTAGGGAAAGGCTTGCCCCAAATATTTTTGCATATGTGGGTCCCTTTCCTTCATTTAAGATCTCTTTGGGATATAGGCCCAATAAAAACACTGCTAGGTCAAAGGGTATGCACAGTTTGATAACTTTTTGAACATAGTTCCAAGTTGCTCTCTAGAATGGCTGAATCCATTTACAATTCCACCGACCATGTATTAGTTTGAGGGGGATAATTTCAAAGAACTATTGAAAAAGTGAGGGCTCACTAGGGGAGATGGTCAGAGAAGAAACAGTGAAAGGGCAAAAAGAAGAAAAATAAAGAGCTGTGGGAATGGGAAATAATTCTGGATGGGAATGGGATTAACTTAAATATAAAATAGAGCAGATAGAGTGAATTAAAAAAAAGATTCTAACTATGTTGTTTATAACTTGAACACACACTTGAAGCAGAGAGAGATACACAGTAAATTTAAAGGTCTATATTTATACTTTAGCAGATATAAAAAAAAATCAGGGGTAGCAATCATGATTTCAGACCAAATGAAAGCCAAAAAAATGGATCTAATTAAATACAATTTAATACAGGGAAATGACATTTTGTTCAAAAGGTACCATGGAAATTGATATAATATCAATTCTAAATATACAAGCACCAAATGGTGCAACATACATATTCTTAAAAGGAAAAAAAATATTTACAAGAAGAAATAGAAAATTATATTAATGGGTTGCTTCAATTTTTCCCTTATAAAGGCTAAATAAATCTAACAAAAATAAAGAAGAAAGAAATTAAGGAGATGAGTAACATTTTAGAAAAAAATAGATATGATTGAACTCTGGAAAAACTATGAGAATATAAAAAATACTTTTCCTTCAGTGTTGCATAATAGCTAAATAAACAAATAAAAAAGAGCATGTATTAGGGCAATTGAATGCATAAAATCAAAACCATTACATGCACTATTTTCAAATCATAATACAATGAAAATTCTACTATGTTAAAGGACTGTGGAAGCACAGATTAATAGCTGATTGAAAAAAAATAATCTAATTCTAAAAAATGAATGAGTCAAAGAAAAAATCTTAAGAACAATCAATAATTTCATTTAAAAGGAAAATAATGAGACAAAATATCAAATTTTATGTGATACAGTTAAAGGGCTATTTGGGAAACTGATCTCTCTAAAAAACAATAATAAAATGTAGAAGTAGCAGATCAATGACATAGACACATAACAGCAACAACTTGTAAATAAAACAAATTAAAAATCTTCAATTAAATATCACATTGAAAATCCTATAAATCAAAGGAAAAATTGATGTCAATGAAAGCAAGAAGACCATTGAGCATTAGTTCAACAGAAAAAAAATAGATAAAATAAATTAAGAGCTGATTTTATGGGGAAAAGAGAAGGAATAAACACTTGGATCAGTTCTAAACAAAGAGAAAAACCAAATTTGCAGTATCAAAAACAACAAAAAAATGAGATTACTAGCAATGAAGATGAAATTGAAGCAATTGGCAAGAAATATTTTGCCCAATTTTAAGTCAATAAATCTAACAATCTTTGTGAAATGGATACATATTTCTAAAAATATAAATTACTTTTATTTTAAAAATAGGAAATAGGATATTCAAATAATGTTATATTAGAAAAATAAAATGAAAAAGGAACAAAGACTTCCTTAAGAAAAAATCTCCAGCACTAAATGGATTCACAAGTGAATTCTACCAAACTTCTAAAGAATAATTCCAGTACTTTATAATATTGATTATATTAAGTAAAAATGTTTTTGCACAAACAAAACTAATGCTGACATGACCAAAAAGAAAGCAGGAAACTGAGAAAAAAATTTAGAGAAAGTTTTATTTTTCGAATATACAGAGAAGTGAATTAAATTTCTAAGAAAATGAGTTATAAAATAACAAAGAAAATGAATCATTCCTCAATTGTTAAATGGTCAAACGATAATGTATAGGCAGTTTTTGAAGCAGAAGTTATGGCTATTTATTTTTAAAACTCTCCAAATAACTATTGGTTAAAGAAATAAAAATTAAAACAACTCTTATGTAACAATTGCCAGATTGGCTAATATGACAGAAAAAGAAAATGACAAATGTTGGAAGGGATATGAAAAAGTTGAGACACAAATGAATGCATTTCAGCAACAATGGTTGCTGTAAGTTATAGTAATTTGGAAATATGTCCAAAGGGCTATAAAACTGTTCATATACTTTGATTCTGACATACAGTGATTGGCTATGTATTCTGAAAAGAAAAAAATAATTCTATGCACACTAATATTTGTAATAATTTTGATGATTTTAAACAAATGGAAATTAAAAGAGGATGGCTGAACAAGTTGTAGTATATGTTTGTAAAGGAAAACTATTGTCCTTTATTTTTTTTTAATTTTTTTTTATTTAATAGCCTTTTATTTACAGGATATATACATAGGTAACTTTACAGCATTAACAATTGCCAAACCTCTTGTTCCAATTTTTCACCTCTTACCCCCCCCCCTCCCCTAAATGTCAGGATGACCAGTAGATGTTAAAATATATTAAAATATAACTTAGATACACAATAAGTATACATGATCAAAACATTATTTTGCTGTACAAAAAGAATCAGACTCTGAATTATTGTACAATTAGCTTGTGAAGGAAATCAAAAATGCAGGTGTGCATAACTATAGGGATTGGGAATTCAATGTAATGGTTTTTAGTCATCTCCCAGAGTTCTTTTTCTGGGTATGGCTAGTTCAGTTCATTACTGCTCCATTAGAAATGATTTGGTTGATCTCGTTGCTGAGGATGGCCTGATCCATCAGAACTGGTCATCATCTAGTATTGTTGTTGAAGTATATAATGATCTCCTGGTCCTGCTCATTTCACTCAGCATCAGTTCGTGTAAGTCTCTCCAGGCCTTTCTGAAATCATCCTGTTGGTCATTTCTTACAGAACAGTAATATTCCATAATTTTCATATACCACAATTTATTCAGCCATTCTCCAACTGATGGACATCCATTCAGTTTCCAGTTTCTACCACTACAAAAGGGCTGCCACAAACATTCGTGCACATACAGGTCCCTTTCCCTTCTTTATAATCTCTTTGGGATATAAGCCCAGTAGTAACACTGCTGGATCAAAGGGTATGCACAGTTTGATAACTTTTTGAGCATAGATCCAAACTACTCTCCAAAATGGTTGGATTCGTTCACAACTCCACCAACAATGAATCAATGTCCCAGTTTTCCCACTTCCCTCCAACAATCATCATTATTTTTCCTGTCATCTTAGCCAATCTGACAGGTGTGTAGTGGTATCTTAGAGTTGTCTTAATTTGCATTTCTCTGATTAATAATGACTTGGAGCATCTTTTCATATGACTAGAAATAGTTTCAATTTCTTCATCTGAGAATTGTCTGTTCATATCCTTTGACCATTTTTCAATTGGAGAATGGCTTGTTTTTATAAATTAGAGTTAATTCTCTATATATTTTGGAAATGAGGCCTTTATCAGAACCTTTGACTGTAAAAATATTTTCCCAGTTTATTGCTTCCCTTCTAATCTTGTCTGCATTAGTTTTGTTTGTACAAAAACTTTTCAGTTTGGTATAATCGAAATTTTCTATTTTGTGATCAGTAATGATCTCTAGTTCTGCTTTGGTCATAAAGACCTTCCCCTTCCACAGGTCTGAGAGGTAAACTATCCTATGTTCCTCTAATTTATTAATAATTTCATTCTTTATGCCTAGGTCATGAACCCATTTTGACCTTATCTTGGTGTACGGTGTTAAGTATGGATCAATGCCTAGTTTCTGCCATATTAGTTTCCAATTTTCCCAGCAATTTTTATCAAACAGTAAGTTCTTATCCCAAAAGCTGGGATCTTTGGGTTTGTCAAAGACTAGGTTGCTATATTTGTTGACTGTTTTATCCCTTGAACCTAATCTATTCCACTGATCAACTAATCTATTCCTTAGCCAATACCAAATAGTTTTGGTAACTGCTGCTCTATAATATAATTTTAGATCTGGTACAGCTAAGCCACCATCATTTGATTTTTTTTCATTAATTCCCTTGAACTATTGTCCTTTAAAAAATGATAAGCAGGATGGTTTCAGAAATACCTGGAAGATTTATATAAGCAGAATTTACAAAAGATTGTACAAAGTAACAAAGAAAAATGCACAATGATCAAGTGTGAATGACTTGACTATTCTCAGCAATAAAAGAACCCAAGACATCTCTTACAGACTTATAATGGAAAAGTGCTATCCACTTCTATGGAACGGACTATTGAAAGTCTGAAAGGCAATTAAAACAAAGCTTTTTTTTCTTTTTTACTTTGTTTCCTTCTTTTATGGTTTGTTTGTTTTTTGTTGCTGTTCAGTTGCTCAGTGGTGTCTGACTCTTTTTAATCCTATGAACCATAGCAGATCAGCTCTTTCTATCTTTGTTTTTTTCATTTTCTAATTTTTTAGCATTTCATTTTCCCCCAATTAAATGTAAAAACAAAGCAAAACAAAACAAACAAACAAAAGTTGTCAACATTCATTTAAAAAAAAATCTGAATTCTAAATTTTTTCCTTCTCTCCCAGTTTTCCTTACTGAAAAGGAAAGCTATTTAATATAGGTTATACATAAATAGCTATGGAAACACTTTCATATTATTAAGGAAAACAGAGTAGAATAAAATGCCAAGAAAAATAAAGTTAAACAATGTTTTGCTTGGAGGGCTGGAGCCAAAATGGCAGAGATGACACAAGTTTCACTCTGACATTCTCTACAACCCTCACACTAATTACAAAATCCAGCCTCTGAACTAACATTGGACTAGCAGAACACACAAATATTGGGAGTGCAACAAATTATTAGCAGAAGATAATTTTGAAGATCATCAGAAAAGGTCTATTTCAATTAGAAACAGGAGGGAGTCAGGTTAACACAAACAGCTGACCACAATTGCCACCTCAGACAGTGCAAGAGTCCCAAGACAGTGCAAGGTGAGGATTCTGTGGATGGTGCAGACTCTGAGTGGCAGAGAATCTATGGGAGAAATCTACAAGAATCTACAGTAATGGGGGGCGGAGCCAAGATGGCGGAGAAGACACACGCGACTTTCTAAGCTCTTCTCTTACCCTCTTTATCAATATTATATTGAGCCTCAAAAATAGTCTTGACTGCTACAATTCGTAAAGATAAGAAGTAGAACAACTCACCGGCCGAAGAAAATCTGCAGTCTCGCCAAAAAAGGTTGGTTCCGGGGCCAGGGGGGAGATCGGCGCAGACGGGGAGAGAAATTAGGTTCCGAGGAGAGTCTCAAACCGAGGGTGAAGGCACAGATCTCAGCACAAGCGCATAGCCCCAACCCGCAGTACAGGGCTTTTCCTTGGGGCAGTTGTGATCCTGCACAGCAGGAGGACGCAGCCCGGGTTAGCCTCCAATCTGCACAGTGGGGAGCTCGGCTTGGGGCCATAGAGCTTTTCCAGGGCCGATTTGCATTGGGCAGAGACACTGGGGCGGAGTTTGGGGCAGTCTGCGGTCTGCGGTCTGCAGTCAGCTGCTAATACTCACAGCCCCACAAGAGGCTCCGGCCTGGGGCAGTGACACTTTCACCCCTTAGTCTCTAGCCCAGGGCAATCGCTAACCCACTCAACCCTACTAAGCAGTTTGATAGCTCGGCCAGTGCTGAATCCACTTCCTGTTGGGGGAAGGGAAAACTCTCACTCAGAGCACTCCCATACCTCGGAGCCGGAAATCGGTTTACATCTTTCCCTGCTCTGCAGAGGAAGCTGGTAACCCCCTTGCCTAGCAGACCTACCCTAAAGGCTTTAAAACATGAATAAAAAGATGAAAAGAACGATCGACAGCTTCTATGCAGAAAAAGAGCAGGTCAGCAAACCTGAAGAGACCTCAAACAGCAAAAATGCATCAGATTGTCCTCCTATACATGATGCTCTAATAGAAGAGACCATTAAAAGTCTCAAAAGAGAGTTAGAAGATAAATGAGGAAAGGAAAGAGAAGCCTTACAAGAGAGCAACAACTTCCTGAAATACGAATTGGAAAAAGTAAAAAAATCTCAGGAAAGTAAGAATTGTGAATTGAAAAATAAAAGAATTCACTAGAAAGTAGGATTTGTGAATTGGAAAAGACAAAGAACTCGCAAGAAACTAGGATCCATGGAATTGGAAAAGACAAAGAACACGCAAGAAAAAGTAGGATCTGTGGAATGGAAAAAGAAAATAATTCACTAAAAAAAAAAAATTAGTGAAATGGAAAAAAAATTCCACAGACCAAAGCAATACATTCAAAAACTAATTGACATATACAGAAAGAAGTAAAAAAAGCTAATAAAGAAAATAATTCCTTAAAAATTAGAACTGAACAAATAGAAATTAATGATTCATTGAGACAGCAAGAATCAGTCAAGCAAAAACAAAAAAATGACAAACTGGAAAAAACCATGAATTATCTACTTGCTAAAACGACAGACTTGGAAAATAGATCTAGGAGAGATAATCTGAGGATTATTGGACTTTCTGAAAACTATGATGAAAAAAAGAGCCTAGATACTATTTTACAAGAAATCATCAAAGAGAACTGCCCAGATGTAATAGAATCAGAAGGTAAAATAGGCATTGAAAGAATTCATCGAACACCTTCTGAAAGAAACCCTAAAATAAAAACCCCAAGGAATATTGTGGCAAAATTTCAAAACTATCAGATTAAGGAAAAAATTTTACAAGCAGCCAAAAAAAAAACCATTTAAATACCGAGGTGCCACAATAAGGATCACCCAAGATCTGGCTGCCTCTACATTAAACGAAAGAAGGCCTGAAATATGATATTCTGAAAGGCACAAGAACTTGAGATGCAGCCAAGAATAAACTACCCAGCTAAGCTGAGCATTTTCTTCCAGGGAAGAAGATGGACATTTAATGAAACAAATGAATTCAATTTGTTTCTGGAGAAAAAACCAGAACTAAACAAAAAATTTGATCCCCAAGCATAGAACTCAAGAGATGCAGAAAAGGTAAAAATAACTCTTGAGAATTGTATTTTTGTTGTGGATATACAAAAAGAATACATGTAAAATTTGATTGTACTGATATAACATAAAAAAGGGAAATAGATATGAAAAAGGGATGATGGCAGAATAACGTGGGAAGGAGGGATAAAAAGAGGGAAACCATATCCCACAAAGAGGGTAAGAAAACTTATCATATCTGAGGGAATTTAGAGAGGGGGAGGAACATTGTGTGAATCTTGCTCTCATCAGAGTTGGCTCAAAGAAAAAATAATTGACATTTGTTTTAGAGAAAATTCTCTCTTGCCTCATTAAAAACGGGGGAGAGGAAAAGGGAAAAGAAAAAGAGTAATAAGGGAAAGAAGGGGGAAAGACTCAAAGGGGGGGAGGGAGGGATTATAAAGAGGATAAGTATCATGATACAAGAGGGGTACATTAGTTTAAAGGGGGGAAAGAGGTTTGGGGGAGGAAAGAATAAGTAAAGCACAATTTGGGGTTATTAGGATGGCAGGAAATACAGATTTAGTAATTCTAACCGTAAATGTGAATGGGATGAACTCCCCCATAAAGAGGATGCAGATAGCAGACTGGATCAAAAGTCAGAACCCTACAATATGTTGTTTACAAGAAACACATTTAAAGCAGGGAGATACATATAGAGTAAAGGTAAAAGGCTGGAGGAAAATCTATTATGCTTCAGGTGAAGTCAAAAAAGCAGGGGTAGCCATCCTTATCTCAGATCAAGCAAAAGTAAAAATTGATCTAATTAAAAGAGATTAGGAAGGGAAACTACATCCTGCTAAAGGGTAGCATAAACAACGAAGCAATATCAATATTAAACATATATGCACCAAGTGTTATGGCACTCAACTTCCTAAAGGAGAAGTTAAGAGAGTTGCAAGAAGAAATAGACAACAAAAGATCTCAACCTTGCACTCTCAGAATTAGACAAATCAAGCCACAAAACAAATAAGAAAGAAATTAAAGAAGTAAATAGAATATTAGAAAAATTAGGTATGTTGGATCTTTGGAGAAAATTGAATGGAGATAGAAGGGAATATACTTTCTTATCAGCAGTTCATGGAACCTATTCAAAAATTGACCATATATTGGGACATAAAGACCTCAAAATTAAATGCAAGAAAGCAGAAATAGTAAATGCTTTCTTTTCAGATCATGATGCAATAAAAACTACATTCAACAAAAAGTTAGGGGGAAATAGACCAAAAAGTAATTGGAAACTAAACAATCTCATCTTAAAGAATGATTGGGTGAAGCAGCAAATTATAGATACAATTAATAATTTCACTCAAGATAATGACAATGATGAGACATCATACCAAAATTTGTGGGATGCAGCCAAAGCGGTAATAAGAGGGAATTTTATATCCTTAGAGGCTTACTTGAATAAAACAGAGAAAGAAAAGGTTAATGAATTGGCCTTGAAACTAAAAAAACTAAAAAAAGACCAAATTAAAAACCCCCAATCAAATACTAAATTGGAAATTCTAAAATTAAAAGGAGAAATTAAAAATATTGAAAGTAAAAAAACTATTGAACTAATTAATACAACTAAGAGTTGGTTCTATGAAAAAAGCCAATAAAATAGATAAGCCTTTGGTAAATCTGATTAGAAAAGGAGGGAGGAAAATGAAATTAGTAGTCTTAAAAATGAAAAGGAGAACTTTCCACCAATGAAGAGGAAATTGAGAAATAATAAGGAGTTATTTTGCTCAACTTTATGCCAATAAATTTGATAACCTAAGTGAAATGGATGACTACCTCCAAAAATAGACTTCCCAGACTAACAGAGGAGGAAGTAAATTGCTTGAATAGTCCCATTTCAGAAAAAGAAATAGAACAGGCAATTAAACAACTCCCTAAGAAAAAATCCCCAGGACCAGATGGATTTAATGTGAATTTTACCAAACATTTAAAGAACAATTGGCCCCAATGCTATATAAATTATTTGATAAAATAGGGAATGAAGGAGTCCTACCAAATTCCTTCTATGACACAGACATGGTACTGATACCTAAACCTGGTAGGCTGAAAACAGAGAAAGAAAATTATAGACCAATCTCCTAATGAATATTGATGCTAAAATCTTAAATAAGATATTAGCAAAAGACTAAGAAAATCATCTCCAAGATAATACACTATGATCAAGTAGGATTTATACCAGGAATGCAGGGCTGGTTCAATATTAGGAAAACTATCAATATAATTGACCATGTTAATAACTAAATTAACAAAAACCATATGATCATCTCAATAGATGCAGAAAAAGCATTTGATAAAATCCAACATCCATTCCTATTAAAATCACGTGAGAGTATAGGAATAAATGGACTTAAAATAATCAGCAGCATCTATTTAAAACCATCAATAAGCATCATATGTAATGGAGACAAACTGCAACCATTCCCAATAAGATCTGGAGTGAAACAAGGTTGCCCACTATCACCGTTACTATTTAATATTGTATTAGAAACGCTAGCTATAGCAATAAGAGCTGAGAAAGAGATTAAAGGAATAAGAATAGGCAATGAGGAAACCAAATTATCACTCTTTCCCGATGACATGATGGTATACTTAGTGAACCCCAGAGATTCTGCTAAAAAGTTATTAGAAATGATCCACAACTTTAGCAAAGTTGCTGGTTATAAAATAAACCCACATAAGTCATCAGCATTCTTATATATCACTAAAAAAATCCAACAGTCAGAGTTACAAAGAGAAATTCCATTTAAAGTAACTACTGATAATATAAAATATTTAGGTATCTATCTGCCAAGGGAAAATCAGAAACTTTATGAGCAAAATTACAGACCACTTTTCACACAAATTAAGTCTGATCTAACCAATTGGAAAATATTAAATGCTCTTGATAGGGCGAGCAACATATAATAATGATGACAATATTACCTAAACTAATCTATTTATTTAGCGCTATACTCAATCAGACTCCCAAAAACTATTTTAATGACCTAGAAAAAATAACAACAAAGTTCATATGGAAAACAAAAGGTCAAGAATTTCAAGGGAATTAATGAAAAAAAAATCAAATGATGGTGGCTTAGCTGTACCAGATCTAAAATTATATTATAGAGCAGCAGTTACCAAAACTATTTGGTCTTGGCTAAGGAATAAATTAGTTGATCAGTGGAATAGATTAGGTTCAAGGGATAAAACAGTCAACAAATATAGCAACCTAGTCTTTGACAAACCCAAAGATCCCAGCTTTTGGGATAAGAAACTTACTGTTTGATAAAATTGCTGGGAAAATTGGAAACTAATATGGCAGAAATTAGGCATTGATCCATACTTAACGCGTACACCAAGATAAGGTCAAAATGGGTTCATGACCTAGGCATAAAGAATGAAATTATTAATAAATTAGAGGAACATAGGATAGTTTACCTCTCAGACCTGTGGAAGGGAAGTCTTTAAGACCAAAGAGAACTAGAGATCATTACTGATCACAAAATAGAAAATTTCGATTATACCAAACTGAAAAGTTTTTGTACAAACAAAAACTATTGCAGACAAGATTAGAAGGGAAGCAATAAATTGGGAAAATATTTTTACAGTCAAAGGTTCTGATAAAGGCCTCATTTCCAAAATATATAGAGAATTAACCTAATTTAAAAAATCAAGCCATTCTCCAATTGAAAAATGGTCAAGTGATTGAACTAGACAATTCTCAGATGAAGAAATTGAAACTATTTCTAGTCATATGAAAAGATGCTCCAAGTCATTATTAATCAGAGAAATACAAATTAAGACAACCTAAGATACACACATACACCTGTCAGATTGGCTAAGATGACAGGAAAAAATAATGAATGTTGGAGGGGATGCGGGAAAACTGGGACAATGATGCATTGTTGGTGGAGTTGTGAACGAATCCAACCATTTTGGAGAGTAGTTTGAACTATGCTCAAAAGTTATCAAACTGCATACCCTTTGATCCAGCAGTGTTACTACTGGGATTATATCCCAAAGAGATACTAAAGAAGGGAAAGGGACCTGTATGTGCACGAATGTTTGTGGCAGCCCTTTTTGTAGTGGCTAGAAACTGGAAACTGAATGGATGTCCATCAGTTGGAGAATGGTTGAATAAATTGTGGTATATGAAAGTTATGGAATATTACTCTTCTGTAAGAAATGACCAACAGGATAATTTCAGAAAGGCCTGGAGAGACTTACATGAACTGATGCTGAGTGAAATGAGCAGGACCAGGAGATCATTATATACTTCAACAACAATACTATATGATGACCAGTTCTGATGGATCAGGCCATCCTCAGCAACGAGATCAACCAAATCATTTCTAATGGAGCAGTAATGAACTGAACTAGCTATGCCCAGAAAAAGAACTCTGGGAGATGAGTAAAAACCATTACATTGAATTCCCAATCCCTATATTTATGCACACCTGCATTTTTGATTTCCTTCACAAGCTGATTGTACAATATTTCAGAGTTTGATTCTTTTTCTACAGCAAAATAACGTTTTGGTCGGGTATACTTATTGTGTATCAATTTATATTTTAATATATTTAACATCTACTGGTCATCCTGCCATCTAGGGGAGGGAGTGGGGGCGGGGCTAAGAGGTGAAAAATTGGAACAAGAGGTTTGGCAATTGTTAATGCTGTAAAATTACCCATGTATATATCATGTAAATAAAAGGCTATTAAATTAAAAAAAAAATCTACAGTAATGCTGGCCATTCTGCCCTGGTTGTAAGGCAGTAGGTCAGCAGAAAAGTTATAAAACATTCAAAACAAACACAAAAGGACAATAGTGAACCCCAAAGTGCCAGAATCTCACAGGATCTGGCCACTCCCACCCAGCATTGACCCAGTGCAATTGCAGCTGCTTGGAAAAACCTCACCTCCAAAAGCAAACCTTAATTTAAAAAATGAGTAAAAAGGTAAAGAGAACTCTGACAATAAACAGCTTTTATGATGAAAGAGAAGAACAGATTTCAAACTTTGAAGGGACTAATGGCAGATTGTCTTAAGATGAAGCCCCAAAAAGCAATATAAAATTGTCCCCATCACATAAAACTTTTCTAGAAGAAATTTAAAAGAATATTTTAAAAGAGTTAGAAGAAAAATAAGGAAAGAAAATGAAAAATTTACAAGAGGGTTTGGAAAAGACAACACAGAAACTATTTGAAGAAAATTCACAACAAAATAAACTTAGTGAAATGGGGGAAAAAAGCATATAATCCATTAAAAGATTAGATTCGATAAAATGGAAAAAGAAAGCAACTTCCAGAAAAAACAGAATTTGTGAAACAGAAAAAGAAAATAACTCCTTAAAAAATAGAATTTGTGAAATGGAAAAAAAATTCCATAGAACAAAACAATTCATTTAAAAATTCAATTGGACAAATACAAAACTAAATAAAAAAAGTAAATGAAAATAATTCACTAAAATTCATATTTGAACAAATGGAAATGAATGACTCAATGAGATATGAATCAGTCAAGCAAAAGCAAAAAATGAAAGAAAAAAAAGAAAAAATGTAAAATACCTAATTGGGAAAACAACCAACCTGGAAAATAGATCATAAGCATTATTAGACTCTGAAATACATGATGAAAAAAAAAGAGCTTAGTCACTATCTTTCAGGAAATGATCAGAGAACTACCTGGATATCATAGATACAGAAGGTAAAATGATCATTGAAAGAATTCACACACACCTTAAAAATGATGCCAAAATTAAAACCCTAAGGAATATCATGGCTAAATTTGAGCACTATTGGATGAAGAACAAATATTACAAGCAGCCAGAAACAATTCAATTACCGAGGAGCCACAATAAGGATTACTCAGGACCTAGCAGCATTCACTTTAAAGGATCAAAGGACCTTTGGGATGACATTCCAAAAGGCAAAAGGACTTAGAATGAAGCCAAAAATAAATTACCCCGCTAAACTGAGCATTTTCATTCAAGGAAGAAGATGGATATTCAATGAAACTGATAAATTTCATTTATTTCTGATGAAAAGACAAGAACTAAACAAAAAATTTGACCTTCGAATATAGAACTCAAGAGAAGAATAAAAAGGTAAAAAGAAAAAAAAAACAAACAAACTCTTGGGAACTATATTTCCGTTATGGGTATACATTGAGAGTACATGTATAATCTGAGTTTACTGTCACATTATAAAAAGGAAACTAGAGATGGATAGTGGATTGTAACAGAAAAAAAAGAGGGAAATGAGGTAAAATGAGGGAAATTACATCTATGGAAAAGGCAAAGAAAACATATTGTAATTGAAGGATAAAAGGAAGGGTGATGAATATTGTGTGAATCTTACTCTCATCAGATTAGACCCAAAGAAAGGATTCTAGATATATTTGGTTTCATTGAGAAACATATCTAATCTTAAAGAAAAGTGGGAGGGAAAAGGGAAAAAGAGAAAAGGTAGGCTAAATAGAAAGGAAAAGAGAAATAGTAGGGGAAAGGTATAAGAAAAGAAAAGGGTCTCTAAAGGAGGAGGAAAGTAGTGCTCACAAGTAAAATACTGGGGAGGAGGGAAAAGGAACAAGAAAAAAAGTATATTTTGGGGTTAATAAGATGCCAGGAAATACAGAATTCATAGTTTTAACTGTAAATGTTAATGTGGTAAACTCTCCCTTAAAACATAAGTATATAGCAGACTGGATTTAAAGTCAGAATCCTACAATATGTAGTTTACAAAAAAAAAAAAAAATTGGACTTCCAGCCAAGATGTCAGAGAAGACACACACACACCTACTTAAACTCTGTCTTTGCTCTCAGAATTTATTTCATGACAAGGCCTCAGAATTAGTGCTTTATTTTAAAAAAATAATTACCAATGCAAGATATCCTCAAAATTCACTAGAAGAGGTCTGTTTTTTCTTGCGGGCAAGGATGGTCAGATTGGGTGCAAACTGAGGGCAGGCAGCTCACACTGCACAGACCAGAGCAGGGTTGGGAGTGATTTCAGCTGTTTCTGCAGAAAGAACTTTACTACAGTATGGCTGTTTTGCCTTGGCAGCAAGTCAGTAGACCAGCAGAGAAGCTATAAATGCCGGGGGTAAAAACTATAACTCCAAAAAGCTAGGGTCTCTCAGGACCTGGCTACACCCACCCAGAGTGTCTCAGCATGCTCCCAGAGTCTCAGAGCGAAGATGCAGAACAGCCATGCTTTCCTGCTAGTGCCTCACTGCAGTCTGTAGAGGAAGCATCCCCCCCCCAAAAAAAAAAGTAGACTAAATTTTTTGTTGGTTTGTTTTTTGATTCTTCTCTGACAAAATGAGCAAAAAATTAAAATGGACTCTAACTATTGATAGCTTCTACACTGATAGAAAGGAGACTTTAAACCCTGAGGAGACTAAAAACAGACTGTCTCCAGATGAATTCCCAAAAGGGGATATGATCTAGTTCTCAACACCCAAGATTCTCATAGAAGAAATTAAAAAGGATCTCACAACAGAGGTAGAAGAAAAATGGGAAAAGGAAAGGGAGGCTTGGCAAGAGAGTCTGGATAAGTCATCCCACTCATTTAAAGATAGAGTAGACAAAGAAATTAAATCCTTGGGAAAAAAAGAATTAATGAATTGGAAAAAGAAAATAGCTCTCTAAAAAGTAAAATTGGTGAAATGGAAAAAAAGCCATAGAACAAAACAATTCACTTAAAAACTCAACTGGACAATTAGAAAAAGATATAAAAAAGTGAGTGAAGAAAATCATTCATTAAAAATCAGAATTGAACAAATGGAATTAAATTGGTGAAAGAGACACCAAGAATCAGTCAAGCAAAACCAAAAAAATGAAACAATGGAAAACAATGTCAAATATCTTCTTGGGAAAACAACACACCTGGAAAATAGATCTAGGAGAGATAATCTGAGAATTATTGGATTTCCTGAAAAATATGATGAAAAAAAGAGACTGAACACTATTTTCCAGGAAATTATCAAAGAGAACTGCCCAAATGTTATAAAAACAGAGGGTAAAATATACATTGAAAGAATTCATCGATCATCTACTGAAAGGGACCCTAAAATCAAAACTCTAAGAGATATAGTGGCTAAATTCCAGGACTATCAGTCGAAGGAAAAAAATACTACAAGCTGCTAGAAAAAATCAATTCAAATAAAGAGGAACCCCAATAAGGCTAACTCAGGATCTAGCAGCATCCACATTAAAGGGTTGACGGGCCTGGAATTTGATATTGTGAAAGGCTAAGGAACTTGGTATGCAGCCAAAAATAACTTATACAGCCAAAATGAGCATTTTTCCCCAGGAACGAAGATGAACATTCAATGAAATAAGTAAATTTCATCTATTTCTTATTAAAAAACCAGAACTAAACACAAAGTTTGATCTACAAATATAGAAGTCTAGAGAAACCTAAAAAGGTAAAAAGAAATCTTGAGAACTATATTTCTGGTATAAAGATTTATAAAGAACACAAGGATACTTCACTAAATTTGAAATTCTAAAAACAAAAGGAGAGATTAATAAAATTGAAAGTAAAAAAACCTTTCGAATTAATAAAACTAAGAGTTGGTTCTATGAAAAAAACAAGAAAATAGATAAACCTTTAGTAAATCTGATTTAAAAAAGGAAAGAGGAAAATCAAATTGTTAGTCTTAAAAATGAAAAGGGAGAACTCGCCACCAATGAAACAGAAATTAGAACAATAATTAGGAGTTACTTTTCCCAGCTTCAATGAAATGGAATACCTAAAAAATATAGCTTGCCCAGAATAACAGAGGAAGTAGTAAACTGGTTAAGTAGTCCCATCTTAGAAAAAGAAATAGAACAAGCTATTAATCAACTCCCTAAGAAAAAATCCTCAGGACCAGATGAATTTACATGTGAATTCTACCAAACATTTAAAGAACTATTAACTCCAATGCCAAATAAGCTATTTGAAAAAAATAGGATTGAAGGAGTCCTATCAACTTCCTTTTATGACACAGACTTGGAGATTATTATTGATCATAAAATATATAATTTTGATTATAAATTATAACTTAATATAAGTTAAGAGTTTTTGTAGAAACAAAACTAATGCAGACAACATTATAAGGAAAACAATAAACTGAGAAAACATTTTTACATCTAAAGGATCTGATAAAGACTTCATTTCCAAAACAAATATAGAATTGACTTAAATTTATAAAAGTTCAAGCTATTCTCCAATTGATAAATGGTCAAATGATATGAACAGACAATTTTCAGATGAAGAAATTGAAACTATTTATACCTACATGAAAAAGTGCTCAAAATCACTGTTACTCAAAGAAATGCTAATGAAGACAATTCTGAAATACCTTTACACAAATGTCAGATTGGCTGAGATGACAGGAAAAGATATTTAGGAATGTTGGAGGGGATGTGGGAAAACTGGAACATTCATACATTGTTGGTGGAACTATGAACCAATTAAACTATTCTGGAGAACAATTTGGAACTATACTCAAAAAGTTATCAAATTGTGCATTCCTTTGATCCAGTAGTGTTACTACAGGGATTATATCCCAAAGAAATCCTAAAGGAGGGAAAGGGACCCACATGTGCCAAAATGTTTGTGGCAGCACTCTTTGCAGTGGCAAGAAACTGGAGACTGAGTGTGTACCCATCAGTTGAATAGATGAATAAATTATAGTATATGAATGCTATGGAATACTATTTTTCTGTAAGAAACAACCAGCAGGATGATTTCAGAGAGGCTTGGATAGATCTACATGAAATGATGTTAAATGATATGAGCAGAACCAGGAGATCATTATACATAGCAACAAGAAGACTATATGACAATCACTTCTGATGATGACTCTCTTCAACATTGAGATGATTCAAACCAGTTCCACTTGTGCAGTGATGTAGAGAGACATCTACACCTAGAGAGAGAACCATGGGAACAGAGTGTAGAACACAACATAGCATTCTCACTCTCTCTGTTGTAATTTGCTTGCTTTTTGTTTTCTTTCTCAGTTTTCCTTTATTCTTCCTTCTTACATCAAGAAATTTTCTTGTGCCACAAGATAATTGTATAAATATGTATACATATATTGGTTCTAATTTGTATTTCAACATATTTAACATGGCTTGGATTACCTGCCAGCTGGGGAAGGGGGTGAGGGGAAGGAAGTGAAAATTTGGAACAAAAGATTATGCAAGGGTCAATGTTGGGGAAATTACCTATCATATGCTTTGTAAATAAAACTCTTTAATAAAAAAATTATTTTGAAAATGAAAAAATGTTTTGCTCTATATTCAGACTCCACTAATTGTGTCTTTGAAGATGGATAGATTTTATTTTATTTTATCACAAGTACTTCTGAATTGTCATGGATCATTAAATTGCTATTAATTAGCTATTCTCAATCACTAAGTCATTCATAATTGTTCATTGTACAGAATTATTGTTATGTTGTATAATGTTCTCCTGGTTCTACACATTTCACTTTGTATGAGTTAATGTAAGTCTTTTCAATTTTTTGTGACTATCCTGTTGATTTTCCTGTATATTTTCTTATAGGACAATAATATTCCATCAGAAGCATATACAACAATCCGCTCAACCATTCCCCAATTAACAAACTTCACTTCAATTTCTAATTCATTGCCACCAGAAAAAAAAAACACCTCATATGCATATTTTTGTAGATATAAGTCCTTTTAAGTCCTTTCCCCTTTTTATCTCATTGGAAAACAAACCTCATAGTTAAGTTTAAAGTATTCATGATTTTATAGCTCCTTTGAGCATAATTCCAAATTGCTCTACAGATTGGTTGAATCATTTCAGAACCATGCATTAGTGTTTCAATTTTTCCACATCCCTTTCAACATTTGTCATTTTCCTTTTCTCTCCTATTAGGCAATCTAATAGGTATTAGGTAGTACTTTGGACTTGTTTTTACTTAACATATTCCCCATTCAATAGATAAGTTTGATTAGTTCATCTGAAATTTCATCTGAAATTATTTCATCTGAAAACTGACTTCTTAATTTTTGGTGATTTGTCACTTGAGGAATGACTCCTGTTTATATATTAGACTCATTTTTCTATATACTTGAGAAACTAAATCTTTATCAGAAGTTATCAAAGATTATTTTGAAAAAAAATATTCACAGTTATTGCTAACTTTATTTCCTTCCAACTTATTTACCCCATTTATTTTATTCTCTCTCCCTCCTTTCACTCTATCCCTCCTCAAAACTGTTTTGCTTTTCTCTATTGCTTCCTTCTATCTTCCTTTCTATGAACATTCTGGCTCTTCTTATTTCCTTCCTCTCTTATTTTCCTGTAGGATAAGATAGAGTACTACACTCAAATAGGTGTGAATGTCATTCCTTCTTTGTGACAATTCTGAACAGAGTAAGATTAAAGCATTCTGTCATGTCCTCCCACTTCTACCTGCAAGGTAATAATCTCTTTTTTGCCTCTTTATTTCTCCCATTCTATCTAATCCTTATTCTTTTCCTGGTACATTCCTCTTTCTCACTGCTTAATTTTCTTTTTTTTTTCAGATATTATTTCATCATATTTAACTTAAACATTCAACTCACACTTGTGCCATTTGTCTATATTTATGTATATCTATCTCTCTATCTATGACTTCCAATTACTCAAATGATGAGAAATATGAGTTAAAAGTATCATCTTCTAGGCCCTTGTGCTTTCCCTTTTCTGGTTATCTTGTAATGCTTCTCTTCAGGCTTGTTTTTGAAAGTCAAAATATCTATTCAAAGTCCTGCTTCATTGAATATTCATTTCCCCCTTCTCCCAGAGAATTAATTATATTCAGTTTTGATAAGCAGTTTTTTCTTATTGTAATTCTAATTCCTTTGCCAAACAGAATATCATGTTCAAAGACCTCTTTGTGGAAGCCTCAAAATCATGTGTCATCCTCCTCATGGTTCCACAATACTTAAATTAGTTCTCTCTGGCTGCATTCAATATTTTCTCCTTACCTGAGAGTTAGGGAATTTGGCTACTCTAATGCAGGGAGATGTTATTTAGATATCGATTTCAGGATGTAAGTGATGTATTCTTTTGATTTCTATTTCACCCCTTAGTTCCAAAATATCAGGGTAGTTTTCTTTCTTTCTAATTTCTTTTTTTTTCTTTTCTTTTTTTTTTTTAGGTTCTTCTGCATTTATTGTTCAGGGCTAATGTTCAAGGAGACCCAAATATCTTTCTTCCATTTTATTTATTTTTTATTTATTTAATAGCCTTTTATTTACAGGATATATACATGGGTAACTTTACAGCATTAACAATTGCCAAACGTCTTGTTCCAATTTTTCACCTCTTACCCCCCCACCCCCTCCCCTAAATGGCAGGATTACCAGTAGATGTTAAATATATTAAATATAACTTAGATACACAATAAGTATACATGACCAAACATTATTTTGCTGTACAAAAAAGAATCAGACTCTGGAATTATTGTACAATTAGCTTGTGAAGGAAATCAAAAATGCAGGTGTGCATAAATATAGGGATTAGAATTCAATGTAATGGTTTTAGTCATCTCCCAGAGTTCTTTTTTGGTATAGCTAGTTCAGTTCATTACTGCTCCATTAGAAATGATTTGGTTGATCTTGTTGCTGATGATGGCCTGATCCATCAGAACTGGTCATCATCTAGTATTGTTGTTGAAGTATATAATGATCTCCTGGTCCTGCTCATTTCCCTCAGCATCAGTTCGTGTAAGTCTCTCCAGGCCTTTCTGAAATCATCCTGTTGGTCATTTCTTACAGAACAGTAATATTCCATAATTTTCATATACCACAATTTATTCAGCCATTCTCCAACTGATGGACATCCATTCAGTTTCCAGTTTCTAGCCACTACAAAAAGGGCTGCCACAAACATTCGTGCACATACAGGTCCCTTTCCCTTATTTATAATCTCTTTGGGATATAATCCCAGTAGTAACACTGCTGGATCAAAGGGTATGCACAGTTTGATAACTTTTTGAGCATAGTTCCAAACTACTCTCAAAATGGTTGGATTCGTTCACAACTCCACCAACAATGCATCAATGTCCCAGTTTTCCCGCATCCCTCCAACAATCATCATTATTTTTCCTGTCATCTTAGCCAATCTGACAGGGTGTGTAGTGTTATCTTAGAGTTGTCTTAATTTGCATTTCTCTGATTGATAGTGACTTGGAGCATCTTTTCATATGACTAGAAATAGTTTCAATTTCTTCATCTGAGAATTGTCTGTTCATATCCTTTGACCATTTTTCAATTGGAGAATGGCTTGATTTTTATAAATTAAGAGTTAATTCTCTATATATTTTGGAAATGAGGCCTTTATCAGAACCTTTGACTGTAAAATATTTCCCCAGTTTATTGCTTCCCTTCTAATCTTGTCTGCATTAGTTTTGTTTGTACAAAAACTTTTCAGTTTGAGTATAATCGAAATTTTCTAGTTTTGTGATCAGTAATGATCTTAGTTCTGCTTTGGTCATAAAGACCTTCCCCTTCCACAGGTCTGAGAGGTAAACTATCCTATGTTCCTCCTAATTTATTAATGATTTCATTCTTTATGCCTAGGTCATGAACCCATTTTGACCTTATCTTGGTGTACGGCGTTAAGTATGGACCAATGCCTAGTTTCTGCCATATTGGTTTCCAATTTTCACAGCAATTTTTATCAAACAGTAGTTCTTATCCCAAAGCTGGGATCTTTGGGTTTGTCAAAGAGACTAGGTTGCTATATTTGTTGACTGTTTTATCCCTTGAACCTAATCTGTTCCACTGATCAACTAATCTATTCCTTAGCCAATACCAAATAGTTTTGGTAACTGCTGCTCTATAATTAATTTTAGATCTGGTACAGCTAAGCCACCATCATTTGATTTTTTTTTCATTAATTCCCTTGAAATTCTTGACCTTTTGTTTTTCCATATGAACTTTATTGTTATTTTTCTAGGTCATTAAAATAGTTTTTTGGGAGTCTGATTGGTATAGCGCGAAATAAATAAATTAGTTTAAGTAGTATTGTCATCATTATTATATTTGCTCGCCCTATCCAAAGAGCATTTAATATTTTTCAATTGGTTAGATCAGACTTAATTTGTGTGAAAAGTGGTCTGTAATTTTGCTCATAAAGTTTCTGATTTTCCCTTGGCAGATAGATTCCTAAATATTTTATATTATCAGTAGTGACTTTAAATGGAATTTCTCTTTTTTTTTTTTTTTTTTTTTAAATAGCCTTTAATTTACAGGATATATACATGGGTAACTTTACAGCATTAACAATTGCAAACCTCTTGTTCCAATTTTTTCACCTCTTACCCCCCACTCCCTCCCTAAATGGCAGGATGACCAGTAGATGTTAAATATATTAAATATAACTTAGATACACAATAAGTATACATGACCAAAACATTATTTTGCTGTACAAAAATCAGACTCTGAATTATTGTACAATTAGCTTGTGAAGGAAATCAAAGATGCAGGTGTGCATAAATATAGGGACTGGAATTCAATGTAATGGTTTTAGTCATCTCCCAGAGTTCTTTTTCTGGGTATAGTTAGTTCAGTTCATTACTGCTCCATTAGAAATGATTTGGTTGATCTTGTTGCTGAGGATGGCCTGATCCATCAGGACTAGTCATCATCTGGTATTGTTGTTGAAGTATATAATGATCTCCTGGTCCTGCTCATTTCACTCAGCATCAGTTCGTGTAAGTCTCTCCAGGCCTTTCTGAAATCATCCTGTTGGTCATTTCTTACAGAACAGTAATATTCCATAATTTTCATATACCACAATTTATTCAGCCATTCTCCAACTGATGGACATCCATTCGGTTTCCAGTTTCTAGCCACTACAAAAAGGGCTGCCACAAACATTCGTGCACATACTGGTCCCTTTCCCTTCTTTATAATCTCTTTGGGATATAATCCCAGTAGTAACACTGCTGGATCAAAGGGTATGCACAGTTTGATAACTTTTTGAGCATAGTTCCAAACTACTCTCCAAAATGGTTGGATTCGTTCACAACTCCACCAGACAATGCATCAATGTCCCAGTTTTCCACATCCCCTCCAACAATCATCATTATTTTTCCTGTCATCTTAGCCAATCTGACAGGTGTGTAGTGGTATCTTAGAGTTGTCTTAATTTGCATTTCTCTGATTAATAATGACTTGGAGCATCTTTTCATATGACTAGAAATAGTTTCAATTTCTTCATCTGAGAATTGTCTGTTCATATCCTTTGACCATTTTTCAATTGGAGAATGGCTTGATTTTTATAAATTAGAGTTAATTCTCTATATATTTTGGAAATGAGGCCTTTATCAGAACCTTTGACTGTAAAAATATTTCCCAGTTTATTGCTTCCCTTCTAATCTTGTCTGCATTAGTTTTGTTTCTACAAAAACTTTTCAGTTTGGTATAATCGAAATTTTCTATTTTGTGATCAGTAATGATCTCTAGTTCTGCTTTGGTCATAAAAACCTTCCCCTTCCACAGGTCTGAGATGTAAACTATCCTATGTTCCTCTAATTTATTAATAATTTCATTCTTTATGCCTAGGTCATGAACCCATTTTGACCTTATCTTGGTATACGGCGTTAAGTATGGATCAATGCCTAGTTTCTGCCATATTAGTTTCCAATTTTCCCAGCAATTTTATCAAACAGTAAGTTCTTATCCCAAAGCTGGGATCTTTGGGTTTGTCAAAGACTAGGTTGCTATATTTGTTGACTGTTTTATCCCTTGAACCTAATCTATTCCACTGATCAACTAATCTATTCCTTAGCCAATACCAAATAGTTTTGGTAACTGCTGCTCTATAGTATAGTTTTAGATCTGGTACAGCTAAGCCACCATCATTTGATTTTTTTTCATTAATTCCTTGAAATTCTTGACCTTTTGTTTTTCCATATGAACTTTGTTGTTATTTTTCTAGGTCATTAAAATAGTTTTTGGGAGTCTGATTGGTATAGCGCTAAATAAATAGATTAGTTTAGGTAATATTGTCATCTTTATTATATTTGCTCGCCCTATCCAAGAGCATTTAATATTTTTCAATTGGTTAGATCAGACTTAATTTGTGTGAAAAGTGGTCTGTAATTTTGCTCATAAAGTTTCTGATTTTCCCTTGGCAGATAGATTCCTAAATATTTTATATACTCTCAGTAGTTAGTTTAAATGGAATTTCTCTTTGTAACGCTGACTGTTGGATTTTATTAGTGATATATAAGAATGCTGATGACTTAAGTGGGTTTATTTTATAATCCACAACTTTGCTAAAGTTGTGGATTATTTCTAATAACTTTTAGCAGAATCTCTGGGGTTCTCTAAGTATACCAACATGTCATCGGCAAGATGATAATTTGGCTTCCTCATTGCCTATTCTTATTCCTTTAATCTCTTTCTCAGCTCTTATTGCTATAGCTAGCGTTTCTAATACAATATTAAATAGTAACGGTGATGAGTGGGCAACCTTGTTTCACTCCAGATCTTATTGGAATGGTTGCAGTTTGTCTCCATTACATATGATGCTTACTGATGGTTTTAAATAGATGCTGCTGATTATTTTAAGGAAAAGTCCATTTATTCCTATACTCTCAAGTGTTTTTAATAGGAATGGATGTTGGATTTTATCAAATGCTTTTCTGCTATCTATGAGATGATCATATGGTTTTGTTAATTTGGTTATTGATATGGCCAATTATATTGATAGTTTTCCTAATATTGAACCAGCCCTGCATTCTGGTATAAATCCTACTTGATCATAGTGTATTATCTTGGAGATGATTTTCTGTAGTCTTTTTGCTAATATCTTATTTAGATTTTAGCATCAATATTCATTAGGGAGATTGGTCTATAATTTTCTTTCTCTGTTTTCAGCCTACCTGGTTTAGGTATCAGTACCATGTCTTGTGTCATAGAAGGAATTTGGTAGGACTCCTTCATTCTCTATTTTATCAAATAATTTATATAGCATTGGGGCCAATGTGTTCTTTAAATGTTTGGTAAAATTCACATGTAAATCCATCTGGTCCTGGGGATTTTTCTTAGGGAGTTGTTTAATTCCTGTTCTATTTCTTTTTCTGAAATGGGACTATTCAAACATTCACTTCCTCCTCTGTTAGTCTGGGAAGTCTATATTTTTGGAGGTAGTCATCCATTTCCTTAGGTTATCAAGATTTGTGGCATAAAGTTGAGCAAAATAACTCCTTATTATTTCTCTAATTTCCTCTTCATTGGTGGAAAGTTCTCCTTTTCATTTTAAGACTACTAATTTCATTTTCCTCCCTCCTTTTCTAATCAGATTTACCAAGGCTTATCTATTTTATTGGCTTTTCAAGAACCAACTCTTAGTTTATTAATTAGTTCAATAGATTTTTTACTTTCAATATTTTTAATTTCTCCTTTTAATTTTAAATTTCCAATTTAGTATTTGATTGAGGGATTTTTAATTTGGTCTTTTAGTTTTTTTAGTTGCAAGCCCAATTCATTAATCTTTTCTTTCTCTGTTTTATTCAAGTAAGCCTCTAAGGATATAAAAGTCCCTCTTATTACCGCTTTGGCTGCATCCCACAAATTTTGGTATGATGTCTCATCATTGTCATTATCTTGAGTGAAATTATTAATTGTATCTATAATTTGCTGCTTCCCCCAATCATTCTTTAAGATGAGATTGTTTTGTTTCCAATTACTTTTTGGTCTATTTCCCCCTAAGTTTTTGTTGAATGTAGTTTTTATTGCATCATGATCTGAAAAAGCATTTTACTATTTCTGCTTTCTTGCATTTAATTTTGAGGTCTTTATGTCCTAATATATGGTCAATTTTGAATAGGTTCCATGAACTGCTGAGGAAGAAATATATTCCTTCTATCTCCATTAATTTTCTCCAAAGATCCAACATACCTAATTTTTCTAATATTCTATTAACTTCTTTAATGTCTTTCTTATTTGTTTTGTGGTTTGATTTGTCTAATTCTGAGAGTGCAAGGTTGAGATCTCCTACTATTACAGTTTTGTTGTCTATTTCTTCTTGCAACTCTCTTAACTTGTCCTTTAGGAAGCTGAGTGCCATACCACTTGGTGCATATATGTTTAATATTGATATTGCTTCGTTGTTTATGCTACCCTTTAGCAGGATGTAGTTTCCTTCCTTATCTCTTTTAATTAGATCAATTTTTACTTTTGCTTGATCTGAGATAAGGATGGCTACCCCTACTTTTTGACTCTCACCTGAAGCATAATAGATTTTGCTCCAGCCTTTTACCTTTACTCTATATGTATCCCCTGCTTTAAATTGTTTCTTGTAAACAACATATTGTAGGGTTCTGACTTTTGATCCAGTCTGCTATCTGCCTCCTCTTTATGGGGAGTTCATCCCATTCACATTTACGTTAGAATTACTAAATCTGTTTCCTGCCATCCTAATAACCCCAGATTGTGCTTTACTTATTCTTGCCTCCCCAACCCTCTTTCCTTTAAACTTATACCCTCTGTATCACGATACTTATCCTCTTTTAATCCTCCTCCCCCCTTTGAGTCTTTCCCCTTCCTTCCTTATTACTCTTTTCTTTCCCTTTTCCTCTCCCCGTTTTTAATGAGGCGAGAGGTATTTTCTCTAAAACAAATGTCAATTATTTTTCTTTGAGCCAACTCTGAGTAAGAGTAAGATTCACACAATGTTCCTCCCCTCTCAAATTCCCTCAGATATGATAAGTTTCCTTAGCCTCTTTGTGGGATGTGGTTTCCCTCTTTTATCCCTCCTCCCACCTTATTCTGCCATCATCCCTTTTCCATATCTACTTCCCTTTTTATGTTATATCAAGTACAATCAAATTTTTACATGTATTTTTTGTATATCCACAACAGAAATACAATTCTCAAGAGTTATTTTTACCTTTTCTGCATCTCTTGAGTTCTATGGTTGAGAATCAAATTTTTGTTTAGTTCTGGTTTTTTCTTCAGAAACAAATGGAATTCATTTGTTTCATTAAATGTCATCTTCTTCCCTGGAAGAAAATGCTCAGCTTAGCTGGGTAGTTTATTCTTGGCTGCATCCCAAGTTCTTGTGCCTTTCGGAATATCATATTCCAGGCCCTTCTTTTCCTTTTATGTAGAGGACAGCCAGATCTTGGGTGATCCTTATTGTGGCACCTCAGGTATTTAAATGGTTTTTGGCTGCTTAGTAAATTTTTTCCTTAATCTGATAGTTCTGAAATTTTGCCACATATTCTTAGGGTTTTATTTTAGGGTTTCTTTCAGAAGGTGTTCGATGAATTCTTTCAATGCCTATTTTACCTTCTGATTCTATTACATCTGGGCAGTTCTCTTTGATGATTTCTTGTAAAATAGTATCTAGGCTCTTTTTTTCATCATAGTTTTCGGAAAGTCCAATAATCCTCAGATTATCTCTCCTGAGATCTATTTTCCAAGTCTGTCGTTTTAGCAAGTAGATAATTCATGGTTTTTCCAGTTTGTCATTTTTTGTTTTGCTTGACTGATTCTTGCTGTCTCAATGCATCATTCGTTTCAATTTGTTCAGTTCTAATTTTTAAAGAATTGTTTTCTTCATTAGCTTTTTTACTTCTTTCTGTATATGTCAATTGAGTTTTGAATGTATTGTTTTTGGTCTGTGGAATTTTTTCCATTTCACTAATTTTTTTAGTGAATTGTTTTCTTTTCAATTCACAGATCCTACTTTCTTGCGATATTCTTTGTCTTTTCAATTCACGGATCCTACTTTCTAGTGAATTCTTTATTTTTCAATTCACAATTCTTACTTTCCTGTGATTTTTTATTTTTCCAATTCACCAATTTGCACTTCCTGAATTTTTAACTTTTTCAATTCGTATTTCAGGAAGTTGTTGCTCTCTTAAGAGCTTCTCTTTCCTTTCCCATTTATCTTCTAACTCTCTTTTGAGACTTTTAATAGTCTCTTCTATAGGAGCATTATGTAAGGAGGACAGTCTGATTGCATTTTGCTGTTTGAGGTCTCTTCAGGTTTGCTGACCTGCTCTTTTTCTGCCATAGAAGCTGTCGATCGTTCTTTTCATCTTTTATTCATGTTTAAAAGCCTTTAGGGTAGGTCTCCTAGGCAAGGGGTTACCAGCTTCCTCTGCAGAGCAGGGAAAGATTTAAACCGATTTCCGGCTCCGGGTATGGGGTGCTCTGGTGAGGTTTTCCTTCCCCAACAGGAAGTGGATTCAGCACTGGCCGAGCTATCAAATGGCTTAGTACAGGGCTGAGTGGGTTATCGATTGCCTTCGGCTAGAGACTAAGTGGTGAAAGTGTCACTGCCTTAGGCCGGAGCCTCTTGTGGGACTTGGTATTGCAGCTGACTAACGCAGACCTCAGACCGCAGACCGACCGAACTCTGCTCAGTGTCTCTGCCCAATGCAAATCAGCCCTGGAAAAGCTCTATGGCCCAGACAGGCTCCCACTGTGCAGATTGGAGGCTAACCCGGGCTGTGTCCTCCTGCCGTGCAGGATCACAACTGCCCCAAGGAAAAGCCCTTACTGCGGGTTGGGGCTGCGCGCTTGTGCTGAGATCTGTGCCTTCACCCTTGGTTTGAGACTCTCCTCGGAACCTAATTTCTCTCCCCGTCTGCTCTGATCTCCCCCCTGGCCCCGGAACCAACCTTTTTTGGCGAGACTGCAGATTTTCTTCGGCCGGTGAGTTGTTCTACTTCTTATCTTTACGAATTGTAGCAGTCAAGACTATTTTTGAGGCTCGATATAATATTGATAAAGAGGGTAAGAGAAGAGCTTAGAATGTCGCGTGTGTCTTCTCCGCCATCTTGGCTCCGCCCCCCTCTTTGATAATTTCTTGAAAAAAATTTTGTCTAGGCTCTTGATTTTCAGGAAGTCCAAAAATTTTTAAATTCTCTTCTGGATCTATTTTCCTTTTTTAATTATTATTAAAGCTTTTTATGTTCAAAACATATGCATGGATGATTTTTCAACATTGGTCCTTACAAAATCTTATGTTCCAAATTTCCCCCTACTTCCCCCCAATCCCCACCAAATAGGAAAGTAATCCAAAAAAGTTAAACATGTTAAAATATATGTTAAATACAATATATGCATACATATTTATACAATAATCTTGATGCACAAGAAAAATCAGATCAAAAAGGAAAAAAAATAAGAAAACAAAATGCAAGCAAACAATAACAAAAAACATGAAAATGTTATGTTGTGATCCACAATCAGTTCCCACAGTCCTCTCTCTGGGTGTAGATGGCTCTCTTCATCACAAGATCATTGGTATTGGCCTCAATCATCTCATCATTGGAAAGAGTCATGTCCATCAGAACTGATCACCATGTACAATGGCGATAATGTTGTTGTCAGTTCACTTAACATCAGTTTTTAAGTCTCTTCATGACCCTTTTGTTATTATTGTTTTATAAGAAATGACCAGCAGGAGGATTTCAGAAAGGCCTATATGATAACCACTTCTGATGGATACAGCTCTCTTCAACAATGAGATGAACCAAATCAGTTCTGTTTGTTGAATAATGAATAGAACCAGCTACACCCAGCAAAAGAACTCTGGGAAATAAATGTGAACCACTATATAGCATTTCCACTCCCTCTGTTTTTTTCTTCTTGCATTTTTGATTTCCTTTTCTGGTTAATTTTACATTATTTCAAATTCTGATTCTTCTTGTGCAGCAAAATACCTATGGATATGTACACATATATTGCTCTGCATTCCTGATACAAATCCTAATTAGTCGTAGTGAATTATTCTGATGATGACTTTCTGTAATCTCTTTTCAAATATTTTATTTAAGATTTAGGCATCAATATTCATTAGAGAAATTGGTCTATACTTTTCTTTCTGTTTTCACCATACCTGGTTAGGTATCAACACCATATCTGTATCCCAAAAGGAAATTGGTAGGACTCCTTGGTTACCTTTTTTTTCAAATACTTTATATGGTATTGGAATTAATTATTCCTTAGATGTCTGGTACAACTCACATGTAAATCCATCTGGCCCTGGATTTTTTTTTCTTAGAGAGCTGATTAGTAGCTTGTTCTATTTCTTTTTGTAAAACAGGGTTATTTAAATGATTTATTTTCTCTTCTGTTAACCTGGATAATCTATATTTTTGTAGATATTCTTCCATTTTATTAGATTATCAAATTTATTGACATATAAGTTGATCAAAATAACTTCTAATTATTGCTCCAATTTTCTCTTCATTGGTGCAAAGTTCTCCCTTTTCATTTTTGAGAGTAACAATTTGATTTTCTTCTTTCCTTTTTCTAATCAAATTAGCTAAAGGTATATCTATTATTTTGGTCTTTTTCACAAACCTAGTTCTTTGTTTTATTTATTAATTCAATAGTTTTCTTACTTCCAGTTTTATTAATCTCTCTTTTTATTTTCAGAATTTCAAATTTGGTATTTAATTAGGGGTTTTTAAATTTGTTCTTTTTCTAACTTTTTTAATTGTAAGCCCAATTCATTGATCTTCTCTTTCTCTATTTTATGCAAATAACCATCTAGAGATATGAAATTTCCTCTAATAACTGATTCAACTGCATTTCACATATTTTGTGATAAAAATGTCCATCTTCTTCCATGAAAGATGATATTCATTTTAACTGGATGTTGGAATCCTTACAAAGTGTTAACTCATTAGAGTTGATAGAGATAATAATCATCTAATTTAGCATGGTTCAGTATGATTGATCTGATCTTACAAGGAGATGTTATGGGCCAGAACTTGAAACAAGGTACTAAGTGGAACTGATAGAAACAATGCTTGTGTTCACACCTTTATATAAGCTCATATAAGCAAGAAGCTCTCAGGGAATTGGAGTTCATAAGTATGGGAGATTCACAAAGTTAATTTTGTAATTTTGTGAATTCACCCCTCCCTTAATCCCTCCCTCAGAAGAGGAGTCAACCTTTGGAAGATCATATATAAGAAGCTCTTGGAGCTTCAATCAGTTAGTTAGTTCAGAACATTTGCCAGGAGTAAGAGAGGAGCACTCTGGGAGATACAGAAGCCACAAGCCCACTCATGGAGACGAAGTCAGATTCATTCCATTTTCCAACTTTGTGCTGGCTGGAGGCTGAAGGACAAACCTTTGGATTTGGAGACATTCAGAGGGAGCCCTTGGAACCAAGAAGACAGACCACCAAGGAAATTAATTGGGCGGAAACAATAAAAGATCTGAACTTTTAACACCTGGCTATATTCGGAGTGATTATTACAGGTTAATAAAACTAAGGCTGCCTCCAGAAAACCTCCACAAGAAACCTGCTCACAAAGAACAATAATATATTATACAAAAGAAGAAGAACACCACAACTGGATAGCTTATTCTTGGCTTTAATCCAAGTTTCTTTGTCTTTTGGAATGTCAGATTCCAGGCCCATCATTCCTTTAAGGTGGAAACTCCTAGGGTCCTGGGATATTCTGATTGTGGCTCCTCAATATTTGAATTTTTTTCTGGCTTCTTCCAATATTTTTCCTTGGTTTAATAATTCTAAAATTTAGCTATGATATTACTGCTGATTCAATGACATCAGGGCATTTTCCTTTATGATTTCCTGAAAGATAATGGCTAGGCTACTTTTCATCATGTCCCTCAGGAAATCCAATCATTCTTAGCCTGTCTCTCCTGGATCTATTTTTTAGGTCATTTGTTTTTCCAAGGAGGTATTTCATATTTTCTTCTATTTCTTTTTTTTTTGGGGGGGGTTGTTTGACTAATTCTTAAAGTATTATTGAATCATTCACTTTTCTTTGTTCAATTCCCATTTTCTTTTTTTTTTAACTTTTTATTTACAGAGCCCTTGCCTGGGTAGTTTTTTTTACAACACTATCCCTTGCACTCACTTCTGTTCGGACTTCTCCCGTACCTCCCTTCATCCCCTCCCCCTGATGGCAAGAAGTCCTATACAAGTTAAATATGTCACAGTGTATCCTAGATACAATATATGTGTGCAGAACCAAACAGTTCACTTGTTGCACAGGAAAAGTTGGATTCAGAAGGTAAAAGTAACCTGGGAAGAAAGACAAAAATGCAAACAGTTTACATTCATTTCCCAGTGTTCTTTCTTTGTGTGTAGCTGCTTCTGTCCATCCTTGATCAATTGGAACTGAGTTAGATCCCTTTGTTGAAGAAATCCACTTCCATTAGAATACATCCTCATACAGAATCATTGTTGAGGTATATAATGATCTACTGGGTCTGCTCATTTCACTTAGCATCAGTTCATGTAAGTCTTGCCAATCCATTCATCCTGCTGGTCCTTTCTTATAGAACAATAATGCTCCATAACATTCATATACCACATTTTACTTAACCATTCTCCAATAAATGGGCATCCATTCATTTTCCAGCTTCTAGCCACTACAAACAGGGCTGCCACAAACATTTTGGCAAATATAGGTCCCTTTCCCTTCTTTATGATCTCTTTGGGATATAAGCCCAGTAGTAACACTGCTGGATCAAAGGGTATGCACAATTTGATAACTTTTTGAGCATAGTTCCACATTGCTCTGCAGAATGGCTGGATGTGTTCACAATTCCACCAACAATGTATCAGTGTCCCTGTTTGCCAACATACCCTCCAAGATTCTGCATTCTCTTTCCCTGTCATTCTAGCAAAACTGACAGGTGTGTAGTGTTATCTCAGAGTTGTCTTAATTTGCATTTTTCTGATTAATAATGACTTGGAGCATATTTTCATATAGAAATAGTTTCAATTTCTTTGTCTGTTCATATCCTTTGACTATTTATCAATTGGAGAATGGCTTGATTTCTTATAAATTAGAGTTAATTCTCTATATATTTTGGAAATGAGTCCTTTATCAAAACTTTTGACTGTAGAAATGATTTCCCAGTTTATTGTTTCCCTTCTAATCTTGCCTGCATTAGTTTTGTTTGTACAAAAATTTTTCAATTTCATATAATCAAAATTTTCTATTTTGTAGTCAATAGTGATCTCTAGTTCTTCTTTGGTCATAAATTTGTTCCACTTCCACAGGTCTGAGGGATAAAATATTCTATGCTCTTCCAATTTATTTATAATCTCATTCTTTATGCCCAGGTCATGAACCCATTTTGGCCTTATCTGTGTATGGTGTTAAGTGTGGGTCAATGTCTAGTTTCTGCCATACTAATTTCCAATTTTCCAAGCAATTTTTATCAAATAATGCACTCTTATCCCCAAAATTGGGGTCTTTGCGTTTGTCAAACACTACATTATTAAAGTTTTTGCCGTTTACTCCTTTAAACATAACCTATTCCATTGATCAGCCAGTACCAGATGGTTTTAGTAACTGCTGCTTTATAATATAATTTTAGATCTGGTACAGCCCAGACACCTTCATTTGATTTTTTTTTCATTAATTCCCTTGAAATTCTTGACTTTTTGTTTTTCTATATGAACGTTGTTGTTATTTCTTCTAGGTCATCAAAATAGTTTTTAGGAGTCTGATTGGAATAGTGGTAAATAGTATTGTCATCTTTATTATATTTGCTCACCCAATCTAAGAGCATTTAATATTTTTCCAATTGGTTATATCAGGCTTAAATTGTGTGAAAAGTGTATTGTTATTTTGCTCATAAAATTTCTGATTTTCCCTTGGCAGATAGATTCCCAAATATTTTCTATAATCAGTAGTTACTTTAAATGGAATTTCTCTTTGTAATTCTAACTGTAGGGTTTTGTTAGTGATATATAAGAATGCTGATGAATTTTGTGGGTTTATTTTGTATCCTGAAACTTTGTTAAAGGTGTGGATTGTTTCTAATAACTTTTTAGTAGTATCTCTGGAGTTCTCTAAATATGCCATCATATCATCAGCAAAGAGTAATAATTTGGTTTCTTCATTGCCTATTCTTATTGGTTTAATCTCTTTCTCAACTCTAATTGTCAAAGCTAGCATTTCTAATACAATATTAAATAGTAATGGTGATAGTTTGCAATCTTGTTTCCCTCCTGATCTTATTGGGAATGGTTGCATTTTGTCCCCATTACATATGATGCTTACTGATGGTTTTAAATAGATGCTACTGATTATTTAAAGGAAAAGTCCATTTATTCCTATACGCTCAAGTGTTTTCAATAGGAATGGATGTTGGATTTTATCAAATGCTTTTTCTGAATTGAGATGATCATATGGTTTTTGTTAATTTGCTTATTAATAAGGCCAATTATACTGGTAGTTTCCTAATATTGAACCAGCCCTGTATTTGTGGAATAAATCCTACTTGATCGTGATGTATTATCCTGGGGATGATTTTCTGTAATCTTTTTGCTAATATCATATTTAAGATTTTAGCATCAACCTTCATTAGGAAGATTGGTGTATAATTTTCTTTCTGTTTTCAGCCTATGGTTTAGGTATCAGTACCATGTCTGTGTCATAAAAGAAATTTGGTAGGACTCCTTCATTCCCTATTTTTTCAATTACTTTATAAAGCATTGGGGCTGATTGTTCTTTGAATGTTTGGTAGAATTCACATGTAAATCCATCTGGTCCTGGGAATTTTTTTTAGGGAGTTGATTAATAGCTTGTTATATTTCTTTTTCTGAAATGGGACTATTTAAGCAATTTACTTCCTCCTCTGTTAATCTGAGAAGTCTATATTTTTGGAGGAAGTCATCCAATTTGCTTAGGTTATCAAATTTATTGGCATATAGTTGAGCAAAGTAACCCTTTATTATTTCTTTAATTTCCTCTTCATTGATGGAAAGTTCTCCCTTTTCATTTTTAAGACTACTAATTTGATTTTCCTCTCTTCTTTTTCTAATCAGATTTATCAAAGATTTATCAATTTTATTGTTTTTTTTCCACAAAACCAACTCTTATTTTATTTATTAGTTCAATTATGTTTTTACTTTCAATATTATTAATTTCTCCTTTTAATTTTAGAATTTCAAGTTTGGTAATTGATTGGGGGTTTTTAATTTGGTCTTCTTCTAGCTTACAACTTCTTTGCAACTTAAAGATGCAAGCCCAAGCCATTGATCTTCTCTTTCTCTATTTTATTCAAGTAAGCCTCTAAGGATATAAAATTTCCCCTTATTACTGCTTTGGTTACATCCCACAAATTATGGTATGATGTCTCATCGTTGTCATTATCTTGAGTGAAATTATTAATTGTGTCTATAATTTGCTGTTTCATCCAATCATTCTTTAAGATGAGATTATTTAGTTTCCAATTATTTTTAGGTCTATTTACACTTAACTTTTTGTTGAATGTGGTTTTTATTGCATCATGATCTGAAAAGAAAGTATTTATTATTTCTGCCTTCCTGCATTTAATTTTGAGGTCTTTATGTCCTAATATATGATCAGTTTTCATGTAGGTTCCATGAACTGCTAAGAAGAAAGTATACTCCTCTCTGTCACCATTCAGTTTTCTGCAGAGATCTATCATACTTAATTTTTCTAATATTCAATTTACCTCTTTAATTCCTTTCTCATTTGTTTTGTGATTTGATTTATCTAAATAGGAGAGTGCAAGATTGAGATTTCCCACTATTATAGTTTTGCTGTCTATTTCTTCTCGCAACTCTCTTAACTTCTCCTTTAGAAAGTTGGATGCTATACTACTTGGAGCATATATGTTTAGTATTGATATTGCTTTGTTGTCTATGCTACCCTTTAGAAAGATGTAGTTTCCTTCCTAATCTCTTTTAATTAGATCAATTTTTGCTTTTGCTTGATCTGAGATAAGAATGACTACCCCTGCTTTTGTGAATTTACCTGAAGCATAATAGATTTTGCTCCAGCCTTTTACCTTTACTCTTTATGTATCTCTCTGCTTTAAATGCGTTTCTTGTAAACAACATATTGTAGCATTCTGAGTTTTGATCCAGTCTGCTATCTGCATCCTCTTTATGGGAGAGTTCAGCCCATTCACATTTACAGCTAAAATTACTGATTCTGTATTTCCTGACATCCTAATATCCCCAGATTATGCTTTACTTTTTCTTGCCTGCCCAACCCTCTTTCCCCTTTTTAAACTGATGTGCTTTACTTGTATCACAATGCTCACCCTCTTTAGAATCCCTCCCTCCCCCCTTTGAATCTTTCCCCCTTTCTTGTACCCTTCCCTTATTATTCTTTTTCTTTTCCCTTTTCCTCTCTCCCTTTTTAATGAGGTGAGAGAGAATTTTCTCTAAAACAAGTATGTCAATTATTTTCTTTTTGAGCCAACTCTGATGAGAGTAAGATTCACACAATGTTCCTTCCCCTCTCTAAATTCCCTCAGATATGATAAATTTCCTTTGCCTCTTTGAGGGATGTGGTTTCCCTCTTTTTATCCCTCCTTCCCACCTTTTCTACCATCATCCCTTTTCCATATCTACTTCCCTTTTTTATGTTATATCAGTAAAATCAAATTATACATGTAGTCTTTTTGCATATCCACAACAGAAATACAATTCTCAACAGTTCCTTTTTACCTTTTCTTCATCTCTTGAGTCCTATGGTTGGAGATCAAATTTTTTGTTTAGTTCTGCTTTTTTTTTTTTTTTTTTTTAGAAACAAATGAAATTCATTTGTTTCATTAAAAGTCCATCTTCTTCCCTGGAAGAAAATGCTCAGCTTAGCTGGGTGATTTATTCTTGGCTTCATTCCAAGTTATTTTGCCTTTCAGAATATCAGATTCCAGGCCCTTCAATCCTTTAATGTGGAGGCAGCTAGATCTTGGGTGATCCTTATTGTGGCATCTCGGTACTTAAATTGTTTTTTTCTGGCTGCTTGTAAAATTTTTTTCCTTCATCTGATAGTTCTGAAATTTGTCCACAATATTCTTTGGGGTTTTTATTTTAGGGTCTTTTTCAGAAGCTTTTCAATGAATTATTTCAATGACCATTTTACCTTCTGATTCTATTATATCTAGGCAGTTGTCTGATGATTTCTTGTAACCCTAAATGCGCGTATCTAGGCTCTTTTTTTATCATAATTTTCGGAAAGTCTAATAATCCTCAGATTATCTCTCCTAGATCTATTTTCCAGGTCTGTTGTTTTTGCAAGTAGATAATTTATGGTTTTTTCTACTTTGTTATTCTTTTGGTTTTGCTTGACTGTTTCTTGCTCTCTCAATGAATCATTAGTTTCTATTTCTTCAGTTCTGATTTTTAATGAATTATTTTCTTCATTAGCTTTTTTTACTTCTTTCTGTACATGTCCAATTGAGTTTTTAAATGAATTGTTTTGTTCTATGGAATTTTTTTTCCATTTCACTAATTTTTTTTAGTGAATTATTTTCTTTTTCCAATTCACAGATCCTACTTTCTTGCGAGTTCTTTGTCTTTTCTAATTCACAAATCTTACTTTCCTGTGATTTTTTTACTTTTTCCAATTCACAAATTTTGTTTCCCTGCACTTCCTCAGAATTTTTTATTTTTTCCAATTCAAATTTCAGGAAGTTGTTGCTCTCTTGTAAAGCTTCTCTTTCGTTTCCCCATTTTTCTTCTAACTCTCTTTTGAGACTTTTAATGGTCTCTTCCATGAGAGTATTATGTAAAAGGGGACAGGTAACATTCCCCTTTGGGGTATTGTCTGGTGCCTGTTTGCTATTAGTCTCTTCAGGTTTGCAGACCTGCTCTTTTTCTGTATAGAAGCTGTCCATCGTTTTTTTCATTTTTTATTCATTTTTTAAAGCCTTTTAGGATATGCCTTCTAGGCAAAGGGGTTACCAGCTTCCTCTGCAGAGCAGGGAGAGATGTAAACCGGCTTCTGGCTCATAGGTGTGGGAGTACTCTGGTGAGAGTTCCCCTTCCCCCAACCAGAGGTGGATTTAGCACTGGCTGAGCTATCAAAGTGCCCAGTTGAGCTATGTGGTTTAGCGCCTGCCCTAAGGCTAGAGACTAAGTGGAGAAAGTGTCACTGCCAGAGCCCCTTGTGGGGCTGTGGATATTGCCAGCTGACCAGTAGATTGCCAGGCTCTACCGGAAGTCTCTCCCCAGACGCAAATCGCCCTGTGAAAGAAAGGTGATTTGCCCTAAGCCGAGCCCCACACTGTGCAGATTAGAGGCTAACCTGGGCTGTGCCCTCCTGCCATGCAGGTTCACTAACTGCTCCAAGGAAAAGCCCCATACTGCAGATTGGGGCTGCGAGCTTGTGCTATGATCCGTGCTCTCACTTCTAGTTTGAGGCTCTGCTCTGAGCTTTAGTTCTCTCCCTGATTGTGCTGATCTTGCCCCAGCCCCAAGGACAAACCTTTTTTGGCGAGACTGCAAATTTTCTTTGGCTGGTGAGTTGTTATACTTCTAATCTTTATGAATTGTAGCAGTCAAGAGTATTTTTGAAGCTCAATATAATATTGATAAAGAGGGTAAGAGAAGAGCTTAGAAAGTCGCATGTGCCTTCTCCACCATCTTGGCTCCGCCCTGGGTAGTTTATTCTTGCCTGCATTCCAAGTTCTTTTGCCTTTTGGAATATCAGATTTCAGGCCCTTCCATCCTTTAATGTTGAGGCAGCCAGATCTTGTGTGACCCTTATTTTGGTACCTCAGTATTTGAATTGTTTTTTCCTGGCTGCTTATGATATTTTTTCTTTAGTCTGAATATTCTGAAATTTGGCCACAATATGCCTTGGAGTCTTTATTTTAGGGTCTTTTTTAGAAGGTATTCTTGATTTGTAGTGGCTAGAAACTGGAAACTGAGTGGATGCCCATCAGTTGGAGAATGGCTGAATAAATTGTGGTATATGAATATGATGGAATATTATTGTTCTGTAAGAAATGACCAACAGGATGATTTCAGAAAGGCCTGGAGAGATTTACACCAACTGATGCTGAGAGAAATGAGCAGGACCAGGAGATCATTATATACTTCAACAACAATACTATATGATGACCAGTTCTGATGGACCTGGCCATCCTCAGCAACGAGATCAACCAAATCATTTCCAATGGAGCAGTAATGAACTGAACCAGCTACGCCCAGAGTTCTTTCTCTGGGCGATTACTGGAAACCATTACATTGAATTCCCAATCCCTATATTTATGCCCACCTGCATTTTTGATTTCCTTCATAAGCTAATTGTACAATATTTCAGAGTCTGATTCTTTTTGTACAGCAAAATAACGGTTTGGTCATGTATACTTATTGTGTATCTAATTTATATTTTAATATATTTTACATCTACTGGTCATCCTGCCATCTGGGAGAGGGGGTGGGAGGTAAGAGGTGAAAAATTGGAACAAGAGGTTTGGCAATTGTTAATGCTGTAAAGTTACCCATACATATAACCTGTAAATAAAAGGCTATTAAATAAAATAAAATAAAAATTAAAAAAGAAGGTATTCTTAAATTCTTTCAATGACTATTTTACCTTCTGGTTCTATTACTTCTGGGCAGCTCTCTTTGATGATTTCTTTTAAAATAGTATCTAGGCTCTTTTTTTTCATCATAATGTTCAGGTAGTCCAATGATCCTCAGGTTCTCTCTCCTAGATCTATTTTCCAGGTCTGTTTTTTTTTCCCCAAGTAAATATTTGACATTTTCCCCCCCAATCTTTCATTTTTTTTTGGTTTTGCTTGACTGATTCTTGATGTCTCAATGAATCAGTCATTTCTATTTGTTCAGTTCTGATTTTTAGTGAGTTATTTTCATTAGCTTTTTTTGCTTCTTTTTATATATGTCCAATTGAGTTTTTGAATGAGTTGTTTTGCTCTATGGAATTCTTTTCCTTTTCACTAATTTTTTTAGTGTATTCTTTTCTTTTTCCAATTCACAAATCCTACTTTCTTGGGAATTCTTAACCTTTTCTAATTCATAAATTCTGTTTCCCTGTACTTATTGGGAGTTTTTTTACCTTTTCCAATTCATATTTCAGGAAGTTGTTGCTCTCTTGCATAGCTTCTCTCTCCTTTCCCCATTTTTCTTCCAGTTCTCTTTTAAGGTTTTTAATAGTCTCTTCTAGTAGAGCCTTTGGTATTGGGGACCAACAATTGTCTGGAGACTGTCTGCTATTAGTCTCTTCAGGGTTGAAAAGCTGCTCTCTTTCTAGTATAGAAACAATCAATTGTCCTTTCGATTTTTTTATTCATTTTGTTAAAGCCTATAGGGTTTGCCTTCAGAGCCAGGAGGTTACCAGCTTCCTCTGCAGTGCAGTGATAGGTGTATATAAGGGTAGCTGTCCTTCCAGCCGCCTACAAAAAGCAGCGCGGTACTAGAGTGCTCTGGGAAAGAGTTCCCTGCCTGGAAGTAACTCAAGCCTGCAGGGCTGAGCTGGTTAGGCAGACCTGCCTAAGTCACTTCCGTGTTGGGGTGGTTAAAGCCAGATCTTGTTAGGTTCTGGAGTTTTTTAGAGTACCCTCTGTTTTAGACTTTAATTTCTCTGCCAGTTTACTGCTTTGTAATCAAGGCAGAGCAATTAGCCTATAGCAGAGTCGTCTCTATAACTTCTCTAGTCACAGAGATCACCTCCGCCCCGGTCTGCTCAGGATGCTAGTCTCTCGCTGCCTGCTCTAGTCTGTTCCTGGCCTCTCAGGACAAACCTTTCCTGGTGAGCTTCCAGATTATCTTTGGCTAGTAAGTTGTAGTGTTTCTAATCTTCATGCATTTAAGCAGTGAAGAGCTATTTTTGAGGCTGAATTTAATAGTTGGTTATGAGGGGAATGAGAGGAGCTTAGAAAGTTGCGTGTGCCTTCTCCACCATCTTGGCTCTGCCTCCCTCAATTCTCATTTTCAATGCATTATTTTCTTCAGTTACTTTGTAGCTCTTTTTGTAATCGGTCATTTGGATGGTTTTGTTCATTGCTTTTTTTTTCTTTACCATTTCACAAATTCTGCTTTTCAATGAATTGGTATCTTTTTCATATTTATTTTGTAATGCTTTTCCCATTTCATCAAATCTATTGTTTAAGGAGGTTTTTTTTTCAAATACTTTCTGTTTTTCCTTTTCCATATCCTCTTGCAAAGATCTCATTTTCTTTTTTACATTTTTCTTCTCTCTTGTAAGACACTTTGTGAAATCTTCCAAGAGAGCCTTGTTAAATAAGGACAGTTCATTTTTTTCCTTGGAGGCTTCTTCTGGAGTTGATTTGCCTTTAGCAACCTTAGGGTGTTAGGTCTGTTCTCTCACTATGTAAAAGTTGTCTATGGTTAGATTTCTTTTTGTTTTGGGTTTTTTTTTTCTCATTTTTAAGGGTTGAGATCTGTTCTTAAGGCAAAGGGGTGACAGCTTCCTTATTTTTCCTTGGGGCTGGTGTTTCTCTGACTGACTTCTGGTGCTGGGTCATCATGGCCAGGTCCCAAGTTCCTCCAGGGCTCTATGGCTTTTGTACTTGCTTTTGGGAGATTTTACAGCAAATATGCTTAACCACCCACTTCCAACAGGACAGAGTAGCCAAATAGCTTTTCAGAAGATTCCTTGGTGTGGGGATGTTTCAACGCTCTGGCATTGCCCCAGGTTCCCTACAATGAGGCTCAGTGGCCTGTTTTCCTGCTCGATTGAAACAGACTTTTTCCTGAATTTCTTCCAAAGTATCTTTTTCTGGAAATATGTTATACTCAAAATATTTGTGGATTCTGTCACTCCAAAAACAGTTCAGAGGCTTAATCTCCTGAGTTTTTGAGAGAAGATAAGAGGAGGTCACAAGTACCCATCATTATTCTCTGCCAACTTGGCTCCGCCTTTCACCCACTATCCCTCCACCCCATCTATCTTTTTAAGGATCATCTGGGTTTGGCTGTTTTTTTCAGTAAGATAATGGCTATAAGCCCTACAATTCAAACATCACCTTCTCTAATAATCCTTTCCTTTTCCTCCCAATGTTGTTTCCTCTCAGGTTACATTCCATCTGCTTTGTGTCTATCAAATTATTTTCATATTTGTCTCTTCATTTAGAATGTGAGTTCCTTGAATGTGTGACACATTCCTCCCCTCTTTTCTACATTCCTTTCATTCCCAGCACTTAGTTCCAACACATAAAGAAAATAAACGCTTAGTGCCTACTTATTGATAAATAGATGAAAGAATTTTTTGAGGGGAAGAGGAATAAATAAGCTTTTATATAGTGCTGAGTTTGTTTAATATACTATGCAAAACACTTTAAAAATATTAATTCATTTGATTCTCACAATCATTCTATGGTATTATCCATAGGTGGTGGTATTATCTTCATTTTACAGTTGAGGAAACTTAGGCTGAAACGAAGTTTAGATCACACAATTTCTCAGTGTCTGATGCTGGATTTGAATTTAGGTAACTCCTCATTTTACCCTTAAAATAGTCATACCCAGTCTAAAAACCTTTAGAATTTATCTGTACAAATCGTGAGAAATTTGAGTTACTAGCCATTTCAACTTATCAAAACCTAAAATAGAATTCACTTCAATTTTATAGCAACATGTATAAAATATATTGATGAATAAGAATTAAAAAAGAAATTCAAAGTTGGAACTAAGAACTCCTCCATCCATTCCTCTTGATTTTGGAATCCTTTCTATGACATACATAATATATACTATTAATAGATAATTATGTAACAGTTGCTATTAATAAATACTGAGCACCTTTTGTGGCTTGGATCTTGTTACTTTTTGGAAAACTTGGTGAATTTAAGGGAAGCTCCAATTTTAGTGAGTTTTCAAATAGAGTATAAATGTAACTCTTGGTTCTGCTCTCAGTGGCCAAATATAATATCAATTCTTTGATTTGAAAACTCGTAAATTTCCCCTCTGGCTATTTTAGTTTATTAATGTCCAATTTCCTTAAAACACAATGCTGAAGGTGGACAGAAAGTTTCATGTTTGATCTAATCAATTTCATTTGGGATACAATTTTCTATAAGATCCTATTAGTGTTTTTAGCAACCTATGTTATTTAATAGTGCAAAAACTCAACTAAACCTTATAGGGTGCTTTGTGTGTTTGTTTTTCATATGAAGTGCTTAACCAGGACTTTGAAATAGTATACTTTAGTGACAGGAGATGAAAGAACAATTTATCTGATAATTTCTCTAATGTGAATCTTCTCTTAGGATAGAGCAATACTAAATCTATATTAATTCACTTCTGGCACCCTAAAGTTACTTGTTGGACTTCACTGTCAACTCAGAATATAGATGAATAGAATTTTTAAACTAAACCAATTTAGTTCATTTGGGACTAGACAGGAAATTTATTATATTCAGATTTAGATCAGTGTTATTTTTTCCCCCTTAGGCCAGACCTACATCTTTGGAAAATTATTCAGGTATGAATACACACTAATATCCCATCAATCAAAGGAACCAAAAATAGCTTATGTTGAAGTTCAGCATTTTTCTCTATCTTCTATCTCAGCTTAACTATATACTTTACTACTTTTCTGTCATTCCTTAAATCTAATTGGATTTTAGAATGAACAGGTTTGAAAAATATAAAACATCTAATTGAAAATTTTAACAATTCACTTGACTGTTCCAAAGTTTTCAATAGTCATTTAACTATAGGAATTAAAAATAGAGATTTTTATAGCAAATTTCAATATTTGTACTTGTGATTTTTAATAAATGTATTTTGACTAACAATGCAAATGGACATTTTAACATTCAATTTTTATTCTGATGTTCTTAATTATTTTAACATAAGCAAGTCTTCAGTACTCTATAAGTTATTAATCATGTTGACATTTGTACCAAACAAAAAGCATCCTTACTATGCCTTCTCAAATTAAAAATTAAATACATTTATCAGATTTAAATTAAAGTTAACTCATATGTACTAGAGAAGGTACATATTTATATATCTGTGCATCTATCGGTATGAAATGTACACAAGAAACACACATTGTTGCAAGAAACAGATTTTACTTGAAAAGGAAATAGTTAACTAATTAAATTGGCAGAAGCAGTGTTTCAATATAAGTGGAATATGCTCTATATACAAAAGTAATAAATTTGTGAGACCTCAAGTGCTGGAAAACTATCTTTTTAATAGAATTAATTAATTATAAGTAGGATTTAAAATAGTTTCTATTTTTAAATAGAAGAATTTAATTTTAACTGAAGGTTTTAACTCTATGTTAAAAAACAGAATAAAGTCTTATTTTAGTATTTACTATTCAGTTTGATGTGAATTTTTTTCTTCTTTCCATTAGCCTGTGTAACTCTTTTAACATTTTTAAGAGGCAATCAGGGAATAGTCACTTGCTAAGGGGCACACAACTTTTAAGAGTCAACTGATTGAGAACAGATTTGAACTCAGGTTCTCATGATTCCTGGTCTGGTACTCTATCCACTATATCACTTAGCTGCCCCAAAGTTTTAATTATGATTTTATTTTATATAAAAGTTTCAGTGAATGGATTTGTCATTGTATTCATACAACTAAGATTCATTTGACAAAGGAGAATTTTGTTCAAAACAAGTTTTACTGCAAGTAAGTTATCTTTAGATAATTGTTTTAATTTAGGAAAGCATAGAATAAATGATATTCTCCCCTTATTCCCTCTCCCAAATCCACCTAAAATTATGAGAAATTATATTTTTCTTAATTAAAATGCTATTTAACTCATAAAGATCTTAAAACATACCTTCAACAATACATATTTTAGGCAAACAGAAAATGAGATTAATTATAGTAGTCACAGACTTTAGAGACACAGACTGAAAGTAAGTTAAAAAAGGAATTAGAAATCTTTGAGTTAAATGTAAACTTTTTAAAGTTGCCTTTTCAAAATTAATTGATAAAAATTATAATTGACAATTTGTTAGCATCTTTATTATATCTGGTTTCTGATTTCATGAGTAGTATTGGGAATATGCAAAAGAAAAGCTATTAAAACATCTATATCTTTGCCAAACCCTATACAGGACAGTTATGTTTCTGGGGGAAGATGCTAATTGTTTTTTTTAATTTCCACAATATATTTTTCAGGACAATTATCAATGTAACGGTGGAAGAGAAAAAGAATCATCATAACTCACAACTAGATTGCATCAAAATCCTTTATGTGTTTTGTTTCCATTCCAACTGGAGATGGATAGATTCATGGATGTGTGGTATTCCCTTTTCTTACTTTGGATATTTATAAATTCTAGTCATTGCACAAGAAGAATGTGCAGGTGCTTCTTAGAGAATTTTTCCCCCTCTAGCTGGCTGTGTAAAGGACAATGTAATTAATAACAGATGGCATGGGATGACCATGTCCTTGAGAGAATGCCTTATTGGCACCTCCTGCTAATTGTATCGCATATAACATGACTAAAAGCATAATAAATCTGAACTCAGGGACATTTTATGCAAGAGCTCTTCTTTTCCAGACGGTAAATTACTCAGCTCTTGAAATATCTATAACCTTGTGACATCCAACTTGCATTAGCTTAATTGCCTTTTTTCCTTTTTCCTCTCTCCCTTCCACTCCTCACTTTTCCCTGCTTCACTGTGTGCTTTCTCACTCTCTCATTCTCTTCTTTTTTCTCTGCTGGGTTTAAAAGTAGTTCTTTTCTGTTGATCTATCTGTTTTAGTGAGAGCTCTAAACTGATTAGATTTGCCAGCTTGCATGGAATTTGGTCAAGTTCTGATCTCAGGCTTAATAGAAAATTGCCCTTTTAAAGAGTTTTAAAGCATTTCTCTTAGTATAAAAAGTGTGTGTGGGGGGGGTATAGGGGGTGTTGAGGGAGGGAGTATGACTAATTGCTGATGGGATTTAATAAGCCTCCAGGAGGGATTTCTCACTAAATGTGAAAAAGGATAGGTTTTGAATTGATCAGCCTATATACCCTTCTTGTTTTGCAGTTGGTATCTCCAACTATTAAACAAAGCAGAAAATAATGGAATTTAATGCTTAGGCATTTCCCCCTTTTTTTGGTGGTAAAATGAGAACAACCAAAGATGCTATAGAAACATAAAAAGGACTGAAGTCCCACTAGCTTAATGCTCTGATCCAAAAGTAACAATTTTAAAGTACACTTTTATGTTTTATACTTGTAAGCATTCCCATAGTAGACATTTTTGTTTATTTGTTTGTTTTTCCTCTGGATATAATGTTTTAGGCAGCTGTGCAGATTGTCTTACTCAATCTCTGTTCCTGAATATGTTTTTTCTAGAACATTAATATTTACAGCTAAACCATTCAAATTCCTATAGTTTTAGAGACATGGCTATTTCATATTTATTTGGAAAAATGAATGAAATAAGTTTAAAGCAGAATATTAGATGGAATTTTGCTTAGGATGATTTTAGTAAAGGAGGCTGATGACCATTAAATGCACATTGATTGGCGTATGTGAACTTTATTCAGCTGTTTTGATTTCTATTCCAGTTTATCACTGGATAAAGGCAGTATGCCTTTATCCCTCCATCTAAAAGATTTATCTGCACTATTGATGGGGGTACTAGTACTAGAATCAAGGATATGAATCAGTGTCTAAGACAAATTAACAAAATTATATCCCATCATGAATAAAAATCACACATATCCATCTGGGTCATACTGGGTTTGTTTCCCTCGATAGATCCTCTCTATTGATTAATCATGTAGCCTTGTACTATATAATTTATGTGTTGTTTCTGGACTAGAAATGAATCCCAATCAGTGCCAGAGGTATAAGGAAGATGTTTATGACCTTTAAAGAGCTTCAACTAATTTCAGTAAACGAGTCTTAAAGACTCAGTACTAACACCAAATAAAGGGTCTGAATGCCATTGATTCCCATATGAAAGTGTCTTTCTAGTAAGCTAAAGGAATTTTGTGCTATTGTTTCTCCTCCATACAGGCTATTGTTGTATTTAAAATTAGTGAATCCGAGCACCTGAACTCAAATGTGATGTTTTGTTCTAGTCAATTATTTTTGTTCTCTTCAATTGTGACATATTTAATTTACATATGAGGCAAGATCATCAGCAAACCAGTACACACATACACACACACACACACACACATACACACATGATGTGTATATTTATATGCATTTAAAAATTCCATATGCTTTTCAGTATGTCTTTAAGCATTGCACAATTCAAGGGCAACCTGTAAATTTCACAGATTACTGAATTACTTCTTGTTTCATGGAGTTGACCATTTTCACTATCTCAGCCTTACTATATTTGTGATCCTCAGTCCAAAAGTGAATACCTAAACAGAATATTAAGGAAAAAAATTGAAAATATTAATTTTCTATTAAGTAAAAAAGAGCATCTTTTATTTTTATTGGATAGTTCCTTAATTTTTTAATAAACAAAAAACAATGTAGCATTTGCCCTAAACACTGGGATAATACAAATTTTATGTGGTTAATCATGATTTGCTAGATAGTATTGGTTGCTCTTTTTCTTAGTTATTAATTTTCATAGGCTTTAGAGCTGTAAGACATCTTATACACCAATTAGCTTATCCCTCTTCTATTGTAGATGAGGGAATTTAGATGCAAGTACAGATAATGAAACTTGCAAAATGACATAAGTTTTAAAAAGTAGAAATAAAATTTAAATCCAAGACCTTTGACTCCAAATAATAGTACTCCTTCAACTATTCTACATTGTTGTGGCTTATTTTATTTTGATTTAAAGATCATGGCTAAAGAAAAAAATATATACTCAGACCATGATGCCCCAACTCTATTATTAAGGGAGATAGCTTGGTGAGGTGAAATAATGTTATATTACATCTACTGGTCATCCTGCCATCTAGGGGAGGGGGTGGAGGGTAAGAGGTGAAAAATTGGAACAAGAGGTTTGGCAATTGTTAACGCTGTAAAGTTACCCATGCATATAACCTGTAAATAAAAGGCTATTAAATAAAAAAAGAAAGAAATAATGTTATATTAGAATAAAAATTCTAATATAAACTATCCCCTTATGACCTTGGGCAAATGGAAGGTAGAAAATGATTCCCTGTGTGGATGGAGGGTGCCAAGATGGCGGAAAGGACACATTTTTTTCTGACTTCTTCACACTACCCTCAGACTAACTATCAAATCCAGGCTCTGAATTAGTTCTGGACTGGCCGAACGCACAAATATTGGAAGTGTAACAAAATACCGGCAGAACATAATTTTGAAGATCTCCAGAAAAGGTCTGTTTCAATTAGGCATGGAGGGAAGTGTGCCAAGTACAAGCAGGCTGAGCACAGACACCAGTGCAAGCAGTGCACAGTCCCCAGGCAAGGTGAACTCCCTGCACCAGAAAATCTATGGGAAGGAATCTACATCAGTGTTGGCTACTCTGCCCTGGTTGCAAACCAGTAGATTAGTAGAGAAGTTATAAAAGATTCAACACAAATACAAAAAATAAATAGTGAACCCTGAAACACCAGAATTTTTGGAATTTGGTCATGCCCACTCAGCACCAGAAATCAGTCAGTACTGACTCAGCATAGCTGCTGCTGCTTGTAGAGGAAGTTTAGACAACCTCACTTGCCCTAGAAGCAGATTTTAATTTTTTAAAAAATGAGTAAAAAAGCAAAAAGACCTCTGACCATAGATAGTTTTTATGGTGAAAGAGAATAACAAATTTCAAACTCTGAGGTCCCTAAAAGCAGATCATCTCCAGAAAAATATTATTTTATTCTTATAATATCAACCCCCCCCCAAAAAAAAAACTAAAGCTGGAAAGGGGATCATACTGGAAAAAGGGGAAAGTGAAGGGAAAATGAGGGAAAATATATTTCATGAAGAGTCAAAGAAAACCTATTATAATTGAGAGAAAGAAGGGAGGGGGATGAACATTGTGTGAATCTTACTCTCATCAGATTTGCCTCAAAGAGAGAATATTAGACATATTTGGTTTTGCAGAGAAACTTCTCTCACCTTATAGGAAAGTGAGAGGGGAACGGGGAATGGGGGAAAGGGCAGTCACCTTTCCTCTTTTTCCAATATAATCTCTTTTCTACTCCTAGTTTTTTTTTAATATCATCACAATAAAGTCACATTATATCTGCATTCTATAAACCTATGCCTATGAAAAATAGAGTTCACAAGAGTTACACATCTACCCATGTAAGGAAGTAAATATTTTAAACTTTAAAAACATTTTTCTTTCCTTTTTACCTTTATAGACTTTTTCTGAAGTCCTTCCAAGGTACCTTTTGCTGTAATTTGTTACACTCCAAATATTTGTGGGTTCTGTCATTTCAAAATCCATTTAGAAGTTTGAACTGTTGTTAATTCTGATGGAAACTAGGAAGAGTTAAGGCAAAACTTGTCTACTCTCTCCTCCTATCTTTTCTCATTTTTATGATCTTTTTGAGACATAGACCTAGTAGTAATATTATTGGATCAAAGGATATTGGCAGTTTTGTTGCCATTTAGGCATAGTTCCAAATTACTCTCCAGAACAGTTGAATCACTTCACACCTCCACATTCTTCCAATGTTTATCATTTTATTTTTCTGTCCTATTACCCAGTTCAAAAGTGTGGAGTGGTATCTCAGGATTATTTAATTTCATTTCTTTAATCATTAGTAATTAGAGTATTTTTTATGTTTATAATGTTTAGAGCATTAATTTCTTCATCTGAAAAATATCTGTTCATATTATTTGATCATTAATCAATAAGAGAATTACCAGTATTGTAATAAATGTGCCTCAGTTATCTATGTGTTTGAGAAATTAAGACTATCACAAATACTTGCTGTAAAAATTGTTTTCCAGATTTCTGTTTTCCTTTTTATCTTGGTTGCATTTGGTTTTGTTTGTGCAAAAAAATTTTAATTTTATGCAATCAGAATTATCCATTTTTTATTTTGTGATATTCTCTTTCTTCCCTAGTCATAAATTCTTCCCTTCACCAAAAATCTTACCAATAAAATATTCTTTGCTCTCCTAATTTGTTATGGTTGTGGTGTGGGGTGTGTACCATAAGTACCCACTTAAATGCACCCATTTAAATATTTTCTTAGTATAGGGTGTGAAATGTTGGTGTATGTCTATTTTCTGCCATATTATTTTCTTAGCAATATTTTTTCAAAAATGGTGACTCAGAAATTGGAGTCTTTGTCCACCACTATAGCCATTTAAAATTATTCCTTGTGTAACTAATCTATTCCACTGATCCACTACTCTATTTCTTAGTCAGTCTCAAATAGTTTTGATGATATTCACTTTATAATATAGTTTTACATCTCATATGACTAGACTACCTTCCTTTGCATTTTTTGATTAGTTCCCTTGATATTCCTGACCTTTTGTTGTTCCAGATAATTTTATTATTTTGTTATTATTTTATCTAGCTTTATAAAATAATTTTTGGTATTTTGTTTGGTGTGGCACTGAATAACTAAATTAATTTAGATGGAATTGACATATTTACAATATTAGTTCTACCTGCTCATAAGCAATTGATATTTTCCCAGTTATTAAGAACTGAATTGTGTTGGCAGGTAGACTTCAAAATATTTTATATTTTGACAATATTTTATATTGTCTACAGTTATTCAAACCAATTTTCTCTATCTATTGCTGCTGGACTTTGTTGGTAATATATGCTAACAATTTATGTGGATTTATTTTATATCCTGCAACTTTGTTAAAATTATTGTTTAAAGTATGTTTTAATTGAGTCTCTATACCATCATATCATCTGCAAAGAGTGATGGTTTTGTTTCATCATTGCTTATTCTAATTCCTTCCATTTCACTTTCTTCTTTTTTGCTAAAGCTAATCTTTCTAATACAATGTTGAATGATAGAGGTGATAAGAGGTGTCTTTGTTTCATCCCTGACCTTATTGGGAATGCTTCTAGCTTATCTCATTACATATTATGCTTGCTGATGATTTTAGAGAGATGCTGTTTATCATTTTAAGGAAAAGTTCATTTATTCCTTTCCTCTTGATTGTTTTTATAGGAATAGGTGCTGTGTTTTGTCAAAAGATTTTTCTGCATTTATTGAGAAATACCATATGATTTTTGTTAGTTTTTGTTATTGGCATGGTTAAATAATGCTGATGGTTCTCCTAATATTAAAACAACCCTTAATTCCTGGTATATATTCAATTTGGTAAATAGTGCATTATTCCAGTAATAAATTGTGATCTCTTTGCTAACATTTTATTGTTTATTTTGCAAAAATTAATCAATTTGCATTAAGGAGATTGATCTATAATTTTACTTTCATTTATTTGTCTTCTCTTGATTTAGGTAACAGTACCATATTTGTGTCATAAAAGGAATGTAGCAGTATTTCTTCACCTATTTTTTCACATATTTTATAGTGAATTGGAAGTAATTGCTCTTTAAATGTATGGTAGAATTCACTTGAAAATCTGTAATGTTCTCTTTGGTTTTCTGGAGGTCTTGGAGCAGTCTTCCTTTCAGTTCAGTAATCACCACAAGAATACCCAAGTGTTAAAATCCAAAAGTCTTTATTGTGTCCTTCTCCTGGTGCTCAGCTAGCTTTCTAATGGCCTTCAGAGTGGACTTGGTTTCAGTGGAGAAAATGCAGGAGGACAGGCCTACTACCACAGGGTGTGAGAGAGGATGAATGAATGTGTCTCTCAGTTCCCCAGGAGAGCCATCAGGAGCCTGAGTGAAGATGGTATGAATCTCTCTTCTTGGCTCCGAGAGCTTGCACTTCTGCCTCCAGTCCTTTGTTTTCTCTGCCCTGAATGAATCTGGCTAAGGCTCCCAGCTTATATGCTCTACACTGAGTATAAACCAAGGAAACACTAGGAAATCTTTATTTGTTGTAAGATTAAATCAATCATACTGAATTTAGAAAACTATTAATCACCATGCTAAACTAGGTAACCATGTCTCATCAATTCTACTGACTTAACACCTTGTAAGTATCCTTGTCTCAGAGTTCTGGCCCATAAAAAAAATTCATCTGTCCTTGGAGATATTTTTCTTAGGAGGTTCACTGATGACTTATTCCATTTCTTTTTCTAAAAAGTATTTTTTTTCAGTATTTTATTTTCTATTTTGTTAATTTGGGCATTTTATGCTTCCATAAATATTTATCCATTTCACTTATATTGTCAGATTTTTTGGCATAAAATTGAGCAAAATGAGAACAAATTATTGTTTTAATTTCTGTTTCACTGGTCTTGAATTCACAATTTTCACTTTTGATATTAGTAATTTGGTTTTCTTGCTTTTTTCCAATTAAATTAACTAAAGTTTTATCTATTTTATTTTATTTTTCATAAAACCAACAACTTCATTAGATCAATAGTTTTCTTAATTTTAATTTCATTAATCTTTCCTTTGATGTTTGGGATTTTCAATTTGCTATTTATCCGGGGATTTTTAATTTTTGTTGTAGTTTTTTTTTTTTGTTTTATGTCCAATTTTTTAATATCTTGTTTCTGCATTTTCTTCTTGTTAGCAATTAGATATATATCTATATTTATATAGATATAGGTATAAATATAAAATTTCACCCAAGGACTGCTTTGGCTGCATCCCCCTAATTATTTTTTAATAACATTAATTCAAACCCAAGTGATCTCCCACATTCTCTGTCCCTATATACTCCTTCCAACTCCCTAATAATTTTTTCTTTTTTTTTTTTTTGCTGTTCTTAAGAGTTACAAGTATTATCTTTCCATTTAGTCATGTAAAAATTTAATTTTATTGAAAAATATGTTTCTTTTCTTTCCTCTTTACTTTTTCTGATTCTCTTTTATTCTTGTATTTGAAGATCACGTTGTCTGTTCAGTGTTCAGGTCTGATCTTTTCACAACTCCACCAACAATGTATCAGTGTCCCAAGTTTTCCCGCATTCCCTCCAACATCATGAAGACAGAAATTATCAAAAACACCTTATCCTAAAAGATATGCAGAAACACTTTCTGTAAGGAAACTGTAAACTATTAACAATATCTGAAAAGATACTTTACTAAATTTAAGGAAAATACTTATCAAAAAAACTGTGTGATTTAATCTCATATGTGGTGCAAAACATACCTAAAATATTTCTTTTGACTTTCTTAATGTGTCTCTATAACCATTCCTTCTATGCTATTTTCTGTTTCTGTTATGTAATTGTAGCTTTTACGTCCAAAAAATTGAAGGTGGCTTGAACTATTGATGCCTTATCGAGTCATACTTTTGGTGGCATTAGAAAAGAGATAAAATGAAGACATGCTCAAGACAGATTAAAAAGGAAGTTATATGGGACATTATGTTGTGTGAAATGAATGTTCCAACCCATGCAGTGCTTTAGCTCAGAATATAGTAATTATTTATTCTGTCTGATTAATAATCAGACAGAAAACATCAAACTAAGTAAATGGAAATGTTGCATTCACAAGCCCATTTAAACAATTATAATTACAAGATGAGAATCTGATACTCTCCTTTCTCAGTTTGCATACTTGTCAAAAGTACATAAGCCACATTAAAACCAAGGATATAAAACATTTGACAGCTTGAAAATACAGGAATATAATTGGAAATCAGGCTTTGGACAATTAAAAAAGGAACATCAAATTTTAAAAATAGAAATCTTTTATCTTTAGCCATTAATACAACAGGAATTATAGAATTCAAGGAACTAAAGGACTTTGAGCTATTCATATGGCAACTAGTTTTGTCCAAATTTCTCTGATAAACTCTGAGAATGCATTATAACTTAACTGAAGATAACTAGTCAAATTTACTTTATGTTGAATATTGTCTACAAATCATGCCATAATTAGATACATGATGATATTATATTTATAAATGATGATAGAGATATTCATACGGGTGAACTAGATATGTAGAGAGAGTTAGAGATTATAAATTATAGATTATAGATGTATATGTATACTGACACTGATACATACATTCATACACATATGTACATCTCTCTATATACATATATACAGATACATTTTAATATTTTTATGCATATGTATAGTAACTAGCAATATATAATATGCAGTTATATATGGCATATATACAAATGTATTTACACATATATGTAAAATATGGGGATTGTTATCCATATATGCACATATAAAGATAGGTATATAGATATATAGATATTTCTATATAACCATATACATATATGTATAAGTATAAATCAATATGTATATATTGGAAATATGGAAGATAGTTGAATATTTCTATCTTCTCAGTTTTGCAACATAATTCTACATTCTTATGAAAGATGGAGAAATAAGCTAGCCAGTTTTATATGATCCTGAGTCATTTTAGATAGACATCCCAAAGTTTGAATAGCATTATAGGCATTATTGGTTGACAAATATAATTTTCTATATCACATCTTTGTATGGATAGTGATATAGCCTCAATTAATCACAGTTTAATTAATTTAATATTTTTAAATGATTCAATATGTCCATGATAATCATGGAGAAAAAAAATCATGAAGTTTAGTTTTAAATATAAAATAAATGATTTCAGTGTTTCTCCTCTTTTGTGTTTTCCTACTCCTTCCCCCCCAAAAGCCTGTACCTTTGCAAATAAAGTAATTATAAAAAGATAGAATTATATAAAAGCGATTTTCCATATATTTAAGCAAAAACAAATCAACTTATTTTGGGAAATAATTCTTATATTTTCAACTGGATTCTTCAAATTGATGACACGAGGCAGCTAAATTAAAAAAAAAAACGGTGTTGGATTTCTGGCAGTAGAGAGAGAAGAACAAAAAGAAAATGTGAAGTCATTCAAATATGGATTCCTACTTGAACTCTTATAGACAGGAAAAAAGGAAGATTTTTCCCCCATTAAAGTTATTACAAATATAACTGGGTTGTACAGAATCTGTACAGTTACTGCTTCCAACCATATCTCTTTCTGTCATGTTAACCAATTTGAGAGATGAATAGTTATACCTCATAGTTGGCTTGCATTTCTCTAATCAACAATGATTTAGACCATTTTTTTTCATATGACTATGAGTAGTTTTAATTTCTTCATCTGAAAATTGTTCATAGTCTTTGACCATTTTTCAATTAGAGAATGGCTTCTGATTTTTAAAAATGAGTTAATTCATTAATATTTTAGAAATGAGTCCTTTATCCGAATCCTTGGATGTAAAAATTCCTCCCCTCCACCAGTTTTCTGCTTCTCTTCTAACCTTGTCTGCATTGGTTCTGTTTACACCAAAACTTTTTTAACTTAATATAGTCAAAATTATACATTTTGCATTATACAATGTAGTTCTTCTTTTCCATAAATTCCTTCCTTCTTCACAGATATCAGAGTTAGACTCACTTTTGTTCTTTTAATTTGTTTATAGTATTAATCTTTATGTATAAATTATGAAACCATTTCAACCTTATCTTTGTAAAGAGTGTTAGGTATTGGTCAATGCCTAGTTTCTGTCATACCAATTTCCAATTTTTCCAGCAATTTTTGTCAAAGAATGAATTCTTAGCACAGAACCTGGGGTCTTTGGATTTATCAAACATTAGATTACTTTAGTTATTGACTATTATGTCTTGTGAATCTAAACACTTTCATGTACCAACTACTATATTTCTTTCTCAGGAGCAAATGATTTTGATGACTGCTGCTTTATAACACAATTTTAGGTTTAGTACAGTGAGATCAACTTTTTTTTGCATTTTTTCATTAATTCTCTTGAAAGTCTTTTGTTTTTCCAGATGATGTTTTTTTTCTAACTCTGTAAAATAATTTCTAGGCAGTTTGATTGGTATGGCACTGACCAAAAAGTTTAATTTAGGTAGAATTCTCATTTTTATATTACTCCAGCCAACCCATGAGCACATGGTTTTCTTCCAGTTGTTTAGATTTGACTTTACTTGTGTGGAAAGTTTTTTTTTGTAATTATGTTCATATAGCTCCTGACTTTGTCTTGGCAGGTAGACTCCTAAATATTTTATATTATTGACAATTATTTTCAATAGAATCACTTTTTGTATCTTTTGCTGCTAGACTTTGTTGGTAACATATAGAAAAGCTAATGATTTATGTGGATAAATTTTGTATCCTGCAACTTTGCTAAATTTGTTAATTGCTTGTATCAGCTTTTAGATTGATTCTCTGCAAAGAGTAATACTTTGGTTTCCTTATTATGTATTCTAATTCCATTAATTTATTTTTTCTGTGACAACCATTCTAGGACCCAGGATACCTCAAAATCAGCTTGAGTCAGGATAAGCAAAAGTCCTTAGCTTTTATTCTTGGTCTTTAGACACAGGATGGAATAGGATGGAAGCAGAACCTCCATGACCACATTCTCCCTCATCTACTGCAAAAAAGTGACCCTGGCTCATCTTACTCCACCCCCTAGTCCCTTCTACAATCCTCTGTAACACCAATCATTGAGCCAGCACAGGATAGTGGGAAGGACCATTTTCCAAGCATATGCCCATAGAATATTGTCCAATTAGTACTTAGCGTCAAGTGCTCAGCAGTCCTGACCTCAGTGCATCGACTCAATAGTTTCTTACACATGTTACATATGTTATAGTATATCCTAGATACAATACATGTGTGCAGAACCATACAGTTCTCTTGTTGCACAAGAATAATTAAATTCAGATAGTAAAAATAATCTGTGAAGAAAAACAAAAATGCAATTAGCTCACATTCATTTCCCAGTGTTTCTTCTCTGGGTATAGCTGATTCTGTCCATCACTGATCAATTGGAACTGAATTGGATCTTGTCTTTGTTGAAGATATACACTTCAATCAGAATACATCCTCATACAGTATTGTTGTTGAGGTGTATAATAATCTTATGGTTCTGCTCATTTCACTCAGTATCAGTTCATGTAATTCTTTCCAAGACTATCTGTATTCATCCTGCTGGTCATTTCTTAAAGAACAATAATATTCCATAACATTCATATACCACAATTTACCCAACCATTCTCCAATTGATGGGCATCCATTCATTTTCCAGTTTCTAGTCACTACAAAAAGGGTTGCCACAAACATTTTGGAATATACAAGTCCCTTTCCCTTCTTTAGTATCTCTTTGGGATACAAGCCCAGTAGTAACACCACTGCATCAAAGGGTATGCACTGTTTGATAACTTTTTGGGCATAATTCCAAATTGCTCTCCAAAATGGTTGGATTCATTCACAACTCCACCAACAATGCATCAGCGTCCCAGTTTTCCTGCATCCCCTCCAACATTCAAAAGATGCTCCTTTAGAGAATGCTATACCACAGTGGGCACAAATGTCTTTTATACCAAGGCTATGATGCAAAACATTAGAAAACAGGATCCCTTTTGGCAAGGAACTTCCAGAGAGATTCACCAATGCTTTCACTGAGGTAAATTAGGGCATCTGAAAGCTCAGTGTTGGCATAGAGATAGAGTGAAAGAACAGGGTGAGAGAACAAGACCCCAAACCCTATGTCCAAAATGCAACAGAGTCTTCCATTGGGCATCAGAATGTAGACTGACTCAGGGAAACGGAAAGCAAGGCCTAGCTCCAGGGCCCCAGTGGACATCAGAATGTGGCTCAGGGAAATGAGAGATGGGACTCAGCTTAAGGGCCCCAGTGGACATTAGAATGTAGGTTGATTCAGGGAAACGAGAGGCAGGGCCCAACTCAAAGGCCCCAGGCAAAAAAAAACAAAACAAAAAAAACAGTTGGGGCATGATGACAACCAAGGTTATACCCAGAGAGTCTTTAGAAGTTCAAACTCAGTCATGGTCAGCCAAAAAGCAATCTGATTGACGAAAGGGATTACATCATCTATCAGCCAAGAGGCAATCAGACGGGAAAAAGGGATTGCAATTAGGGAAAATAGAATTGTATGCATCTGGGACTACTGAAATATCCCCCTGGAGAGGTGAAATCTATTCATGTCGGGCCTAAGGATCCTTGGCTTCCTGGCACAGTAGGCTTGACCATTTCACCTCCTAAAAGTGCTTATAAAACAATGTCCATCCATACGCTGATGTAGAAAACTGAGGAATGTGTAGATAATATCCCAGTCACTAATACAGGTAGACAATGTGGGACATCAACCAGGAGAAGCAGTAGCATCAGGTTTACTGCTACAGACTCCTAATAGGTAATCTGTAATATTTGCCCAAATTTTGACTCCAAACAACAGAATTCAGGAATATTTTGGACTGCAGCTGTTACAGCTGACCATTCTTTGTGCACTATCTATATAAATGGCATACCATTGAAAGAGTTGGTAAATACGGGTGCAGATCATACAGTCATTAGAGGTGATAATTGACCCAGTCATTGGCCAAAGATTAAGACAGACACTTTTATGTCTGGCATAAGAGAATCAATAGCTACTGAAGTTAGTGCTACCCCTATGAGACAGACTTTTGAAGATGAAATGGGAGTTTTAAACTCCTTTTGTAGTTGAAAAAATCCCTATCAGTCTATGGGGAAGAGACATCTTACAACAGTTAGGATTACAATTGAGGACATAGACTTTTTAGGAAGGACTGCTGTTGAAGGCCTGCAAACACGCTCACCTGTTCCCTTTCCATGGAAAACTGATACATCAGTGTGGGTAGAACAGTGGTCCTTATCGAGTGAAAAAAATGCAGGCCTTATTAGATATAGTACAAGAGCAACTTGACCAAGGACACTTACAACCTTCTCCAATTCTTTGAAATTCCTCTGTATTTGGTGTAAAAAAAAGAAATCTCAAAAATGGAGGATGTTGACTGATTTAAGAAAAATTTAAGAAATATTACATTACATGGATATTCTCATTAAGAAATATTACATTACATCGATGATATATATTGGGATGTGCACCTGAGGAACAAATGTTAGAAGCATATCTACAAAAGACTATGGAAACACAAAGGAACTACAAATTGCACATAGCTCCAAAAAAATTCAAAGACATAGTCCTTTTCAATATTTAGCATATGAAGTATACCCTAAGGTGCTTACAGTATAAAAACTTTCCTTAAGAACAGAGAAACTAAACACCTTAAATGACTTTCAGAAATTTATAGGAGATATCCAATGAATGCATCTTGTGTTAGGCTTGACTACCTATCAATTGCAACCATTGTAATACTGTATGTAACACTGTGCTTTAAATGTGTTTCTTGTAAACAACATAGTATAGGATTCTGGCTTTTAATCCAGTCTGCTATCTGCTTCCATTTTATGGAGAGTTCAACCCATTCACATTCACAATTAAAATAACTAATTCTGTATTTACTGCCATATCATTTACCCTAAGTTATGCCTTTCTCTTTCCTTCCCTCTTCCCTCCTCCCCAACATTTTACTTTTAATGACCACTTCCCTCAAACAGTCATTTTCCTTTAGAATATCCCCCCCCCGTTTTACACCTTTCCCCTAATTTTTCTGTTTTTCTTTCTATTGGTCTTTCTATATTTCCTCTTAGATTTTAATCTGATGAGAGTAAGATCCACACAATGCTCATCACCTTCCCTTATTTCCCTCAATTATAATAGGTTTTCTTTGCCTTATTTTTGCTTATTTGCTTTATTTTTCCCTTATTTTACCTCTTTTTTTCCTCTTTTCCAAGTAAGATCCCCTTTCCACCTCTAGCTTCTTTTTCATATTATCAAAATAAAATCAAAGTATACCTGCATTCTCTAAGTATACCATAACAGAAATATAGTTCTCAAAAGTTCTTTCCTTTTTACATTTTTATGCTTCTCTTGAGTTCTGTGTTTGGAGATCAAATTTTTTGTTCAATCCTAGTCTGTTCAATAGAAATAGGTAAAATTCACCTATATCATTGAATGTCCATCTTCTTTTCTGAAAGATAATGCTGATTTTAGCTGTATAGCTTAATCTTGGCTGTTATCCAACTTCCTTTTTCTTTTGGAATATCAGATTCCAGGCCCCTCAATTCTTTATGATGGAAGCTGCTAGGTCTTGGGTAATCTTGACTCTGTCTCCTTGATATTTAAGTTATTTCTTTCTGGCTGCTTACAATATTTTTTCCTCAGTATAATAGTTCTGAAATAGTTCTGATATTCCTTGGGAATTTAATTTTGGCATCTCTTTCAATAGATGATCAGTGAATTCTTTTGATGGCTATTTTACCTTCTGATTCTAAAAAAAATTTAGGGCAGTTTTCTTTTATGATTTCCTGTAAAAAAGTGCCTAGATTTTTTTCCCCATCATTGCTTTCAGGAAGTCCAATATTCCTTAGATTGTCTTTCCTAGGTCTATTTTCCAGGTCAGTTGTTTTTTTTCCTGGGAGATATTTCATATTTTTTCTACTTGTTTCATTTTCTTTGTTTTTGTTTGACCGATTCACTTTCATTTGATCAATTCTAATTTTTAGTAGTAGTATTTTCTTCAGTTACTTTTTAAACTTCTTTTGTAATTGAAGTTTTTGGTTCATTGCATTCTTTTTTCATTTCACAAATTTAGTTTTTTAGTGAACTGGTATCTTTTTCATATCTCTTTTGTAGGACATTATATGCTTTTCTATTCCTTCTTGCAATGATTTCATTTCATTTCCTCATTTTTCTTCTAATTCTCTTCTAATATCATTATGCAGTCTTGCAAGAAAGCCCTGTGAAATAGGGACCAGCTCATGTCTTCCTTTGGGGTTTCATCTGCAGTTGCTTTACCTTTAAGAACCTCAGGATTTGAGGTTTATTCTTTTCTCTCTCCATAAAAGCTACCTATGATGAGATTTCTTTTTGATTTTTTTATTCATTGTTTATGGCTTGAGATCTGTTCAATGCAAAGGAGTGACAACTGCTTTTAATTTTCGCTAGGGTAGTTCTGCTGATTAATTTCTGGTTCTGAGTAATTGCAGCTAGGGGCAGCATTCTTCTGGGGCTCACTGGTTTGCAATTTGCCTTTTAGAAAGGCAAATCTGCTGAACCTCCTGCTTGCAACCAGGACAAAGTGGCCTAAGAGGTTCACAGAAGTTTCCCAGCTGTGTGAATGGCACAACGCTCTGACTTCCCGCCCCAGCTTCTTGTCCTAGTCTCCCTGCACTGCATTCTGGGTTCGGCAGACTGTCTCCCTGCCCATTTGAAACAGATCTGTTTTAAAGTTCTTAGAAGGAAACTTCTAGAAACATGTTGTACTACAAATGTTTGTGAGTGCTCTTTGACTCGAACATCAGTTTAGAGGCTTAATCTGCTATTGGTTTGAGAGAAGGTCAGAGGAGGTCACAAAGAGTCATGTTTGCTCTCTGCCATCTTGGCTCCTTGATTGGAAACTTCTTTTAATTTGTAGTCTTTGGAATTGCTTAGAGCACTGGAAAATTGCTCAGGATCATGCAATCAAAAGATCTGGAGCTCTAATTGGATCTTCCTGATTAAAGAGTCAGCTTTTCTGTTCTTCTCACTACCAAAACCCTCCACTTTAACTATTTTAAGCTTTACATCTCAAAATAATATCACATTTACATATCAGTTGTACAGAAAGTCAGGAGTGAGGAAATTTTACTATTATAAAAATGAGAAAAATGAGGTTTACATGCATAAAAACTGAAATTAATGTTCCCCAATTTCAAATCAAGTAATCTAACCACTATATCAGGCTAATTTTTTTCAATAAAGTTTCTCTAGGAAATATATATCCCATACATTTTTAGTGGTTCAATTAATGATGCTTTAAATGGTTTTGAGGTTGTGTCACATGTTGGCTATTTCTGGTCCCATCATGAACAGTTTTAACATATCACCACTTAATCAAAGTGTAGTGTATTTTCACTAAATCAATTCCTCAGAACTAAATTTCAAGTGAACTTAAAACCAATTGAAAAAAATTACATGATTTTATGATTACCAATCTGGTCAATTATGTTTATAATTTCCCTAATATTAAGCCAACCCTGATTTCTAGTATAAATTTATCCTGATTATAATATTATAATATTATTATTAGAGTATATATATATATATATATTACATGTTATTACAATTTTATTGTTGTTGTCATTTAGTAAGCCATATACAGCTTATTAAATGACAACAACAATCATCCTAACTACTGTACAATTATTATCTCATTTGATCCTCAAAATCCTGGGAGGCTGCAGTTATTCTTATAGCCTTTATATAAATGAGAAAACTGAGGCAAACAGAGATTAAGTGACTTATCAGGTTCCATAAAAGTAATTAAGTAGGTTTCTTTTTTTTCTTATTTGTACAAATAGCTTATGTAATATTGGAAGTACATTATAGGGTCCAGCGATATGCACAGCCAGCTGATTTCTGTGGAGAAAGCATATGTATTTTGGCCTTCATCTCATCTTCATTAACTCTTAAAATTTTTTGAAGTACACACACACACACACACACACACACACACACATGCGTGTGCACACGCACACACACACACACAGAGTTATTTACTCGTGCCCAAGTTTGCTGATGATGATTTTTCCCTAAAGACAAAAAATGTTTTCTCTGTGGTGAACTATTTGCCATTTACCTATTTCATGATAATTCTGTACATTAGTTATCTATCCTTAGGATCATTTTTCTCATTTGTTAAATAAGGAGATTGCTGTATAGATTATTCCATATTATTATCTCTAAGATTTTATCTTGTTATAAAATGTTATTTTATTATGTTTCAATATATAAAAAGACAACTAAAGTCAATAAATATCAAGGAATATCTACAAAATATAGAATACATCTTTTTTTTCAGTCATGCACAAGACATTTTCCATGTCCCTCTTTTTTTCCTTTGTGAAAAATGCAAGACTTTTTTTTTTATGATGAGTGAATAACATGAGAATTAGCAAGAAATGGGCCAAGTCCTTCCTTTGAAACATATTAAATATATTGGACTGTGGACAAGTTATTTTACTTCTTAGACACAAGTAAGCTGCAGACGAATTGTCAAGCAGGATTGCTGGGAAAAAAACCCTGTTGTACAGGAAATTACTCATGCAAAGAAAAACAAGGGCATATCAAAACACAAGCACATATTTCCATATTTTCTAGATCATTTAAGTTGTATATAAAATGCCAATATATTCAATTGTGGGAGCAGAAAAAAAATGTTTGTAACATATAAACATTCTCTGGTAAAGATTCATATCTATCTTTGTATTTTTGCTACTCAATGAACAATTGAATAAAAAGTACAAATGATACAGTTTAATATAGTTTATACATGTGCTATTATATAAAACATATTTCCATATTAATCAAAGTTGTAAAAGAAAATACATTAATAGGGAGAAAAAAAACATTAGAAAGAAATGTTTTGATCTGCCTTCAGAGTCTTTATCAGCATATGGATAATAGTCCTTTGTACTTATCTTGGATTATTGTGTTCCTGAGAAAAGTTAATTATAGTTGGTTATCAAACAATGTTATTGTTACTGTGTACATTGTCCTGTTTCTGCTCATTTCGCTTTGCATCAGTATTCTATTACATTATATCTCCTTCAGACATTCTCTAATTGATGGACACCCACCCATTTTCCAATATGTTCCCACCATGAAAAAGACTTCTATAAATATATAATTTTTGCACATGGATATTTCCCCCCATTTTTAATCTTTGCTTTGAGATGCAATCCTACTAGTGGTATTCCTGGATTAAAGAAGCATTTTAAAACCCTTTAGGCACAGTTCCAAATTGCTCTCCAAAATGGGCGAAACAATTCACAACTCTACCAATAGTGCATGTGTCCTAGTTTTCCCTCATCAACTTCAATATTTATCATTTTTTCTGTCATGTTAGTCAATCTGATAGATGTGAGTTGGTACCTCAGAGTTATTTCAATACACATTTCTCTAATAAACAGAGATTTATAGCATTCTTTTCAATATTGCTATAGATACATAACTTTGATTTCATTTAAAAAGTACCTGTTGATATTCTTTAATCATTTATCATTTGGGAAATGACTTGTATTTTTTATAAATTTGACTTAGTTCTCTATCTACTTTAGAAATGAGACCTTTTACAGAAACATTGGCTGTAAAAAATTCCACAGATTCCTGATTCCATTCTTTTCTTTTTGGTGCTGGATGAGAGCATGGCCAGGTAAAGTTCTGGGTTCAGGGGCTCACTATTTGCCTTTTGTATTTGTGTTGGATGTCTTACAGATCTACTTTTTGATCGACTGGTTTGCAAGCAAGATGGAGTAACCAACACTGATGTAGATTCCTCCCATTATATTCCCTGGTTCATAGGGCCCACACCACTCTGGGTCTTTGCATTGTGCCTGTGCTCAACTCCTCCCTCTGTGCCTGACTGAAACAGATATTTTCTGAACTTTTTCCAAAACATCTTCTGCTGGAAATTTGTTATCTCCAAATAATTGTGGATTATGTCACTCCAAAACAGTTCAGAGGCTTGATTTGGTGTTAATCTGAGGGACATTAGGGAGAGCTTAGATAAAGATGTGTCTCCTCTCTACCATCTTGGCTCCTGTCTCTAGGAGTCTTTCTAAACATTCTGAGCATTAAAAACATGATCCATTCAAATGGATGTGTCAACCTAAAGACTATAGCATATGGGATAAGAACTCAGTATTTGAAAAAAACTGGAAAAACTGAAAAATAATATGCTTAAAACTACTGAAATGGAGCCATGATTTAATCACAAAGGGTGATATTATAAGCAAATTAGGAAAACAAGGAATAGTTTACTTGTTGTATCTTTAAGGAAATGAGGAATTTATATAATTTTGATTACATTAAATTAACAAGGTTTTGCACAAACAAAACCAATACAGCCAAGATAAGAATGGGATCAAGAATGTGAGAAATTTTTTTACAGCCAATGTTTCTGTAAAAGATCTCATTTCTAAAGTATATAGATATTTGCTACCAAGAATCAACTACCCAGCAAAACTGAGCATTATCTTTCAGGGAAGAAGATGGACATTCAATGATACAGGTGAATTTCATTTATTTCTGAGAACTGAACTGAAATAGAATTGAACAAAAAAATTGAATTCTGAATACAGAACTCAAGAGAAGAACAAAAAAGGTAAAAATGAAAGAACTCTTGAGAACTATATCTCTGTTATGGATATACTTAAAAGGTACAGCTATAATTTGATTTTATTGTGATAATATGAAAAAGAAACTATAGGTAGAAAGGGGATTGTATTGGAAAAAGAGGAAAAAGGTGTTAAAATGAGGAAAATTATATCTCATGAAGAGGCAAAAAAACCCTATTATAACTGAGGGAAAGAAGGGAAGGGAATGAACATTGTGTGAATCTTACTCTCATCAGATTTGGTTCAAAAAGTGAATAGCAGACACATTTGGCTTCACAGCGAAACTTATCTCATCCTGAGGGATAGTGAAAGGCAAAAGGGGAAAAGAAAGAGGGAAGGCAATAGAAAGAAAATAGAATTAGTAGAGGAAAGGTAGAAAAAGGAGAAGAGGCTAAAAGGAGGGGGAGTTGTTTAAGGGAGGGAGTGGTCAAGAAGCAAAATATTGAGGAGAAGGGAAAGGAAAGAGAAAATCATAACTTGGAGTAAATCCAATAGATTTAGACTGATATATAATCGATATAGATGGCCAGAAATGAAGAATTAGTCATTTTAACTGTGAATGTGAGTGTGCTGAACTCTCCTATAAAACAGAATTGGATAGCAGACTGGATTAAAAGTATCTGACAATATTTTGTTTACAAAAAACACATTTAAAGCAGAGTGAAACATACTGAAGAAAGGTAAAAGGCTGGAGCAGAATCTATTATGCTTTAGGATAAGTAAAAAAAAATAGGTGACGCGATCCTGATCTCAGATCAAACAAAAGCAAAAACAGATTTAATTAAAAGAGATAAGAAAAAAATATCTTGCTAAAGGGTACCATACATATTGATACAATTACAAATCCTAAACATGTGGCAAGTGTCATCGCATCCAAATTTCTAGAGGAGAATTGAAGAGAGCTGAAAGAAGAAATAAACAGCAACACTGTGTGTGTGTGTGTGGTGGGGAATCTCAACCTTGCTCTCTCAGAACTAGATAAGTTGAACCACAAAATAAAAAAGAAAGAAGTTAAGGAGGTAAAAAGAATACTAGAAAAGTTAGGTGTGATAGATCTGTGGCGAAAGCGCAATAGAGGCAGAAAGGAGTATACTTTTTCTCAGTAGAAAACATGAAAGCTATACAAAAAATAGATATATTAGGGCATTAAAAACCTCACAATCAAATGCAGAAAAGGAAAAGTGGTAAATTCATATTTTTCAGATCATGAATGTAACAGGAATCACATGTAATAAAGGGAAAGATAGATGAAAAATTAATTGGAAACTAGGTAATTTGATCCTAAAGAATGACTGGATAAAACAAAAAAATCATAGACACAAATGATAATTTCATTCAAGAGAATGACAACAATGAAACAACATGCCAAAATGTATGGGATACAATCAAAACAGTTGTTAAGGGAGGTTTTATATCTCTAGATATTTACTTGCATAAAATAGAGAAAGAGAACCATGAATTGGGCATGCAATTAAAAAAGATAGAAAAATAACAAATAATCCCCCAAGTAAATACCAAATTTGAAATTCTGAAAATAAAAGGGGAGATTAATAAAACTGAAAGTATATATATATATATATATATATAGAGAGAGAGAGAGAGAGAGAGAGAACTAGTATACAAAATGAAGACCTGATTTTATGAAAAAATCAATAAAACAGATAAACCTTTAGTTAATTTGATCAGAAAGAGGGAAATAGAAAGTTAAATTGTTAGTAAGCAAAATAAAAAGACGAACTTTCCACCAATGAATTGGTAAAATCATTAGGAAATAGTTTGTCCAACTGAATGCCAATAAATATGATAATCTAAGTGAAATATATAAATATTAATAAAAATATAGATTGCCCAGATAAAGAGGAGGTAGCAAATTACTTAAATAGTCCCATTTTAGAAAAATAAATTGAATAAGCTATTAATTAACTCCCTAAGAAAAAATCTCCAAGGCTAGATGGATTTACATGAGAATTCTGTCAAACATTAAAGAACAATTGATTCCTATATTATATGCAAACTCTCTGGAAAACAGGGAAAGAAGGGATCTTACCAACGTTTTTTATGAGAGAGACAATTGTGCTGATACCAAAACCAAGTAGGGTGAAAATAGAGATTGAAAGTTACAGACCAAGTTTCCTAATGAATATTGAAGCAAAATAAATGGAATTTTCCTTGAAATGGTCAGTAGAAGCTATTTAAAAGCATCAGCAAGCATCAGATATACGGAGGATAAACTAGAACCATTCTCAGTAAAATCAGGGGTGAAACATGGTTGTCCACTATCACCTTTACTATTCAATATTTTATCAGAAATGTTAGCTTTGGAAATAAGAGAATATAAAGATACTAAAGGAATTAGGTAGGGAGGAAATCAAATTTTCAGTTTTTGCAGATGATATGATGGTATACTTAGAGAATCCTAAAGAATCGACTAAAAAAACTATTAGAAACAATTCTCAGTTTTACCAAAGTTTCAAGATACAAAATAAATCCACATAAATCATTAGCATTTTATTAAACATTACCAACAAATTCCAGCAGCAAGAGATACAAAGAGAACTTTCATTTAAAATAACCGTCAATAATATAAAATATTTTTTGAGTTTACCTACCAAGGCAAAGTCAGCAACTATATGAACACCATTACTAAATGGTTTCCACTCAAATAAAATCAGATCTAATCTTTTGGGGAAATATCAAGGATTCTTTGTAGGCAAAACAAATATAATAAAAATGGCAATACTATCAAAATCAATCCATTTAATTAGTGCTATGTCAATCAAACTCCCAAGAAATTACTTCACAGATCTAGAAAAAAACAATAACAAAATTCACCTGGAAGAACAAAAGGAAAAGAATTTCAATTGAATTAATGAAAGAAAATTCAAATGAAGGTGGCCTACCTGTACCAGACCACATTATGAAGTAGTAATCATCAAAACTAATAGTAGTGGAATAGCTTAGATTCACAGGAAAAAAATAGTCAATGACTATAGTACTCTAGTGTTTGACAAATCCAAAGAAACCAGCTTTTGGGATTAGAATTCACTTTTTGACAAAAATTGCTGGGAAAATTGGAAATTAATATGGTAGACACTAGGCATTGCCCCAAATTTAACACGCCATACCAAGATTAGTTCAAAATGTATTCATGATTTAGACATAAAGAATGATATTATAAATAAATTAGAAGAAAATAGGATATTTTATCTTTCAAATCTATGGAGGAAGGAATTTGTGACCAAAGAAGAACTTGAATACATTATTAAATGCAAAATGGATAATTTTGATTATGTTAAATTAATTGGTTTTGTACAACAAAACCAATGTAGACAAAATTAGGAGGGAAGCAATAAAGTGGGGATTTTTTTTTTACATTCAAGAATTCTGATAAATACCTCTTTTTTAAAAATGTAGAGAATTGACTCAAATTTTTATCAATTCAAGCCATTCTCCAACTGATAAATAGTGAAAGGGCCATGAAGAGACAATTGCCAGAAAAATTTTTAATTGTTAATTATCACATATTTACCTATTTTTAAGAGTAAGTTATTACATCAGTCATCATATATATTCTTTTTTCATTATTTTTTACTTTACAGAGTTTGGTCTATTTTAATTTTCAGGGAATCTGTTACTTGGGTAAGATTTATTATATGATGTTTTGAGTTATTTATTTTCTTACTTTTTTTCCTAAATGGTTTTAAGTTTATTTCTTTTTAAAAGTTTCTTCATTTTTTTAGTTATCAATAGTCCTCTTAAAACCCCTCATTATCATTTTTTTGAGTTCCATCTAGTACTTGTTATGTAGTAATTCTTTTAGGTTGGATTTTGGGATATCTGGATCTATGGTAATTTTTCATACTAGTATATATTTCTTGGGCATGAACACCTATAACCTTATTTTTGACACTCAGAACTGGTCATTGTGGGGTTTAAAGTGCTTCCATAGAATTCTCAAAGTCCACCATTCTATTTTAACCAGTATCAGATAGATTTGATGATTATGGTGATTATATTATAATCATCAATATAATTTGAGATCTGGTATTGCTAGGTCACTATGAAGTCCAGGCTAGCTCCCTGGAGGGCATTGGGATCAGTCAGAGTCAGAATAAGTAAAAGTCCTTGGTCTTTAGGGGGAGAAATGAAAGAAGCAGACAAACAGCCACAAGGCTTGACAATGATGTATCCTGGATTCTCGAGTCCAAAGTCACCAACTTCTGTCCTCCATGTGCTGCAACAAAAGTGACTCTGGCCTCTGTCCCTCTGCCCTGGAATCCTTGCCTACAATTATCTTAAAACCAAACATTCACCCAGCATCAACTATGAGAAGAGCAATTTTTCCAAACATATGCTGATGGAGTCATTGTCTCATATTGAATAGCCTTAATAAGTGCTAGGCTGTCTGATTGAAGTACACTTATTCAAAGTTTCAGCTCTCTACAGGTCACCATCATTTAATTTCTTTTCATTAATTCTTTTGGCCAACTTTTCTTCCAGATGAATTTTGTTATTATTTTTTCAACTATTTAAAATAAATTTTTGGTAGCTTCATTGGTATGTCACTGAATAAAACAACTTATTTCAGCCCTATTTTCACTTTTAGCTTGCCCTATTATGAGCAATGGTTATTTTCCTCAGTTAATTATATCTGACTTTATTTATATTAAACACATTTAGTCAGAGAACATTGAATACCATATTATAGAAAGTAACGAACCTGGAATCACTATCAAGAATCAACTACCCAGCAATCTTTTAGAAGAGGAGAGGGATCTTCAAGGAAGCAAGAAACTTTCAATCATTTCTATTGTTTATGAAGGAGGATGCTGAAAAACAGTCTTTAATGTCTATTACCCACAATTGGTAGTTTTGGGGTATTATGTTTGGAGAAGGTGAGCCTAGTTGTAAAGTTCCCACAGTAATTAACCTTTCTAAGATCCATCAGCATTTTCCATTTTCCTGATTTCTTTTTTATTACAAAAACTGGAGAATTCCATGCCCTGAATGATTCTTCTATTTGTCCCTGATCAAATTGTTCTTGCACTAAGATCTTAAAGCCAACAATTTTATTTAGGGCCCACTGGTCTACCCAAATGGGTTCATCTGATACCAATGTTAATTTTGGTGGTAAGATGTCAGCCCATCCAACGGGCCCCACATAATGAGTTTTGAATCGGACTTTGAAATAGTGTACAATTAGCCTGTGAAGGAAATCAAGAATGCAGGTGGACAAAAATAGAGAGATTGGGAATTCTATGTAGTGATTCATACCCATTTACCAGAGTTCCTTTGCTGGGTGTAGCTGGTTCAATTCATTACTGCTTTGTTGAAACTAATCTGATTCATCTCATTGTTGAAGAGGGCCACATCCATCAGAAATTATCAGCATATAGTATTGTTGTTGAAGTATATAATGATCTCTTGGTCCTGTTCATTTCACTCAGCATCAGTTCATGTAAGTCTCTCCAGGCCTTTCTGAGATCATTCTGCTGGTCATTTCCTTACTGAACAAAATTCCATAATGATCATATACCACAATTTATTTAGCCATTCTCCAATTGATGGGCTTCCTCTCAGTTTCCAGTTTCTGGCCACTACAAAGAGGACTGCCACAAACATTCTTGCACATACAGGTCTCTTTCCCTTCTATAAGATCTCTTTGGGAAATAAACCCAGTAGTCACACTACGGGATCAAAGAGTATGCACAGTTTGATAACTTTTTGAGCATAGTTACAAAGCACTCTCCTGGATGTATTCACAATTCCACCAACAATGTATCAGATTCCCAGTTTTCACACATCCCGTCCAACATTCCACATTATCTTTCCCTGTCATTCTAGCCAATCTGACAGGTGTGTAGTATAGATACCTCAGAGTTGTCTTAATTTGCATTTCTCTGATTAATAATGACTTGGAACATCTTTTCATACGGCTAGAAATAGTTTCAATTTCTTCATCTGAGAATTGTCTGTTCATATCCTTTGACCATTTATCTATCAGTTGGAGGATGGCTAGATTTCTTATAAATTAGAGTCAATTCTCTATATATTTTGGAAATGAGGCCTTTATCAGAAATTTTGACTATAAAAATCTTTTCCCAATTTATTGCTTCCCTTCTTATCTTGTCTGCATTAGTTTTGTTTGTACAAAAACTTTTCAATTTGATATAATCAAAATTTTCTATTTTGGATTCAATAATGATCCCTACTTCCTCTTTGGTCATAAATTCCTTCCACTTCCATGGGTCTGAGAGGTAAACTATCCTATTTTCTTCTAAATTTAATTATAATTTCATTCTTTATGCCAATGTCATGAACCCATTTTGACCATGTCTTGCTGTATTGCTGTATGTATTTTCCCAGCAATTGTTGCCAAAGAGTGAGTTCCCAAAAGTTGGGGTCTTTGGGTTTGTCAAACTCTATAGATTATTAAAGGTAATGGGCTGAGGCTTGAGTTGATGCACTGAAGTCCCAAGCATGTGAGGCTAAATAGTCATTGGACCACACTCTATTAATATACATGCTTAGATAAAGAATGGCCTCCCGCCCACTCTCTATGCAAGTCCTGATGTGTTATATAGGAAATGACGATTTTGGTGGGTGGAGGCAGAGAGACAGGAAGAGAGGTTGGGAGAGATTGGCCTGGGTTCTATACTCGAAGATGCTGGTCATGTGGCTGCTGGTCTAGCTAGTTTCTTGATTCAGCTTCACACATTGCTATTGCCCATTCTCTTCCACCTCCGATCTTTCTTCACTGAGAATAAAGATTGACGATTTTCCCCTAACCTGAATTCCTGACTCAGGCTGATTTTAAAATATGCTGTCTTCACATTTGGTGCCCAAGCGTGGAAACCAAGAACCCTACCTTCACTGAAGAAGTCTCCATTGACTGGGAACTTGGGTGAATATTGTTAATAGACAAACAGGGAACTTATTTTCTTAAAAACTAAACTAGTAATCTTTTTTTGGCTGAAATGGGACAAATGCTAGCTAAAGGCTCTCCATCCCTGCCCCCAACCCCTTCAATCCCACCCACGAGTGGCACTATAGAAAGTATGCTTAAGCTGATAGAAGGAAAAGGGCTACTTATAACTTGGGAACAGGTAGCTAGACTTCTGGGTACATTAAACCACATCTCCCTTGGTTCATAGAGCAGGAGCAGATCTCTCGAGATAACTGGTGCCTGGTTGGACAATAGCTGTCCACATATTACAGTGAAAATGGTCCTCATTCAATTTCCATCAAGGCATTCTATTTATACAATATAATTCAATTAACACTAAGAAACCCTATCCCTAGAAGAAAGTAAAAAGCTGCTGCTCAGAGTAGCCAAATGGGGAAACCTGATATTAAGGAGGAAGACAATGAAGAGATTAATGAGCATATCCCCACAGGGCATGGAGACAAGTGAGCAAGGGTGTGGTGACTTTCCACCTCAGGAGGAAGCTTCAGCCCCACCTCAGGAGCAAGTGATTGACTCTCTTCCATCAACTCCACCCTCTGGGATGGACCAGCACCTCCCCCTCAGCATCCAACTACTCCTATGACTAGATTGCAACAGGGCTTAATGAAGGCCAAAGAAAAAGGCATAGATGTAGGGGAACTTCAAACCCATATTTTTCCCATAATACAACAGTTTAATCCTCAGGTCAAGAAAGTCAAAGATACGCTCCTTTTAACATAGAAATCCTCAAAGACCTGAAAAAGGCTTGCACTTTTTATGGGGCTATATCAGTTATGTAAAGTTAAGATGCTATTGCAGAATTTGGCTTTTAAAATCTTGACCCCTAATGACTGGAAATCTATAGCAGGGTATGCCTAGAACCTGGACAAAACTACTTGTGGCTTTCTGAATATAGTGAGCTCTGTAGGATACAAGCCCAACAAAATAGTCAAAATGCAGTTCATGCTGTGACCTATGACCTACTAAAGGTGTAGGTCCCTATGCAGACGTAACAGTACAGATTAATTATTCCATAGCAGCATATGAGCAAATTGCTGCTAAAGCTACCAAAGCGTGGGCTTCGATTCACAATAAAAATGACAAAGGTGAGGCCTTCACAAAAATAACACAAGGGCCAAATGAACCCTTTGATGACTTTGTGGGACGTTTACAGACTGATATCACAAGAACTAATGGGGAAAATGCATCAACAGATGTTTTACTAAGGCAACTTGCTAAGGAAAATGCTAATGAGGACTGCAGAAGAATTATACTAGGACTGTGCAAGGATGCTCCTTTAGAGGAGTTCATAAGACGCTGTGCCAGTGGGCACAAAAGCCTTTTATAGCCAGACTATGATGCAGACTTCCCAAGATCCCAACATGGGAAGACAGGGTCCGTTCTGGCAAGGGACTTCCAGAGAGACTCGTCAATGCTTTCAGTGTGGTAAAGTAGGGCATCTGAAAGCTCAATGTTGGTATAGAGGCAGAGTGAGAAAACAGGGTGGGAGAACAAGACCCAGTACCCCATGTCCAAAATGCAACAGAGGCTCCCATTGGGCCTCAGAAGGTAGACAGGGTCAGGGAAACGGGATGAGGGGCCCAGCCCCAGGGCCCCAGGCAAAAAACACTTGGGGCATGATGGCAGCCAATGGTGCACCCAGAGAGTGCCCAGAAGTCCAATACCCAGACATGACCAATCAGCCAGGAAGCCATATGATGGGAGAAAGAGATTACACAATCAATCAGCCAGGAAGCAACATGATAGGAGAAAGGGATTAGAATTAGGGAGAATAGAGTTGTATGCAGCTGAGACAACTGAGATACCCCCTGGAGAGGTGAAATCTGTTCCTCTCCAGCCTATGGATCCCTTGCCTCCAGGCACAGTAGGCTTGACCATTTTACTTCCTGAGAGTACATACAAAACAGTGTCCATCCACACACTGATGTGGGAAACTGGGGAGTGTGTAGATAATATCCCAGTCACCAATACAGGCAGACAATGTATGACTTATCACCCAGGAGAAATAGTAGCATTAGGTTTACTCATACAGAATCCTAATAAGCAACCTGGTGATAGTCACCCAGATTCTGATTCCAGATCACAAAATCCAGCAATATACTGGATAGCAGCTGTAACAACTGACCGACCTATGCTCACGATCTACATAAATGACCTTTCCATTGGAAGGATTGGTAGACAATGGTGCAGATCGGACAGTCATGAGAGGTGCCAATTGGCCCAGTAATTGGCCAAAGATTAAAGCAGACACCTACATGTCTGGTGTAGGAGGATCAATAGCAGCTGAAGTTAGTGCTGCCCCTATGAGATGGACTTTTGAAGGCAAAACAGGAGTTTTTTACCCCTTTTATAGTTGAAAAAATCCCCATCAATCTGTGGGGAAGAGACGGTTTACAGCAATTAGGGTTAAAAATGAGTACTTCAGTTTTTTAAACAGGGCTGCTGTTGAAGGCCTGCCAACACTTTCATCTGTTCCTATCCAATGGAAAACTGATACACAAGTATGGATAGAACAGTGGCCCTTAGGTAACGATAAAATTCAGGCCTTATTAGATATAGTACAGGAGCAGCTTGACCAAGGACACTTACAACCTTCTCTAAGTCCTTGGAATTCCCCAGTGTTTGTTGTAAAAAAGAAATCAGGAAAATGGAGGATGTTAACAGATTTAAGAAATGTGAATGAACAGATGGAAACTATGGGAACTCTTCAGCCTGAACTTCCATCTCCTACTCAGTTGCCTAGAGAATGACCTCTTTGGGTCATAGATATTAAGGACTGTTTCTATTCTATCCCTCTGGACATGGAGGATATGAAAAGATTTGCCTTTTCAGTGCCCAGCGTTAACTTAGCTGAGCCTTATAAAAGATATGAATGGACAATTTTGCCACAAGGAATGAAAAACAGCCCTACTATGTGTCAAATGTATGTTGCTGCTACTCTTGCTCCAGTAAGAAAAGCATTCCCAAAAGTTATGCTATTACATTGTATGGATGATATATTGAGATGTGCACCTGAGGAACAAATGTTAGAAGCATGTCTACAAAAGACCATAGAAACACTAGAATTACAAATTATATATATCACCAGAAAAAATTCAAAGACATGCTCCTTTTCAATATTTAGGTTATGAAGTATACCCTAAGGTTCTTACAGTTCAAAAACTGTCCTTAAGAACAGAGAAGCTAAACACATTGAGTGATTTTCAGAAATTGATAGGAGATATCCAATGGATGCCACCAGTGTTAGGCTTGACTACCTGTCAGTTACAACTGTTATATGACAGTTTAAGTGGAGACAGTGCTTTCAACTCACCACGCCAGCTTACAAAAGAAGCTCAAGAGGCTTTGAGAAAAGTTGAACTGGCTTTATCCAATGTGGTTGAAAGAGTCACTCAAAAACCCTTAGAAATATCAGTTTTTGCCACACAAGAGGCACCCACAGCAGTCCTTCATCAAGGAGACAGTGTGATAGAGTGGGTGAACCTCTCGGCACAACCAAAACAAAACCTTATACCCTACCCAGTGCTTGTGGCTAGAATTATATTAAAGGCCACTAAGAGAGCAGTACAATTATCTGGGACAAGACCTGACAAGATTTATATCTTTTATACCAATACACAGATTAATGTGTGTTATGAGACCATCCCAGAGTGGCAAATTTTATTAGCCATGGCTCCAAATTTTATACATGGGTCTCCATTAAAGATAACCAGACTATTACATAATTGGCGATGGATTCTTGAAGAAAAAGTTTCTAAAGTTCCTCTTATAAAGGACCAACTATTTTCATGGATGCATCCAAACATAATATTTGTGCTGTGTTCTCTCATGGTCTAACTATAAAGAGAGTAGTTAGAACTCCTTTTCAATCCACTCAGCAGAATGAATTGTACGCAATCATTCTAGCCAGGAGACATAAATATAATATCTGATTTGGCCTATTCAGTAGGTGTGGTACAAAGAATTGCCACAGCCCAAATAAAATTTGTAGCCTCTAATATTTATCAGCTCTTTAAGAAACTTCAAGAGCAAGTGAGAAAGCATCCAGGTAAGATCTATATATTGCATTTCCACTCTCATAGTGGACTTCCAGGTCCCATTTTTGATGGCAATTCAAAGGCAGATAGCCTTCTAACTATGTTGGTGAATACTCCTTTATTCCAAGAAGCCCAGACATCTCATTCTAAATATCATCAGGCTGCTCAAGCTTTACACTTACAATTTGGAATAACAAGAGAGGAAGTTAGGAGCATAGTAAAAGCCTGTACTGCTTGCCTTCCTTTCCACGCTCCTACACTGCCTCCAGGGAAGAACCCTTATGGTTTGAGACCCAATGAAATCTGTCAAATGGATGTAACCCATTATAAATCTTTTGGTCATCTATCTTTTATCCACGTTGTGGTAGACACCTTTTTGGGACTTTTGCAATACCAGCAGCAAAAGAGACAGCCCGAGTGGTCACTGAATTCCTCATACAAGCATTTGCCATTATGGGTGTGCCACAAGCAACAAAAACAGACAATGGTCCTGCTTATATTTCAAAACATTTTGCACACTTTTGTGCACAGTATAAGATTTTACACACCAGTGGCATACCCTTTAATACCTCAAGGACAGGTGTAATGACTGAGCTAGTACCCAGGACACCCCGGAATCAGCCGGAGTCAGGATAAGCAAAAGTACGTCTTTATTCTAGGTCTTTAGGGATAGAAGTGAAGAGGATACAAGAGAATCTCCACAAGTGCCTTCTCCCTTGTCTACTGCCAAGAGTGTGTTCCTGGCTAGCTTTTTTCCATCCCTAGTCCCTCCTACAATCTTCTATACCCCAATCATTGAGCCAGCATGAATAATGGAAAGTACCATTTTCCAAGCATATGCCCAAAGAGTATCGTCCAATCAGAAGTTAGCCTCAAGCGGTCAACAGTCCCAATCTCAGTGCATCAACCCAATAGTTTCAGCCCTCTACAGACAGGCAATAGTAGAGAGGAGAAACAGAGATATTAAGACACTCCTACAAAAACAAAAGAAAGGGGGAGCCACAGGTAACCCTAGAGAATTTCTAAATCTAGCCCTTTATACTATTAACTTCTTGATTTTTGACAAAGATGCACTGGCTCTAGCGGACAGGCTTTATAACCCACCGGAAGGTCAGTGTCCAGAGCGAGCAGTTCCACTATCTTTAGATAATCGCCAGGTGATGTGGAGAGACCCAGAGAGTGGTAAATGGAAAGGACCAGATAGGCTAACTGCTTGGGGGAGAGGGTTTACTTGTATCTCTACAGGTGGAGAAGGAATCAGATGGGTGCCAATGAGCCGTATTCTCCTTGTCCATTGCAGATAGACGGAGCAGACCCTTGAAACAAAGGAGAAGACCCAAGAAATATTGGGTGGTTCTGTTGCTGATTGTGCTCACCATTGAAAGAGCATGGCAGTTATGGCTTTTGACTCATGGACATCAAAAATTGTTGGACTTCAAAACCCTCAGGAATCATTGGATTCTCTGAGACATAGGACTTGAAAACCCTCAGGAATCATTGGATTCTCTAAGAAATGATAAGACTGTTACAGGACTCCAAAATCTGCTGGAATCATTGGATTCCCTAACACATAAAAAGACTTTTGCAGGACTTCAAAAACTCAGGGGGATCATTGGATTCCCTGACATGTGAAGCAATGGACAATAGATTGGTTTTGGACTATCTCTTGGCTGCTGAAGAAGGTGTATGTGTGACTGTTGTTTACATACCCACCTTCTAGGACTTCTGGTGATCTTTTCCAACACCATGTTGATTTTATTGGTTTTTTTCTGCTACTTGTATGTACAATTCATATTTGCTACACCACAACAGCCTGCACTGACTGAGGGGGTTCTCCCTAATAACCTCTGCATTATTGCTTTGGATGTAATTTCCCCCTCGTGGGGTTGTGCATTGGACCCTTCATCCCAGAAATTCGCTATCAAACCCCACTTCCCTTTGGTGCTTTTCTCTCCCTTCCTGGGATATCAGGTGGGCGTGATCATCTCCTTTTAGTGCTTTCACCGCCTTTCCTGGAAGTGGGAGGCTGGATCACCTCCTTTTCGTTTTCCCTCCTTCCCTGAGAAGTCAGGGAGGGTGTTATCACCTCTTGGGTGCTCTGACCTCCCTGAAAAGTCAGGGTTGGCATGACTACCTGTGTTCTAAAACAAAAGAAAGCGGGAGATGTAATGGGCTGAGGCTTGAGTTGATGCACTGAGGTCCCAAGCACGTGAGGCTAAATAGTAATTGGACTACACTCTATTAATATACATGCTTGGATAAAAGAATTCCACTCTGTCAAGTCTATTGTTGTATAGGAAATGATGATTTTGGTGGGTGGAGGCAGAGAGACAGGAAGAGAGGCTGGGAGAGATTGGCCTGGGTTCTATGCTCGAAGCTGCTGGTCATGTGGCTGCTGGTCTAGCTAGCTTCTTGACTCAGCTGCACACATTCCTATTGCCCATTCTCTTCCACCTCCGATATTTCTTCACTGAGAATAAAGACTGAACGATTTTCCCCTAACCTGAATTCCTGACTCCGGTTGATTTTAAAATACACGGTCTTCACAATTAAAGTTGTTGACTCTTTTGTCCTTGGAAGCTAAACCTATTCCACTGATCAACTAGTCCATTTCTTAGCCAATACCACAAAACCAATAAGGTTTTGGTAACCTCTACTTTATATTATAATTTTAGATCTGCTACAGCTAGGCCACCTTCACTTGATATTTTTCACTAGTTGCCTTGAAATTCTTGCCCTTCTGTTTTTCCACATGAACTTTGTTGTTATGTTTTCTAGGTAATTAAAATAGTTTTTTGGGAGGCTTATTGGTATATCACTACATAAATAGATTAATTTGGTAGTATTGTTATCTTTCTTATATTTGCTCACCCCATAGAAGAGCATTTAATATTTTTCCAACTGAGTAGATTTGACTTTCTTTGTGTGGAAAGTGTTTTGTAGTTTTGCTCATATAGTGATTTTCCCTTGGGAGATAGATTCCTAAATATTTTATTCTATCAATAGTCACTTTAAATGGAATTTCTCTTTGTAACTCTAACTGTTGGACTTTGTTAGTGATATATAGGAATCTCAAAGGCTTATGTAGGTTTATTTTGTATCCTGCAACTTTGCTAAAGTTGTGGATTATTTCTAATAACTTTTAGTAGAATCTCTGGGGTTCTCTAAGTGTACCATCATATCATCTGCAAAGTGTGATAATTTTATTTCCTTGTTATCTACTCTAATTCCTTTAATCTCTTTCCCAACTCTTATGGCCAAAGCTGGCATTTCTAATACAATATTGAATAGTAATGGTGATAGTGGGCAACCTTGTTTTACTCCTGATCTTATTGGGAATGGTTCCATTTATCCCCATTACGTATGATGCTTACTGATGGTTTTAAATAGATGCTATTGATTATTTTAAGGAAAAGTCCATTTATTCCTATACTCCCAAGTGTTATTCATAGGAATGTATATTGAATTTTATCAAATGCTTTTTCTGCATCTATTGAGATGATCATGTGATTTTTGTTAATTTGGTTATTGAGATGGTCAGTTATATTAAGAGTTTGCCTAATATTGAACCAGCCCTGCATTCCTGGTATAAATCCTACTTGATCATAGTGTATTATCCTGGGGATGATTTTGTGTAGTCTTTTTGTTAATAATTTATGTAAGATTGTTGCATCAATATTCATTAGGGAGATTGGTCAATAACAGGGTCCTCAAACATTTAAAATAGGGGGCCAGTTCACTGTCCCTCAGACTGTTGGAGGACCAGACTATAGTAAAAACAAAAAGTTTGTTTTGTGGGCCTTTAAATAAAGAAACTTCATAGCCCTGGGTGAGGGGGATAATTGTCCTCAGCTGCTGAATTTGGCCTGTGGGCAGTAGTTTGAGGACTACTTGTCTATAATTTTCAACCTACCTGGTTTAGGTATTAGTACCATGTCTGTGTCATAAAAGGAATTTGGTAGGACTCCTTCATTCCCTATTTTTTTTTCAAATAGTTTATAAAGCATTGGTGCTAATTGTTCTTTAAATGTTTGGTAGAAATCACATGTAAATCCATCCGGTCCTTAGAATTTTTTCTTAGGGAGTTGATTAATAGCTTGTTCTATTTCTTTTTCTGAAATGGGATTATTTAAGCAATTTAATTCCTCCTCTGTTAATCTGGGAAGCCTATATTTTTGGAGGTAGTCATCCATTTCACTTAGGTTATCAAATTTATTGGCATAAAGTTGGGCAAAATAACTCCTTATTATTGTTCTTATTTCCTTTTCATTGGTGGAAAGGTCTTCCTTTTCATTTTTAAGCCTAACAATTTGATTTTCCTCTTTTCCTTTTTCTAATCAGATTTACCAAAGGCTTATCTATTTTATTTTTTTTCATAAAACCAACTCTTAATTTTATTTATTAATTAATAGTTTTTTAATTTTCAATATTATTTATTTCTCCTTTTAATTTTAGAATTTCAAGTTTAGTATTTGATTGGGGTTTTTTAATTTGGTCTTTTTCTAACTTTATAAGTTACAAGCCCAATTCATTGATCTTTTCTTTCTCTATTTTATTCAAGTAAGGCTCTAAGGATATAAAATTTCCACTTATTACCGATTTGGCTACATCCCACAAATTTTGGTATGATGTCTCATTGTTGTCATTCTCTTTGGGTGAAATTATTAATTGTCTCTAATTTGCTGTTTCACCCAATCATTCTTTAAGATAGGATTATTTAGTTTCCAATTACTTTTTGGTCTATTTACCCCTAACTTTTTGTTGAACGAAGTTTTTTATTGCATCATGATATAAAAGGAAAGTATTTACTATTTCTGCCCTCCTGTATTTAATTTTGAGGTCTTTATTGTCCTAATATATGGTCAGGTTTTGTATAGGTTCCATGAATTGCTGAGAAGAAAGTATGGTCTTTTCTGTCACCATTCCATATTCTCCAAAGATCTATCATACCTCATTTTTCTTTTTTTTTTCTTTTTTTTTTATTATTATACTAACTTTTTATTGACAGAATCCATGCCAGGGTAACTTTTTTACAACATTATCCCTTGCACTCACTTCTGTTCGATTTTCCTTCCCTCTCCACCCCTCCCTAGATGGCAAGCAGTCCTATATATGTTAATATGTCCTAGTATATCCTAGATACAATGTATGTGTGCAGATCCAAACAGTTTTCTTGTTGCACAGGGAGAATTGGATTCAGAAGGTAAAAATAACCCGGGAAGAAAAACAAAATTGCAAACAGTTTACATTCATTTCCCTATGTTTTTTTCTATGGGAGTAGATACTTCTGTCCATCATTGATCAATTGAAACTGAATTAGGTCTCTTTTTCAAAGAAATCCACTTCCATCAGATTACATCTTCATACAGTATCATTGTTTATTAATTATCATTAATGATCTCTTGGTTCTGCTCATTTCACTTAGCATCAGTTCATGTTATTCTCGCCAAGCCTCTCTGTATTCATCCTGCTGGTCATTTCTTAGAGAACAATAATATTCCATAACATTCATATACCACAATTTACCCAACCATTCTCCAAGTGATGGGCTTCCACTCAGTTTCCACCTTCTAGCCATTACAAACAGGGCTGCCACAAACATTTTGGCACATATTGGTCCCTTTCCCTTCTTTAGTATCTCCTCGGAGTATAAGCCCAGTAGAAACACTGCTGGATCAAAGGGTATGCACAGTTTGATAACTTTTTGGGCATAATTCCAGATTGCTCTCCAGAATGGTTGGATTTGTTCACAGCTCCACCAGCAATGTATCAGCATCCCAGTTTTCCCACATCCCATCCAACAGTCATCATTATTTGTTCCTGTCATCTTAGCCAATCTGACAGGTGTGCAGTGGTATCTCAGAGTTGTCTTAATTTGCATTTCTCTGATTAATAATGATTTGGAACATTCTTTCATATGAGTGGTAATAATTTCAATTTCATCATCTGAAAAGTGTCTGTTTATATCCTTTGACCATTTATCAATTGGAGAATGGCTTGGTTTCTTATAAATTAGCGTCAATTCTCTATATATTTTAAAAATGAGGCCTTTATCAGATCCTTTAACTGTGAAGATGTTTTCCCAGTTTGTTGCTTCCCTTCTAATCTTGTTTACATTAGTTTTGTTTGTACATAAGCTTTTTAATTTGATGTAACCAAAATTTTCTATTTTGTGATCAATAATGGTCTCTAGTTCGTCTTTAGTCACAATTTCTTCCTCCTCCACAAAGTCTGAAGATAACTATCCTATGTTCCTCCAATTTGTTTATAATCTCATTCTTTATTCTAAATCATGGACCCATTTTGATCTTATTTGGTATACAGTGTTAAGTGTGGGTCCATGCCTAATTTCTGCATACTAATTTCCAGTTATCAGCAGTTTTGTCAAATAATGAATTCTTATCCCAAAAGTTAGGATCTTTGGGTTTGTCAAATACTAAATTGCTATAGTTGACTATTCTGTCTTGTGAACCTAACCTGTTCCACTGATCAACTAATCTATTTCTTAGCCAATACCAAATGGTTTTGGTGACTGCTTCTTTATAATATAGTTTTAGATCAGGTACAGCTAGGCCACCTTCATTTGATTTTTTTTTCATTAATTCTTTTGAGATTCTTGACCTTTTATTATTACATATGAATTTTGTTGTTATTTTTTCTAGATTATTAAAATATTTTCTTGGAAATCTGATTGGTATAGCACTAAATAAATAGATTAGTTTAGGGAGTATTGTCATCTTTATTATATTTGTTCAACCTATCCAGGAGCACTTCATATTTTTCCAATTGTTTAAGTCTGACTTTATTTGTGTGGAAAGTTTTTTTTGTAATTTTCCTCATATAATTCCTGACTTTCCTTTGGTAGATAGATTCCCAAAAAGTTTATGCTGTTGACAGTTATTCTGAATGGAATATCTCTTTGTATAGCTTGCTGTTGGATTTTGTTGGTGATGTATAAAAATGCTGAGGATTTATGGGTTATTTTATAACCTGCACTTTGTAATTATGGATTATTTCTAATGCTTTTTCGTAGAATCTCTAAGGCTTCTCTAAGTATACCATCATATCATCTGCAAGGTGATGGTTTGGTTTTCTTCACTGCCCTATTCTGATTTCTTTAATCTCTTTCTCAGTCTTATTGCTGAGGCTAGTGTTTCTAATACAATTGAATAATAATGGTGACAGTGGGCAACATTGCTTCCTCCAGATCTTACCGGGAAAGATTCAGTTTTCCCCATTGCATATGATGCTTACTGATGGTTTAAATAGATGCTCCTAGTTATTTCAAGAAAAAGTCCATTTGTTCCTATACTCTCAAGTGTTTTATTAGGAATGGATGTTGGATTTTATCAAATGCTTTTCTGCATCTATTGAGATGATCATATGGTTTTTGTTGGTTTGCTTATTGATATAGTCAATTATGCTAATAGTTTTCCTAATATTGAACCAGCCTGCATTCCTGGTATAAATCCTACTTGGTCATATGTATCCTAGGAATGATTTTCTGTAATCATTTTAATATTTTATTTAAGATTTTAGCATCCATATTCTTGGGAGATTGGTCTATAATTTTCTTTCTCTGTTTCAGCCTACCTGGTTTTAGGTATCAATTACCATGTCTGTGTTGTAAAAGCAGTTTTGGTAGGACTCCTTCAGTCCTATTTTTTCAAATGGTTTATATAGCATTGGGGTTTTGTTCTTTAAATGTTTGGTAGAATTCATGTAAATCCATCTGGTCCTGGGGATTTTTTCTTAGGGAGTTGGTTAATAGCTTGTTCTATTTCTTTTTCTAAGATGGGACTTTTTAGGATATTTACTTCTTCCTCTGTTAATCTGGGCAAGCTATATTTTTGAAGGTATTCTTCCATTGCATTTAAGTTGTCGAATTTATTGCCATAAAGTTGGGCAATGTAATTCCTAATTATTGCTCTAATTTCCTTTTCATTAGTGGCAAGTTCTCCCTTTTCATTTTTAAGACTAACAATTTGATTTTCCTCTTTCCTTTTTTTCATCAGATTTATTAAGGGTTTGTCTATTTTGTTGGTTTTTTCATAGAACCAACTCTTAGTTTATTAATTACCAATAGTTTTTTACTTCAATTTTATTGATCTCTCCTTTTCTTTTAGAATTTCAAGTTTAGTGTTTGACTGGGGGTTTTTAATTTTGTTCCTTTTCTAGCATTTTTAGTTGCAAGCCCAATTCGTTGACCTTCTCTTTCTCTATTTTATGCAAGTAAGCCTCTAGATATATGAAATTTCCCCTTATTACCGCTTTGGCTGTATCCCACACATTTTGTTATGGTCTCATTATTGTCATTTTCTTGGGTGAAGTTATTAATTATGTCAGTGGTTTGCTGTTTCACCCAATCATTCTTTAGTATGAGCTTATTTAGTTTCCAATTATTTTTTGGTCTACTTTCCCCTGGCTTTTTGTTGAGTGTAATTTTTATTGCAGCGTGATCTGAAAAGGATGCATTCACTATTTCTGCCTCACTGCATTTGAGTTTGAGGTTTTTATGTCCTAATACATGGTCTATTTTTGTATAGGTTCCATGCACTGCTGAAAAGAAAGTGTACTCCTTTCTGTCTCCATTTTGTTTTTTCCTGAGGTCTATCATACCTAACTTTTCTAGTATTATATTTACCTCTTCTTTCTTATTTATTTTGTGGTTTGATTTATCTAATTCTGAGAGTGCAAGGTTGAGATCTCCACTATTATAGTTTTGCTATCTATTTCTTCTTGCAGCTCTCTTAATTTCTCTTTTAAGAATTTAGATGCTACACCACTTGGTGCATATATGTTTAATATTGATATTGCTTCATTATTTATGCTACCCTTTAGCAAGATATAGTGCCCTTCCTTATCTCTTTTAATTAGATCAATTTTTGTTTTTGCTTGATCTGAGATCCGGCTGACTACCCCTGCTTTTTTGACTTCACCTGAAGCATAGTAGATTTTGCTCCATCCTTTTACCTTTATTCTGCATGTATCTCCCTGCTTCAGGTGTGTTTCCTGTAAACAACATATTGTAGGATTCTGGCTTTTAATCCATTCTGCTAATTGCTTCCTCTTTATGGGGGAGCTTACCCCTTTCACCATTATGGTTAAAATTACCAATTCTGTATTACTTGCCATCTTGTTAACCCCTATTTATGCTTTTCTCCCTTCTTTCCCCCTTCCCCTCTTCCCAGTATTAAACTTGTGAGCACCACTTGCTTCTCACAACCCTCCCTTTTTAGTGTCCCTCCTCCCCACCTTAGAGTTCCTCCCCCTATCTTACTCCTTTCCCTCACAGTTTCTGTATTCCCTTCTGCTTAACTTATTCTTTCCCTTTTCACTTTTCCCTTCTCACTTTTCAATGAGATGGGAGAAGTTTCACCATACATTGAATATGCCTAAAATTTTTTATGTTAAAGTCAACTCTTATGGCAGCAAAATACCCATTATATTCATCCTCCTCCATTCTTTCTCTCAAATATAATATGTTTCCTTTGCCTCTTTGGAGATTAATCCCCCACTTTACCTTTTTCTGATACAATGTCTTTCCACCTCTAATTTCCAGAACAAAGGTATACATGTATTTTATACATCTTTACAGCAGAAATATAGTTCCCAAGATTTCTTTTTTACCTTTTAGGTTTTCTTGAGTTCTATATTTGCAGATCAAACTTCTTGTTAAGTTCTGGTTTTTCACAAAAATAGGTGAATCACTTATTTCGTTGAATGACATCTTCTTCCTGGAAAGATGCTCATTCTGGCTAATAAGTTATTTTTGGTTGCATACTAGGTTCCTTAGCCTTTCAGAATATTATTCTGGCCCTTCGATCTTTTAATGTGAATGCTGCTAGATCTTGGGTGATCCTTTGTGGCTCCTCATTTTAATTGGGTTTTCTAGCAACTTGGAATATTTTTTCCTTGTTTGAGGGTTCTGGCATTTGGCCACTATATTTCTTGGTGTTTTGATTTTAGGATCCCTTTCAGTGGGTGATCAATGAATCCTTTCAATATCTATTTTACCCTCTGTTTCTCTGAATTCTGGGCAGTTCTCTTTGATAATTTCCTGGAAAATAGTGTCCAGGCTCTTTTTTTCATCGTATTTTTCTGGGAGTCCAATAATTCTCAGATCGTCTCTCCTAGACCCATTTTCCAGGTCTATTGTTTTCCCCAGAAGGTATTTCACATTTTTCTCCATTGTTTGGTTTTTTTGGTTTTGCTTGCCTGATTCTTCTTGTCTCCTTGAGTCATTCAGTTCCATTTGTTCTATTCTGATTTTCAATGTCGTGTTTTCTTCACTCACTTTTTTTATATCTTTTTCTAATTGTCCAATTTGTTCTATGAAATGTTTTTCATTTTGCCAATTTTATTCTTTAGTGAGCTGTTTTCTCTTTCCAGTTCACTAATCCTATTTTTCAAGGATTTGATTTCTTTATCCACTCTGTCTTAAAATGAGTGAGATGATTCTCCAGACTCTCTTGCCAAGCCTCCCTCTCCTTTTCCCATTTTTCTTCTAGCTCTCTTGTGAGAGCCTTTTCAATTTCTTCTATGAGATTCATCTGTGCTGAGGAACAGATGATCTTCTCCTGTGAGTATTCACCTGGAGACAGTCTGGTTTTAGTCTCCTCAGGGTTTAGAGTCTTCTCTCTGTCCATATAAAAGCTGTCAATCATTAAGGTCCTTTTCAACTTTTTGCTCATTTTGTCTGAGAAGAATCAGAGACAAACTAGCAAAGAAAAAGAAAAGGAAAAAAACCCCAAATGGAATCTGCTTTTTTGGGGGAGGGGCTGGATGGCATTACCGAGCTTCCTGTACAGACTGCGGGGGCAGCAGCAAGGCACTAGCAGGACTGTGCTGCACCTGCGCTCTGAGACTCTGAGAGTGTGCTGAGATGCTGTGGGGGAGGGGTGGCTAGGTCCCAAGGAACTCCAGCTGTTTGGGGTTGTTTTCTTCACCCCCGGTGTTTTTGGCTTCTCTGCTGGGCTACTGACTTGCTGCCAGGGCCAAGTATCCAATCCTGTAGCGAAGCTCTCCTCACAGAGATGGCTGAGATCACACCCCAACCCTCTCCAGTCTGCTCAGCTGTGAGCTGCCTGTCAATCTCCTGCTGCCGCTGCCCTCAGTCTGTGCCCAATCTAAAACTGTCCCGCCCTCAAGAAAAAACAGACCTTTCCTGGCGAATCTCAAGGATGTCTTCTCTTGGTAACTATTTGTGGGTTTTTTTTCAGTCAGGCATTAATTCAGAGGCTTGTAATGAAATGGATTCCGAGAGAAAATGCGGAGCTTACACAGCTGTGTGCCTCCTCGCCCCTATCTTGGCCACCATACCTCATTTTTCTAATATTCTATTTACCTCTTTAATTTCTTTCTTATTTTTTTGTGTGGTTTGATTTATCTAATTCTGAGAGTGTTAGGCTGAGATCTCCCAGTGTTATAATTTTTCTGTCTATTTCTTCTTGGAACTCTCTTAATTTCTCCTTTAGGAAGTTAGATGCTATACCACTTGGTGCATATATATTTAGTATTGCTATTGCTTTATTGTCTATGCTACTCTTTAGGAAGATATTGTGTCTTTCCTAATCTCTTTTAATTAGATCAATTTTTGCTTTTGTTTTATCTGAGATAAGGATGACTACCCCTGCTTTTTTTACTTTGCCTGAAGCATAATAGATTCTGTTTTAGCCTTTTGCCTTTTCTCTTTATGCATCTCCCTGCTTTAAATGTGTTTCCTGTAAACTACATATTGTAGGGTACTGACTTTTGATCTAGTCTGCTAGCTGCCTCTGCTTAATGGGAAAATTCATCCCATTCACATTTATGGTTAAAATTACTAATTCTGTATTTCCTGCCATCTTTTTATCCTCAGATTATACTTTTCTTTTTTTGCCCCCTCCTTACCCCCTCTCTTAGTATTAAACTTATGGGTACCACGTGCCTCACACAGCTCTCCCTCTTTAGAATCTTTTCCACCCCCTTTTAATCCCTTCCCCTTTCTTGTGCCTTTTCTTTATTACTCTGTTTTCTTTTCTCTTTTCCTCTTCCACTTTTTAATGAGGCAAGAAAAGTTTCTTGGTAAAACATATGTGTCAATTATTTTCTCTTTGAGCCATCTCTGATGAGAGTAAGATTCACACAATGTTCCTCCCTCTCTCTAAATTCCCTCTGATATGATAGGTTTCCTTTGCCTCTTCATGTATGTAGTTTCCCTGTTTTTATCTCCCCCTTTCCCTTTTTCTGATACTATCCCTTTTCCATTTTTGTTCCCTTTTTATGTTTTATCAGTAAAATCAACTTATACATGTATTCTTTATGTATATCCACAACAGAAATACAGTTCTTAAGAGTTCCTTTTACCTTTTTCTGCTTCTCTTGAGTCCTATGGTTGGAGATGAAATTTTTTGTTTAGTTCTGGTTTTTTCATTAGAAACAAATGGAATTCATCTGTTTCATTAAATGTCCATCTTCTTCCCTAGTAGAAAATGCTCAGTTTAGCTGTGAGTTTATTCTTGGCTGCATTCCTTGTTCTTTTGCCTTTTGGAATATCAGATTCTAGGCCCTTCGGTCTTTTAAATGTGGAAGCAGCAAGAATGTTTGTGGTAGGTCTCTTTATAATGGCCAGAAACTGGAAACTCAGTGGATACCCATCAATTGGAGAATGGCTGAATAAATTGTGGTATATTAATATTATGGAATATTATTGTTCTGTAAGAAATGATCAGCAGGATGATTTCAGAAAGGCCTGGAGAGACTTACATGAACTGATGCTGAGTGAAATTAGCAAGACCAGGAGATCATTATATACTTCAACAACAATATTATATGATGATCAATTCTGATGTACGTGGCCATCTTCAGCAATGAGATGCACCAAATCAGTGGTGAACCAGCTACACCCAGAGAAAGAACTCTGGGAGATGACTATGAGTCACTACATAGAATTCCCAACCCCTCTATTTTTGTCTGACTGCATTTTTTATTTCCTTCACAGGCTAAAAGTGTACTACTTCAAAGTCTGTTTCTTTTTGTACAGCAAAATAACTGTTTGGACATGTATACTTATATTGTAGTTAATTCATACTTTAACATATTTAACATGCATTAGTCAACTTGCCATCTGGGGGAGGGGATGGGGGAAAGAAGGGGAAAAATTGGAACAAAAGGTTTGGCAATTGTCAATGCTGTAAAATTACCCATTCATATAACTTGTAAATAAAAAGTTATAATAAAAATAAATAAAAATGTGCAAGCAGCTAGATCTTGAATGATGCTTATTGTGGTTCCTCAGTATTTGAATTTTTTTTCTGGCTGCTTGTAATATTGTTTCCTTAGTCTGATAGTTCTGAAATTTAGCCATAATATTACTTGGAGGTTTTATTTTAGGGTCTCTTTCAGAAGGCGTTCGATGAATTCTTTCAATGCCTTACCTTCTGATTTTATTATATCTGCGCAGTTCTCTATGTTGATTTCCTGTAAAAAAAGCATCTATGCTCTTTTTTTGCATCATAATTTTCGGGAAGTCCAATAATCCTCAGATTATCTCTCCTAGATCTATTTCCCATGTCTATTGTTTTTCCAAGTAGATAATTAACTTATTTTTCTAATTTTAAATTTTTTTGGTTTTGCTTGATTGATTCTTGATGTCTCAGTGAATCACTGATTTCTATTTCTTCAGTTCTGATTTTAATAAGTAATTTTTTTCATTATTTTTTTTTACTTCTTTTTTGTATATGTCCAATTGAGTTTTTAAATGAGTTGTTTTGCTCTATGGAATTTTTTTTCTATTTCACGAATTTTTTTTACTGAGTTATTTTCTTTTTCCAGTTCAGAAATCCAGTTTTCTTGGGAGTTCTTTACCCTTTCCAATTCACAAATTCTGTTTCCCTTCACTTCCTGGGAGTTCTTTTCCTTTTCTTATTCACATTTCAGGAAGTTCTTATTCTCTTGCATAGCTTCTCTTTCCTTTCCCCATTTTTCTTCTAACTCTCCTTTAAGATTTTTTACAGTTTCTTCTAGGAGATCCTTATGTAATGGGGATCAGGTTACATCCCCTTTTGCAGTTTTGTCTGCAGACTTTCTGCTATTAGTCTCCTCGGGGTTGAAAACCTGCTCTCTTTCTGTGTAGAAGCTATTGATTGTCCTTTTGGCTTTTTTTACTCATTTAAAAAAAGTTTTATGGTCTGCCTTCAGGGCAAGGAGGTTACCAGCTTTCTCTGTAGAGCAGGAATAGATATATGGACAGTAGTTATCCTACCAATGGGCTGCAAAGAGTGACCGAGCTGCCGAAGTGCTCTGGAAAAAACTCTGCACTAGAAGTGTCTCTGCTCTGGGGAGCACAGTCGTGCTGTGGAAGTTCTATTGTCCTAGGTCGAGGCTCCCACTGTGCCAATTAGAGACTATCCCTGCTGCACCCCCCTGCTGTGTGGATTTGTGACTGCCCCAGTGAAAGCCCTGTGCTGCAGAATGTGGCTGCAGAGCTGTGTTGTAGTCTGTGCTGAGTCATTCACTTCCAGTTTTGGGTAGGTAAAGCCAGATCCTGTTAGGTTCTGGTGTTTTTTAGAGTACCCTCTACCTTTGGCTTCAATTTCCCTACTGATCTACTGCTTTGCAACCAAAGCAGAGCAGCCAACCTGTGGTAGAATCCTCTCAGTAAATTTTTCAGTCATGCTCTGTTTGCTAGTCTCTCCTCTCTCTTTGCTTGTACTAGTCTGCTTTTGCCTCTCAGGACAAACCTTTTCTGGGGATCTTCCAGATTAATTTTGGCTGGTAAATTGTTGTCCTTCCAATCTTCGTGAATTTTACCAGTCAAGCACTATTTTTGAGGCTGACTTTAATAATTAGTACTGAGGGTATGAGAGGAGTTTAGAAAGTCACATGTACCTTCTCCACCATTTTAGCTCTGCCCCCTAACCATCTGTTTTCTATCCTCACATGTATCATTGGTTTTTCCCATCTTACTGGCTGAGTACAATGTACCATTTCTCTGGGATTTTTCTGATTTAGGTATAATAGTGTATATTAATAGGTATATAATAGTATAGCTATTGGTTGTCCCTGACCTATGTTGCTCTCCTCATTAGTGGTATTAATCATTGTGATTCTAGTAATGAGTTGATGGGGGTGATAAAGATGTGTAATTGGGTTCATTCTTGTATATTGTTTTTGGGGGGCAGATAAAAGTATACCTATTCTTCCCTCAGGTACTGTGATAGGTTCCAATATTGGTACCATAACTGTGTCTAATGAATCAGTGTAATAATATCCAGCACATTTCAATAACTGGGTTTGTCATCCCTCTGATCCACTAGTCTCTGGTAATGTGCTCTCATTGTCCTGGTCTCTGCATTGGGACTTTCTTTCCACTCTCTCTGTGTTAATTTGAATCCCTTACTCCTTTGGGCTGGGGCTGGAATAACTCTCTTTCTTTTGAATTCTTCATTGGAAGCCCAATGACCCATTCTTTTACACTTTAGTCAGGGTGTATGTGGTCTCCCCCTGCTCCCTTCCTGTATCTGTCTTCTCCACTCTTTCGAAACTTGCACTGCTTTTTGAAATGGCCTGATTTTCCCCTATTATGGCAATTTCCCTGAGGCTTGGTCCTCTGATTTTGCTTTTTAATTTGAGCATAAGCTTCTCCCTTTACATTAGCCATGAATACTGTACTTCCTATGCCCTCACACCTTTGCATCATTTTGTCTAAACCTGCATCTTTTCTAAGCCCTTGTCATTGTTCTCTTATAATCATCATTGCAGCTATTTCTGAGTATGTCTCTCATGGCTATATGTGTTCCTTCCACATCTCCCATAATATGGGTTATAGCTTCCTGCACTCTAGCACAGAAGTACACAAATGGTTCATCATTTCTCTGTTTTAATGTGGTTAAAGAAACCTTTCCAGTTCCCTTTAGTGGGATCTTTCCATAAGCTGCTTCTATTAAGATGGCTACGCGTTCATAATTTCTATTTGCTATCCATCTGGGGCAAAATCCCCAGAGCCAAATAATTGGTCATAATATTGGGTGGCATTCTGGACATTGTTAGGGTTGTGCTTGATTGCCATCTTCCTACATTCCTCAGATAACAGTCTTAGAAATGTAATCTGAGTACATTATCCAGGTTTCATGATAGCTTGAAAAACTAATTTCCAATCATTTGCAGTGAGTACAAAGGTTGCCAGATATTTTAGGAATAGTTTAACATAGGGTGAATTAAGACCATATTCTGTAATTGCTTTTTTTCAATTCTTTAATAGCATTAAGTGGTACTGAAGTGTGACCCTAACCCAATTTCTGCCAGCAAGTTCTTTGCTTTCTAGGTCCCTTATCATTCTTTGTAGTGGGGCAACATTTCATTGGTAGGTGTTGCTCTCTCTCTATTCCTAGAATCCTGGTTTAGCCTACTTTTTTGTACAATCCTTTGTTTCTCATCTCCCGAGATTATACCACCGTTATGTGGCTCTCTCTCCTCACTTTTCAAGTCCTGATTTATGACTCTTTGTTTCTCATTAGGCAGGCAATCCAGCTCCTCTCTCCTAATTCCCTTATCTGTTCTGCTTGCTTCCCCTTGTTTAACTGTAGGAGTTAACCTGCTTGCTTCTCTGTGCTTATCTGCTGGAATTCTTTCCCACCCTTTTTCTCTGTTAGTTTCTTTCTGTAATTTCTTCATTTCTGTTTTCTCTCTTTAAGCTCCTCAAATACTTTCTCTGCAGATTTGCCAACCAATAGTGCTAATTTTCTTTTGATCTTAACTATTTCTGAAAAAAGAGATTTGTTTTTCTTTGGCTCTCCATTTCTCTAATTCCTTTTCTAAATTGGGGTAAAGTGTGTCTGTCTCTAACTCATCTATATTTATTTTCCTCAAATTCTTCTGTAGTTTGTGTACATTCTGGCCACTTTCTAGGCTGATTTACTGCCTTCCCTTCTTTGGCCTGGAATGTACTCTTTATGATGTTGTACAGAAAGAAAGTGCCTTCTCCCAGTATTCCTGGATTAGTTGATTGATATTCAGTTAGTTGCTCCCCCACTAAAATCTAGGATTGTAGTGAGACTGCAGGTCTCTCTGTGTTCCATGGGCACACTTTCTGAATTATGTCAATAAGTACTCAATAATTTCCTCTGCTAAAGTGAAGTTTTCAGGGTTACTCACAGCACATTAGTCTTCTCCTGTCTCCCAGAGGCTGAAACATGCTTGTCTCACTCAATTCAGCTAGGATCCTCTGGGGAGTCATAGGTACATTTCTTTCTTTTTTTTTTAAATTAAATAGCCTTTTATTTACAGTTTATATGTATGGGTAAATTTACAGCATTAACATTTGCCAAACCTCTTGTTCCAATTTTTCACCTCTTACTCCCCACCCCCTCCCCCAGATGGCAGGATGACCAGTAGATGTTAAATATATTAAAATATAAATTAGATACACAATAAGTATACATGACCAAACAATTATTTTGCTGCACAAAAAGAATCAGACTCTGAAATATTGTACAATTAGCTTGTGAAGGAAATCAAAAATGCAGGTGGGCATAAATATAGGGATTGGGAATTCATTGTAATGGTTTTTAGTCATCTCCCAGAGTTCTTTCTCTGAGCGTAGCTGCTCCATTGGAAATGATTTGGTTGATCTCATTGCTGAGGATGGCCAGGGCCAACAGAACTGGTCATCCCATAGTATTGTTGTTGAAGTATATAATGATCTCCTGGTCCTGCTCATTTCATTCAGCATCAGTTCGTGTAAGTCTCTCCAGGCCTTTCTGAAATCATCCTGTTGGTCAGTTCTTACAAAACAATAATATTCCATAATATTCATATACCACAATTTATTCAGCCATTCTCCAACTGATGGGCATCCATTCAGTTTCCAGTTTCTGGCCACTACAAAGAGGGCTGCCAAAAACATTCGTGCACATACAGGTCCCTTTCCCTTCTTTAGTATCTCTTTGGGATATAAGCCCAGTAGTAACACTGCTGAATCAAAGGGTATGCACATTTGAGAACTTTTTGAGCATAGTTCCAAACTACTCTCCAGAATGGTTGGATTCCTTCACAACTCCATCAACAATGTATCAATGTCCCAGTTTTCCCGCATCCCCTCCAACAATCATCATTATTTTTTCCTTTCATCGTAGCCAATCTGACAGGTGTGTAGTGGTATCTTAGAGTTGTCTTAATTTGCATTTCTCTGATTAATAATGACTTCGAGCATCTTTTCATATGACTAGAAATAGTTTCAGTTTCTTCATCTGAGAATTATCTGTTCATATCCTTTGACCATTTTTCATTTGGAGAATGGCTTGATTTTTTATAAATTAGAGTTAATTCTCTATATATTTTGGAAATGAGGCCTTTATCAGAACCTTTGACTGTAAAAATATTTTCCCAGTTTATTGCTTCCCTTCTAATCTTGTCTGCATTAGTTTTGTTTGTACAAAAACTTTTCAATTTGGTATAGTCGAAATTTTTTATTTTGTGATCAGTAATGATCTCTAATTCTTCTTTGGTCATAAATTCCTTCCCCTTCCACAGCACTGAGAGGTAAACTATCCTGTGTTCCTCTAATTTATTAATAATTTCATTCTTTATGCCTAGGTCATGAACCCATTTTGACCTTATCTTGGTGTACAGTGTTAAGTGTGGATCAATGCCTAGTTTCTGCCATATTAGTTTCCAATTTTCCCAGCAATTAAGTTCTTATACCAAAAGCTGGGATCTTTGGGTTTGTCAAAGATTAGGTTGCTATAGTTGTTGACTATTTTGTCCTTTGAAACTAACCTATTCCACTGATCAACTAATCTATTCCTTAGCCAATACCAAATGGTTTTGGTAACTGCTGCTCTATAATATAATTTTAGATCTGGTACAGCTAAGCCACCTTCATTTGATTTTTTTTTCATTAATTCCCTTGAAATTCTTGACCTTTTGTTTTTCCATATGAATTTTGTTGTTATTTTTTCTAGGTCATTAAAATAGTTTTTTGGGAGTCTGATTGGTATAGTGCTAAATAAATAGATTAGTTTGGGTAATATTGTCATCTTTATTATATTTGCTCGCCCTATCTGAGAGCATTTAATATTTTTCCAATTGGTTAGATCAGACTTAATTTGTGTGAAAAGTGGTCTGTAATTTTGCTCATAAAGTTTCTGATTTCCCTTGGCAGATAGATTCCTAAATATTTTATATTATCAGTAGTTACTTTAAATGGAATTTTTCTTTGTAATTCTGACTGTTGGATTTTGTTAGTGATATATAAGAATGCTGATGACTTATGTGGGTTTATTTTATAACTATCAACTTTGCTAAAGTTATGGATTATTTCTAATAATTTTTTAGTAGAATCTCTGGGGTTCTCTAAGTATACCATCATATCGTCAGGAAAGAGTGATAATTTGGTTTCCTCATTGCCTATTATTATTCCTTTAATCTCTTTCTCAGCTCTTATTGCCAAAGCTAGCTTTTCTAATACACTATTAAATAGTGACAGTGATAGTGGACAACCTTGTTTCACTCCAGATCTTATTGGGAATAGTTGCAGTTTGTCTCCATTACATATGATGCTTACTGATGGTTTTAAATAGATGCTGCTGATTATTTTAAGGAAAAGTCCATTTATTCCTATACTCTCAAGTGTTTTTAATAGGAATGGATGTTGGATTTTATCAAATGCTTTTTCTGCATCTATTGAGATGATCATATGGTTTTTGTTAATTTGGTTATTAACATGGCCAATTAAATTGATAGTTTTCCTAATATTGAACCAGCCCTACATTCCTGGTATAAATAAATCCTGGTATAACACTTGATCATAGTGTACTATCCTGGGGATGATTTTCTGTAGTCTTTTTGCTAATATCTTATTTAAGATTTTAGCATCAATATTCATTAGGGAGATTGGTCTATAATTTTCTTTCTCTGTTTTCAGCCTACCTGGTTTAGGTATCAGTACCATGTCTGTGTCATAGAAGGAATTTGGTAGGACTCCTTCATTCCCTATTTTATCAAATAACTTATATAGCATTGGGGACAATTATTCTTTAAATGTTTGGTAGATACTGGGCTTATATCCCAAAGAGATTATAAAGAAGGGAAAGGGACTTGTATGTGCACGAATGTTTGTGGTAGCCCTCTTTGTAGTGGCTAGAAACTGGAAACTGAATAGATGCCCATTAGTTGGAGAATGGATGAATAAATTGTGGTATATGAATATTATGGAATATTATTGTTTTGTAAGAACTGACCAACAGGATGATTTCAGAAAGGCCTGGAGAGAGTTACACGAACTGATGCTGAGTGAAATGAGCAGGACCAGGAGATCATTATATACTTCAACAACAATACTATAGGATGACCAGTTCTGATGACCCTGGCCATCCTCAGCAATGAGATCAACCAAATCATTTCCAATGGAGCAGTAATAAACTGAAGCAGCTATGCTCAGAGAAAGAACTCTGGGTGATGACTAAAAACCATTACATTGAACTCCCAATCCCTATATTTATGCCCACCTGCATTTTTAATTTCCTTCACAAGCGAATTGTACAATATTTCAGAGTCTGATTCTTTTTGTACAGCAAAATAACGTTTTGGTCATGTATACTTATTGTGTATCTAATTTATATTATAATATATTTAACATCTACTGGTCATCCTGCCATCTGGAGGAGGGTGTGGGGGATAAGAGGTGAAAAATTGGAACAAGAGGTTTGGCAATTGTTAATGCTGTAAAATTACCCATGCATATAACCTGTAAATAAAAGGCTATTAAATAAAAAAATAAATAAATATTTGGTAGAATTCACATGTAAATCCATCTGGTCCTGGGGATTTTTTCTTAGGGAGTTGTTTAATTGCCTGTTCTATTTCTTTTTCTGAAATGGGATATTCAAGCAATTCACTTCCTCCTCTGTTAGTCTGGAAAGTCTATATTTTTGGAGGTAGTCATCCATTTCACTTAGGTTATCAAATTTATTGGCATAAAGATGAACAAAATAACTCCTTATTATTTCTCTAATTTCCTCTTCATTGGTGGAAAGTTCTCCCTTTTCATTTTTAAGACTACTAATTTCATTTTCCTCCCTCCTTTTTCTAATCAGATTTACCAAAGGCTTATCTATTTTATTGGCTTTTTCATAGAACCAACTCTTAGTTTTATTAATTAGTTCAATAGTTTTTTTACTTTCAATATTTTTAATTTCTCCTTTTAATTTCAGAATTTCAAATTTAGTATTTGATTGGGGGTTTTTAATTTGGCCTTTTTTTAGTTTTTTTAGTTGCAAGCCCAATTCATTAATCTTTTCTTTCTCTGTTTTATTCAAGTAAGCCTCTAAGGATATAAAATTCCCTCTTATTACCGCTTTGGCTGCATCCCACAAATTTTGGTATGATGTCTCATCATTGTCATTATCTTGAGTGAAATTATTAATTGTATCTATAATTTGCTGCTTCACCCAATCATTCTTTAAGATGAGATTGTTTAGTTTCCAATTACTTTTTGGTCTATTTACCCTTAACTTTTTGTTGAATGTAGTTTTTATTGTATCATGATCTGAAAAGAAAGCATTTACTATTTCTGCTTTCTTGCATTTAATTTTGAGGTCTTTATGTCCTAATACATGGTCAATTTTTGAAAAGGTTCCATGAACTGCTGAGAAGAAAGTATATTCCTTTCTATCTCCATTCAATTTTCTCCGAAGATCTAACATACCTAATTTTTCTAATATTCTATTTACTTCTTTAATTTCTTTCTTATTTGTCTTGTGGTTTGATTTGTCTAATTCTGAGAGTGAATGGTTGAGATCTCCCAGTATTACAATTTTGTTGTCTATTTCTTCTTGTAACTCTCTTAACTTCTCCTTTAGGAAGTTGGATGCCATACCACTTGGTGCATATATGTTTAATATTGATATTGCTTCATTGTTTATTCTACCCTTTAGCAGGATGTAGTTTCCTTCCTTATCTCTTTTAATTAGATCAATTTTTGCTTTTGCTTGATGTGAGATAAGGATGGCTACCCCTGCTTTTTTGACTTCACCTGAAGCATAATAGATTGTGCTCCAGCCTTTTACCTTTACTCTATATGTATCTCCCTGCTTTAAATGTGTTTCTTCTAACAACGTATTTAGGGTTCTGACTTTTGATCCAATCTGCTATCTGCCTCCTCTTTATGGGGGAGTTCATCCCATTCACATTTACAGTTAGAATTACTAATTCTGTATTTCCTGCCATCCTAATAATCCCAGATTATGCTTTACTTTTTCTTGCCTCCCCCAACCCTCTTTCCCCTTTTTGAACTTATTTTCCCACTTGTATCATGATGCTTACCCTCTTTAGAATCCCTCCCTTCCCCTCTTTGAATCTTTTCCCCTTCCTTCCCTTATTACTCTTTTTCTTTCCCCTTTTCCTCTCCCCCTTTTTAATGAAGCAAGAGAGAATTTTCTCTAAAACAAATGTCAATTATTTTCTCTTTGAGCCAACTCTGATGAGAGTAAGATGCACACAATGTTCCTCCCCCTCTCTAAATTCCCTCACATATGACAAGTTTCCTTTGCCTCTTCTGGGATGTGGTTTCCCTCTTTTTATCTCCCCTTCCCACCGTATTCTGCCATTATCCCTTTTCCATATCAACTTCCCTTTTTTATGTTATATCAGTAAAATCAAATTATACATGTATTCCTTTTGTATATGCACAACAGAAATACAATTCTCAAGAGGTTATTTTTATCTTTTCTGCATCTCTTGAGTCCTGTGGTTGGAGATCAAATTTTTTGTTTAGTTCTGGTTTTTTCCTTAGAAACAAATGGAATTCATTTGTTTCATTAAATGTCCATATTCTTTCCTGGAAGAAAATTCTCAGCTTAGTCGGGTAGTTTATTCTTGGCTGCATTCCGAGTTATTTTGCCTTTCGGAATGTCAGATTCCAGGCCTTTCAATCCTTTAATGTGGAGGCAGCAGATCTTGGGTGATCCTTATTGTGCCACCTCAGTATTTAAATTGTTTTTTTTTTGGCTGCTTGTAAAATTTTTTCCTTAATCTGATAGTTCTGAAATTTGGCCACAATATTCTTTGGGGTTTTTATTTTAGGGTCTCTTTCCGAAGGTGTTTGATGAATTCTTTCAATGTCTATTTTACCTTCTGATTCTATTACATCTGGGCAGTTCTCTTTGATGATTTCTTGTAAAATAGTATCTAGATTATAGTAAAATAGTAAATAAATAGTAAAAGCTAGATATAGTAAAATAGTATCTCAGATTATCTCTCCTACATCTATTTTCCAAATCTGTCATTTTTGCAAGTAGATAATTCATGGTTTTTTCCAGTTTATCATTTTTTTGGTTTTGCTTGACTGATTCTTGCTGTCTCAATGAATCATTAGTTTCTATTTGTTCAGTTCTGATTTTTAAAGAATTATTTTCATTAGCTTTTTTTATTTCTTTCTGTATATGTCCAATTGAGTTTTTAAGTGAATTGATTTGATCTATGTAATTTTTTTCCATTTCACTAATTTTTTTTTAGTGAATTATTTTCTTTTTCCAATTCAAAGATCCTACTTTCTTGCGAGTTCTTTGTCTTTTGCAATTCACAAATCCTACTTTCTAGTGAATTCTTTATTTTTTCCAATTCACAATTCTTACTTTCCTGAGATTTTTTTACTTTCTCCAATTCGTATTTCAGGAAGTTGTTGCTCTCTTGTAAGGCTTCTCTTTCCTTTCCCCATTTATCTTCTAACTCTCTTTTGAGACTTTTAATGGTCTTTTCTATGAGAGCATCATATAAAAGAGGACAGTCTGGTGACTGTTTGCTGTTGGACTCTTCAGGTTTGCTCACCTGCTCTTTTTCTGCATAGAAGCTGTCGATTGTTCTTTTCATCTTTTTATTCATGTTTTAAATCCTTTAGGGTATGCCTCCTAGGCAAGGGGGTTACCAGCTTCCTCTGCAGAACAGGGGAGATGTAAACCGCTTTCCAGCTCCGAGGTATGGGAGTGCTCTGAGTGAGAGTTTTCCTTTTCCCCAACAGGAGGTGGATTCAGTCATGGCCGAGCTATCTTAGTGCCCAGTTGGGCTTTGTGGGTTAGCAACTGCCCTAGGCTAGAGACTAAGGGGTGAAAGTGTCACTGCCCCAGGCCAGAGCCTCTTGTGGGGCTGTGGGTATTAGCAGCTGACCACAAACTGCGGATTCTACCGGAATTCTTCCCAGGAGTCTCTGCCCCAACATCTGTGACCCAACGTCTCTGTCTGATGCAAATCGGCCCTGCGAAAGCTCTATGGCCCCAAGCCGAGCCCCTCACTGCCCAGATTAGAGGCTAACCTGGGCTGTGCCCTTCTGCCGTGTAGGTTCGCAACTGCCCCAAGAAAAAGCCCCGTACTATGGGTTGGGGCTGCAAGCTTGTGCTGAGATCAGTGCTCTCACTTTCGGTTTGAGGCTCTCCTAGGAACCTAAGTTCTCTTCCAGTCTAAGCTGATCTTCCCCCTAGTCCCAGAGCAAACCTTTTTTGGCAAGACTGCAGATTTTCTTTAGCTGGTGAGTTGTTATACTTTTTATCTTTATGAATTGTAGCAGTCAAGACTATTTTTGAGCCTCGATATAATATTGATAAAGAGGGTAAGAGAAGAGCTTAGAAAGTCACGTGTGCCTTCTCCACCATCTTGGCTCCGCCCCATAGGTACATTTCTTGCTTCCCCAGAAAGCTTCATATGGGCCTCCTTTGTTGACTTTCGCTCAGGATGATTGTAGTGGCTCTCTGCTAGGCATGGATTTGGGGAGGGAAGGTCCTAGCCTCCTTGGGCACCACACTGTTGGGAGTCTCGGCCCCAGCTCCCAAGTAGAACAGGCCTTTTGTGACCAGCACTGCCTATCCAATTGAATAGCAAAGACGGTGAGTAATAAAGGGTGAGAACCAAGTTGGTGTGAGACTCTAATTTATTACAAAGACTGCAAGTTCTTTTTTCTTCTTGATGCCTGCTTCTAGTTCCGATACCATATGTAAGCACATCCTAACCTATAGTAAATACATGATTCGCTATAGGAAGCTACATGTAACTATAATGTAAGCATTCCTTTCCTAATAGGGATATGGTCAAGGTACTCTCCTCCAAGGTTTGGCATGCCTCTCTTGGGAACTGCCACGTTGCTTCTTTGAGTGGGACCCCTTCCTCCCAACACCATCTTGTTCACCCTTACAATGGTACCCTCAGTTTACCTGATCTGTGCCCTGTATGATGTCCAACTGGGGGATGGGGGGGGAAGGAGGAATGGCAAGTCCTCTTACAAGTTATAGGAAGAAACAGACAGCAAAACTACTCTATGGGGGGTCTCAACCTTATCCTCTAGAATCAGATAAATGAATCCACAAATTAAATAAGAAAGAAACAGAAGTTAGTAGAACATCTAGATATGAAAGACATCTGGAGAAAATTTAATAGGGAAAGAAAGGAATACACCTTTTTTTTTCAGCTGTGCATGGAACATTACATTTGGACATAACAACCTCACTATAAAATTATAAAAAGGCAGAAATAGTTAATGCTTCCTTTTTAAATCACAATTCAATAAAAATTATATTCAATAAAGACCAGGGAAAGATAGACAAAACCAATTGGAAAATATATAATCTAATGCTAAATAATGAGTGCTTCAAAACAACAAATCACAGAAACAATCCATAATTTCATCCATAATCCATGACAATAATGAGACAACAAACCAAAACCCATAGGATGCACCCAAAATAGTTCTTAGGGGAAATTTTACATTTCTAAAAACCCACATAAATAAAATAAAGAGGAGATCAATAAATTAGGCATGCAAATAAAAAAGTTAGAAAAAGAACAAATTAGAACCCCCCAATTAAAAGCCAAATGAGTAATTGTGAAATTCAAATGAGAGTTTAAAAAAATAGAAACCAAGAAAACTATTAAACTAATAAACAAAAGCAAGAGTTTATTTTGTGAAAAAAGTAACAAACTAGATAAATCTTTGATTAATTTGATAGAAAAAGGAAAGAAAAAAACCAAATCACTAAATCTAAAATGAAAGGAGTAGACATACCACCAATGAAAAAGAAATTATAAGTAATAATTAGGAGCTATTTTGTCCAAATCTATGGCAACAAGTATGATAATTTAATCAAAATGGATATTTACAAAAACATTAATTGCCCAGGTTAACAGAAGAGGAAATATCAGCACTATATTTATGTTATAAAAGTAATTTGATAGTATTCCTTCTTTCCCTATTTTTTTCAAATTTTTATATAGTATTGGAATTAATTCTTCTTTAAATGTTTGGTAGAATTCATATATAAATCCATCTGGCCCTGGACAATTTTTCTTAGGGAGTTGATTAATAGTTTGTTCTCTTTCTTTTTTCTAAAAGGGAACTATTTAAGTAATTTATTTTCTCTTCTGTTGCCAATCTATATTGTTTTAGATATTACTCCATTTCATTTAGATTATCAAATTTATTTACACATAATTGGGCAAAATAACTGCAAATTATTGCTTTAATGTTCTCTTCATTTGTGTAATGTTCTCCCTTTTAATTTTTGAGACTAATAATTTAATTTTCTTTTTTTTCTTTTTTGTAATCAAATTAAGGGTTTATATGTTTTGTTTTTCATAAAACAACTCAGTTTTACTTATTAATTCAATAATTTTTTACTTTCAATTTTATTAATCTCTTTTTTATTTTCAGAATTCAAATTTGGTATTTAATTGAGGTTTTTAATTTGCTGTTTTTCTAGCTTTTGTAGTTGTAAGTCCAATTCATTGATCTTCTCTTTCTCTATTGTATGCAAATTAGCATCTAGAGATATAAAATTTGTTTCCTGTAATAACTACTTTGGCTGCATCTCACAAATTTTGATGTGTTGTTTCATTATTGTCATTCTCTTGAATAAATTTATTGATTATGTCTATGATTTGTTGTTTTACCCATTCATTCTTTAGGAATACATTATTTAGTTTCCAATGTTTGGTCTATTTTCCTCTGGCTGTAATGGGCTGAGGTTTGAGCTGATGCACTGAGGTCCCAAGTAAATGAGGCTAGATAGTAATTGGGCTATACTCTATTAATATACATGATTGGATAAAGAATGGTCCCTGCCCACTCTCTGTGCAAGTCCTGATGTGTTGTACAGGAAATGACGATTTTGGTGGGTGGAGGCAGAGAAAGAGGGAAGAAGAGAAGCTGGGGGAGATTGGGGCTGGGTTCGAGACTCCGAGCTGCTGGTTGTGTGGCTGCTGGTCGAGCTAGCTTCTTGACTCAGCTGCACACATTGCTATCGCCGATTCTCTTCCACCTCCGATCCTTCTTCACTGAGAATAAAGACTGACGATTTTCCCCTAACCTGAATTCCTGTCTCGTGCTGATCTTAAAATACACGATCTTAACATTTATCGCCCAACGGTGGGAACCAAGGACTGAAGAAGTCTCCGGTGACCAGGAACTTGGGTGAGTATTGTTAATAGACAAATAAAGAACTTATTTTCTTAAAAACTAAACCAGTAATCTTTTTTTTTTTTTTTGGCTAAAAATGGGACAAATGCTAGCTAAAGACTCTCCATCCCCTTCACCCACCCAAGAGTGGTGCTATAGAAAGCATGATTAAGCTGACAGAAATTCATGGGTTACTTATAACTTAGAACAGATATGCAAGATTTGTGGGTATATTAAACTGCACCTCCCTTGGATCGTAGAGGAGGCAGATCTCTCAAGATAACTGGTCCCAGGATGGACAGGAATGTCCATACATTTCAGAGAATATGGTCCTCATTCAATTTCCATGGGCATTTTATTTATACAATGTATTTCAGTTGCTTTAAGAATCCCTAGAAGAAAGAAAAACTCCTTCCCTCCTCCTCAAATTAGCCATGATATTAAGGAGAAGACAATGAAGAATTAATAAACATATCCCCACAGGGCATGGAGACTTAAGTGAGCAAAGGGTGGGTGACCTTTCCCTCAGGAGGCGGCCCACCCCAGGAGCAAGTGATTGACTCTCCTCCACCAACTCCACCCTCCAGGATGGAGGGAAGAGGGGCAGTGGGGGAACAGGACCAATCTTGAGTAGGCTTCAAGAGGCTTAATGAAAGGCCAAAGAAAGGTGTGGACATCCAGGAGCTTCAGCCACTTATGTTTCCTGTAATTTCCCAGTCTAATGCCTCCAAGGTCAACAAAGTCGAAATACGCCCCTTTTAACATAGAAATCATTAAAAGATCTTAAAAGGCCTGCACTAATTTGGCTACATCAGCTTATTTAAGATGCTGTTACAGAATTGGCTTTCAAGTCTTGACTCTATGACTGAAATCTATACAAGGGTATACCTAGAACCGGACAAATTACATGTGGTTTTCTGAATATAGTGAGCTCTCTTAGGATACAAGCCCAACAAAATAGTCAAAATGCTGTTCATGCTGATCACCTATGACCTACTACAAGGTATAGGTCCATATGCAGAATGTCACAACACAGTTAATTATTCAGTAGCACTATGAGCAAATTGTGCTAATCTATCAAAGCGTAGGCTTCGATTCCAAATAAAAATGATAAAGTGAGGCCTTCACAAAAATAATGCAAGGAGCCAGATAGGCCCTTGCTGACTTTTGGGACGTTTGCAGACTCTATCACAAGAACTAATGGGAAAATCCAACAACAGATGTTTTAATAAGGCAACTTGCTAAGGAAAATGCTAATGAGGTGTGCAGAAGGTTATTCTAGGACTGCGTAAGGATGCTCCCTTTAGAGGGTTCATAAACGCTGTGCCACAGTAGGCCAAAATGCCCTTTATAGCCAACTAATGCAGACTTCCAAGATCCCAACATGGGTAACAGGGGCCCTTCCAGCAAGGGACTTCTAGAGAGACACGTCAATGCTTTCAATTGTGGTAAGTAGGGCATCTAAAGCTCAATTTAAATATAGAGGCAGAATGAAAAACAGGGTGGGAGAACAAGACCCAGTATCCATGTCCAAAAATGCAACAGAGGCTTCCATTGGGCCTCAGAATTGAACAGTTCAGGAAATGGAATGAGGCCCACCCCAGGGCCCCAAACAAAAACACTTGGGGCATGATGGCAGCCAATGGTCACCCAGAGAAGTGCCTAGAAAGGCCAATCCCAATATGACCAATCAGCCAGGAAGCCATATGATGGCAGAAAGGGATTACACAATCAATCAGCCAGGAAGCAACCTGATGGAAGAAAAGGTTACAATTAGCAAGAATAGGTTGTATGCAGCTGAGACAACTGAGATACCCCTGGAAGGTGAATCTTCCTCTCCAGCCTATGAATCCGTGCCTCCAGGCCGGTAAACAACCATTTTACCTCCTGAGTACATACAAAACAGTGTCCATCCACATACTGATGTGGGAAACTGAGAATTGTAGATAATATCCAGTCACCAATACAGGCAGACAATGTGTGACTTATCACCCAGGAGAAATAAGTAGCATCAGGTTTACTCATACAGAATCCTAATAAGCAGCCTGGATGTCACCCAGATTCTGATTCAGATCACAAAATCCAGCAATTTACTGGACAGCAGCTGTAACAACTGACCGACCTATGCTCACAATCTATATAAATGGCCTTCCATTGGAAGGATTGGTAGACACTGGTGCAGATGCACTGGTACGCACCCTATTGCCTATTTCAATTAAGCTCTCTATTCTTAATTTACTACTAAATCCTCCTTCATGTCTTTATTTCAGTAGACAATCCGTTATTTCTAATTAGAAAATGTACCATTCTTCCCCCTTCATATGCTACACCTTAACCTAACGTTTTATGGTTTGATGATTTTCTCACTTTGGGGCCCTATTAGGGGTGAGCTGACGATGGCAGTATATAGACAGTTGAGCGAGAAGGGTAGGTTGTATCGGGGTTTATCGATTATAGAACAGGCTCCTCTAGGAGGGTCTAGGGCACCGCCAAGTCCTTTGAGTTTTAAGCAGTTGCTAGTAGTTCTCTGGCAAGTAATTTTGTTATTTAATTACCTAGGTTTATGTCTAAGCATAGTGGGGTCTCTAATCCCAGTTTGTACCTTAGCTTTCGTGTCTTCAGCATTGGTAAAGTCATGTAAGTTGCGTATTTTAATATCAACTAGGGCGTATTACAGCATAGTTGAGTTTTAACTTTATTTGTTTGGTTATATGCTTAAACACCCTTTATGCCGTTTTTCTGTTAATTCGGATTAATCGTATGACCATGGTGGCTGGCACGAGATTTACCAACCCTTGTTTATTATGATTTAGTCAAACTTTCATTTATAGCTCAATGTTAGTCACTGCTGTAACCCGTGGGGGTGTGGTTGAACAAGGTGTCATGGGCTGCTTGTTTAAGTGTGCCTGATACCAGCTCCTTTATACTCTAAGGAAGTTAAAAGGGCATACTCACTGGGTTGTGGAAACTTGAATGTGTAGGTCTAATAAAAATTAACAGTAAGGCCAGGACCAAACCTCTGTGCTTGTGGAACTGATTAAAGTCCATCTAAGCATTTTCAGTGCTTTGCTTTCTGTTAACCTACACAAACAGTATATTATGAATTTCAAAATTTATCAAAAATTTTGAAAAATTTAAGTTTGTATACTATGTCAGTATTAAATTTATTTTAATTTATTTTTGTTTTTTTTTCCATAAAAATTTTAAGTTTGGGTTGGAAAGCGGTTGTATGTTTGATTAATGGAATATTAGAGTATTTATTGTAATGTTCTATAGAAGTAGAAGTTTAACAGTGAGTAGTGATATATTGGTTTTAGTTAGCCCTAGTTGTTACTTACATGTGTTTTTGAACCTATTTCTCCGAGGTATTCAATTACCATACTAAAGGCCTATCATCCGGTTTTGGGGTTTGACAGAAGCGATAAAATTTAGTAAGGGGTTAGGGGGGTTTAGTGGTAAGAAACTTTTATAGGTGCTGTTTATATTTGTTATTATTTTAAACATGCACGCACACACATATACACACATACACAGACACATACATACACATACACACACATACATACACATACACACATACACGCACATACACGCACATACACACATACACACACATACACACATATACACACTCTCACTCATATAAACACGTTCTTAGTTATATTGTCTAATCGAAAGTGATATATTGCGGGGGGGGAATATAAAATCATGTCTAGTAAGGTTTATTAATATAATAATATGTCTATTGATCATTGATTATATGTGTAAATTAATTGATATTTATTATATATCTTAATATCTAAACAATATATATATCTATCTTGCTTTTAATTAATTCAATGTTTAATCATCATTCATATATCTGCACCATGATGGAAATAAACGTGTGTCTGAAAATAGTTCTCAGTTGATGTCCGTTTAAAATGTTGTTGGCCTTGTTATGTAAGTCTGCACTTTTAATGGTGTCCCCCAGGCTCCCGCCCTGCTGATAAACCACCCCCAAATTAAAAACTACCTAATGCCATAACGATCACTGGAGATGCCGCGATATGAGGCCAAACAGCATTGTTACCATCACAAATGCCTCTACAAAAAGTATGGTTGAGCTGAAATAGGAACGAATGGGCCTGAAGTAGCAACCAATAGCCAGTCGTAGGAAAGAAGGTTCATCCACAAATTATGGGCTTGCTCTGAAGGATGTTGTGTCTTCAGATGGCGGGTTGCTGATCTCTCGTGAGTGGAGGGTAAAGGTATTCATAATGGTGATGATCTGCTAGAGGAAATAGCTTTGTTGATCTCGGTCCATGGAGTTAATGTCTATGTATGCCAACAATATATGTCTTATGTAATATATACATATTATGTATTATGTACTATTATGAATTATATTAGTTAAAGATATGGATGTATTTATTAATGATTAGTAATATATTATATTAATGTATTTAGTAATAAATGATTAATATGTACATTAATATATGATAGAGGAATATAAATGTATGCTCTATATACATAAATATATCTTAATACATTGATATATGTACATATATATAGATATATATTTTCACTTAAATTAAAATTTATAAAAATTTTACAAAAAAATTTAATACTGGGATAGTATAAAAATTAAATTTTGCAATAAAAAATAGAAATATTTTTGATGCATGAAGTAGTTTAAGTAGAATATCGGCTTTGGGCGTTGATGGCGGGGCGTAATGCCTTCTTCCTGATGGGTCCTAGGAAGGAGTTTACCTACATAGCTGACTTACAAGGCCAGTATTTTAGTTAAATTACTTGGACTCTTCATTTAGGTTTTAGTATATAGTTTTCAAATAACCCCGCAAGAGGTATAAGGACAAGAATTAGTAAGAAGTAGAGCATAGAGGCTAATTGGCCGATGATAATGAACGGTTGCTCTACTGGCTGACCACCAATTCAGGTAAGTGTTACTAGGTTAGCGGTGAGAATTCAGGATAGGGTTTGGGAGACTGGGCGAAATATTATGCTTCATCGGTTAGCAGTGTGTAGTAATGGGATGATTAGGAGAATTAGGATAGATGCTAGTAAAGCGAGAATGCCTCCTAGTTTATTAGGAATAGAGCGTAGAATAGCATATGCAAATAGAAAATATCATTCTGGTTTGATGTGGGGAGGTGTATTTAATGGGTTGGCAGGTGAAAAGTTATCTGGGTCTCCTAGTAAATCTGGTGAAAAAAGGGCTAAGAGTAGGAGTACAAGGAGAAGAAATATGAAGCCTAAGGCGTCTTTAATAGTATAGTAGGGGTGAAATGGGATTTTATCTGAGTCTGGATTGATTCCGGAGGGATTATTAGAGCCTGTTTCATGTAGGAAGAGTAGGTGAACAACAGCTAATGCTATGATGATAAATGGTAGAATGAAGTGAAAGGCAAAGAACCATGTGAGAGTTGCCTTATCTACTGCGAAGCCTCCTCAGATTCATTCTGCCAGAGTGGTGCCAATGTAGGGAATAGCCGATAATAGGTTCGTAATTACGGTAGCACCTCAGAATGATATTTGGCCTCAAGGAAGAACGTACCCAACAAATGCTGTTGATATGATGGTAAGTAGAAGAATCACGCCGATGTTTCATGTTTCTTTATAGAGGTAAGATCCATAGTAGATTCCTCGACCTACATGTAAAAATAAGCATATAAAGAATATAGAAGCCCCGTTAGCGTGTAGGTTATGGAGTAATCAGCCGTGGTTAACGTCGCGGCAAATATGGGCTAAGGAGGAGAAAGCGGTAAGTGTATCTGAGGTATAGTGTATTGCTAGAAATAGGCCTGTGAGGATTTGAATAATTAGGCATACTCCTAATAGGGACCCAAAGTTCCATCAGGCAGAGATATTAGATGGGGCAGGTAGGTCAATAAAAGAGTGGTTGATAATTTTTAGAAGGGGGTGTGTCTTTCGTATATTGATCATTAGTTTTTGTAGTTGAATTACAACAATGGTTTTTCAGGTCATAGGTTATGGTTTAAGTCCATACTAAAACTAATATGGAAATGATGCTTATTTTTGTATTGTCCTTGATATTAATTTTTGGGTTTGTGGCATTTGCTTCTAAGCCTTCTCCTGTATATGGGGGTTTGAGTCTTGTAGTTAGTGGGGGCTTAGGTTGCGCTATTGTTGTTAGCTTGAATAGTACATTTTTGGGGTTGATTGTCTTTTTGATTTATTTGGGAGGAATGTTGGTAGTATTTGGTTATACTGCTGCTATGGCTACTGAAGAGTATCCTGAAAGTTGAGTAGGTAATATGGTGGCTTTTAGTATATTATTATTGAGTTTATTGATAGAGATGGTTTGATTAATAGTGTCAGGGGAAGTAGAGGTGGTTATGGCTGTTGAATTGTTTGATTCGTTGGGTAGTTATTGTGTAGGTCAGGATTGGAATGGGGTGTCTTTGTTATATGGTTGTGGGGGTTGAGCTATGGTGTTATTAGGTTGAATTTTATTTATTACTATTTTAGTAGTTTTGGAAGTTGTTCGAGGTTTTTAGTTATAGAATCAGGAGAATTAGTGTTATAGAGATTATGAAGGAAAGGAAATAGTATTTGATAAATCCTTTTTGAGTGGAAGTAAAAGTGGAAGATATGGAACTATGTAAGTTAGCTTGGCCTTTTGGCCCAGTTTTTTCATATCATCCTAAATCAATTAGTATGGTAGCGATGTGTTGACCTGTTTGTAGACTTGCTAGGGGTTTTAGTCGATGGAAAATGTGTGTGAAATAGCCTAGTATATTTGAGAAGTTATGTGTGTGAATTAGAGGTGTGATTGGTATTTTATTGGTTAATATATTTAATTCAATTGAAATTAGGATGCCTGCAATAGTTACTAGCATGGCCGAAATTTTTAATAGAGCTGGTATTGTTATAGGAATTATTGTAGTAGGAGGAATACTTGTTGTGAGGAAGAAGCCTGTAAAAATACTACCTAGAGCTAGTCGTATGATAGGGTTGGTTATATTTGGGTTATTCTCGGTTATTGGAGAGTTGGGTAGGAATCGTGGTTCATTTAGTAAAGCAAAGTGAATTACTCATATACTGTAAAAAGCTGTGAGTATAGTGGCAATAAGTGTTATGCATAGGGCTCAGGTATTTACATGTGATGTGTTTATGGCTTCAATGATTGCATCTTTTGAGTAGAATCCCGCTAAAAATGGGGTTCCTATGAGGGCTAGGCTACCTAGTATAATTGCGGAGGATGTGATTGGGAGAAGTATGAGTAGTCCTCCTATTTTACGAATATCTTGTTCATCATTGAGGCTATGAATAATGGAGCCAGAGCATAGAAATAGTATTGCTTTAAAGAAGGCATGTGTGCAGATATGTAAGAATGCTAGGTATGGTTGGTTTAAACCTAAAGCTACTATTATTAAACCTAGTTGACTTGATGTAGAAAAAGCTACGATTTTTTGATATCATTTTGGGTAATAGCGCAGATGGCGGTAAATAGGGTTGTAATTCCTCCTAGGCATAGTATAATAGTTAAGGCTGTTTGGTTATTTTGTGTAGTGGGACTAAATCGGATTAGTAGAAAGATACCTGCAACAACTATAGTACTAGAGTGTAGTAATGCTGATACAGGAGTAGGGCCCTCTATGGCTGATGGTAGTCACGGATGTAAACCAAACTGGGCTGATTTTCCAGTTGCAGCAAGGATTAGTCCAAGGAGGGCTAGTGTATCAATATTTGTTATGAAGATATGTTGGATATCTCAGGAGTTATTGTTAATTATCAGGCATGCTATGGTTAGTATAAATCCAATGTCTCCAATTCGGTTATACAGTACAGCTTGAAGGGCAGCGGTATTTGCGTCGGTCCGTCCAAATCATCATCCAATGAGTATAAATGATATAATACCTACACCTTCTCATCCAATGAATAGTTGAAATAGGTTGTTTGCAGATACAAGAATAATTATTGTAAATAAGAAAATAATTAAGTATTTGAAAAAACGGTGAATGTTTGGATCAGCATGTATATATCAAATTGAGAATTCTAGAATAGATCATGTGACATATAATGCAATTGGGATAAAGATGATGGAGAAATAATCTAGTTTAAAGCTTATTGATAGGTTAAATGCATTTATAGAAAATCATTGTCAATTTGTAACTGTAGATTCTTGTCCAGAGTAGATGAAGAGTGTTAATGGGATAAGACTAGTGAAGAAGGCTAGTTTAACTATAGTTTTACATAATAGTGGGAAGTTAATGGTTTTATGTGGTAGAAGAATATTATAGGCTAAAGGAAAAGTAAGTATAATGATGGCTAGTAGAAGAAAGGTATTTAATAAATAGTTAATTACTTTTATTTGGAATTGCACCAAAATTTTTGGTTCCTAAGACCAATGGATGACTATTATCCTTTAAAAGTGAGAAAGCCATGGGTGTTAATCATGGGGTCAAGAGTTAGCAGTTCTTGTAACTTTCTCGGGCATATAAGGGGGTTTAAACTCCTAATTTTAGATTCACAATCTAATGTTTTTATTAAACTATATTTGCAGTATGTAATTCCAAGAATAAATTTGGGGCAGATGGAAATAATAAGTAAAGGTAGAAGATGTAAGGTTATTAGTATGTGTTCTCGAGTGAATGTTGGTTTGATGGGATATATGTGGTCAGTGAATTTACCTCGTTGAGAAGTAATCAATATATACAATGAATAGAGGGCTGTGATGACTGTGTTAGTACCTAGTAAGATAAGTGAAAAGTTAGATCAGGAGAATGAGGTTATAATTACTAAAAGTTCTCCTAGAAGATTAATAGAAGGGGGTTGAGCTAGGTTGGCTAGACTTGCTAGTAGTCATCAGGCGCATATTAGTGGAAGGATTATTTGTAGTCCTCGGGTGAGGATAAGGGTTCATCTGTGAATGCGTTCGTAGTTTGTGTTGGCTAGACAGAAAAGTATTGAGGAGGTGAGTCCGTGAGCGATTATTAGTGCAGTAGCTCCTATGAAGCCTATAGGAGATTGTATGAGGGCTGCAATAATTACTAAGCCTATGTGGCTAACGGAGGAGTATGCAATAAGAGATTTAAGGTCTGTCTGTCGTAGGCAAATAGAGCTTGTTATAATTATGCCTCAAAGAGATAGAATTATAAATGGGTAACATAAAGTTGATGTAGATGGCTCTGTAAATGCTGTGATTCGTATAATGCCGTAACCGCCTAGTTTTAGTAGAATGGCAGCTAATACTATAGAGCCTGCAATGGGAGTTTCTACGTGTGCTTTAGGTAATCAAAGATGGAGGCCATAGAGTGGTATTTTTACTATAAATGCTATTATGCAGGCATATCAAAGTAAAGAAGTTGACATAGAAGAGTCCAGGGTAGGTGATACTAATGTTATAGTAAGCATATGAAGAGAGCCTAGATTATTATGTAGGTAAAGTAATGCTACTAGAAGAGGAAGGGAGCCTACTAGAGTGTAGAAGAGGAAATATAGGCCTGCATTAAGTCGTTCATTTTGGTTACCTCAGCGTGTAATAATAATAAGAGTAGGAATTAGGGTAGTTTCAAATAAGATATAGAATATAATTAATTCAGAAGAGGTAAAAGCTATGATTAGGGAAAGTTGGAGGATAATAAGTGTAGTTAAGTAAATTTTTTTTCATATCAAAGGCTCATGAGCTAGGTGATTTTGACTAGCAATAATTATTAGTGGAAGAAGTCAGCATGATAGAATAAGTAGTGGGCCTGATAAGAAATCTAAGAAGAAAGAATTGTTGTAGTTGTAGCCTAAATCAGAGTTGTGATAGAATAAGGTTAAGCTTCAAATGCTAATAATAAAGCTATGTGTAGTGGTATTAATTCATAGTCAGGATTTTTTAGAGTATCATGTTAGGGGGATAAGTATGAAGGTTGATGTAAGAATTTTTAGCATTGTAATAGGTTTAAATTTTGGATGTAATCGTTACCATAGGTTGTTGAGATTTTTACTAGCAGTGCAAGGCCAACTCCTGCTTCACAGGCTGAGAAGACCAGTAGAATTAATGGTGTTATAGATATTGAGAATATATGGAAGTGGGTGATTAGTAGTGTTATAAGGATGAACAAGGACAATATTATCCCCTCTAGACATAGAAGGGTTGATATTAAGTGTGATCGATAGATTAAAACTCCTGTTAGAGTTAATATGAAGGCTACAATAAGGTTTATGTTAATAGAGAGCATAAGGTATTCATGGGTTAGAACCATGATTTATTGAGTCGAAATCAATTATCTTAATTAGATTAAAAACCTATTCAGTTCATTCAAGGTCTTTTTGAAACCACTCATATGCGAGACCTCCTGTGAGTAAAATGATAATGGAATATGATAGGATGAGTAGAGTGCTGGTAGTAGGTAGTTGAATAGCTCAGGGTAGGGGTAGGAGAAGGGCAATTTCTATTTTTTTTTCTTTTTTTTTTTAATTTTATTTATTTATTTATTTTTAATAGCCTTTTATTTATATGATATATGCATGGGTAACTTTACAGCGTTAACAACTGCCAAACCTCTTGTTCCAATTTTTCACCTCCTACCCCTCCACCCCCTACCCTAGATGGCAGGAAGACCAGTAGATGTTAAATATATTAAAATATAAATTAGATACCCAATAAGTATACATGACCAAAACGTTATTTTGCTGTACAAAAAGAATCAGACTCTGAAATATTGTACAATTAGCTTGTGAAGGAAATCAAAAATGCAGGTTACTAAATATAGGGATTGAGGAATTCAATGTAATGGTTTTAGTCATCTCCCAGAGTTCTTTTCTGGGCATAGCTGGTTCAGTTCATTACTGCTCCTTTGGAAATGATTTGGTTGATCTCGTTGCTGAGGATGGCCTGGTCCATCAGAGCTGGTCATCATATACTATTGTTGTTGAAGTATATAATGATCTCCTGGTCCTGCTCATTTCACTCAGCATCAGTTCGTGTAAGTCTCTCCAGGCCTTTCTGAAATCATCCTGTTGGTCATTTCTTACAGAACAGTAATATTCCATAATATTCATATACCAAATTTATTCAGCCATTCTCCAACTGATGGACATCCATTCAGTTTCAGTTTTAGCCACTACAAAAGGCTGCACAAACATTCGCGCATACAGGTCCCTTTCCTTCTTTATAATCTCTTTGGGATATAATCCAGTAATAACACTGCTGGATCAAAGGGTATGCACAGTTTGATAACTTTTGAGCATAGTTCAAACTACTCTCCAAAATGGTTGGATTCATTCACAACTCCACCAACAATGTATCAATGTCCCAGTTTTCCCGCATCCCCTCCAACAATCATCATTATTGTTTCCTGTCATCTTAGCCAATCTGACAGGTATGTAGTGGTATCTTAGAGTTGTCTTAATTTGCATTCTCTGATTAATAATGACTTGGAGCATCTTTTCATATGACTAGAAATAGTTTCAATTTCTTCATCTAGATGTCTGTTCATATCATTTGACCATTTTTCAATTGGAGAATGGCTTGATTTTTATAAATTAGAGTTAATTCTCTATATATTTGGAAATGAGACCTTTATCAGAACCTTTGAGTGTAAAAATATTTTCCCAATTTATTGCTCTCCTTCTAATCTTGTCTGCATTAGTTTGTTTGTACAAAAACTTTTCAGTTTGGTATAATCGAAATTTTCTATTTTGTGATCAGTAATGATCTCTAGTTCTGTTTTGATCATAAACACTTTCCCCTTCCACAGGTCTGAGAGGTAAACTATCCTGTGTTCCTCTAATTTATTAATAATTTCATTCTTTATGCCTAGGTCATGAACCCATTTTGACCTTATCTTGTTGATCAGCTTAAGTATGGATCAATGCCAAGTTTCTACCATATTAGTTTCCAATTTTCCCAGCAATTTTATCAAGCAGTAGTTCTTATCCCAAAGATGGGATCTTTGGGTTTTGTCAAAGACAGGTTGCTATATTTGTTGACTGTTTTATCCCTTGAACCTAATCTATTCCACTGATCAACTAATCTATTCTTGCCAATACCAAATGGTTTTGGTAACTGCTTTCTATAATATAATTTTAGATCTGGTACAGCTAAGCTCACCTTCATTTGATTTTTTTTTCATTAATTCCCTGGAAATTCTTGACCTTTGTTTTCCATATGAACTTTGTTGTTATTTTTCTAGGTCATTAAAATAGTTTTTGGGACTCTGATTGGTATAGCCTAAATAAATAGATTAGTTTAGGTAATATTGTCATCTATTATATTTGCTCGCCCTATCAAAACATTTAATATTTTTCAATTGGTTAGATCAGACTTAATTTGTGTGAAAAGTGGTCTGTAATTTTGCTCATAAAGTTTCTGATTTCCCTTGGCAGATAGATTCCTAAATATTTTATATTATCAGTAGTTACTTTAAATGGAATTTCTCTTTGTAACTCTGACTGTTGGATTTTGTTAGTGATATATAAGAATGCTGATGACTTATGTGGGTTTATTTATAACCAGCAACTTTGCTAAAGTTGTGGATTATTTCTAATAACTTTTAGCAGAATCTCTGGGGTTCTCTAAGTATACCATCATGTCATCGGCAAAGAGTGATAATTTGGTTTCCTCATTGCCTATTCTTATTGCTTTAATCTCTTTCTCAGCTCTTATTGCCAAAGCTAGTGTTTCTAATACAATATTAAATAGTAACGGTGATAGTGGGCAACCTTGTTTCACTCCAGATCTTATTGGGAATGGTTGCAGTTTGTCTCCATTACATATGATGCTTACTGATGGTTTTAAAAAGATGCTGCTGATTATTTTAAGGAAAAGTCCACTTATTCCTATACTCTCAAGTGTTTTTAATAGGAATGGATGTTGGATTTTATCAAATGCTTTTTCTGCATCTATTGAGATGATCATACGGTTTTTGTTAATTTGGTTATTTACATGGCCAATTATATTGATAGTTTTCCTAATATTGAATCAGCCCTGCATTCCTGGTATAAATCCTACTTGATCATAGTGTATTATCTTGGAGATTATTTTCTGTAGTCTTTTTGCTAATATCTTATTTAAGATTTTAGCATCAATATTCATTAGGGAGATTGGTCTATAATTTTCTTTCTCTGTTTTCAGCCTACTTGGTTGAGGTATGTCTGTGTCATAGAAGGAATTTGGTAGGACTCCTTCATTCTCTATTTTATCAAATAATTTATATAGCATTGGGGCCAATTGTTCTTTAAATGTTTGGTAAAATTCACATGTAAATCCATCTGGTCTAGAGGATTTTTCTTAGGGAGTTGTTTAATTGCCTGTTCTATTTCTTTTTCTGAAATGGGACTATTCAAGCAATTTACTTCCTCCTCTGTTAGTCTGGGAAGTCTATATTTTTGGAGCTAGTCATCCATTTCACTTAGGTTATCAAATTTATTGGCATAAAGTTGAGGAAAATAACTCCTTATTATTTCTCTAATTTCCTCTTCATTGGTGGAAAGTTCTCCCTTTTCATTTTTAAGACTACTAATTTCATATTCCTCTCTCCTTTTTCTAATCAGATTTATCAAAGGCTTATCTATTTTATTGGCTTTTTCATAGAACCAACTCTTAGTTTTATTAATTAATTCAATAGTCTTTTTACTTTCAATATTTTTAATTTCTCCTTTTAATTTTAGAATTTCCAATTTAGTATTTGATTGGGGGTTTTAATTTGGTTTTTTTTTTAGTTTTTTTAGTTGCAAGCCCAATTAATTAATCTTTTCTTTCTCTGTTTTATTCAAGTAAGCCTCTAAGGATATAAAATTCCCTCTTATTACCGCTTTGGCTGCATCCTACAAATTTTGGTATAATGTCTCATCATTGTCATTATCTTGAGTGAAATTATTAATTGTATCTATAATGTGCTGCTTCACCCAATCATTCTTTAAGATGAGATTGTTTACTTTCCAATTACTTTTTGGTCTATTTCCCCCTAACTTTATGTTGAATGTAGTTTTTATTGCATCATGATCTCAAAAGAAAGCATTTACTATTTCTGTTTTCTTGCATTTAATTTTGAGGTCTTTATGTCCTAATATATGGTCAATTTTTGAATAGGTTCCAAGACAAGAAAGTATATTCCTTTCTATCTCCATTCAATTTTCTCCAAAGATCCAACATACCTAATTTTTCTAATATTTTATTTACTTGTTTAATTTCTTTCTTATTTGTTTTGTGGTTTGATTTGTCTAATTCTGAGTGCAAGGTTGAGATCTCCCACTATTACAGTTTTGTTGTCTATTTCTTCTTGCAACTCTCTTAACTTCTCCTTTAGGAAGTTGGATGCCATACCACTTGGTGCATATATGTTTAATATTAATATTGCTTCGTTGTTTATGCTACCCTTTAGCAGGATGTAGTTTCCTTCCTTATCTCTTTTAATTAGATCAATTTTACTTTGTGATCTGAGATAGGATGGCTACCCTACTTTTGACTTCACCTGAAGCATAATAGATTTTGCTCCAGCCCTTTACCTTTACTCTATATGTATCTCCCTGCTTTAAATGTGTTTCTTGTAAACAACATATTGTAGGGTTCTGACTTTTGATCCAGTCTGCTATCTGCCTCCTCTCTTTATGGGGAGTTCATCCCATTCACATTTACGGTTAGAATTACTAAATCTGTATTTCCTGCCATCCTAATAACCCCAGATTGTGCTTTACTTATTTTGCCTCCCCAACCCTCTTTCCCTTTTAAACTTATGTACCCCTCTTGTATCACGATGCTTATCCTCTTTATAATCCCTCCCTCCCCCCTTTGAGTCTTTCCCCTTCCTTCCCTTATTACTCTTTTTTTCCCTTTTCCTCTCCCCATTTTAATGAGGCGAGGAGAATTTCTCTAAAACAAATGTCAATTATTTTCTTTGAGCCAACTCTGATGAGAGTAAGATTCACACAATGTTCCTCCCCTCTCTAAGTTCCCTCAGATATGATAAGTTTCCTTTGCCTCTTTGTGGGATGTGGTTTCCTCTTTTTATCCTCCTTCCACCTTATTCTGCCATCATCCCTTTTCCATATCTACTTCCCTTTTTATGTTATATCAGTACAATCAAATTATACATAGTATTCTTTTGTATATCCACAATGAAATACAATTCTCAAGAGTTATTTTACCTTTTGTGCATCTCTTGAGTTCTATGCTTGGAATCAAATTTTTGTTTAGTTCTGGTTTTCTTCCAGAAACAAATGGAATTCATTTGTTTCATTAAATATCCATCTTCTTCCCTGGAAGAAAATGCTCACTTAGCTGGGTAGTTTATTCTTGGCTGCATCCCAAGTTCTTGTGCCTTTCGGAATATCATATTCAGGCCTTCTTTCCTTTAATGTATAGAAGGTCTTGGGTGATCCTTATTGTGGCACCTCAGTATTTAAATGTTTTTTTTTTTCCTGCTTGTAAAATTTTTTCCTTAATCTGATAGTTCTGAAATTTGACCACAATATTCCTTGGGGTTTTTATTTTAGGGTTTCTTTCAGAAGGTGTTCGATGAATTCTTTCAATGCCTATTTTACCTTCTGATTCTATTACATCTGGGCAGTTCTCTTTGATGATTTCTTGTAAAATAGTATCAGGTTCTTTTTTTCATCATAGTTTTCGGAAGTCCAATAATCCTCAGATTATCTCTCCTAGATCTATTTTCCAAGTCTGTCGTTTTGCAAGTAGATAATTCATGGTTTTTCCAGTTTGTCATTTTTTGTTTTGTTGACTGATTCTTGCTGTCTCAATGAATCATTAGTTTCTATTTGTTCAGTTCTAATTTTGAAAGAATTATTTTCTTCATTAGCTTTTTTTACTTCTTTCTGTATATGTCCAATTGAGTTTTTAAATGTATTATTTTGGTCTGTGGAATTTTTTTCCATTTCACTAATTTTTTTTTTAGTGAATTATTTTCTTTTTCCAATTCACAGATCCTACTCTCTTGAGTGTTCTTTGTCTTTTCCAATTCCCAAATCCTATTTTGTAGTGAATTCTTTATTTTTTCCAATTCACAATTCTTACTTTCCTGAGATTTTTTTATTTTTTCCAATTCACCAATTTTGTTTCCCTGCACTTCCTGGGAAATCTTTAACTTTTCCAATTCGTATTTCAGGAAGTTGTTGCTCTCTTGTAAGGCTTCTCTTTCCTTTCGCCATTTATCTTCTAACTCTCTTTTGAGACTTTTAATGGTCTCTTCTATGAGAGCATCATGTAAAGGAGGACAGTCTGATTCATTTTTGCTGTTTGAGGTCTCTTCAGGTTTACTGACCTGCTCTTTTTCTGCATAGAAGCTGTGGATCATTCTTTTCATCTTCTTATTCATGTTTTAAAGCCTTTAGGGTATGCCTCCAAGGCAAAGGGGTTACCGGCTTCCTCTGCAGAGCAGGGAGAGATGTAAACCGATTTCCAGCTCCGAGGTTTGGGAGTGCTCTGAGTGAGAGTTTTCCCTTCCCCCAACAGGAAGGGGATTCAGCAGTGGCGGAGCTATTGAAGTGCCCAGTTGGGCTGTGTGGGTTAGCGATTGCCCTGGGCTAGAGACTAAGGGGTGAAAGTGTCACTGCCCCAGGCCGGAGCCTCTTGTGGGACTGTGAGTATTAGCCGCTGACCGGAGACCGCAGACTGCCGCAAACTCTGCCCAGCATCTCTGCCTGATGCAAATCAGCCCTGGAAAAGCTCTATGGCCCCTAGCTGAGCTCCCCACTGCGCAGATTGGAGGCTAACCCGGGCTGCGTCCTCCTGCCGTGCAGGATCACAACTGCCCCAAGGAAAAGTCCCGTACTGCGGGTTGGGGCTGCGCGCTTGTGCTGAGATCTGTGCTTTCACTTTCAGTTTGAGGCTCTCCTCGGAACCTAATTTCTCTCCCCGTCTGTGCTGATCTCCCCCCTGGCCCCGGAACCAACCTTTTTTTTGGCGAGACTGCAGATTTTCTTCGGCCGGTGAGTTGTTCTACTTCTTATCTTTACGACTTGTAGCAGTCAAGACTATTTTTGAGACTCGATATAATATTGATAAAGAGGGTAAGAGAAGAGCTTAGAAAGTCGCGTGTGCCTTCTCTGCCATCTTGGCTCCGCCAAGAAGGGCAATTTCTAAATCAAATAATAGGAATGTAATAGCGACTAGGAAGAATTTTATTGAGCAAGGTAGACGAGCGGAGCCTAAGGGGTCAAATCCACATTCATAAGGGCTTGATTTTTCTAGGTATAAGTATAATTGTGGTAATCAAAAGGCAATTAGTACTACCATAGTTGCTAGAGCAGAGTTGATTAAAAGGGTTAATATTAGGTTAATTATTTTTCTCTGATTTTACCCAGAACTTAATGATTGGAAATCAGTAGTACTAATTATACTAGAAAAATAGGAGCCTCATCAGTAGATGGAGACGTATAGAAATAATCATACAACATCCACAAAGTGTCAATATCAAGCTGCAGCTTCAAACCGGAAGTGATGTGTAGATGTTAAATGATAGAAAAGTTGTTGGATAAGGCATACAAGAACCAACAATTACATGTAAACTGTGAAAGCCAGTTGCTACAAAGAATGTTGATCCGTAAATCCCATCAGAGATAGTAAAGGGGGCTTTGTAATATTCTGTAGCTTGTAAGTTTGTGAAGTACAAGCCTAAAGCAATAGTAGTTGTTAAGGCTTGGATTATTTGTTTGTGGTTGCCTTATATTAGGCTATGGTGTGCTCAGGTAATGGAGACGCCTGAGGCTAGAAGAATGGCTCTGTTTAATAATGGTACTTCTAGTGGATTAAGAGGATGAATTCCTAGAGGAGGTCAGCAGCCTCCTAATTCTAGAGCTGGGGACAGGCTTGAATGGTAGAAAGCTCAGAAAAAGCCTAGGAAAAAGAAAACTTCTGATGTAATGAAAAGGACTATGCCGTAGCCCAGGCCTTTTTGGACTACAGGGGTATGATGTCCTTGATAGGTTCCTTCCCGTACGATATCTCGTCATCATTGATATATCGTTAGGAGTATCGTTGAAAGTCCTATAAATAGAAGTAGTTTAGAATGGAAATGGGATCATATAATTATTCCTGAGGTGAGGAGTAGCACTGATATTGCTCCTGTCAGTGGTCATGGGCTAGGGTTTACTATATGGTAAGCATGGGTTTGGTGGGTCATTAGGTATCATTATATGCTACGATATTAATATATAATTATGTATTATCGTGTAAGTATAAACTTACTAGTAGAGTGAAGACATAGGCTTGGATTATAGCTACAGCCAGCTCTAAAATGGTTAGAAGGAAAAGGACAATAAGTGTGATTGAGGATAGTACAATGTTAACAGATACTAGCGCTAAGGCAGCGGAGCTAATTAGGTGAATTAATAGATGACCAGCAGTGATATTAGCTGTTATTCGAACTGCTAGTGCTAATGGTTGAATAAAGAGGCTGATTGTTTTGATAATAATTAATATAGGGACAAGAAGTGTTGGAATTCTTTGTGGTAGGAAGTGGGCAAATGAGGCTTTCGGTTTATTTCGGAAACCTAAGACTACAGTGCCTATTCAAAGGGGAATAGCTATACTGATGTTTATTGAGAGTTGTGTTGTTGGGGTAAATGAATAAGGTAGGAGGCCTAGAAGATTAGTGGTAGCAATAAATAGGATAAGGGTTATGAGTATAAGAGCTCATGTGCAACCCAGGTTATTATGTATTGTTATTATTTGTTTGGTAATGAGTCGGATAAGTCAGATTTGTAAGATTTGAATTCGATTGGGAAGTTAACGTTTAGATGTTGTGAAGATAAGACAAGGAAAAATTATAATAATTGGTAGGGTGGAAATGCCTATAATAGTATGGCAGAAGAAAGGTGCAAATAGATTTTCATTCATTTTTTCTCTCAGGGGAACGGAATTTCTGGGAGTTTGAGGTAGTGGTCAGAAACTGGAAACTGAGTGGATGCTCATCAATTGGAGAATGGCTGAATAAATTGTTGTATATGAATATTTTGGAATATCATTGTTCTATAAGAAATGACCAGCAAGATGATTTCAGAAAGGCCTGGAGAGACTTACATGAACTGATGCTGAGTGAAATGAGCAGGACCATTGTACACTTCAACAACAATACTCTACAATGATCAATTCTGATGGATGTGACCCTCTTCAACAATGAGATGAACCAAATCATTTCCAATAGAGCAGTAATGAACTGAACCAGCTACGCCCAGGGAAAGAACTCTGGGAGATGACTATGAACCACTACATAGAATTCCCAATCCCTCTATTTTTGTCCACCTGCAGTTTTGATTTCTTTCACAGGCTAATTGTACACTATTTCAAAGTCTGACTCTTTTTATACAGAAAAGTAACTGGACATGTATACATATACTGCATTTAATTTATACTTTAACATATTTAACATGTACTGGTCAACCTGCCATCTGGGGGAAGGGGTGGGAGGAAGGAGGGAAAAATTTCAAACAAAAGGATTTGCAACTGTCAATGCTGAAAAATTGCCTATGAATATATCTTGTAAACAAAAAAGCTATAATAAAAAAAGAATGAAAAAAAAGACAAGCTGCATAACTCCAAAAAATAAAATAGAAACTGAGTGGATGCCCATCAAATGGAGAATGGCTAAATAAATTGTGGTATATGAATGTTACGGAATATTATTGTTCTGTAAGAAATGACCTGCAGGAGGATTTCAGAAAGGCCTGGAGAAACTTACATGAATTGATGCTGAGTGAAACGAGCATGGCCAGGAGATCATTATATACTTCAACAACAATACTATATGATGATCAATTCTGATGGACATGTCTCACTTCAACAATAAGATGAACTAAATCAGTTCCATTTGTTCAATAATGAATAGAATCAGCTATACCAAGCAAAACAACTCAGCAAAATAAGTGGGAACCACTACTCTGTTTTTTGTCCACTTGCATTTTTGATTCTCTTCACAGGTTAATTGTACATTATTTCAAAGTTTGATTCTTCTTGTGCAGCAAAATAACCATATGGATATGTATACATGTATTTTACTTAAAATATACTTTAACATATTTAACATGAATTGGTCTACCATGTGGGGGAGGAGTGGGGGCAAGGAGGGGAAAAATTGGAACAAAAGGTTTTGCAATTGCCAATGCCAAAAAATTACCCATGCACATATCTTGTAAATAAAAAGTTATATTGAAAAAAAAAATCTTATGTACAAAAGGCATACCTGAAGCAGAGGTCTTTCGATCTTCCATTCATTCTTTCAACATTTCTTGAGTGTTCACCATTTTCCAGTCAGTTTCTTTTCTCTTGGTATCTGTTATGTCAGAAAATAAATTGTATCTTTTAAAAATAATGTGTTTGTATATGTATGCAATGTGTATGTATAGTTTGGAAAGTGAGTCAAAAGTGTGGATGAATACATTTGTCAGTTGATGTATGGGTGTTTTCTTGGTGCCTAGACTGGTTCCCTCTCTTTATGAAGGACCTTGTAGCTTACTTTAGTGTCAATTTTTAACAAACAAACAACAACAAAAAAAAAAAAAAACAGAAAAATGTAGCCCTGAAGAGTCCTTATACTTTGCACAAATTTTATAAATTTGCTTCTATGACTTTTGCTGCATAGGATAATATTTTATTTCTCTTTTCCTCTAATGGTGAAGTAGCAGTTTTCCCTGGAGAGAAATAAAATCTTGAAATAGTGAACAAACTGGTTACAACCTTGGGGTAAATAGAATGAGAAGGATCTGTGAGCAGTGGGATCTGTGAAGCAGCAAGAGACCTTCGTTTGTGAACAGTTTGGCACATTTCTTATTAGGACTGAAAACTTTCAGCTATCGGATTTGTAGATTTAATGAAATAACATATGCACTGAACTATTGTACTGCTTTCTCCCAATTTATTTCTAATTTATAGGTATTTTAAAGTTATATCTAGGGTCTCTTTTTAATACTGCCTAGCATAAAAATATCGTGAAAATTAAATGAGCAGCAATTTTCTCAGTTCAGCTTAAACTACAGATGCTAGGTTTCATTTTATTTCTAAAAGTGAGATTGGAATTCTGCAGAACTACAGCCTAGGGAGACATAAAATCCAGTGTTTTCATTACATGATGGCCCTGCACCTCTAGTTAACAGGAAAGCTGATTCATCAAACAGCTTTGATCAAAAGAGTATTAACTAAGACCTGGAATAGAAAGAGAATATTGGGGAAAATGGACAGTAAGATACCTGTTCTGTATCAGGTAATTATGAGTTAGGTAAAATTCACAGATTTAGACACAAACCTATTTCTAGGATGAATGAAGGTTCACTGAAAATTTATAGTAAATAATCCAGTTACTGTTTTCCATTTCAAAAATTTCAGTTGCTAGTGATTTAAATAAAAAATATTCATGTTTGAATTTTCTTCTTTTGAACTGAAAAACATAATTTAGGAAAAAAAATCTGCTTTTGGATTCACCAGTAAAGCATTCTGACCCATCCAAGAGAGAAAAGAACTCTGACTATACGAAGGAGTTCATGACCCATTTATGAACATGTACCAGTGATTATTGATTTAAGTTTCATAAAATTGAAGTCTTATGTGGGCGCTAGTGAAACTATCAGTGAGAAATGCTGATCAGAGAGCAAGTGATAATTTATTTTCTTCTAGTTTATTTTTACTTGGAAATATGAAAACCTAAGCTTCTACCTCCTATATAGACAACAACAAACATATAAAAAAAAAGAAGAATAAACACACACACATATACACATATGTAGGGGGTATATTATATATATGCATGTGTGTTTATATGTATATTGAAATAGCTAGTGCTATTTCAATAGTGGATGGTGCAGTGAATAGAATGCAGAGTATTTAAATGCAATTTAAATGCATGTATTTAAATTTTGCCTGAGAACGTATTAGCTGTGTAACCTGGGCTAATCACCTAACTCTATCTCAGTTCTTCATTTTAAAATGATCTTAAGAATGCAAATGCCTCCAGTAATTTTAGTCAGACATGACTGAAAAACAGCGTTTGGGAATAGATAAATAGAAAAATAATGGTGTGTGTGTGTGTGTGTGTGTGTGTGTGTGTGTGTTCTTTATAGTAGAATTTTAAATAAGAAAGACTGGAAACCACTTAGTGAAATCAATCATTTTACATAGAAAAACATTGGGACATAAGTATCAAAGTCATAGATCTAGTCAGCAGTAAAATTGTGGCTAGAATCTAGATTTCTTACCTCCTAATCAAATACCATTTAGGCTATGTAAGCTAGTTTGTGACATCAGTTTGATGCTCCTTATGTTTTGCAACCCTCCAAAAAGTATTTGCCTAATGAATATTGTTTAATGAATTAATTTATGTTGTATTTATATTGGGAAAAAATTAAAGACCCTGAAAGAGGTAACATTCTTTATCTTTTTAATGAAAGTTGAAAATTACTTAGAGAACAAACTGATTAAAAACTCTAACTGCTAGAGGACCTTATGTGATATCATCAGAAAAAAAAATATCTCTTCAAATGCCTCCTTTCCAGGAAAATGAATTGGTTAGATTAAAAAAAATAAATTTGTTGGCATTATTAAAGTCTGGAAAGTATGTACTGAGTTTATTGCCATTCAAAATAATTTAAAATTTGGCAGGATAAAATATTGTTAACTTCTAGTAGAATTTTTAATAATTTATACTTTAAATAAATCATATTTATACCTTTTGAACTTAATATTCCAAACTGTGATAAGAAATATAAAATAGTACTTTTTTATCAAAAAAATTTTCAGGATGGGCCAAGTCAAGATGGGGGAGAGCAGACATGACTTTCTGTGATCTTCTCTGATCTTCTCTCAAACCAACAGAAGATTAAGCCTCTAAACAGGTTTTGGAATCAAAGAATCCACAAATATTTAGAGTACAACATATTCCCAGAAGATGCCTTGGAAGAATTTCAGAACAGGTCTATTTCAAAAGGGAAAGAAGAAAGTGTATGGAGTCCAGAACACAACACAGGGAGCCTGGGGCAAAGAGCTGGAGCCAGGAGTCAGAGCATTGTAGCTTGCAGGCACCTGGGAATATTCTGTGAGCCTCAGGCTACTCTGTCCTGGTTGTAAGCAGCAATTAGCAAATTTGCTATAAAAGACAAATTGTAAACATCTGAGCCCCAGAAAAATACCAGACCTAGCAGTGATTACCCAGCACTGGAAATCAATCAGCAGAACTGCCCAGGGCAAATTAAAGAAATTGTCATTCCTTTGCATTGAACAATCCTTAATCCTTAAAAAAAAAAAAAAAAAAAAAAAGAAAAAAAAACTCCAAAAGAATGATCACCATAGACAGTTTTTGAGGAGAAAGAGAAGAATAGACTTCAAATCCTGAGGTTTCTAAAGGCAAGACAGGGGGGAGGAGTCAAGATGGCGGAGAAGGCACACGCGACTTTCTAAGCTCTTCTCTTACCCTCTTTATCAATATTATATCGAGCCTCAAAAATAGATTTGACTGCTACAATTCATAAAGATAAGAAGCATAACAACTCACCAGCCAAAGAAAATCCATTTGCCAAAAAGGTTTTCCGGCCAGTGGGAATCAGTGCAAGCTGGGAGAGGGGAAGGCAAGGAACCTCAAACTGGGGAGAGCAAGATCGCAGCAAAGTCAACAACCCGTAGTACGGGGCTTTTCCGGTCAGGTGGAACCGCACAGGGAGGACAGCCAGGTTAACCCAATCTGGCATGGGAGACGTGGCTTGGGGCCAAGAGCAGGGCAAGGGGCGGTTTTGTTGGGGAGACTTCCGGCAAATTCCGATGACCAGTTATCTGGGGTCAGTTGCAAACCCACAGCCCCAAAGGGGCTCGGCCTGGGGCAGGAACTTTTCACCCATCTCTAGCTTTAGGGGGTGCTAAACTCAAGCTCACTA